>NC_030815.1:41625729-42226979 GCF_001704415.2 Capra hircus | reverse complement strand
GCCTACGTATTGCCACAGAGAATGGAGCTGACATCTTTGTCAGCAGAGTGCTTAAGTGTTTCCCCACAGCCGCATCTGCTCTCAGGGTTATTCTCTTTAGTGATTCTGCCTTTTAAGTATTAGTTTAACCTTTTTCAGTTTCATCTGGTTACTCCCTAGTTTTTATATCCTAGCATTTGATGATTAAGTCTACATAATTTATTCTAGCTAAACATTTCCAAATTTTAGAGCCAGATTGCTAATTTGTTTTCACATAGCTCCCTTCGTATCCCAGCTATCAGCTGACTTTTTCCCTAACCTCTCCTGAGACTTAGTGTATTAACTTTCTATGGCAACTCTAACAAATGACTGCAAACTTAGTGCCTACATTTACTGTCTCACAGTTCTGTAGGTCACACGTTTGCTGTGGGTCTGTGGGCCAAAATCAGGATGTTAGCAGCCTGCGTTCCTTTCTGGGGGTTCCAGGGGAGAATCCATTTCCTTGTGTCTCCTTTTCATGTTGCATCTCTTTGACCCTGTCTTCTGCCTCCTCTTCATCCACGTTCTTCTTTTTGTTGTTGAGGTATAACTGATATATTAGGTTCAAATATACAGCATAATGATGCCATATTTGTGTATATTTTGAAATGATCACAGTGAATCTCCTTGACATCCATCACCACATAGTTAGAAAAGAAAAATTTCTTTTTCGTGGCAGGAACTTTGAAGATTTACTCTTAGCACATTTCAAATATGCAATACAATATTCACTATACTCACCCTGGTTACCTTAAACCCCATGACTTGTTTATAACTGGAGATGTATACCTTTTGATTCCCTTAACCCATTTCCCACCTCACCTCTGCGACCACCATATCTGTTTAGTTTTTAATCTCACATATAAGTGAAATTGTACAGTATCTTTTGCTCTCTGATTTATTTCATTTAGCATAATGCCCTCGTGGTGCATCCATGTTGTCACAAACGTCCTTTTTTAAACCATTTTATTTCATATTGCAGTATAATTGACTTGCAGTGCTCTGCTAGATTCAGGGGCACAGAAAAGCGATTCAGTTATACACATACATGTAGCCATTCTCTTTCAGATTCTTTCCCCACATAGATGATTACTCAGTTCTGCTTAATCTACTGCTAGTCTTCTTGGGGGTTCCCTTGTGCTTAAGTTATTTTTGCTGCTGTTAAGGCTTTTTAAGTTTTGACATTTTAATTACACTATGTCTCAGTGTGTGTCTCTTTGGGTTTTCCCTTATTTAGGAATCCCTGGATATGGACCCTGCTGAGGGTCACTGTGATGGGATAGGGTTTAAGTTTGCTGTGAGATTATGTCTCAGCCTCCTCTTCGCTCCTCTTACCTGCTTCAGTGTGGGTTTTTCCTCATTTGCCCAGTGTGGCAGTGTCACTCAGCTAGTTTCTGCATCTTTTTCAGAGGCAGTTGTCCCACTTGTAGCTTACATTCAGGGTGTCTTTGGGAGGAAGCAAGTTCAGCTTCTTCCCGTGTCATCATCTTGAACCAGGAGCTCCTCTTCCTCCACTCTGAAGGACGTGTGATTAGACTGAGCCTACGTGGTTCACTAGGATAATCTCCCCATCCCGGGGGATTATGGTATGCTCCCTGTTGCGGTGCAAAGTAAACGCATAGACAGGTCTGAGGATTAGGACAGGGACATCTCTGGGAGGCATCGTTATTCTGCCTACCACCCTGGTTAGCTAGAACTTGTCACAGGTCTGTGTGGTGGTAATGTAGAGCCTTAGAATGCTGTTTAAAGGGCCAGTTTATTAGCCTAGTTGCCCATGGCAGCCTTTTAGGGGGTTTTGTGGAGGAACACAGTCCGCTGACTCACGAGCCTGATGGCTTTCCAGTGCCCACCAGTCCCGTGAGTATTTAGATCGTGTTCTTGAGCATGTACTTTCTCGCCTTGACTGCCGTCTTCTGCCTTTTCCTGACCCTTGGATTTCCTGTACTCCTGCATCAGGAAGACCTACATCTGTATAGGTAAAGGTAGTACCCTTTTTCTTTCCAAATTCCTATTTTTTGAATTTACAGGGCTTCACATCTTATACACATTCCCATTACCAGGTAGACCTTCTCATCCCCAGTCTCTTCTTGTCCTAAATTACCCAAAGCAACATGGCCCTGCCTTATAGCTCATTAAGCAGCAGCCATGTGGGGATGGTAGATGGAAGAAGCCTGGACTAGAAATACTGTTTTGTGCACTAGGATTTGTCAGCTTCTGCCATATTCGGGATGGGGGGAGGGCGGATGTTGTCCCTACACTTCAGAACACCTCTGTCTCATCTTTTTAGTCAGCCTACACTTCCGTGGAAGACTTAATGTCTGGAAATGTTCAGTGTGTCCCTCCCCCTTCACAGAAGTCTGAAAAGTTCTCATCTCTGAGATTCCTTCCAGAGCTGATTGCCCCCATGACAATTATCTATTTCTAGGTGCCTTGAGACCCACCAGACATGATATTCCAACAAAACGAGTTTGAATGAGAGACATTCATTCTCAGTTACCTCATCATCCATTCCTGAAAATGCTATTCTAGGGACGCCTGTCCCAGAACAATGCCGGGGGACAGATTTTCTATGTACCTTGGGATGTACGCCTGTAATTGTGGTATAACAACACTTTGACCTCTTTCTTCCAAATGTTTTTATTTCTATCCTCAGAACAGTCCTGTGAAAGTGGAAATGGGTGCCATCTTTCTGTATGTGTTTATACTTGTATTCTTTATATTCTCTGTATACAGAATTATATGGAATTTTATGTCATCTGTCTATAGAGATTCATACACACACACAGGGATGACTGTATGTGCAAATAGGGATGTATACTACTTTTTCTGGAAATAATCATCAGAAAGAAAACAGTAGGAAGATAGACTAGAGAAGAGGGAAAAAAGCTTTCAGATTCATTTGTTTTTATTTTCCATTTTGTACCTTGCTATGCTGTTAACTTTTTAGGTCAACTGGAGTTATTTAAACAGTAAAATCACTGTTTTTGTTTTTTTTTTTTTAACCCTTTTACACGTACACTTTTTAATGTCAAAGTTCTCTTTTTAAAAATGCCCATACCCCTCCATGCGGTCAGTAAGGCAGCTTTCACCATCCTGGTTATTAGGACGATCCCTGTTCAGCCATCAAGAAACCTGGAAAATGACCCAGCCCAGCTTCCCTCTGGGACCCCATTCCAGCTAGTTGCTTGTTTAGGGTGACTGTGTAACTTATCACGCAAAACCAAGACACATTTGCAAGTGAAAGGGTGCTAACTATAACTGGATCAGCCACTGGAGAACAGGCATGAATCAAGGACACTCTGGGCACTCTGGGATGTTGGCTTTGTCATCTGTAGGCTGGGATCACTTTACTACTTGTAAAAAGATTCCCCCGTGATTCCTTATTGCTGCCTGTTTGGTTTTATTGTAGCAAAATCTGTGAAGGTGAAAATCAAGCTCAATAAAAAGGATGAGAAAGGCCGGGACAAAGGAAAAGGCAAGAAAAGGCCAAACCGAGGAAAAGCCAAGCCTGTGGTGAGCGATTTTGACAGCGATGAAGAGCAGGATGAAAATGTAAGTATGGCTGTCTTCGCTAAAGTTGGGAAGCCCTCCCCACTTCTGTTTCCCTCTCGTACGCCCATGCCCCTTCCACCCTCGATGCTTTATTACTCAGAAATGAAAATGTAAAGATTTGGTGAGATTTCATTATTGAGGGGTGTGAACTGAGCCGCGTGATTTATAACAAAGAATTTGGGGCTTTGTTTATTGTCTTTTTAATAGCCTTCAAAAATGAAATAACTGCTTAATCAAGTTCCCTCTTTCCCTTTATCTTCCCAGTGCTTACTTACAAATAGAGTTTTCTGCATGGCCGGTTAATATTTTATAGCCATACCACCCAGCATACCTAGTGTATAGTGGTATACACAGGAAATAACCATTACATGAGAGGCTGAGAAAAAGTGATAGGATGTCAGAGTTTTGGATCTGAGTTGCTACTTCAGGTGCCATACAAAGAACTCAGATGAATTTTACATACCTAGAGGTGTTATTTTTAAAATTTGAAAAATTCAGGGTACATTGATGGAGCCAGGTCCTGACATAAGGGCCTTCTCATATGATACCATACTTAATGCTTATAATAATCCTAAGATAGATGTCACTCTCACCTTACTACAGAAATCAGTGCTTACTTGTTATGTGTGTTTTGATGCAGGTCATGTAAGTAAACAGCAGAGGCTGATTTCAGACCCAAAGAGCATAGCTCGGTCTGGGGCGCTGTCCTTGACTCTGTGGGCAGCCGAGGTAGCTTCTAATACAGTGCCTTCTGAAGGGCCCTCCATTTCATTCGCTTTCCAAAGGACTTCCAAGTTCCTTGCCACCAATCCCCTTCTTTTGCTTTCTGGAAAGTTAATTTTCCATGTTCAAATGTATGCTAGTTTGATTTTCCTTCAACATGTTTGCCATTGAGGTCTGTTGAGAAAAGTTTAGCATTCTTATCCCACCCCACCCAGCCTGAACCCTCGACACAAGCATTTTCAAATACATTTAAAATCCTAAAATCAAACACACAGTACTTTATTCTCTCTTGCAACGTGTGCATGCTCAGTCATGTCCAACTCTCTGCAACCCCATGGACTGTAGCCTGCTCTCCATGGGATTCTCCAGGCAAGAATACTGTAGTGGGTTGCCACTTCCTCCTCCAAGAGATCATCCCGACCCAGTAGGTGGATTCTTTACCACTGCACCACCTGGGAAGCCCATGGATTTTCTAAAAATAGTGCTCAAAATAGAAATCATTAGCCATGAACTTCCCCGGTGGTTGGGAATCCACCTGCCAATGCAGGAGACACAGGCTCAGTCCCTGCTCCGGGAGGATTCTACACGCCGTGGTGCAGGTGAGCCCATGTGCCACAGCTGCTGATCCTGTACTCTAGAGCCGCAGCTAGAGAAAGCCCTCACAGCAACAAAGATCCAGCACAGCCATGAAGAAATCATAAGCCGTGAACTTTTCATACCCAATTGCAAGAGAGCACTGCGCTAGCACAGATGGCCGGCACTGCTTTGGGGCTTCCAAGTAGGAGGCCCCCTTTTCAGCACAGAGACCGTCGATGCGTCTTTACTAGCAGGGTTAACTGTTTCCACAGTGTCATTTCTTTTCCACATTGCCTCTCGATGGCTTACTGTCTTTCTGTCCTACATTTACTTTTAGGAACAATCAGAAGCCAGTGGGACCGATGATGAGTGATCACTACGGACATTTTTTTCTTGGTAGAACTGAACTTCTTCCCCTCTCTCGTCTCTACCCAGTGAGTTCATTTCTCTTATGGGCACTGGGTCGTTTCTATATCATTATCATCTATAAACTAGCTTTAGAATAGTGCCAGACAAACATATGATATCATGGTGTAAAAAAACACACATGCATACACAAACCTTTGTAACATATTGTGACCAAATGGGCCTCAAAGATTAAAACAAACAAAAAAAGCTTTTGATGGAAAAAATGTGGGTGGATGGTATATTTCTATGGGTGGGTCTAATTTGGTAACAGTTTGATTGTGCCTGGTTTTATCACCTGTTCAAATGAGAAGATTTTTGTCTTTTTGTAGCACTGATAACCAGGAGAAGCCATTAAAAGCCACTGGTTATTTTATTTTTCATCAGGCAATTTTCAAGGTTTTTATTTGTTTGGTATTGTTTTTTTTTACACTGTGGTACATATAAGCAACTTTAATAGGTGATAAATGTACAGTAGTTAGACTTCACCTACATAGACATTTTTCCATTTTATGCTCTATGATCTGAGAAAAAAATGCTTTTTGAATTGTATAAGATTGATGTCTACTGTAAACATTGCTTAATTTTTTCGCTCTTGATTTAAAAAAAGTTTTGTTGAAATTGCTATTGAATATTGCAATCTATATAGTGTAATGGATGGCTTCTTTTGTCACCCTTATCTCCTATGTTACCAACGTGTATCGTCTCCTTCTCCCTAAAGTGTACTTAATCTTTGCTTTCTTTGCACAATGTCTTTGGTTGCAAGTCATAAGCCTGAGGCAAATAAAATTCCAGTAATTTCCAAGAATGTGGTGTTGGTGCTTTCCTAATAAAGATATAACTGAGCTCAACAAACACTGCCTCTGGTTTTTGAGTTCTGGGAGATTAAAACCCTGGTGCCTGAGTAAGCGTGTCCTGCAGAGGGCTGGGCAAGCTCTTTCTACAGTGCACATGGTAGGGAAAAAAAATTTCTTCCAGACTGAGAGTATCCCCTAGAATGAACCACATGAGTTGCAAGGGAGCAGAGTTTATTGCTTTCGTGACTTTAGACTTACATAACAGGACTGATGATGCCACGGACTGAGTCACACTAAGCCCCTGCTCAACCTTTTCTAGTGGTTTAACTTCTATTTACTTACCAGAAAATCCACAGGTACGCCTCGGAGACACTGCAGGTCCAGTTCTAGATCAACACAGTGAACAGCACAATAGAGTGAGTCCCACGAGTTTTTGGCTTCCCAGTGCATGTACGGTTCAGTTTGCGCTATACTGTAGTCTTAAGTGTATAACAGCATTACGTGTGCAGTAGCTTTATGTCTAAAAAATAACATCCATACCTTCTAACCCTCATCTGAGGCTTCAGCGAGTCATGATAGTAGTAATCAGATTACGGGTCACCACACCAAGGATAACAATGAGAAAGCATCAAAACCACTGAAATGTGACACAGAAACGTGAAGTGAGCAAATGCTGCTGGAAAGCAGGACTAACAGACTTGTTAGAGGTGGGGGTTACCACAGACCTTCAATTTGCGAAAAACACAGTATCTACAAAGCACAGTGAGGCAAAGTGCAGTAAAATGAAGTGTGATTTATACCGTAGTATTTAATAAATCTATATTCATATCAATTTAGAAAGATCTGAAAAGGGCTCATTTTGAAAGACTGGTTCAGGGAACACACCATAACCTTTCTACTAAGATTCATTAATTAATCTATCCCACCCCACCCCCACCCACTTGATTCTTAACCAGTGACAAGGACCAGAATGGAAGCATTTTTGCTTGTCTCTAATGCATTAGTTGGTTGAAACTTCATTTCTTAGAAATGTCTAAGAACTATGAGATTCTTACTTTCATAATATGAGGAACTGCCAATGCATCTTTCTTTGAATCTTGAAGGAAATTTGACCCACACAAAATGCAATCCTCCAGCGAAATTCCCGTCTTTCTAAATGTCCACTCAGGTCTGAATTTCCAGTTAGTCTAAGCACTGCAGAATGTGTTGGTTTCCCTTCTTGGCTTGTTTAGTTTGCTGACCACAGTAGGACTGTAGACTCCCAGGGAAGAATGAACCGCATTAGTTTTTCTTATTGAGATGATTTGCTATTAGTTTAAAGGCACTGCTGTTCTCAAGCCATCCAAACCATTGTCTTTATGGTTTAAGACGTCTGTGGGTGAAGGATGTTCTCTGATCTCTCTCCTGCTGTCTTGCTGTGTTGTTCTCCCTGGCTAGAGTAGAAAGGAAAGGCAGAAGGTGGCTCTTAGAGCACTAGTGAGCTGGCAGGGAACGTGATCATGCGTGACTAAGAGGCATCTGCACATCCGCCTATTTTTAACCTGGTCACAGCATCCACCTTGTCTGTTTCCAGTAGCTGAGCCCAGGGGTAGGCTTCGTTCTTTCCAAAAGCAACAGTTTTCCAGGAACAGAGGAAGGAAGCTGAGAGTATCAGGCAATGTACTTGATCTTTTACTAGAATTATTTAATTACAAGAACCCTGGGAAGAAGGCATAATTCTTATTCCCTTTCTATAAATAAGGATGATGCAAAGGAGAGACTAAATAGCTATGGCCAGTGCCCCAAAGCATAATTTGAAAGTTAAGATTTGTTTGCCTCCAAAACCCATCTTCCTTTCAGCTTCCCTACCTCCCCAGTGAGTGAAGCCTGGAACTGATCTTATTGATAAGCTCCAGGTCCCCCTTTGTTTGGCAGTTGCCGATATTACCAGGCTTACAAATGAGTCCTGGCTTAGGTGTCTGGTTTCCATGACTGAGAATCCACTACCTTGGTTCTTTCTCTTGGTGACAAGCCACTCCACAAGGGTTAATACCTTGTCCTTTACACCCAGCTGCCTTTGGATCCTAAAGGCCCCTGAGATTCCGCTGACTTGGATAGCACTGGGGCCCTCCAGGTGATTCAGATCATGCTAAAATCAAAGGAGCGCTGCTAAAGCTGTCAGATTCTTAATGCCCATTATTTCATTCCTGGGGAACAGTATGAGGCCATAGTGGTCCTGATCCTGATTTAGATCACTGGTACAGGCATATACATCCATCACACAATCATCATTCTGGTAAAACCAATATAAATGGAAATAACTGAAAAGTCTGAATGTTTTTCTCTTTCTGACACAGCTTTTCTGTCTTATAGGTTACCAGGAAGCAAGCTTCAGTTGTGCTTAACTTGAACCTCATTCAGACTGATAAACTATAATACCTGGGGGAAATGTTTTTGGTCTTCTTAGCAGAAAGCTGGAGACATATTCTCCCCTTATGACTAAATGTAGTTCCCATGAGAATATTACAGTAAGAGTCAATCTCACTCTACAGATACGCTGGAGGAATGGCCAAGTCTATTCCTCTTAAAATTTGCTAAATAAGAGCCACATCAAGCCAGATAAAGTAACATTTCTGTCCTTATTCACCCATTCTGTCATACAGTATATGAATCACAGGGTTTCACTCTCCGTTATACTTGGGGAGAGGTCATCAACAATGAGGCAGCACAGGGCAAGAAACGACGACCGATATGTCTAGGACTGCTGGGTCTATGTCCAGGTGAGCTCTCCTCATCACTGGTGTGGTTTAGGACATTGAGCTTATTTACTGAGGGTGGAAGTGACATGTTCCTAGTGACTAAGCCCTTTATGCAAGAATGTATCTGCATTCTGCATCATTTTCAGTAAGAATTTTCCAAAGGGGTTTTCCAAGTTGAGGAAAGCAAGACAACTAAGTCAAGACTATGGGAAAACCGGCATTCCTATTGATAAACACTGGTTTCTTTTTTTAAAAAATATATCTACTAGAAAGAGGCCTCTGTCATTTTTCAAAGCATATTTTATTGAAGTGTAGTTGATTTCCAATGTTGTGTTAGTTTCTACTGTACAGCAAACTGATTCATTCATACATATATATATATACACTCTTTTTCATATTTTTCATTATGGTTTATCATAGGATTTTGAATATAGTTCCCTATACTGTACAGCAGGACTTTGTTATTTATCCATTCAGAGGCCTCTTTGTCAACTCAAGAACTGCTGTGAAGCAATGCTTACTGTGAGATTATAAACCTTAAAGAGACTGGACTTATAGTGCCCCACCCGAAAAATATGCATTTTAAATTATCTTATAAAACCTTTAAATTTCTCCTCCAAGATGATAAAATAGACATATGTCCACCACAACCAGTGAAATACAAAGAAAATTAATTTGGAATTCACCCCTACCAGGCAATCAGTTTTAATAGCTTGATGTGATTACTTCTGCCTGTTCTTATTCACATTAAAACACACATGCACAGAAACATACACCGTCAAATGCCAGTTCCCCAGCTATCACCAATGTAACCTAGTAATAAGATGAAGTGGAATTTACTGCTTACTGTGATAAGGGAACCCACTGCCTTGATTGAGTTTTGGTAGTTTGAGAAGGAAAGTCAAGGTTGGATTTTCTTGAAATCTGATCTTGGTTAAGACTGGGTAAAAACTGTGATACACAGTTCAGGACTGTGGAAGGAGTAAGGTAAGGATTTTGAGGAGGGAATCTAAGAGTCTTAGGGCATAACTATCCATTTATTATGTTGCTTTCTCCTGAAGAGCTGACGTGTCTTATAGGAAGCTCATGCAATAAATAATTATTTGCCAGGGCAAGGTTCTCCTGGAAAACTTAAATTATGCTAATGATGACAATGGAATTGTAAAGTCATGTTAATATAGATAGTAAGCTGTGCTGGCGTTGAATGTTCAGTTTGTTATTTAAGTACTGAAGTACCGTACTAGTCTCTGCAACTTGCCTTATTTTCCTCCACATCAACAGGGATTAAATTCACTTAAAACTTTTTCTGAGAACATTTATTTTCTTTTTTCTAATAAAATAAATATATGCACATTGTAGAAAATGTGGAAAGTAAGAAAAGTACAAAGGTACAGACAGTACCAGGAAAAAAAAAAAACACTGATACTGTTACCACCCAGAGAGAAGTGTTTAAGACTTCCAGTATCTTGTCTAGCATTTAAGGAGCCTGGAAGTCAGCTATCCCTTTAACACAATAAGAAAATAGCTACGCAAACTGAAAATCAACAGTTCCTCTTAGATCCATCAGAAGAACTGAAGTTTGTTCAGGGCAAACTGCTGCCCCTCAAGCTGAAGAGACAGACAAGCAGATACAGAGAATCACAGCCTACTGGAGGAGCAGAAGGCCAGCAGCAGGTAACCAGTACCAGGCTTTTGATTTTTAGCCGCTAAGTCATGTCCAACTCTTGTGACCCCATGGACTGCTGCCTGCCAGGCTCCTCTGTCCAAGGGATTTTCCAGGCAAGGCTACTGGAGTGGGTTGCCATTTCCTTCTCCAGGGGATCTTCCCAGCCAAGGATGGAACCCATGCCTCCCACACTGGCAGGCAGATTCTTCACCACCGGGCCGCCTGGGAAGCCCAGTACCAGGACAGGAAAACCTAATCTATAATTAACTAATTGCTGAAGGCCTCAGTTGGACCAGACTGGGCAGGGGTGCCCAGTCTTAGGAGGGTTCCCACACTTCCATGAGATTTACCTCCTGGAACCCTAGCAGGTTCTCACAGTAAAGACAGGAGAAAAAGCCCCCTCACTTTTAGAGCAGAGAGAGTAGAAAAGTAGCCATATTTAAATATACCTTCTTAACAAGGCCCACCCTTAACAAACTATTTAGCCAACATGGAAGAATAACAATACCCAAATCCAGTACCTTCTTGTCTCTCCTAAGGGCTGGGGGAACCAATCTGAGAAGCACGTGTGAAGGTCACAGCCCCAGGGGCTCACTAAATCATTGCCACCTAATCGTAGGACTGCATAGCAGTTCCTCTGCGCTGAGACCCCACCACTGCATCAGTAAGTCTGCAGAAGAATGCATGTTGCCCAAGTGCCAGCTCCTGCCCTGCAGCAGTACTGAGGCTAGCTGGGCCTCTGTCCTTTTGTAAATTAAACAACACTGTCTTGAGTCACCTCTCTCCCTGTTCCCCCATGTCTGGGTCCTCCTCAAGCTGTGTGCAAGTTTTCTGGGGCGGGGGGGGCGGGGGGAGAGTGATTTCCCATGTTGTTCATTTGTTGATTCTGCATAGCACACAGCCTGTCTCTACAGGATGGACCAAAGCAGTTTTAGGATTTTTATTCAGAATCTGGGAGAGATGAGTGGGGGCATTGGTATGTAAGCACAGCCAAGGTCTTAGCTGAATATATAACAACCCTGTTATAAAACTTGTTGGCTGTTTCTCCCTTGAAAATCAGGGATTTCTCAATGACTGACCCTCCTATGGCAAGGACCTTCCCTCCTTATGGGCCTCCCAGGGGGCGTTAATGGTAAAGAACCTGCCCACCAGTGCAGGAGACTTGAGACAATGGTTCAATCCCTGTGTTGGGAAGATGCCCTGGAAAAGGACATGGCAACCCACTCCAGTATTCTGGCCTGGAGAATCCCATGGACAGAGGAGTCTGGTGGGCTACAGGCCCTGGGGTCGCAAAGTCGGACATAATTGAAGCGACTTAGCATGCACGCAATGGCACCCCACTCCAGTACTCTTGCCTGGAAAATCCCATGGATGGAGGAACCTGGTGGGCTGCAGTCCATGGGGTCACTAGAAGTTGGACACGACTGAGTGACTCCACTTTAACTTTTCACTTTCACGCACTGAAGAAGGAAGTGGCAACCCACTCCAGTGTTCTTGGCTGGAGAATCCCAGGGACGGGGGAGCCTGGTGGGCTGCTGTCTCTGGGGTCACATAGAGTTGGACACGACTGAAGTGACTTAGCAGCAGCAGCAGCATGCATGCAATAAGAATGGATACATGCATGACTGAATCCCTTTGCTGTTCACCTAAAACTGTCACAACATTATTAATCAGTTATACCCCAATACAAAATATATATATTTTAAATAAGTTTCCTGTACAATAACAGGGTCATACTGCTCAATGAATTGTGCATCTCAGGTGTTATTTTTATAGAAGATCATTATAGAATGCTAAAAGGATCAATTCTCCAGGAAGAATCACTCTTAAAAAATTTCACTTACTTCCTTTTCCATTTTCTCCTGTTCATTATTAAGATATAATAACACTTTCCCATTTTAAAAACAGAGTTTGGGGAATTACATACAGTAATGTAGACAACTCCACAGTCATGACAGAAAATTTTCTTTACCCTGAACAGTTTTCTCATGCCCATTTCCAGTCAATTTCTTACCCTGACTCCCAGCCTCAGGGCAGTCATTGATCTGCTCTCTGTCACTATCACGTTGCCTTTATTAGACTGTCATCTATAAGTGGAATACGTCATGTAGCCTTTGTGTTTGACTGCTTTCAAGTACAATATCATCTTTGAGATTATTCATGTTGCATATGTAGCCTATGACTTTATTGCTGAGTACTATTCCATAATATGATTATCCCACAATTTATCTGTTCACTAACTGATGGATATTTGAGTTGTTTAAAATTCTTGACAATAAGGCCTACTATAAACACGGCTGTACAAATTTTTGTGTGAATATGTTTTCAGTCCTCTTAGTTGAATGCTGAGGAATGAAACTGGGTTAGGTGGTAAGAATTTAACTTTACAAAATAATGGTAACTGGTTATCTGTATGAGAAAAAAAACTTCAAACTCTTCATATCATACACAGAAATTAACTCAGAATGAATCTAAATGGAACTGAAATTTTAAACTTAAAATATTATATTTCTAAAAGAAAAATTAGAAGAAAATCTTTGTGATCTTGTGTTAGACAAAGATTTCTAAAACAGGGCACAAAAAGCATGAACCATAAAATATTGAAGAACTGGATTTCTTTAAAATTAAAACCTGTTGCTCTTTGAAAAACAGTTAAGAAAATGACAAGGCAACCCATAGAGTAGAAGAAGCAGGTAACTGAAAAAGAACTTGTTCCCAGAATACATATAAAGATCTCTTACAACTCACTAAAAAACTAATTTAAAAAAAAAAGGAGGCAAAAGATTTGAAGATACTTCACAAAAGAAATATATGAATGGTCAGTAAGCACATGAAAAGATGCTCAATACACATCATCATCAAAGAAAAGCGAAATAAAATTACAATTAAATACCACTACACATCCACTAGAATGGCTAAAATTTTTAAAAATTGACAATAGGAAGTGCTGACATGGATATGAAGCAACTGGAACTCAAGCCTTGCTGGTGGGAATGCAAAATGGTTGAATCACTTTGAAACTAATATTTTTTTAAACAAAACTATGATGTACCCATGTATGTATGTGTTGTAATTTACATAATATTTGCTCTTCTAATGGATATTTGAGCTGATACTTGTTGGGGTTATTATGCTATTATAAATAATTCTAGAAAATCATTAAGCCCACTCTATAATTTTTATCTCTTTTAAAAAAAAAATTAGTACAGTTACCTTTAAAGTTATTGCAGAAAACATTTCCCTTCCCATTACACTGGATTCTAATAAAAGACAAAAACCAGATGTGATTGCTTTATTTCTCAGTCATATGTATACTTGTTCACTAAAACCTTCTGGATACTTATTTTCATAACACTTTCATCATCTTTTAAAGAAAGACCCTACAATTAAAGGCCTAAATGTGAGGCCAGACACTACAAAACTCCTAGAGGAAAAGAAAGGCAGAACACTGACATAAATTGTAGCAATATCTTTTTCAATCCATCTCCCGTAATAATGGAAATAAAAACAAAAATAAACAAAAGCTTTTAAGACCTACTTAAAAGCTTTTGCACAGCAAAGGAAACAATAAACAAAACAGAAAGACGACCCACAGATCAGGAGAAGATATTTGCAAATGATGTGACCAACAAGGGGACTGGTCTCCAAAATTTATAAACAGCTTGTGATGTTATATAAAATATATAAACAATATAACATAAAAAACAATGTATAAAAGTAGACTGTAGCCCACCAAGCTCCTCTGTCCATGGGATTCTCCAGGCAAGAGTACTGGAGTGGGTTGCCATTTCCTTCTCCAGGGGATCTTCCCGACCCAGGGATCGAACCCAGGTCTCCCGCATTGCAGGCAGATGCTTTAACCTCTGAGCCACCAGGGAAGGGCCCCCCCGACAAAAGAAAAGACAGAAGACCTAAATAGACATTTCTCCAAAGAAGACATACAAATGGCCAAAGAAACATGAAAAGATATTCAACACCACTAATTATTACAGAAATGCAAATCAAAACTACAATGAGGTATCACCTCACACTAGCCAGGATAGCTATCACCAAAAAAAAAAAAAAATCCACAAACAATAAATGCTGGAGAGGGTATGGAGAGAAGGGAACCCTCCTACACTGTTGGTGGGAATGTAAACTGGTACAGCCACTATGCAGAATAGTATAAAGATTCCTTAAAAAACTCCAGAGTTACCACATAACTCTGCAGTCCCACTCCTGGGCCTCTATCTGGGGGAAAAAAAACCCAAAACATGATCTGAAAGGATACAGCACCCCATGCTCATCACAGTACTATTTACAATAGACAAGACATGGACGCAACCTAAATGTCCATCAACAGAGGAATGGATAAAGAAGATGTGGTGAGTATATACAATGGAACATCACTCGGCCATAAAAAGAATGAAATAATGCCATTTGCAGCAACATGGATGGACCTACAGAGTGTGATACTGACTGAAGACAGGAGAAATATCGTATGACTTTCCTTATATATGCGGCATCTAAAAAGAAATGATACAAATACTTTCTCACAAAACAGAAACAGATTCACAGACTTAAGAATGTGCTTATGGTTGCTGGGGAAAAGGACAGGGGGAATAAATAGGGAGTTTGGGATGGACATGTACACACTGCTATATTGAAAATGGATAACTAACAGGGACCTACTGTATGTCATATGGAGCTCTGCTTAATGTTATGTGGCAGCCTGGACGGGAGAGGAGTTTGGGGGAGAACTGATACACGTGTATGTATGGCTGAGTGCCTTTGCTGTTCACCTGAAACTATTATAACATTGTTTGTTAACTGCCTATACCCCAATATAAAATGAAAGGTTTAAAAGAAAAGATCCTAAAAATCACTTTACCTTGTCTTTTTTTCCCCTCAAGCCCTTAACTTTGTAAGGGAGATTCTGCAAGCAGATGCTTATGCTCCTTAATTTAGTTGGATATGCAAAAGGCTGCTTCAGAAAATCAAGTACCCATATTTGCTCCTGTCACTGAATTTTGTAAAGAGTCAAGGCTGCTCTGAATGTTCCAAGAAGGCAAAGTTTGGGGACTGCAAGGCCTTGAGAGCAAGTTCTTTGAGCTGGCAAGAATCTCAGCACAAGATTATTCTCTCCTACCAGGCACCTAAAGAATTTTCTCAGCCTGATAGCTCTTGAGGAAGTTGGCTCCTAAAGGTGATACTAGCTCTAAACTGTCTCTCTGTGATGAGGTTGTAAGCTGTTTACTGAGGCTTAATAGAAAAACCACAATTTCCTTCTTTTTGAATAAGTTTGGCATATGCTAAATTATACTGGAATACTTGGAGTCAGTGTGACCCTAAGGGTAAAATCCACCAGAGAGGGACACCATGATAGTAGTAATTCAGATTAAAATAATTCCAGAGAATTTATATTTATCCTAGCATTTTAAAGGCTGGCTTATGTGGAGAAACAACAGAACTCCATTTAAGAGTTTTCAATATTATACTGATTCAAGCATGGCTCATATATAAATAAATACTACAGATGGTCCCAACTTAGGATGGTTTAACTTAAAATTTGTTTCAACTTTATGTTGGTGTGAAGGTGATATGCATTCAGTAAAAACCATATTTCAAATTTTGATCTTTTCCCAGGCTAGCAATACATGGTGTGATTCTCTCATGATGCTGGGCAGTGGCAGTGAGCACAGCTCCCAGACAGCCATGAGATCATGAGAGTAAAAACTGATACTCTTAAACCCATTCTGTACTCACATGAATACCTGCATGCTAATGGTGTCTAACTCTTTGTGACCCCATGGATGTAGCCTGCCCAGGCTCCTTTATCCATGGAATTTTCCAGGCAAGAATACTGGAAACATTTCCTACTCCAGGGGATATTCCCAATCCAGGGATCGTACTCACATCTCCTGCATTGGCAGGTGGATTCTTTACCACTGTGCCACCTAGGAATCCCCTGCATGGATTACAGTCTTGTTGTGGTAAAGGGGCTTTTATAACCCAATGAAGCTATGAGCTTGCAGTGCAGGGCCACCCAAGACAGATAAGTCATAGTGAAGAGTTCTGACAAAAAGTGGTCCACTGGAGGAGGAAATGGCAAACCACTCTAGCATTCTTGCTCCAAGAGCCCTATGAACAGCATGAAGGCAAAAAGATATGACACTGGAGGATGTGCTCCCCTAGGTCAGAAAGTGTCCAGTATGCTGCTTGGGAAGAACAGGAGGGCAATTACTAATAGCTCTAGAAAGAATGAAGCAGCTAGGCCAAAGTGGAAATGACGCTCAGTTGTAGATGTGTCTGGTGGTGAAAGTAAAGTCTGGTACTGTAAAGAACAACGTTGCATAGAAACCTGGATTGTTAGGTTCATGAATCAAGGTAAACTGAACATGGTCAAGTAAGAGATGGAAAGAGTAACATTAACATCTTAGGAATCAGTGAACTAAAATGGACCAGAATGGGTGACTTTAATTCAGATGGCCATGATATCTACTGCTGTGGGCAAGAATTCCTTAGAAGAAAAGGAGTAGCCCTCACAGTCAATAAGAGAGTCTGAAATGCAGTACTTGGGTGCCATCTCAAAAACAACAAAATGATCTTGGTTCATTTCCAAGGCAAGCCATTCAATATCACAGTAATCCAAGTCTATGCCCCCAGCCACTAATGCTGAAGAAGCTGAAGTTGATCGGTTCTGTGAGGAACCACATCTTCTAAAACTAACATTAAAAAAAGATGTCTTTTTCATCATAGGAGATTGGAATGCAAAAGTAGGAAGTCAAGAGATACCTGGAGTAATAGGCAAGTTTGGCCTTGAATTATAAAATGAAGCAGGGCAAAGGATAACAGAGTTTTGTCAAGAGAACACAATGGTCACAGCAAATACCTTTTTTCCAATAACAAAAGGGATGACTATACACATGGATTTCACCAAATGGTCAAGACCAAAATCAGACTGATTATATGCTTTGTAGCCTAAGATAGAAAAGCTCTACACAGTCAGCAAAAATAAGACTGGGAGCTGACTATGGCTCAGATCATGAGCTCTTTATTGCAAAATTCAACTTAAATTGAAGAAAGTAGGGAAAATCACGCAGCCATTCAGGTATTACCTAAATCAAATCCCTTATGATTATATAGTGGCAGTGATGAATAGATTCAAGGGATTAGATCTGACAGACAAAGTGCCTGAACAACTATGGACAGAGGTTCATAACACTATAGGAAGCAGTGATCAAAACCATCCCAAAGGAAAAAAGACACAAGAAGGCAAAGTGATTGTTTGAGGAGGCCTTACAAATGGCTGAGAAAAGACGAGAAGCAAAAGGCAAGGGAGAAAGGGAAAGACAGGTGAAAGCAGAGTTCCAGAGAATAGCAAGGGGAGATAAGAAAGCCTTCTTAAATGAACAATGCAAAGAAATACAGGAAAATAATAGAATGGGAAAGACTAGAGATCTCTTCAAGAAAATCAGAGATACCAAAGGAACATTTCAAAGATGGACATGATATAGGGCAGAAACTATAAGGATCTAACAGAAGTAGAAGAGATTAAGAAGAGGTGGTAAGAATAAACAGAAGAACTATACAAAAAAAGGTTTTAATGACCCGGATAACCACAATGGTGTGATCACTCACCTAGAGCCAGACATCCTGGAGTGTGATGTAGGCCTTCAGAAATATTACTATGAACAAAGCTAGTGGAGGTGACAGAATTCCAGCTGAGCTGTTTAATATCCTAAAAGATGATGCTGTTAAAGTGCTGCACTCAATCAATATGCCAGCAAATTTGGAAAATTCAGCAATAGCCACAGAACTAGAAGAGGTCAGTTTTCATTCCAATCCCAAAGAAGGGCAATGACAAAGAATGTGCAAACTAACATAAGATTGTGCTCGTTTCACAAGCCAGCAGGATTATGCTCAAAATTCTTCAAGCTAAGCTTCAGCAGTATGTAAACCAAGAACTTCCAGATGTTCAAGCTGTGTTTAAAAAAGGCAGAGGAACCAGAGATCAAAATGCCAACATCTGCTGGATCACTGAAACAGCAAGGGAATTCCAGAAAAATATCTACTGCTGCTTCACTAACTATGCTAAAGTCTTGACTGTGTGGATCACAACAAACTGTGGAAAAATCTTAAAGAGATGAGAATACCAGACCACGTTTGTTATCTGTCTCCTAAGAAACCTGTATGTGGGTCTAAAAGCAACAGTTAAAACTGGACATGAAACAACTGAGTGGTTCAAAATCAGGAAAGGAATATGACAAGGCTGTAAATTGTCACTCTGCTTCTTTAGCTTATATGCAAGTACATCATGGGAAATGCCAGGCTGGATGAAGCACAAGCTGGAATCAAGATTGCTGGAAGAAACATCAACCGTCTCAGATATGCAGATGATACCATTCTAATGGCAGAAATTGAAGAGGATCTACAGAACCTTTTTTTAAAAAACACTTGCTTATTTTCTCCTTTAATACAGTCAGCCCGTGGGGTGTCATTAGGCTAATTTTACAGATATGGAAAAGGAGATTCAAACAAGTTATCAAGTCCTCCAGGCCCCTCCTCCTAAGAAGCACACCTGGGGCTTCCCTAAGCACGGCTCCCCTTAGATCTTCCACTTTCTCTGCTCTAGGGCTTCTCAGCTGGATATGAGAGAGAACAGTTGCCACTGTTTGGGCTTTGTTCTTGGGCTTAGAGCAGAGTCCGAGGTTCAGCAAGCTCCCTCCAGGGTCTTCTTTCTTTTTAAACTCAGGCTTGGCGAGCCTGACCAATGCTTCCATCTGCCAGGGAGCAAGGAGGGGTCTGCCGTGTTTGGCTGCAGGCTCTGGTCATTTGCAAAGGGCTGGGCGGGGCTGTGTCATGTTTTGCTGTGTTCTCCTGTGTTATTGCCTGTGCAGCCCTCTGGCTCATGTTCCAGGGCCCAGGTGGGCACACACTCTGCCTCTTGTTCCCTCTTGGGTTTTTTTCCATGACAGCATCAAAGCCGCCAGTGCAGTCAGGCGCATCTGTTTCTGGAGCAGAGCACACTGTCACATTGTCTTAGGGCAGGAGTGGCGAGAGGAAGGAAGCTGAGCAGGGGGAATGAGGGGGTTGAAACATGAGGAGACGAGCCACGTGTGCCTCCGCTCAGGCTGGTCTGAGGCCAGACCGATGGGAGGCCAATTGGAGGATCCAATTCAGAGTCCAGGAAAGGCAGCGTGGGGCCTCCAGGGCAGGAGGCATGGCTGGTGCTGGGGTCTTGGCCTCCCTTCCGTGCAGGCCTGAGTTTTGCATGGTTCTATATATTCTTTTCTGCTCATCAGGTCCTCCTGTCTGCTCTCAGCTGGTGTTCTGCCTGCACTCCTGTGTCTGAACGTGTATTCCTGATGTATCCATGAAGAGAGATGTCCTCCATGTCCACCTACTCCTCTGCCATCTTGTTCTCCCAGAATCTCTTGATAAGGGTGAAAGAGGAGAGTGAAAAAGCTGGCTTAAAACTCAACATTGATAAAACTGAGATCATAGCATCCAGTCCCATCACTTCATGGCAAATAGAAGAGGAAAAAGTGGAAGCAGTGACAAACTTTATTTTCTCGGGCTCCAAAATCACTATGGACTCCAAAATCACTTCAGCCATGACATTAAAAGATGCTTGCTCATTGGAGGGAAAGCTATGACAAACCTAGACAGCATATTAAAAACCAGAGACATTACTTTGCCAACAAAGGTCCATCTAGTCAAAGCTATGGTATTTTCAGTAGTGATGTACATATGTGAGAGCTGGACAATATAAAAGGCTGAGCACTGAAGAATTGATGCTCTTGAACTGTGGTGTTGGAGAAGACTCTTGAGAGCCACTTGGACTGCAAGGATATCGAACCAGTCAATCCTAAAGGAAATCAACCCTGAATAGTCATTGGAAGGACTATTGCTAAAGCTGAAGCTCCAATATTTTGCCCACCTGATGTGAAGAGCTGACTCATTGGAAAAAGCCCTTATACCCTAGTATAAGATGCTAAGAAAGATGGAAGGCCAAAGGAAAAGAGGGTGGCAGAGAACAAGATGTTTAGATAGCATCTCCAACTCAATGGACATGAATTTAAGCAACCTCTGGGAGATAGAGAAGGACAGAGGAGCCTGGCATGCTGTAGACCATGGGTTGCAAAGTGTTGGACATGACTTAGCAACAGCACACCACCACCTGGGATTCCTGTATCCATATGATCAGTCTGTTTTCCACCTGCAATATAGCGTCCAATAAATTACATGAGACAGTCAATACTTTATCATAGAACAGGTTTTGTTTTGGACAGTTCTGCCCAACTATAGGCTAATATAAGAGTTCTGAGCACAAAGTCAAGTGGGCCTTAGAAAGCATCACTACGAACAAAGAAAGCTAGTGGAGGTGATGGAATTCCAGTTGAGCTATTTCAAATCCTGAAAGATGATGCTGTGAAAGTGCTACACTCAATATGCCAGCAAATTTGGAAAACTCAGCAGTGGCCACAGGACTGGAAAAGATCAGTTTTCATTCCAATCCCACAGAAAGTCAATGCCAAAGAATCTTCAAACTACCACACAATTGCACTCATCTCACACACTCGTAAAGTAATGCTCAAAATTCTCTAAGCCAGCCTTTAGCAATATGTGAACCATGAACTCCCAGATGTTCAAGCTGGTTTTAGAAAAGGCAGAAGAACCAGAGATCAAATTGCCAACATCTGCTGGATCATGGAAAAAGCAAGAGAGTTCCAGAAAAGCATCTATTTCTGCTTTATTGACTATGCCAAAGCCTTTGACTGTGTGGATCACAATAAACTGTGGACAATTCTGAAAGAGATGGGAATACCAGACCACCTGATCTGCCTCCTGAGAAACCTATATGCAGGTCAGGAGGCAACAGTTAGAACTGGACATGGAACAACAGACTGGTTCCAAATAGGAAAAGGATTACATCAAGGCTGTATATTGTCACCCTGCTTATTTAACTTATATCCAGAGTACATCATGAGAAACACTGGGCTGGAAGAAGCACAAGCTGGAATCAAGATTGCCAGGAGAAATATCAATAACCTCAGATATGCAGATGACACCACCCTTATGGCACAAAGTGAAGAGGAACTAAAAAGCCTCTTGATGAAAGTGAAAGAAGAGAGTGAAAAAGTTGGCTTAAAGCTCAACAATCAGAAAACGAAGATCATGGCCTCTGGTCCCATCACTTCATGGGAAATAGATGGGGAAAGAGTGGAAACAGTGTGAGACTTTATTTTTTGGGGTTCCAAAATCACTGCAGATGGTGATTGCAGCCATGAAATTAAAAGACACTTACTCCTTGGAAGGAAAGTTATGACCAACCTAGATAGCATATTGAAAAGCAGAGATATTACTTTGCCAACAAAGGTCCATCTAGTCAAGGCTATGGTTTTTCCAGTGGTCATGTATGGATGTGAGAGTTGGACTGTGAAGAAAGCTGAGCGCCAAAGGATTGATGCTTTTGAACTGTGGTGTTGGAGAAGACTCTTGAGAGTCCCTTGGACTGCAAGGAGGTCCAACCAGTCCATCCTAAAGGAGATCAGTCCTGGGTGTTCATTGGAAGGACTGATGCTAAAGCTGAAACTCCAATACTTTGGCCACCTCATGTGAAGAGTTGACTCATTGGAAAAGACCCTGATGCTGGGAGGGATTGGGGGCAGGAGGAGAAGGGGGACAACAGAGGATGAGATGGCTGGATGGCATCACTGACTCGATGGGCATGAGTTTGAGTGAACTCTGGGAGTTGGTGATGGACAGGGAGGCCTGGCGTGCTGCGATTCATGGGGTGACAAAAAGTTGGACATGACTGAGCGACTGAACTGAACTGAGGCTAAACTATGATGATCAGTACGGTAGCCTAGTATAATGTGTTTCGGCACAATGTGGCTTCTTTATTTAACAACAGTGTTAGGAAGAGACTGTACCAAATTTGTCTAATTCTGGGCATACTTTCCTTTGGTCTGAATCATCCCACATGTCCCCAGAAACTTTCTCCAGACTTCCTAGTAACTACTCTCACTTCCTGAGAATCTGAGTCCTTAATAAGTAGCCTAAAGTAGGGGGAGCTTCCCTGGAGTCCGAGACCAGTTCCCATTGTTTCCAGTCTACTCCTACTTTTCAGCCTGTAACTCCTTTGACAGCTGTCATTTACACACAGCTTCCTGAGGGCATTCTACGCCAAGGTGTACATTCAGTGCAAGGAAAGCATCAAGGAGAGTAGACTCCACTACCTGTTTGCATCTCCCCTAGAAGCAGAAGCTTCCTGCGCCCACTCCATTTCCCCACTCCTTCCTCCACGGTAAGGAGACAGTCCAGCTTAACACTCTGATAAGTGGGGTCTCATTACCTACTGAGCGCCACACTCTTCAGCCTTTTTAATATGGATGAGCAAGTAAAAAATACAGCATCTCTTATTTACAGGATGGATAAGAAGCCCAACGTGGCCTAGTTCTAAGTTGGTTCTGTTTACTCCCAAACCAGCAAGCAATCAGTGCACCAGATTGCTTATTTATCTGTATACCAGATAAAAAGAGTAAATAAATGCACCAGATAGATACCAACACATGAACACAGCACTCTGTGGCCTCCTTTAGTGGCTGACAGATGTGTATCTAAAGTTAGCACCACTGAGGAGAGTGGCTCCAGGCCCCAAGGTTTTTATAGGCTGTGACAATAACTAGAGATATTCCATGTACATGCAAAGTAAACACTAATATGTTAGATTTTATCAATTCTCAAACTTAATTTTTTCACCTTTAAAAGACATGATCTCTTTTAATTTATGGTGTCATAATTTTGATTGGCAACAGTTTTTCTTTGTTAATGATAAATAATAATCCATTTACAATGGATGATGTCCTAAGACTTAATAAGATAGTCTGTATTTTTTTTTCTTCCTTAACATGCACTGTATACAGCAAAGTGGTATCAACTCTTCCACATTTTGAAGAACATTCATATCAGTGCATAAAGAGCTGCTTCATTCTTCCCAACAACTGCATATATTCCATTATGTTGTTATCACAACTTAACTATAAGCAGTTCCATACTTATCAAACACTCTGGTGGTTTATCATCTGTGTTTATTCATTGTAGCCAAAAATGATAAATGCTACAAAAAGAGTGAGAGCCAGATGTTACAGAGAAAACTTAAAGGTTTTGTAAAGGATGTGAAAACAGGTCTGAGACTGAAGTGGGGGACGAGACACGACACAGGTCAAACTGCTCCTAGGATTTTAATTGGGGTACATCATGGGAAAGCCACTCACCACCTTCCATTGGAAGTGTGCTTAAAATGTGTAAATTCCAAATAATTTAAAAGAAATGTCTGCGCTGGAGCTTATTTCACTTGCCCAGAGCTCACTTAGTGATCACAGAAGATTAATGCCCATTTCACTGTCCTGAAAGGACACTGGAAATAGTCATTACTCACTGCCTTCCTCAGGCTGACACAGGGCCCAGGGAAACAGATCTGCAAGAGGAGACATTGAAAGTCTTTAACTATTTGATGATGATTTGGATAAGACTGAGAAACGTGTAGTGGGTTCCTGAATATGCTAAAGAATGCAGACCAGGGTGAAAAGAACTAACAAAATGAGGAAAGTGAAATCAAAGCAGCTCCAAGTGTAAGAAATTCTATCCACACTATTTATTCCGCTGTGTTCAGTCCTGGCGGCCTACAGTTGGACACAACTGAGTGACTAACACTTTCACTTTCTTTTTTTGCCATTCAATCTTGGAAAGACCAGGATTATAAAACAGCACCATAATACCAGCATTCCAGTTCAGAATGGAGGCTGCCTCACTCCGTAGGTCATCTTCCTCCTTTCCCATTCCAGTCCTCCTTGGAGTAATAATGACTGCAAGTGCTTGAAATGGTGCACTGCTCTAAGCTTCGAGATGGAGAGAGACAGAGGACAGGTAGATAAGAAAGGCTCATTTAAATATTCACAATAACTTTATGACATAGCCACTACTATTCTTATTTTACAAATTGGAAAACAGAGGCTTAGAGGGGTGACCTCCAAGGATCACCTATCTAGTAAGCAGTGGAGCTGGGATCCAGTCTCCAGGACAACTGCTTCCAGAGTCCTTGCTCTTAACTAGTCAGTTCAGTTCAGTCCAGTCACTCAGTTGTGTCTGGCTCTTTGCGACCCCATGGACTGCAGCATGCCAGCCTTCCCTGTCCATCACCAACTCCCGAAGCTTGTTCAAATTCATGTCCATCGAGTCGATGATGCCATCCAACCATCTCATCCTCTGTCGTCTTCTCCTCCTCCCTTCAATCCCTCCCAGCATCAGGGTCTTTTCCAATGAGTCAGTTCTTCGCATCAGGTGACCAAAGTACTGGAGTTTCAGCCTCAGCATCAGTCCTTCCAATGAATATTCAGGACTGGTCTCCTTTAGGATGGACTGGTTGGATCTCCTTGCAGTCTAAGGGACTCTCAAGATCTTCTCCAACACCACAGTTCAAAAGCATCAATTCTTTGGCACTCAGCTTTCTTTATAGTCCAACTCTCACATACATACATGACCACTGGAAAAACCATAGCTTTGACTAGAGGGACCTTTGTTGGCAAAGTAATGTCTCTGCTTTTTAATATGCTGTCTAGTTTGGTCATAGCTTTTCTTCCAAGGAGCAAGCGTCTTTTAACTTCATGGCTGCAGTCACCATCTGCAGTGATTTTGGAGCCCCCAAAAATAAAGTCTGTCACTGTTTCCATTGTTTCCCCATCTATTTCCCATGAAGTGATGGGACTGGATGCCATGATCTTAGTTTTCTGAATGGCGAGTTTTAAGCCAAATTTTTCACTCTCCTCTTTCACTTTCACCAAGAGGGTCTTTAGTTCTTCTTTGCTTTCTGCCATAAGGGTGGTGTCATATGTATATTTGAGGTTATTGATATTTCTCTCGGCAATCTTGATTCCAGCTTGGGCTTCATCCAGCCTGGCATTTCACATGATGTACTCTGCATAGAAGTTAAATAAGCAGGGTGACAATATACAGCCTTGACATACTCCTTTCCCAATTTGGAACCAGTCTGTTGTTCCATATCCAGTTCTAAGTGTTGCTTCTTGACCTGCATACAGATTTCTCAGGAGGCAGGTCAGGTGGTCTGGTATTTCTATCTCTTTCAGAATTTTCCACAGTTTGTTGTGATTCACACATTCAAAGACTTTGGCATAGTCAACAAAGCAGAAGTAGATGTTTTTCTGGAATTCTCTTGCTTTTTTGATGATCCAATGGATGCTGGCAATTTGATCTCTGTTTCCTCTGCCTTTTCCAAATCCAGCTTGAACATCTGGAAGTTCATGGTTCAGATACTGTTGAAGCCTGGCTTGGAGAATTTTAAGCATTACTTTTAAGCTCTTAACTAGTACTCCACCTAGAACCCCAACCTGCCTCTCAGCATCTCTTCTCTGGGCTGGACTATACACTCCTTAAAGGACACAGTCAAATGGACTGCACATTCATCTTTGGGTGAGCCCTCCTTCTCCTCTTGCTAAGCAATCACACTGAATAAATATATTAGAAGCTTCCCAGGTGGTGCAATGGTAAAGAATCCACCTGTCAATACAGGAGGTGCGGGTTCAATCCCTCGGTCAGGAAGAGCCCCTGAGGTAGGAAATGGCAACCCAATACTCCGGTATTCATGCCTGGAAAATCCCACAGACAGAGGAGCCTGGCAGGCTACCATCCACAGGGTTGTAAAGAGTCAGACATGACTGAGTGTGAACACTGTGTTTAGTAAAAATTTTAAGTAATTAAAATTTGAAAATAGCTAGATTTCTCATTAAAAAGCTGTATGGCAAAAACCATTATAATATTGTAAAGTAACTAGCCTCCAATTAAAATTAATGACTTAATTAAAAAAATAAGCTAGACTCCAAGCTTCTGTAGAAAAATTTACAAATAAAATCATTGTAGGGTTGTATTTCTTTCTGGCAATAAGCAGCAGGGGCCCAATCACACAGGCCCTCTCTGGAAAGGTCGTGAAGGCCCACTTCACTCTGTTATGACACTGAGGCCCTTGTTGTAACTGAGACAGCAACCTCCAAACCGAGGCCTCCTGGGCTTTTCTCGGTATCTAAATACACCAAGATCTCTCTTGCCTCTTCACACATGTCGTTCTGTCTGGAACATTCTTACCAACACCACCAGGCCCACCTGGCTCACTCCTTCTTACCCTTCAGGCCTCAGCTGAGATGCCACTCTCTCCCCGCATTGTAAGTGCCTCTTCTGGGTGCTCTCACAGAAGCCTTGTCCTGTCAAAGCTTTCACGCATTGTAATTTTCCACCAGCTTGCCTGTCTTGCCTATCAACCTATGAGTTTCCTGAGGGAAGGGAACCATTTCTTTCTTATTCACCACTGTATCTATTGTGCCTCGTCCAGTATCAAATTTACATGGTGCCCATAAATATTTGTTAACCAGATGAGTGAATGAAAACATAAACAGCTAGAAGTGACTTAAAATAATATTGCCCAACCTTCAATTCTCCACTGGATGGCTTCAATGGAATCTTAGCTTTCTTCCTAATTCTAGAGACAGCAACAACAAAAAAAGCAAGTTCTAAACTTTTTCTTACATCTTCAGTGCAAGAAGAAAAACAAATTCAAACTCCTTAATTATTTAAACTATTCCAGTTGCTCAGGCTTTATTTCACTCTGCTTAATGCACTTAAAGCCAGAAATAATTAAATTAAGCACAATAGTACTACAATATCAACTTACAGATTCTGGCTCAATTTTGGCATATCCTGTGTATCAGCTGCACTGTACCATCACTTTACTGGTTTAAAACAAACAGAAAATTCTTTCTTCCGATTAAGAGAGTCAATATTGTTTTAAGAGATTCTGTCTGGAACATTCTTACCAACACCACCAGGCCCACCTGGCACAAAAGTTTGCAGAAGAGAAAAGAAAGAGAAGAGGAAATGAGAGAGATTTTTACTCCGTATCTGCACTAGCCAGTGTGGACTGGGCATTCAGGAAATTCACCAAGATATAAACGGTTGAAAATTCTTTTTTTTTTTTAATTGAACCTGGGCTGGTGACTCGTTTCATATATGATATTATACATGTTTCCATGCCATTCTCCCAAATCATTTTTAAGAATAGAAAATTCTATTCTTAAAGAGCTCATCATCTAGTACAGAAGATAAGTCATTGCCACAAGTAAGTGTACTATAAGATAGGAAGAAGCAAGTGTCATATGACTGATGGAGAATGTCATATGAGAATTTGGAGGGGAAAAGTTCTTTCAGCTTGGGGTGAACCCTGGAAATCATGCGTGGTATAGGTCACACTTGGCCTGATCTTGCATTAGTATTTAAAATATCCATGCTCTTCAACAAATCACACTTCTTCTCAAGTGCATTCAAAAGTACATTTCAATCCCTTTTCCAAAATGTTTAATATATAAGAAAAGTTAAAGAGAGGAAAATATGAAGCTGTTAAGAGCAGGATTTTAGACCTAGCTTCACAAGGAGCCAGTCTGTGACCTTCAGAAGTTTCTTAATCTTTCTGGACCTAAGTTTTCTCATCTGTAAATTGAGCTGGCAATAAGTGATCTCTGAAGTCCCTTTCTGGCACTAGCATTCAATGAGTGTCTATATTTTAATCCTTTATGCTGATTAGACTTTTGTGGTTAAAGGCAATTAGTTTTACTCTGTGCTTCATGATAAATTCAGGCTTTGCAATTCTTCATTATGCACAGAGGCAGTCATGTCTTATTGCTTAGGAGACAAATGAATTGTCAATTTTATATGAAGAAAATGATTAGAGATTATGTGTCTGGAGGGGAAGAGTAACTCTCACATTCAAAAGTGAAATAATAACGTTAGAAGTTCTTAAAAAGACTATTGAAATGTTCTTTGGAGTCAGATAATTAAAGAAGGAAGACTACATGACTAGGTTCCCAGATGCAGCAGAAATGGGCAATTCATATCATTAAATAGATGCTATTTCATTAGTCCTGATCAGGTGAAGGGAGAGGAAGAAGAAACAACATGCTGGTATATTTTGTCCAATTTATTAAATCCTTGGAAATGGCATTCAATCTATTGTAAGAAGAGTCTGCTAATTAGCAAGATGAGAATTTGTACCCTTCCATCTTTCTTGTTGCCAGTAAGCGTATTTGCTTTAAATCTGAAATCTGTTAGTTGCTCAGTCATGTCCGACTGTGACCCCATGGACTATAGCTCACCAGGCTCCTCTGTCCACAGAGCTTCCTGGGCAAGAATACTGGAGGGGGGTGCCATTTCATTCACCATGGATCTTCCCATCCTGGGGACTGAACCTGGGTCTCCTGCACTGCCGGCATATTCTTTACCATCTGAGCCACCACGGAAGCCCAATTGCTTTAAAGCAATGCTCAAACAGGGTTTCCCTGGTAGCTCAGCTGGTAAAAAATCCTCCTGCAATGCAGGTTTGATTCCTGGGTTGGGAAGATCCCCTGGAGAAGGGACAGGCTACTCACTCCAGTATTCCCGGGCTTCCCTGGCGGCTGAAACAGTAAAGAATCCACCTGGGTTTGATCCTTGGATTGGGAAGATCCCCTGGAGGTGGGCATGGCAACCCATGCCAGTATTCTTGCCTGGAGAATCCCCATGGACAGAGGAGCCTGGTGGGCTACAGTCCATGGGGTTGCTAAGAATTGGACACAACTGCGCAACTAAGCACAGCATAGCACAATGCTCAAACGAGTGAAATTAAATAGCCCAGGAGCAGGTAGATGGAAAATCAATTGGAAAGCCTCTATGCAATATTACTCACCAGTGATATTTCACTTAGTGTTACTTGCTCAGTCATGTCCAATTCTTTTTGACCCCAGAGACTATAGCCTGCCAGGATCCTCTGTCCATGGAATTCTTCAGGCAAGAATACTGAAGTGGGTTGTTGCCATTCCCTTCTCCAGGGGATTTTCCTGACCCAAGAATTGAACCTGGGTCTCCTGCATTGCAGGAAGATTCTTTACCATCTGAAATAAAGTAAATAAAATAAAATAAATAAAGGGGAGCCCTGGCTACATACCAGGTGGTACTCAGTGACATTTCACGGACAAAGATGGAGTTACTCCCAGTCTTATCAAAGACTGGCCTCCAAGAAGCCAGTCTATGGGCATAAAAAAAACCTCAAATCAATTTGTTATCTTTAAGAGTCAGTTGCTTTGCTGAAGCCTGAGAACACGGGAAAGATTCCCGAACAGTGGGATGCCTGAAGCAGCACTGAGGTTTCAGTGTCTTTCCTTTGGAGCTATAGTGTAAATAGCCTTCTCTCTGATCCATGGAATGAAAACAAGTCCAAAGCAAGAGGAAGTATTCAGCTTAGGAACACCCCAGGCCTTGGCTCCGTGTTCATCCAAGCCCAGGCACTGGTCTGGCTGCCCCACAATGGCTTTGGCAGTTGAGGCCACCACGGCCGAGGGAGTAGAGCCCAGCAGTAAACACGGTCTGGGGATTTGCTGAAAAAGGACCAGTACACCGTAGGACTTGAGTTGTTTAGAACTGATACTGACTTTGCCCACAAAGAAAGAAAAGAAAGCTAATGTGGGAAACAGGATCAGAGAGGTCACCCAAGGTCATAGAAAGAGTGAATGACGGACAGTGGCCTCAAATGCATTGTCCCGCCTTCTTACTTGGTTCACTGGATAAACAAGGACAGGGATTTTATTTAACTTGGAAGAGAGAGTGGCATGGTGACATTTGGAGTGAATCGCAGTGAGCTGTGTGGGGAAAGGAAGGGAATGTGCTTAAAGCGCCTGGAACACCGGTAACAGACAATAGTAGCTTCCTTTACTTCCCACCGCCCCGATCTACCTGTCCAGTGGCAAATCTTACCAAATGGTTTCCATTTTCACTACAAGGTTCACGAACAGTCTTTCCTGACAATATAAGAGCACGTGTCAAAGACAACCCATATTTACTAAACAGTGATAGATTATTTTTTAAGCTTTTCATCCATTTTTACCAAATACTGATTATACCTGCTTACCTGATTTTAGCTTACGCTTTACTAAGCACAGGTCCAAGTGTTGTTCTAGAATCAATCCTCAAAATGAGCATACAAGGCAGAGAGTATTATACTTTCTATTTTTCATGTAAGGACTGTAGTCGCGAAGGTTAAACAACTTACCTAAGGTCACTCAGTCAGTAGCAGAGCCAGGACTGAAGCAGACAGTGAAGTGCCAAAGCCCTACCCTGTTGCTGCTGCCTCTGCAAGGCTGCCTCCCAACAGGCACATGTTGTTCTTTATTAAGTACACAGAAAGCAGATCTAAGACATTATTAATACCGGCCAGAATCAACAGAAACAAAAACACCTAAGCTCACTTATTATTAACTTTAGAGACTAATTAAAATTTATCCTGGGGAAAGGCTATTTCAGAGTCATTACAAATCCTCAACAAAAGAGGAAATGAATTGGCCTGTAGCTAATGTCTCCCCATTTTCACCAGTTGCTGATGTTTCCACAAATGAGCCTCAAAAGAAACTACAGTTCAGTGAATCACGTTATCAAACATATTGTCATTCATTCAATAAAGATACTTCCAGTGTGAACAGAGTGCTGTGAAAGGCATGCCAACACATGTAGGGAATGAAAGCAAACAAGAAAATGACATTGTCCAAAATACTGAGAAATCTGTGATAATTACTATAGCCACTATGAAAAGTGAAATAAAATATCACTATTTCACCATAATGTTTTATTCAGTTCAGCACACCAAATATTTCCCAATGAAGAAATTGAAGGGGAATGTTATTCTATTTAAGAAAGCAAACTACAAGCACCCTTACACACTTTAGAAGGACCATTTAATTATAATAATAGATATCCTGGTTATTAATAGTTATTCAGTATTAATATTATGGTTGTTCCTAAGTGTCCATCAACAGATGAATGGAAGAAGATGTAGTGTATACACACAAACACACGCACACACAATGGAATATTCAGTTCAGTCGCTCAATTGTGTCCAACTCTTTGCGACCCTGTGGACTGCAGCACACCAGGCTTCCCTGTCCATCACCAACTCCTGGAGCTTGCTCAAATTCATGTCCATCAAGTCCATGATGCCATCCAGCCATCTCACCCAGATGAGAACCCACCTCTGTTGTTCTTTTCTCCTCCTGCCTTCAATCTTTCCCAGCATCAGGGTCTTTTCCAATGAGTCAGTTCTTCATATCAGGTGGCCAAAGGACTGGAGTTTCAGCTTCAGCATCAGTCCTTTAAATGAATATTCAGGTCTGATTTCCTTTAGACCTGGATGGACTGGTTGGATCTCTTTGCTGTCAAAGGACTCTCAAGAGTCTTCTCCAACACCACAGTTCAAAAGCATCAATTCTTCAGTGTTCAGCTTTCTTTATAGTCCAACTCTCACATCCATACATGACTACTGGAAAAACCATAGCTTTGACTAGATGGACCTTTGTTGGCCAAGTAATGTCTCTACTTTTGAATATGCTGTCTAGGTTGGTCATAGCTTTTCTTCCAAGGAGCAAGCGTCTTTTAATTTCATGGCTATGGTTACCATCTGCAGTAATTTTGGAGCCCAAGAAAATAAAGTCTCTCACTTTTTCCCCATCTATTTGCCATGGAGTGATGGGACTAGATGCCATGATCTTAGTTTTCTGAATGTTGAGTTTTAAGCCAACTTTTCACTTTCCTCTTTCACTTTCATCAAGAGGTTCTTTAGTTCCTCTTCACTTTTTGCCATGAGGGTGGTGTCATCTGCATATCTGAGGTTATTGATATTTCTCCTGGCAATCTTGATTCCAGCTTGGGCTTCATCCAGCCCAGCGTTTGGCATGTTGTACTCTGCATACAGGGCTTCCCTGGTGGCTCAGAGGGTAAAGCGTCTGCCTGCAATGTGGGAGACACGGGTTCGATCCCTGGGTCGGGAAGATCCGCTGGAGAAGGAAATGGCAACCCACTCCAGTACTCTTGCCTGGAAAATTCCATGGATAGAGGAGCCTGGTAGGCTACAGTCCATGGGGTTGCAAAGAGTTGGACACGACTGAGCGACTTCACTTAACTTCACTCTTCATATAAGTTAAATAAGGAAGGTGAAAATATAGAGCCTTGTTGTTGGCAATTTGATCTCTGGTTCCTCTGCCTTTTCTAAATCCAGCTTGAACATCTGGAAGTTCATGGTTCACATACTGTTGAAGCCTGGCTTGGAGAATTTTGAGCATTACTTTGCTAGCATGTGAGATGAGTGCAATTGTGTGGTAGTTTGGGCATTCTTTGGCATTGCCTTTCTTTGGGAATGGAATTAAAACTGACCTTTTCCAGTCATGTGGCCACTGCTGAGCTTTCAAAAATTGCTGGCATATTGAGTGCAGCACTTTCACGGTGTTATCTTTTAGGATTTGAAATAGCTCAACTGGAATTCCATCATCTCCACTAGCTTTGCTCATAGTGATGCTTCCTAAGGCCCACTTGACTTCACATTCCAGGATGTCTGGCTCTAGGTGAGTGATCACACCATCATGGTTATCTGGGTCATGAAGATCTTTTTTGTATAGTTCTTCTGTGTATTCTTGCCACAATATCTTCTTAATATCTTCATATCTTCTGCTTCTGTTAGGTCCATACCATTTCTGTCCTTTATTGTACCCATCTTTGCATGAAATATTCCCTTGGTATCTCTAATTTTCTTGAAGAGACCTCTAGTCATCCCCATTTTATTGTTTTCCTCTATTTCTTTGCATTGATTGCTGAGGAAGGCTTTCTTTTCTCTTCTTGCTATTCTTTGGAACTCTGCATTCAAAAGGATATATCTTTCCTTTTCTCCTTTGCCTTTAGCTTATCTTCTTTTCTCAGCTGTTTGTAAGATCTCCTCAGATAACCATTTTGCCTTTTTACATTTCTTTTTCTTGGGGATGGTCATAATATTCAATGGAATATTATGGCTGAGTAATAACTCAGCCACAAAAAGAATGATATAGTGCCATTTGCAGCAATGTGAATGGACCTAGAGATTATCATACTAAGTGAAGTTAGAGAAGGACAAATATCATGATATCACTTACACACAAAATCTAAAAAAAAAGTGCAAAAGAATTTATAAAACAGAAAGACTCACAGACATAGGAAAAAAACATCTATGGTTACCAGAGGATAAGAGGAGGAAGGCAGGAGGAGAAGGGGATGACAGAGGATGTGATGGTTGGATGGTATCACTGACTCTATGGACATGAGTTTGAGTGAACTCCAGGAGTTGGTGATGGACAAGGAAGCCTGGCGTGCTTCAGTCCATGGGATTGCAAAGAGTCGAACACAACTGAGAGACTGCACTGAGTGACTGAGTGAAGAGGAGGAAGGGATAAATTGGGAGTATGGGATTAACAGATGCACACTATCAAATATAAAATAAACAACAAAGATGATTTTTTTTTGTATAGCACAGCGAACTATATTCAATATCTTTTAATAAACTACAGTGGAAAAGAATAAAAAAAAAGAATATAGATATATACATGTGTGCTGCTGCTGCTGCTGCTAAGTCATGTCAATCGTGTCCGACTCTGTGTGACCCCATAGATGGCAGCCCAACAGGCTCCTCTGTCCCTGGGATTCTCCAGGCAAGAACACTGAAGTGGGTTGCCATTTCCTTCTCCAATGCATGAAAGTGAAAAGTGAAAGTGAAGTTGCTCAGTCCTGTCCGACTCTTAGCAAACCCATGGACTGTAGCCTACCAGGCTCCTCCATCCATAGGATTCTCTACGCAAGAGTACTGGAGTGGGGTGCCATTGCCTTCTCCAATATACATGTGTATGTATAACCAAATCACCTTGATATACACCTGAAGCTAACACAATATTGTAAATCAATTATCTTCAATTTTTTTAAAAATGGGAAAAAAATATTACAGTTACTACATTTGTAACTGTCTTGCCAGCCATCCCTCTTTATTTGGAACTTCTCTTTTATCCCAAAGCCCCAGGGGAGGATTGGATGCCCATTCCTCTGGCTATGGCCAATTGGATCTACTCATGGACTCAGCAGAGCCAACTGAATTCTCCTTCCCTTGGGAATTTGAAGTAAAGACACAGTGGCCATATTTAGGTATTGCTGGTATTGGGCCAATGATGGAACCAACAGATGAGAAAACAAGAGAATCTAAAGCAGGAGAAAAGAGCAGATGCCCACAGAGGTTCTAGGACAGGGTGATCGGACCCTAATGAATTCCTAGCTGCATAATTTCAGTTCCTATGTTACCTGCTTGAGGAAACAAAGACCTCAGACTCATAATTTTAAAAATAATTATATTAATGGCATTGCCTATAGAAAGCAAGGAACTGTTCTCATATTGTCATGTGGTCAGCAGGGACAAAGGCCCTAAAGATGCTCAGGTCAATGGGAGAACTTAGGTTACTCTGCTTCGATGGGGAAGTCGGGACTTGCGGTGACAAGTTAGCACATCTTAAAAGGGCTATTACAATGTTATTGAAATAATACAGATCTATCATTGTGTTGAGAGTTTCAGTTTCCTTCTCTACTGACATTGAGGACTTACTATGGATGGGTTGATTTCTTTATCTGTCTTGGTTATTAGTCCTTACATGTTCAATAAGAACATCTCTTGTAGCCTTCCATTACTTACATTGCAACCTTGGTTTGGGTTCTCCCAGAATCAGACCTGAGACAAAGATTTGATTGCAAGTAGTTTGGGAAATGATTCCAAGAAGGACTGGCAGGGGAGTGGGAAATCAAAACAAGGAAAAGAAGCTAATACAAGGTGTGTTAACGAGAAAGCGACTGCTGTGGACTGCTGGGGTGCAATCCCACTGGGGAACTAGGAGACGATGTAGAACATGCTTCAGAGTTGTCCTAACAGTGAGGAGCTGAGGTATTTATTTATCCACTAATTCCCATGTGACATTGTTTAAGGCTCCTTTGCAGACAGTGTCAAGTTCTCAACACTGTCCTATGTCCAGGGGTAACCCTTGGGTAAACTTACAGTAAGAAGCTATCAGCATGTAAGAATCAGTGAGTGCCAGGGGATATGGGAAGGGTACCCTGAGAGCATCTGCTCCAACTTACAGGGGGTAAGTCAGATGGAGTTCCTCTTCTTTGCAACCAAGCTGTCTCTTACTAGAAAAGTCCCACCAGGAAAGCTTTTGATAGCAGAGTTTAACTCACGGTGTTTCTTTAAAGAAATAAATCTTCATTTCAAAAAAACATACCTTTCATTCATTCTAACTGGCCTCCCCCTTTCAAGCCCCCACTGTCTGAATTAGTGTCATTTTATTGCATTAGTAAAAGTTGATTCTACATTGTAAAAATTTCAATAAAAAGTTATAGGAAGGGAACAGAAATTGGACTTAAATCTAATGGGCCTGACAGTTGCCTTCACTAGCAAATGCTCCTTGCATTAATGATTTATAGGCTTTGACAGTGGTGTGTCGTGAATGAAGATAGCTGTACAAGTCATCCATCTCCCACACTAAGAATTAATGACAACTCAAGACCAGACAGAGACAGCCAAACACATGATACACAAAGTCTCTTAATATTTACTACAAAAAATAGCAAGAGGGATAGAAGTCAATGAGAAATAAAGTTTATTTTCCTGTACTGAAAAATGGAACTAACTCAAAAGGCCAAGGCTCAAACACTGATAATCTATCATCTTACGTCAGCATTACTCTTGTTACTACAATGCAAGTCGTCACTTAATACTGCTATGTATTATTAAAGTAGCATGTTAACCCAACTATTGTACCACGCGATAAATTTGTTTGTAAGTTTATAGAGTAATGGCGTAATTCAAGACCATGCAGAATGAAGAATTACCAGGATGTGGCCCACTGTTTGAAATGAAGGGCCCAATACTATGTTTTCTGACTGAATGAATTAATGAGACATACTACCTTTCAATCTAGGGAATTTCAGTTGTAACAGAGAAAAAGAAGGCTAAAAAATGACTCCTTTATAACGTTTTTTAAAACCAATTATATCACACTATTTTAATTCACTCATCTATTCTTGCCTGGAGAATCCCAGGGACGGAGGAGCCTGGTAGGCTACCATCTATGGGGTCGCACAGAGTCGGACACTGAAGCGACTTAGCAGCAGCAGCAGAATCCTCAAGCCTCTGTGGGTTGAAATGGACCTCAGAGTACAGTTGGGAACAGTGGATAAAGTGCTAGGTAGGAACTTAGGTGTTGGAATAAACTCTGCCTCTAATTATATGCGTCATCTTAGATCATCACTTTCCCTCTCTGTTATACTAGTTGAACTCTATTGATCCTTCCACTCTTGTTAGGCCAAGTGGTGTGTCATCAATTCAACCCTTCACATCACTGTCTGTTAGAAGAGTCAGGCATCGTATGTTACAGTGACAATCAAGATACAGAAAGCCGGACTGCTCAAATGTTAGGCACTAACTACAAAGCCAAAGCCTGGCCTGGGAAGCCCTAAGGGTAGAGAATCTGCCTGGGGCCTGGGAAGCCCTAAGGGTAAAGAATCTGCCTTCCAATACAGGAGACATGGATTCGACCCCTGGGCCAAGAAGATCCCCTGGCGAAGGAAATGGCAACCCACTCCACTGTTCTTGCCTGGGAAATCCCATGAACAGAGGAACCTGGCAGGCCACAGTCCACGGGGTTGCAAAAGAGTTGGACATGACTTAGCAGCTAAACAACCACCACCACCACCACACCCTGAAGATAAAGAAATTACCTCTAGCTCTTGGGCTGCCATCTATGGGGTTGCACAGAGTCAAACACAACTGAAGCGACTTAGCAGCAGCAGCTTGCTTTGTTGTGTGATGGGCAGTGGCCTACAGTGAGGCTCCCAAGTCAATGGAGACTGAGGAGTCACCTAGATGGTCTTTTGGCGGGGAGGACTCTAGGAAGGAGAGCTTTCTGGTAGCAGCTTATACCTCACGTCATGCTAGTTAGCCTCAAGGCTTCAAGCAATGGCCCCCAAACTGGGCAATGGGATGCTCTAGCTAAGTCAGTACATCAATACTTTTTGAATAGTGTGATAGCCAGATTTCTGATAGCCAGAAATCACTATACTCAATCTTTAAGCAGGTTCTCTCTTTTTCTGAAAGCTAAATCTTCAGCTCACCTCTGGGACCCTGCAGTGACAGGGGGAATAAGGAATGGGGAAGATCACATCTTGAGACTCTCTCACAAAACTAAAACCTTTATGATGACAGAGTTTGAGACTTAAAGACAGTCAATGTTCTCTACATACCATACTGGAAAATTCTGTCTATGGGCAGAACTGCAGATCTGAAATACACACCCCATAATTTAAAGAAAAATGAGTACATTTTAGAGCACTTTTAGATTCACAGCAAAATTGAGCTGGTATATAGAAAAGGGTTTGAATTGAGAAGGTATATAGAAAAGGGTTTGACTTGCTTTTAATATTATATCCTAAAATCTTGCTATACTTGATTATTAGTTCTAGTTTCTCTTAATTCTTTCTACATTACAATTATATCACCTATAATCAAAGATCACTTTATTCCTTCCTTCCCAATCTGTATACCTTGTATTTCCTTCACTTGTCTTCATGCATTAGCTAGGATTTCCAGTATGATGTTGAAAAAGATGGGGACATCAAGTGTTGTTCCTAATCTTAGGGTAAAAGCTTAAGTATGGATTATCATACTTATATACATACAAACAATAATTTACATACATATAATTACTCATACTTCATTAAGTATGATGTAACCTGTAGAGTTTTGGTAGATGTTTTTTATCAAGTTGAGGAAGTTCCCCTCTGTTCCTAGTTTGTTGAAACTTTTTAACATGAATGAGTGTTGGATATCATTAAACGTTTTTTTTTGCATCTAATGAAATGATCATGTGGTTTTTCTTCTCTAGCCTGTTAATGTGAAGGACTATATTAACTGACTTTTGAATGCTAAAGCAGCCTTCCACACTCGCTGGTTGTGCTGCATACTGGATTCAATTTGCTAGTATCTTGATGAGGGCCTATGTATCTGTGTTCATAAGATATTGCTTTGTAATTTTCTTTTCTTGCAATGTCTTTGTCTGGTTTTGGTATTGGATAATCCTGTCCTCATACAACGAGTTAAGAAATATTCTGCTCCTATGTTCTGAAAAAGACTCTAGAGAATTGGCATAATTTCTTCTGTAAATGTTTGGAAGAGTTCACCAGGGAATGTATCTGGGCCTGGTACTGTCTGTTTTGGAAAGTTTTTAATTATGAATTCAATTTCTTTAACAGAAACATTCAGATCATTTCTAAGTTTAGCAGATTATGTCTTTTAAGGAATTGGGCCATTTCATCTGGTTATCGAATTTGTGGGCACAGAGTAATTCAGAGAGTCTTCTTTTATCCTTTTCATGGCCATGGGATCTGTAATGACGCTGCCTCTTTCATTTTTAATATTAGTAATTTGTAATCTCTTCTTAGTCTGCTTAGGGGATAATTGATTTATTATATTTCAGAGAACAAGCTTTTGGTTTTTTTAGATTTTTCCCTATTGATTTTTTTAATTTTTATTTTTACTTTATTTTGCTTTACAATACTGTATTGGTTTTGCCATACATTGATATGAATCAGCCACGGGTATACATGGGTTCCCAATCCTGAACCCCCCTCCCACCCTATATCATCTCTCTGGATCATCCCCATGCACCAGCCCCAAGCATCCGGTATCCTGTATCAAACATAGACTGGCGATTCGTTTCTTACCTGATAGTATACATGTTTCAATGCCATTCTCCCAAATCATCCCACCCTCTCCCTCTCCCACAGAGTCTAAAAGTCCATTCTATACATCTGTGTCTCTTTTGCTGTCTCGCATACAGGGTTATCATTACCATCTTTCTAAATTCCATATATATGTGTTAGTATACAGTATTGGTGTTTTTCTTTCTGGCTTACTTCACTCTGTATAATAGGCTCCAAATATTTTATTGATTTATCTAATTTTTATGATTTATTTTATTCTTACTGGATTTAATTCGATCTGTTTTTTTCTAATTTCTTAAAGTAGAATTCAGATTATTTAATTTTTAAAATTTTTATTGAAATAGCTGATTTACAGTGTTCTGTTTCAGGTATACAGTAACGTGATCCAGGTATACACACACACACACATATAAAATTGAAAGAATATATATATATTCTTTTTTACATTGTCTTTTTCATTAAAGGCTATTACAAGATATTGAGTACACTTCCCCATGCTATACAGTAAGTCCTTGTTGGTTATATATTTTATATATACTAGTGTGTGTATTAATCCCCAAACTCCTAGTTTATCCCGCCTGTCATCCTTTACCCTTTGGTAACTGTGAGTTGTTTTCTACGAGTCTACTTCTGTTCTAAGCTCACTTGTACTTTTTTAGATTCCACATGCTAGTGACATCATATGGCATTTGTCTTTTTTGCTAATATGCTATGTGCATTCAGTACCATACATTTCCTTCTAGGCTCTATTTTTGCTTCGTGCTACAAATTTTGATAAGTTGTGCTTTCATTTTCAGTTTGTTAAAAATATTTTAAAAATTTCTTCTGAGATTTTTTTCTTTAATCCATGCTCCATTTAGAAACGTGTTGCTTAAGTATCTTGGGACGTTCTGACTGTCTTGTGCTACGGACTTTTAGTTTAGTTCCATTGTGGTCTGAAAAGAGACATTGTATGATTTCTATTCTTTTCAATTTCTTAAGATGTATTTTACAGTCCAGAATGTGGTCTAACTTGGCGAATGTTCCACGTGAACACCTGTCAATTACATCCAGTTGACTGATGGTACTGTTGAGCTCAATTCTGTTCTGACTGAATTTCAGCCTACTGGATCTGTCTGCTTCTAATAGGGTGATGTTGAAGTTCCCAACTATAACAGTAGATTCATCTATTTCTCCCTGCAGTTCTATCAGTTTTTGCCTCACATGGTGTGACACTCTGTTGTTAGGTGCATATACATTAAGGAATGTCATGTCTTCTTGGTGAATAGACCCCTTAATCATTACGCAATGCACTTTCTTTATTCCTGATAACTTTTCTTGTTCTGAGTTCTACTCTCTTTCGTATCAGCGTGGCATATCTTTCTGGATTACTGCCTTGTTGTGAAGGGGCTTGCATAATTCAATGAAGCTATGACCATGCCATGCAGGGCCACCCACGGGTCACAGTGGAAAGTGTTGGCAAAACGTGATCCATGGGAGGAGGGCATGGCAAACCACCCAAGTAGACTTGCCGTGAGAACCCCATGAGCTGTATAAAAAGGCTAAAAGATATGACACCAAAAGATGAGTTCCCTGGGTCAGAAGGTGTCCAGTATGCTACCAGGGAAGAGCAGAGGACAACTACTAATAGCTCCAGAAAGAATGAAACCGCTGGCCCAAAGCAGAAACAACCCTCAGTTGCAGATGTGTCGTGATGAAAGTAAAATCCGATGCTGTAAAGAACATTATTGCATAGGAACCTGGAATGTTAGGTCTGTGAATCAAGGTAAACTAGACATGGTCAAGCAGGCTAAATTAAAACAAATTAAAAGATGCCTGCTCCTTGGAAGAAAAGCTATGACAAACCTAGACAGTGTATTAAAAAGCAAAGACAATCACTTTGCCAACAAAGGTCTGTCCAGTCAAAGCTGTGGTTTTTCCAGTAGTCATGTATGGACATGAGAGGTGGACCATGAAGAAGGTGGAGCACAGAAAAATTGATGCTTTCAAACTGCGGTGCTGGAGAAGACTCTTGAGAGTTCCTTGAATAGCAAGGAGATCAAAGCAGTCAATCCTAAAGGAAATCAACCCTGAATACTCATTGGAAGTACTGATGCTGAAGCTCCAATATTTGCCACCTGATGCAAACAAGGGACTCATTGGAAAAGTCTCTGATGCTGGGAAAGATTGAAGGCAGGAAGAGGGTGACATAGGATGAGATGGTTGGATGGCGTCACCGATTCAGTGGACATGAACTTGGGCAAACTCCAGGAGATGCTGAGAGACAAGGAAGCCTGGCATGCAATAGTCCAGTGGGGTCTAGAAGAGTCTGATACAACTTAGGGACTGAAAAATAGCAACAACATCTTTATATTTAAAGTGGGTTCTTATAAACAACACATAGTTGGGTCTTGTATTTTGATACTCTCTAACAATCTCTGTTTTTTAATTGATGTATTTAGACCATTGGCATTTAAATTGATTATTGATATGATTGGATTAATAGCTTCTAAATTTGCTACTATTTTCTATTTGTTGCCTTTGTCCTTTGTTCCTACTTTTGTTGTCTTCTTCTGCCTTTTGCAGTTTTAAATGAGCATTTAAAATGTTTCTATTATTTCTCCTTTTTTAGCATATCAATTAGGCTTTTTCCTTTTTTTCCTTTATTGTTTGCCTGAGACTTTGCCATATTTTCAACTAATCCAAGTCTCCATTCAAATAACTCTATATCGGTTCATGGGTGGTGAAAGTAGTTTACAGTAACAAAATAATCCTAATTCCTCCTTCACTTATATCATTGATACAATGATTCCCTTGTATCACTGCTGTCATTTGTTCCAGGTGTATGTGTACATATAAGCAATATATACGAACACATAGGTATATGTATATATAAGCAATATATATTGCAATATATATATATGGACATATATAGTTGAATACAGTGCAGCTGTTATTTAACAAACCAAACCTGTTAGATTAATTAAGATGAAGAAAAATAAAAGATTTACATTTACTTATGCCTTATTTTTTTTTATAGAAGAGATCCAAATTTAGTAGATCCAAATTTCTAACCTATATAATTTTCTTTTTCTCTAAAGAACTTTTAACATTTCTTACAGGGCATGTATATTCCCTCAATTTTTGTTTGTCAGAACAAAAATTACTTCTCCTTCATCTTTGAAGGATAATTTTCCAGGATACAGAATTCTAGGTTGGTGGTTTTTTCCTCTTAAAAAATCTCAATATTCCACTCCACCCTCTTCTTGCTTACATGGTTTCTGAGAAGTTGGATGTAATTCTTATCCTGTCCCTCTACAGGTTAAGGCTTTTCTCCCTCCCTGGCATGTTTCAGACTTTCCCTTTGATTTTCTGAAATATGAATATAATCTATTTAGGTATCAGGTTGGTTTTTTTTTTTGGGGGGGGATGTTTTCTGTTTTTCATTTATCCTGCTTGATATTCTCTGAATTTTCTGTAACTGATGTAAATTTGGGCAAGTTCTCAGTCATTACTGCTTCAAATATTGCTTCTGTTCCTTTCTATCTTTCTTCTTCTGGCATTCCTATTACACATATATTTCACCTTTTAGAGTTGTCCCACAGTTTTTAAATACTGTGTTCTCATTTTTTCCCAGTCTCTTTTATCTTTACTTTTCAGGTTTGAAAGTTTATACTGAGATATTCTCACATCCTTTTCCCTAAAGAACTTCTTTTAACATTTCTTACAAGGCATGTACACCCCCTCAATTTTTGTTTGTCATGATGGTGTGATCACTCACCTAGAACAAGACATCCTGGAATGCGAAGTCAAGTGGGCCTTATGAAGCACGACTACAAACAAAGCCAGTGGAGGCGATGGAATTCCAGTTGAGCTATTTCAAATCCTAAAAGATGATGCTGTGAAAGTGCTGCACTCAATATGCCAGCAATTTTAGAAAACTCAGCAGTGGCCACAGGATTGGAAAAGGTTAGTTTTCATTCCAACCCAAAGAAAGGCAATGCCAAAGAATGCTCAAACTACTGCACAATTGCCCTCATCTCACATGCTAGCAAAGTAATTCCTAAAATTCTCCAAGCCAGGCTTCAACAGTATGTGAACCTCCAGATGTTCAAGCCAGATTTAGAAAGGGCAGAGGAACCGGAGATCAAATTGCTAACATCCACTGGATCATCAAAAAAGCAAGAAAAACATCTATTTCTGCTTTATTGACTATGCCAAAGCCTTTGACTGTGTGGATCACAACAAACTGTGGAAAATTCTTTAAGAGATGGGAATACCAGACCACCTGACTTGCCTCCTGAGAAATCTGTATGCAGGTCAAGAAGCAACAATTAGAATGGGACATGGAACAACAGACTGGTTCCAAACTTGGAAATGAGTATGTCAAGGCTGTATATTGTCACCCTGCTTATTTAACTTCTATGCAGAATACGCCGGGCTGGATGAAGCCCAAGCTGGAATCAAGATTGCCATGAGAAATATCAATAACCTCAGATATGCAGATGACATCACCCTTATGGCAGAAAGTGAAGAAGAATTAAAGAGCCTCTTGATGACAGTGAAAGAGAAGAGTGAAAAGTTGGCTTAAAACTCAACATTCAGAAAACTAAGATCATGGCATCTAGTCCCATCACTCTATGGCAAATAGATGGGGAAACAGTGGAAACAGTGGCTGACTTGTTTCCCCATCTATTTGTCATGAAGTGATGGAACCAGATGCCATGATGTTAGTTTTCTGAATGTTGACTATAGCTTGCTTGATACTAGACATGATGTACTAGGTAAAAGGAACTGCTATAAGTAGTCCTTTAGCAACGTGGTGGGGAGATGTGGAGGGAGGGAATGCAATCAACAGTGTTAGATTTACCTCTCAATCTTCTAGTGAGCCTGTGCTTCTGGACTATGAACTTCACAAATGCTTCTCTGTCCTCATCTCCAAACCTTTGGTGGGACAGCATGGCTAGAGTGGGATGAAGTTGGGTATTTCCCTCGCCTCAGGTCAGTTAGGCTCTGATTTAACCCCCTAGAAGCTTAGCATCTTGTTAAGTTTCTCTTGACAGCAGGCCTTCTTAAAAAGAACAGAATGCTCTATCATAATTAAAAATGGTTTCTCCTTCTCTCACCCCACCAAAAAAAAGAAAGAGAGAGAGAGATTTTTCAAGCCCTTAGAGTTTAAATTCTCAAAAATGTGGAGACCAGCCTATGATGAAGCCCCACTGGAACTTTTAACTCTCAGACTTGTCCACACTGAGCCTCCAGAAACTTTTCAACTATACTGCAGATTTTCCTATACCAGCACTGGTTCCTTTGGAGGTGTTTCCTCATAGATTTCTGCTTCTGTATTTGCCCATCAATCTCTCCAATTTGGGGAGCAGTAAGTTTCTCTGTGACCACATCTCTCCTATACATTTAAGAAAAGTTGTGGATTTTCCAGGGTATTTGACTTTGTGCTTAAGATGAGTGGTGACTTTCAAGCTCCTTAATATTGCTGGACTAGAAACCTGAAGCCTCCTTCTACTTTTTATTCCTCTACCTGCACAGGTTAGAGATTTGGACTTCAGGAAGGCCAGGCATAGTTAAGGTAGTCTTGTTAGAGAGAGATGAGCTGGCCTCTGCAATATGCTAGGGAACCTGGCTCAAAGCAGAGACAGAAATGCCTAGCAGAGAATCCGATGGTATGGTGCCTTAGACCAACCACATCCTGTGTCTAATTTGAAGTCTTCCTTTCCACTCATGATTTAGTTATGATTTATGAATAAAGTGAGATTCCCTGGTAGCTCGGCTGGTAAAGAATCCGCCTGCAATGCAGAACACCCCAGTTCGATTCCTGGATCGGGAAGATTTGCTGGAGAAGGGATAGGCTACCCACTCCAGTATTCTTGGGCTTCCCTGGTGGCTCAGTTGGTAAAGAATCCACCTGCAATGCAGGACACCCCGGTTCGATTCCTGGATCGGGAAGATCTGCTGGAGAAGGGATAGGCTACCCACTCCAGTATTCTTGGGCTTCCCTGGTGGTTCAGCTGGTAAAGAATCTGCCTGCAATGTGGGAGACCTGGGTTTGAAAGATCCCCTGGAGAAGGGAAAGGCTACCTACTCTAGTATTCTGGCCTGGAGAATTCCATGGACTGTATAGTCCATGGGGTCACAGAGTCGGACACAACTGAGCGACTTTCACTTTCACAAATAAAGTTCAGAAGATTTTCAAAAAAACATTACAGACTACTATTTCCTATGTTTTTGGAGAATGAAGAAATGTGGCAAAGGACAGCAAAGGAAACCATAAACACAATGAAAAGACAATCTACAGAAATGGGAGAGAATACTAATATTTGCAACTGATGCAACTGACAAGGAATTAATCTCCAAAATATACAAAACAACTCATGCAGCTCAACATCAAAACACAACCCAATCAATACTCCAGTTCGAGATGACAGAGCAGAAGGGCCTGCGCTCATCTCCTCCAGCGAGAACACCAAAATTACAACCAGCCGTTGAACAACCATCTACAGGAGGATGCTGGAACCTTACCCCAAAAAAGACGCCTCACATACGAAGACAAAGAAGAAGCCACAGAAAGGCAGTAGAAGGGGCATAACCACAATAAAATCAAATCCCATTCTTGATGGGTGGGTGACCCACAAACTGGAGAAAAATAATACCAAAGAAGTTCTCCCACTGTCGTGAAGGTTCGGAACCCTACATCAGTCTTCCCAGCCTGGGGCTGGGAATCCCCAGGGAATCTGACCTTGAAGGCCAGTGAGATTTGATTACAAGACTTCCACAAGACTGGGGGAAACAGACTCCAGTCTTGGAGGGCATAAACAAAGCCCTCCATGCACCAAGACTCAGAGGAAAGGAGCAGTGACCCCACAGGAGACTGAACCAAAACTACCTCCTAGTGTTGGTGGGTCCCCTCTGGGTCAGCAGGGGCTTACCACAGGGGCAGGGGAACTGGCAGCAACAGTCTGGGAAGGTCCTCCTCGGAAGCTCTTGGAGGTTGCCATTTACCCAATCATAGAGCCCACAGACCTAGACCTGAGGGCTGGTCGCCTCCCGACAAAAAACTACCAAAGACGGAGCACAATCCCACCCATCAGCAGATAACTGGATTACAGCTTTACTGAGCAAGGCCCTACCCACAGAGCAAGACCCAGCTTTTACCACCACCAGACCTTCCCATCAGGAAGCTTATACAAGCCTCTTAGCCTCCTCCATCAGAGGGCAGACAGAAGCAGCAAGAGGCAGCACAGCTCCACAATGACCAAAACAAAAGCCGCATTACAGAAAGTTACTCAGCATAGAAAAGCAGAAAGTTATGTTCCCGATGAAGGGACACGATAAAACCCCAGAATAATAACTAAATAAAGCGGAGATAGGCAACCTTCCAGAAAAAGAATTCAGATTCACGATAGTGAAGATGATTCAGAATCTCAGAAAAACAATGGAGGCAAAGATTGAGAAGATGCAAGAAATGTTTTCCAAAGACCTAGAAGAACTAAAGAACAAACAAACAGAGGTAAAGAATATACTAGAAGGAATTCAAAGCAGAATAACTGAGACAGAAGAATGCATAAATGACCTAGAGGACAGAATGGCAGAAATCAGAATATAGAAAAAGAATGAAAAGAAATGAACAGCCTAAAAGATCTCTGTGCTTAGTTGCTGAATCATGTACGATTCTTTGTGACCCCATGGATGGCAGCCTGCCAAGCTCCTCCATCCTTGAGGATTCTCCAGGCAAGAATACTGGAATGGGTTGCCAGGCCCTCCTCCAGGGTATCTTCCTAACCCAAGGATGGAACCCAGGTCTCCCGCATTGGAGGCAGATTCTTTACTGACTGACCAGAGAAGCCCAAGAATACTTGGGTGGGTAGCCTATCCCTTCTCCAGGGGATCTTCCTGACCTAAGAATTGAACCAGAGTTTCCTGCATTGCAGGGGATTCTTTACCAGCCAAACTACCAGGGAAGCCCCAAAAGACCTCCAGTACAACATTAAACATGCCAACATTCGCATTATAGGGCTCCCAGAAGAAGGAGAGAGAAAAGATCTGAGAAAATATTTGAAGAGCTAATAGCTGGAAAATTCCCTAAAATGGGAAAGGAAATAGTCAACCAAAACCAGGAAGCACAGAGAGTCCCAGGAAGGATAAACCCAAGGAGGAACACAACAAGATACATAATAATCAAACCAACAAAAACTAAACACAGGGATAAAATATTAAAAGCAACAAAGGAAACACAACAAATAACTTACAAGGGAACTTTTTCAATAGAAATTCTACAAGCCAGAAGGGAATGGCATGTTATATTTAAAGTGATGAAAGGGAAGAATCTACAACCAAGAACACTTTACCCACCAAGACTCTCCTTCAGGTTGGATGGAGAAATCAAAAGCTTTCCAGACAAGCAAAAATTAAAAAGAATTCAGCACCACCAAACCAGCTTTACAACAAATGCTAAAGGAACTTCTCTAGGCAGGAAACAAGAGAAGGAAAAGACCTCCTATAGAAAATAAAACCAAAGCAGTTAAGAAAACAGTAATAGGAATCAAACATATCCATAATTACCTTAAATGTAAATGGATTAAATGCACCAACCAGAAGACACAGACTGGCCGGGCAAATGAAAATGTGGATGTATGCACTTGCACTTGCCACATCACTCTGCTTGACTCCCCATATTGTACGTAATTATCTTATATGGTTAGGTTGATCATGTTCCCTTTATGGCTTGCAAATATAATTATTTTTTGACTGGCTTTTGATAAAACATATAAACATCTTTTACTATTGTGATTATGTAACTATTACTCACTTTATACCATTGTATCATGATTGGATAACAGAAAAATAATAGAATTCTATATCACCAAAACTACCATTTAATAGAAAAACCTGTAATCACTTTTTAAAATCAAGATGCCTATCAGAATTATCTTGGAATTTTTTGAAAAACACAAATGCCCAGGCATTACTTTTTTTTTCCACCAGAGCTCCAGATGTGTTTCTAATGAGTAGCCATGTTTAAAGACAACAGGGCTTTATGAGGAACTTTTCCTTTTATCTAGTTTGTTTCACTTTTTCTAGTTCATAGTCAGTGCTTCCATTTCATTTAGTTTATGTTTTCCAATTTCTCCATCTCTTTTTCTAATACATATTCTTTCTAAAGCCTTTATCAAGCATAGTAAAAAAGCTTTTGTATGCATATAAATAATATGCATAATATATATATTTTAGAAAACTTATGAATTTTTGCCTAACTAAAAACATTATGACATTTTGATTCCACTTATTTGACTCAGTATGAATAGAATGCTAGATTTCTAATTTAAAAAACAGATATGCAACAAGCAACAAAGGTTTACTCTATAGCACAGAGAACTATAGTCAATATCTTGTAATAACCTATAATGGAAAATAATTTCAAAAATAATATATGTGTATATGCATAACTGAATCACAAAAACAAGAATTCTTTTTGAAATTTAGTAATGTTTATCTTTTTGCCAGTTTTTCTAAATGTCCTATGGAAACCTAATAACATAAGAGATACAAAATTTTAAATATATTTGTGTAAGATATAAGATAAATATAAATTAATATAAATATATTAAATTATTAATGACATCATTCAAGATGTCCTATTCTTAGTTTCTGCACTTAATAAAATACTCTCAGAGAAATGTTACTATGTCTCACTATGATTATATATTTTTTTCTTTTCCCTTATATTTCTTCTGAGTTTTGCTTTATGTATCTTTATTTCTTTGTTGTTAGGTACCTAAATGATTTATGATGTCTATCTTCTTTGTGAATTATACATTTTATCATTAAAAATATTCATCTTTGTTTCATTTTAAAATAAATTAATTAGTGGAAAACCACACACACAAAGAAACAACCCAATCAAAAAAATGGGCAGATGATCTAAGCAGATACTTCTCCAAAGAAGACAAACAGGTGGCCAAAAAGCACGTGAAGACAGCTTCAACACTGCTAATTACCATTGTTGTTCAGCCACTAATTATATACAACTCTTTGAGACCCCATGAACTGCAACACACCAGGCTTCTCTGTCCATCACTATCTCCCTGAGTTCACTCAAACTCATGTCCATTGAGTCAGTTATACCATCTAACCATCATACTCTGTTGCTCCGCTCTCCTCTTGCCCTCAATTTTTCCCAGTATTAGGGTCTTTTCCAATGAGTCAGCTCTTCACATCAAATGGCCAAAGTAGTGGGGCTTCAGCATCAGTTCTTCTAATGGATATTCAGGACTGATTTCCTTTAAGATTGGTTTGATCTCCTTGCTGTCCAAGGTATTCTCAAGAGTCTTCTCCAGCACCACAGTTCAAAAACATTAATTCTTCAGCACCTCAGCCTTTATAGTCCAACACTCACATTCATACATGACTACTGGGAAAACCATAGCTCTATCTGGACCTTTGTCAGAAAAGTCTCTGCTTTTTAAGACACTGTCGAGGTTTGACACAACTGTTCTTCCAAGGAGCAAGCATCTTTTAGTTTTGTGTATGCAGTCACCATCTGCATTGATTTTGGAGCCCAAGAAAATGAAATCTGACACTGTTTCCACATTTTCCCCATCTATTTGCCATAAAGTAATAGGACCGGAAGCCATGTTCTTAGTTTTTTGAATGCTGAGTTTTAAGTCAGCTTTTTCCACTCTCCTCTTTCACCTTCATCAAGAGGCTCTTTAGTTCCTCTTCACTTTCTGCCATTAAAGTAGTATCACCAGCATATCTTAGATTGTTGACATTTCTCCAGGCAATCATGATTCCAGCTTGTGATTCAAGCTAATTATTAGAGAAATGCAATTCAAAAGTACAATAAGGTATCACCTCACATTAGTCAAAATGACCATCATCAAAGAGTCTACAAACAATAAACGGTGGAGAGGATGTGGAGAAAAGGGAACCTTCCTACACTCTTGGTGGGAATGTAAATTAGTACAGCTGCTATGGAGAATAGCATGGAGGTTCCTTCGGTTCGGTTCAGTTGCTCAGTCATGTCCGACTCTTTGCGACCTCAGGAATCTCAGCACACCAGGCCTCCCTGTCCATCACCAACTCCCGGAGTTCACTCAGATTCACGTCCATCGAGTTGGTGATGCCATCCAGCCATCTCATCCTCTGTCGTCCCCTTCTCCTCCTGCCCCCAATCCCTCCCAGCATCAGTCTTTTCCAATGAGTCAACTTTTCGCATGAGGTGGCCAAAGTACTGGTGTTTCAGCTTTAGCATCATTCTTTCCAAAGAAATCCCAAGGCTGATCTCCTTCAGAATGGACTGGTTGGATCTCCTTGCAGTCCAAGGGACTCTCAAGAGTCTTCTCCAACAACACAGTTCAAAAGCATCAATTCTTCAGCGCTCAGCCTTCTTCACAGTCCAACTCTCACATCCATACATAACTACTGGAAAAACCACAGCCCTGACTAGACGGACCTTAGTCAGCAAGGTAATGTCTCTGCTTTTGAATATACTGTCTAAGTTGGTCATAACTTTTCTTCCAAGGAGTAAGCGTCTGTTAATTTCATGGCTGCAGTCACCATCTGCAGTGATTTTGGAGCCCCCCAAAATAAAGTCTGACACTATTTCCACTGTTTCTCCATCTATTTCCCATGGAGTGATGGGACCGGATGCCATGATGTTCGTTTTCTGAATGTTGAGCTTTAAGCCAACTTTTTCACTCTCCTCTTTCACTTTCATCAAGAGGCTTTTTATAAGAAACTAAAAATAGAGGTACCATATGATCCAATAATCCCAAAAGTGGGAGTAGCTATAGTTCAAAAAAATACATGTACCCCTATGTTCATTGCAGCACTATTTACAATAGTGGGGGGGGCAGGAATAAATTAGGAGGTTGGGATTAATATAATCACACTACTATATATAAACTAGATAATCAACAAGGACCTACTATATAGCACAGAGAACTCTACTCAGTAGTCTATAATAACCTATATAGGAAAAGAATATGAAAAAGATAGATATGTGTATAATGAAATCACTTTGCTGTACAACTGAAACTAATACAACACAGTAAATCAAATATATTCCAATATAAAATAAAAATTTTAGAAGTAAATTAAAAAGAAAATAGAAATATAGATCTGATCATGGCACCACCTACTAAAAGGACCTCAGTGTTAAACCACAGTTCTTAAGACAGACATCAAAATTCTTAACACAGATAATAGGTCCCAGCACAGTCTGGCCCCACAAATTTCTTCAGTTTCTTCTCACTGATAATTTCTCTTATTGTCTACATTCCTATCTGATTCGTGTTGTTTGAATTCCTCCTTTATACCATGTTCCGTCCTGCCACAGGGCATTTGCACACGCTGCTCACTGTTTGGAATGTTATCCCTCCCCTCTTCACACAGAACCTCCTGCTCATCCTTGAGAACTCAGTTTAAAATACACATTCTCAGCAAACTTCCCTGGCTTCCCCTGACCCCACTTCTGAGACCCCACTTCTGACCCATGACACATACTCATAGTGCTGGCACACCTCTGAAGCATTTCACATGGTAGCGATTTTTAAGTTTCTACTTATTAATAACAAAGTTATATGTGAATACACTTTGAATAGGGCTTGCCAGGTGGCGCGAGTGGTGAAGAACCCACCTGCCAATACAGGAGACAGAGGAGACAGGTTCAGTCCCGGGTTGTAAAGATCCCCTGGAGGATGGCATGGCAGCCCACTTCAGCATTCTGAAGATTCTCTCTGCCTGGAGAGTCCCATGGACAGAGGAGCCTGGCAGGCTACAGTCCACAGAGTTGCAAAGAGTCGGACACAACTGAAGCAACTTAGCACACACACACACACACTTTGAATAAACCTAACACGAACAGAAAGCCAAAAATTCAGCTTCATGGTTTTTCACATGGTGAACAAAGCCATGTGTGTTCAAGGTAAGAAACATTTCTAGGATCCCTGAAGCCCCCCTCTGCAGTTACTATACCACTCTCCCCAAGGTAATGACTACTATTTTGATTTATAACACACAAGTGCATTTTTGATTTTAAATATTCCTACAATTCACATAAAGCATGAGCCCCCCCCCACTTCCCTTCCCACAATGAATTTGGTATATATCCTTTTTTTGAGATACGTATCTACATGTAATTGATACATAATTTTATTTTATCATTACATCCTAATCGCACACCTGTGTAGCAGTATCATTTTCTATCTGCGCCACTACACTGTCGTCTCTGCAATGACTGAGTCAATGGCAGTACCTGGTCCTCATTTTCTCTCCAGCTCCTTGTACATACGCGGCCACAGGGTACACTCCACCCAAATGGTAAATATATGAAGAGTTACGCCAGGTGCTAAGGCCACCAAAGTGAACAAGACAAACAGGTCCACTGCCCCTACTCTCCTCTAGTGTATAGAGTGTAATTGGCTGGAAAGCTGTTTTAAAGCCTCCCAGAAGTGATGCTTTAAAGCCACAGGGTCTGTTCTTTCTCCCAGAGACAGCCCCTACCTCAGAGAGCTCTTCCCTGCTGACTGACACGTCTACCCTGGACCAATTAAGGGGCCTTTCCCTGATTTCTATGCTTTCACCAACTTTCACTGGGCTCAACAGCAACTCCTGGTTCTCGTGAGGATGCCTCTGGTTGGGATCTTCTTTCTGCCTTCATCCCACAAAACTCAACACATCCTCAAGAATTAGCTAGCAAGACAAACATAGTGGGAGGAGATTTGTTCTTGGGAGTCAGACAGCATGGGTTCAAGTCCTAATGCTTTCACTTTCTGGTTGACCTTCAGCAAACTGTTCCACCTGTCTGGGCCTGTTTCCACAGTCATCAGAGGAAAAGGCTGAACTGACAAAAATTCCGGGGTTCCTTTTCCTCTCTAATGTCCTATGATTTTTACCATGGAAGGTACCTATGCCTAAGAGTACACAGCTGATCCCTCTAAAGATAGTCCTATATCCCAAGGATGATTTAATGCCCCCAAGGGAGACTTAGCACTTCTGAAGGGCTGGTTCGGTTTCTTCATTACACAGGTCAGTCCCATCCCAGCCCTCCGCTTTCATAAGTGTACTACAAACAGCAACGGAAGGGAAGCAAACAGTTCTTTAGGAGGACTGACAAGGATGGTCAATAGTATCCTTACAAAAATGCCAGCAAGCTTGGGCATTTTTTTTAGGAAACTGTCTTTTGAAACACCATGACCTGATTTTCAGGGAGGGACCAACTGCAAAAGCAAGGGGTTTCTTGCCAGGGCAGCAAGTTTTTGACTTCCATTTGATGATTTGAGACTAAGAGAAAAGCAAAACAACAGGAATTTTACATCTTTATATGATTAGATGAGGATGGACTGAGATCCCTGGGAACTGAACCCAGTGTCTGGAGACCAGGCTAGCCAGTCAGCATGCACTGAGGATCAACACACCAGGAGAACCCCAGATTTCACACTCAGGCTGCTTGGCATGTGGCAACTCGAGGGCCCCCTGTTCTGAGCCATTCCAGCATGTCTGGGGCTGCTCAAGTTTTCAGAGTGAAGAATACTCCCTAGGAGTGGGTGTGGCTTAGTTTCAATTCTCCTCACTCCCTGAGACTTGAAGACCTGCCAGGCTTTGCAGACTGAGAACATGGGTCCTCATGAGTACTGTGGGCCAACTTTGTTCATCTCTATGTTATTGCCCAATTTCATTCTAACAGAAGCACTCACATTAGATATCCCTGGACTCATTTTACAGGTCAGGAAATTTTAAGTCACTTGCCCAATGTCACAAATAGAATAAGGTTTCAGCTCATGTCTTAGGATGCCAAGCCTCACGATGTACAATTACATCCAGGAGAGCTACCAGGGGCTGCAGCCTCCCTTCCTCCTGACCTTTTAGGAGGAATGTCCAGGACACATGGTAAAGCCTGTCATGGTAAAGGGTGGATCAGTACTTGTCAGGTTCACTGTTCCTTGCGGCCCCTTATCTATCAGAGTGCAAATGGGGCTGATCAGGTACCCCTGGGGGGCGCCAAATCACCAGGCTCTTTGTAGGCTTTGCCCGAGGCAGAAAATCTGTTGCAAAAGCAATTCCTCTGACCTTTCTACAAAACAAAGTAAGAGATGGAGCCGGAAAGACCAGACATTGAGTGCAGGTGCGCATAAGGAAGAAGCACATTTTGAGTTTAGGGGAAAAAAAGTACAGGGAAGAAGGAAGAATGGATTTTGAGGGGGGATGGGGAGATTTCTTTTCCCCAGAACCCAACACCAAGCCCAGCAGTACAGGAGTGTGGTTACCCCAGTAAATCAATGTGTGAATGCATGAACCAATCTCATGGGAAGAAGCTCCTCAGAAGACACGCTCCTTTCCCTCTCATCTTCAATTTGGTTGTCAATTACTAACATACCCAGGCATGCCTCATCTGCAAACATATGCTCAAAATTAATCCTCCCAACACTGCAATCACGTTGAGCTATTCTGTATCATGAAACTTTCGGTAGAGAGCAGATTACAATCACTAGTTTGTCTTCCGGTTCGCTTGTGGTTCAGATGGTAAAGAATCTGCCGGCAGTGCAGGAGACCTGTGTTCAATCTCTGGGTCAGCAAGATCCCCTGGAGGAGGAAATGGTTACCCACCCCAATATTCTTACCTGGAGAATTTCATGGACACAGGAGCCTGGCGGGCTACAGCCCATGGGGTTGCACAGAGCCGGACACAACTGAGCTATGACTCACTCTAAGAGAACAGGACTGAATATTATTCTTTTACTCCCAGGGTCTGGCTCATATTTGATGATATGAACGGGCCCTGCCTTGAGAAGAGTCTCTATGTTCTCTAAATGTGCTCCTCATACTCCTGTGCTTTGCAGTCTCCTCTACACTGATGCCTCCGTTGCCAAGGTAAAGCTCCAGGAACAGGATATGCTTTCTATCCTGTTCCATACAAAGCCTGCTCCTCCACCCATGTTCCCACCTAAACTAACTCAGTTGAACTTGGAGTTGGCAACTGATCCAACATCAAAGTACATACAAGCTAGGCAATATTTTATGAGGTGGCCTCAACTAAAAAGTTCTGCCCCTCCAAGAAGTAAGTGAGCCAATTACCTCCTTCATGAAGCTGAATTTAAAAATATGGGGAAAAAACAGATAAGAGCAGAAGTAGAAAGATCATGAGAATGAATGGAGATCGTGAATAAGCCAATGTTCTGAGCAATGAGAAGATTAAGAGTTGGAAGTTCTAACAGAGATAAAGGAAGATAAAGACACATCACAGAAGCTGGAGAACAGTTGAGAAATCATGGTAGGGAAAGTAGAGCAGCTAAGGAATAGATGAGTTTCACTTATGTTAGAAAGTTAGTGTGGAGATCCATGAATCTTAAGTCACTGAGACCTTAGCACAAGCAGACTTGGATCTGGAATGGATTGTTGCCATTCATGACTTAGGGGTGGGCCAGTCCTTTCCAAGGAAAACCTTTAAACTGAAACTTTCAGGGGAAATGTTGTTACTTGCTGGCCCACAAATTAAACCCAGGAAGGTTATTCAGATGTATATGATTTCAAAGATCTCTCAAGGAAAAATTAACATTCCAGAGTGCTCAGAATGTTGAAATTGGCCCTTCCAATATCTTTCCATAGGACACGGAGCAAGTCAAACTTTCCCTGCTTTACAGAAGCATGGGAAAGTAACTTACCTATATTCCAAAGACCCAGTGAAGGCAGGTGTCATGAATCCTCAGCACAATATTCTCTTCACTAAACCTTGGTATCAATGCTTCTTGCCATTCCCTGCCCAGTTCTTCTCTTTTCCTCATTTATCTGGGCAAGCTCACAGTTTCAAAGATGAGCTCAAGGAGCCCTTAGATCACAGCTATTAGGGAAACGCCAGCAAGAAGTACTGGAAAGTCTACTAGGGACTGGACATTGTAGCCCAAGTGTGATTTTGAGCCACTAAGGTACAATGATGGTGGTGGGTCTGCAGGCACTGCCCCAAAGAAAAAAGCATTTAGTGAGTAATGCCTTCACATATTCTGTGGTTTGTGAACATTAATACCAAACAGAGAAGTTTAAAAACACTGCTGCCCTGGACTTCCCTGGTGGTCCAGTGGTTAAGAATCCACCTGCCAATGCAGGGAGACGCTGGTTTCATCCCTGGTCCAGGAGATTTCACAAGCCTCAGTTCAGTTCAGTTCAGTCGCTCAGTAGTGTCCGACTCTTTGTGACCCCATGAATCACAGCACACCAGGCCTCCCTGTCCATCACCATCTCCCGGAGTTCACTCAGACTCGCGTCCATCGAGTCCGTGATGCCATCCAGCCATCTCATCCTCGGTTGTTCCCTTCTCCTCCTGCCCCCAATCCCTCCCAGCATCAGGGTCTTTTCCAATGAGTCAACTCTTCACATGAGGTGGCCAAAGTACTGGAGGCTTCAGCTTTAGCATCATTCCTTCCAAAGAACACCCAGGGCTGATCTCCTTCAGAATGGACTGGTTGGATCTCCTTGCAGTCCAAGGGACTCTCAAGAGTCTTCTCCAACATCACAGTTCAAAAGCATCAATTCTTTGGTGCTCAGCCTTCTTCACAGTCCAACTCTCTCATCCATACATGACCACAGGAAAAACCATAGCCTTGACTAGACGGACCTTAGTCGGCAAAGTAATGTCTCTGCTTTTGAATATACTATCTAGGTTGGTCATAACTTTTCTTCCAAGGAGTAAGAGTCTTTTAATTTCATGGCTTCAGTCACCATCTGCAGTGATTTTGGAGCCCCAAAAAATAAAGTCTGACACTTTTTCCACTGTTTACCCATCTATTTCCTATGAAGTGATGGGACCGGATGCCATGATCTTCATTTTCTGAATGTTGAGCTTTAAACCAACTTTTTCACTCTCCTCTTTCATCAAGAGGTTTTTTAGCTCCTCTTCACTTTCTGCCACAAGGGTGGTGTCATCTGCGTATCTGAGGTTATTGATATTTCTCCTGGCAATCTTGATTCCAGCTTGTGTTTCTTCCAGTCCAGCATTTCTCATGATGTACTCTGGATATAAGTTAAATAAGCAGGGTGACAATATACAGCCTTGACGTACTCTTTTTCCTATTTGGAACCAGTCTGTTGTTCCATGTCCAGTTCTAACTGTTGCTTCCTGACCTGCATACAGACATCTCAAGAGGCAGGTCAGGTGGTCTGATATTCCCATCTCTTTCAGAATTTTCCACAGTTTATTGTGATCCACACAGTCAAAGGCTTTGGCATAGTCAATAAAGCAGAAATAGATGCTTTCCTGGAACTCTCTTGCTTTTTCCATGATCCAGCAGATGTTAGCAATTTGATCTCTGGTTCCTCTGCCTTTTCTAAAACCAGCTTGAATATCAGGGAGTTCACGGTTCACGTATTGCTGAAGCCTGGCTTGGAGAATTTTGAGCATTACTTTACTAGCATGTGAGATGAGTGCAATTGTGCGGTAGTTTGAGCATTCTTTGGCATTGCCTTTCTTTGGAATTGGAATGAAAACTGACCTTTTCCAGTCCTGTGGCCACTGCTGAGTTTTCCAAATTTGCTGGCATATTGAGTGCAGCACTTTCACAGCATCATCTTTCAGGATTTGAAACAGCTCAACTGGAATTCCATCCCTTCCACTAGCTTTGTTCGTAGTCATGCTTTCTAAGGCTCACTTGACTTCACATTCCAATTGTCTGGCTCTAGATGAGTGATCACATCATCATGATTATCTGGGTCATGAAGACCTTTTTTGTACAGTTCTTCTGTGTATTCTTGCCACCTCTTCTTAATATCTTCTGCTTCTGTTAGGTCCAGACCATTTCTGTCCTTTATCGAGCCCATCTTTGCATGAAATGTTCCCTTGGTATCTCTAATTTTCTTGAAGAGATCTCTAGTCTTTCCCATTCTGTTGTTTTTCTCTATTTCTTTGCATTGATCCTGAAGAAGGCTTTCTTATCTCTTCTTGCTATTCTTTGGAACTCTGCATTCAGATGCTTATATCTTCCCTTTTCTCCTTTGCTTTTCGCCTCTCTTCTTTTCACAGCTATTTGTAAGGCCTCCCCAGACAGCCATTGTGCTTTTTTGCACTTCTTTTCCATGCCTAGGAGCAACTAAGTATATGTCCCACAACTGCTGAGCCCAAGTATCTAGAGCATGTGCTCCACAAGAGGAGCCACCGCAATAAGAGGCCTGCACACAGCAATGAAGACCCAGTGCAGCCAAAAATAAATGAATAAATAAAGTTTTTATTAAGGATACCTAGAAATATCTTTTTAAAAAAAGAACACTGCTGCCCTGCCCTGGCAGATCACCTCCACCTTGCTCAGACCACCAAAGCTGAAAAACCACACATGCTTTGCATTCTCATACTCTGCAGATCATCTCAGCTCAGTGTGGCCTAAGTCCTCTTGGAGGAGGTCACCATTAGATCCACTATAGAGCTGCTGAGCAGACCACCTACAAACTGGAGAACAATTATACCAAAGAAGTTCTTCCACTGTTGCAAAAGTTCTAGGGTCCACAACAGATTTCGCAATCTGGGGATCTGGCAAAGGGAATCAGAACCCCCAGGGATGGGGCCAGTGGGATGTGACTACAGAACTCTCACAGGACTGGGGAAACAGACTCTTGGAGGGCACAGCAAAGAACTGTGTGCACCAGAGCCCAGGAGAAAGGAGTAGGGACTCCAGAGAGGCTGAGCTGGGCCTGCCTGTGAGTGTTTTGGGGTCTCCCACGAGGTGTGCACAACAGTGGCCAGCCACGGGGTCAGGGGCACCGATTACAACAGTCCTGGGAGCTGAGGTGTGCTGCTGTAAGTCCTTTTGAAGGAGGTCACCATTATGGCCATTATCCCTACCATAGTTTGGCCTGACTAGGGAGGAAGCACAGCCCCATCCATCAGCAGAACATTGGATTAAAGACTTGCTGAACATGGCCTTCCTTGTGCCAAAGAATGCTCAAACTACTGTACAACTGCACTCATCTCACACACTAGTAAAGTAATGCTCAAAATTCTTCAAGCCAGGCCTCAGCAATCTGTAAACCATGAAATTCCAGATGTTCAAGCTGGTTTTAGAAAAGGCAGAGGAACCAGATATCAAATTGCCAACATCTGCTGGATCATGGAAAAAGCAAGAGAGTTCCAGAAAAACATCTATTTCTGCTTTATTGACTATGCCAAAGCCTTTGACTGTGTGGATCACAATAAACTGTGGAAAATTCTGAAAGAGATGGGAATACCAGACCACCTGACCTGCCTCTTGAGAAACCTATATGCAGGTCAGGAGGCAACAGTTAGAGCTGGACATGGAACAACAGACTGGTTCCAAATAGGAAAAGGAATATGTCAAGGCTGTATATTGTCACCCTGCTTATTTAACTTCTATGCAGAGTACATCATGAGAAACACTGGGCTGGAAGAAGCAAGCTGGAATCAAGATTGCCGGGAGAAATATCAATAACTTCAGATATGCAGATGACACCACCCTTATGGCAGAAAGTGAAGAACTAAAGACCCTCTTGATGAAAGTGAAAGAGGAGAGTGAAAAAGTTGGCTTAAAGCTCAACATTCAGAAAACGAACATCATGGCAATCGGTCCCATCACTTCATGGCAAATAGATAGGGAAACAGTGGAAACATGGCTGACTTTATTTTGGGGGGGCCCCAAAATCACTGCAGATGGTGACTGCAGCCATGAAATTAAAAGACGCTTACTCCTAGGAAGGAAAGTTATGACCAACCTAGTCAGCATATTCAAAAGCAGAGACATTACTTGGCCAACAAAGGGCCATCTAGTCAAGGTTATAGTTTTTCCAGTGGTGATGTATGGATGTGAGAATTGGACTATAAAGAAAGCTGAGCGCTGAAGAATTGATGCTTTTGAACTGTGGTGTTGGAGAAGACTCTTGAGAGTCCCTTGGACTGCAAGGAGATCCAACCAGTCCATCCTAAAGGAGATCAGTCCTGAGTGTTCATTGGAAGGACTGATGTTGAAGCTGAAATGCCAATACTTTGGCCACTTGATGCGAAGAGCTGACTCATTTGAAAAACCCTGATGCTGGGAAAGATTGAGGGCAGGAGGAGGAGGGGACAGCAGAGGATGAGATGGTTGGATGGCATCACCGACTCAACGGACATGAGTTTGGGTGAACTCCGGGAGTTGGTGATGGACAGGGAAGCCTGGCGTGCTGCGGTTCATGGGGTCACAAAGAGTCAGACGTGACTGAGCAACAGAACTGAACTGAGCGTGGCCTTGCCCATCAGAGCAAAACACAGTTTTCCCCACAGCCAGTCCTTCCCATCAAGCTTCCACAAGCTTCTTATCTTCATCCATCAGAGGGCAGACAGAACGAAAACCACAATCACAGGAAACTAACCAGACTGATCACATGAATCACAATCTTGTCTAACTCAGTGAAACTATGAATCAAATCCAGAACAACAATCAATTTTTTTCTTAAGAGGTTCTTCTTCCAGAGAACTCTATTTTCTCTCCCGAGACCTGGCAAGGCAAGGGTAGCATGACCTTCATAAGGCAGAGATTTGAGATTCCACTCAAAGGAAAAATCTGCTAATTAAAATAAAGTCCAAAATCTTATTACAAGTAGAAAAGACCTTTAACTAAATGATTTAGATTCAGAGCTGAAGCACAGTGCTTTCTTTGCAATATACTGATTGCTGTCATCCTCTGCTGGGTTTATCTGGAGGATGAGATGACCTCCAAAATTCAGGAAGAGCAAAACTCTTCAATTCCAGATCAAATCCAAAGCATGTTGTCCAAGAGCAGAAAACATTCTTCCCACACCCTTAAATCTAGAGATACCAAGTGGTAGCTTCTGGGAGAGGGTATTCTATTAACTTCCAGCCTCCAAAATCCACTATGACCTAGTCTATAATCCAAATATATACAGCATGCTGGACATGTAATTGGAGTTTCAAGAGTCCTAATTTTGTCTTCCAACCAGGTTGCCACTTCTGAAAACATGTAGAAACACCAGGTGTCCCAGTGCTTTGAAATTAGTCTAAAAAACCCAGGGGCAGGGGGCGGGGGGAATCCATATTCTATTTGAAATAGAATCAAAAGAAACTTTGGAGATCACTGATTTTAGACCCTACTTTACTATCAAGGATTCAAACTTGGAATGCATTTAGAAACTTTGGAAACTATTCTGGAGAAGGCACCAAAAGGAGGTTGGTCCTCGGTCTCACCTCCTGCCGGTTTTGTTCTCCTCGAACCTCTGTAGTGGTTCAGTGAACAATCTGAGCCAGACTGCCTGCCAGAGGTCTGAAGCTCCTCCCTGTGGCTTACTAATTATTCAACCCTTGTAAAAAGATGTGAGAATAAAATGAGTTAATGTGCTCTGAGTGCTTAAAACAGTGTCTGGCGGCTGTAAACTAGTATACATAAGATACAGAAACAGCTAGGTCCCATTGTATAGCACAAGGGATTAGATTCAATATCCAGTGATAAACTATAATGGAAGGAATACAAAAAAGAATATATATATGAGTCACTTTGCTATACAGCAGAAATTAACACAACATTGTGAATCACCTATATTTTAATAAAATTTTAAAAAGTTACAAGATCAATGAAGAAATAAAACTGAATAGGGGCTTCCCTGGTGGCTCAGTGGTAAAGAATCTGCCTCCCAACACAGGAGACAGGTTCGATCACTGGTCCAGGAAGATCCCACATGTCTCTGAGCAACTAAGCCTGTGCACCACAACTACGGAGCCTGTGCTCAAGAGCTTGGGAGCCACACCTCCTGAGCCCATGTGCCCTAGAGCCCTTGCTCCACCAACAAGAGAAGCCGTGGCAATGAGAAGCCCACACAGCGCAACTAGAGCATAGCCTCTGCTCGCAGCAACTACAGAAAAGTGCACATAGCAACGAAGATCAAGCAGAGTCAAAAATGAAGAAATAGAATTGTTATTTTTTAAAAGTAAAACAGCAGGGGCAGGGGGAACCAGTGTCTGACATACAGTGAGGGGTCATAAGATGCTAGCTAACATAATTAGTCCCTCAAAGGACTCTTTCTAGGATTATGAGATGATACCGAGCAAAGCTTCAGCACAGTGCCTGACACATCATGCTCAATAAATGCGTTCTTACGGTTTCACAGGAAGAGTGAGAGAATGGTGCTCTGGGGTCCAGACCATTTGCTGATCAGGAAACAGTGCTGAAGGTTTTTATTTCAAGGTGAGGGCATTTTAAAGTGTTTTCTCATTTACACAATATCGGACATAGAACAATTACCAAAAACCCTTGAACTTCCTTTCAAGAGTGTGTTTAAGAGATTTCCCCAGAGGTTAAAACTCCATGTTTCCACTGCAGGGGACATGGGTTCAATCCCTGGTCTGGGAACTAAGATCCTGAAAGCTGCATGGCCAAATAAATAAACCAAATGTACCTATATTTAAAAAGTGCTTTTAAGAGAATTCCACAGCAATATCTGGGAACAATATTTCTGCTTGGGAGCAGAGAGGAATCCAAACAGGAACTTGGGCCATGCTGGCTACGAACTATGACCACCTCCTTGGTAAGAAAGACTGAAAGATTCCCATCATACCCCATGTTTTGGCTTTCAGCACTCAATGAATATCATCCAGTTTAGTAAACTCCATAAAATTATCAAGCTAGAGTAAGAGGTCACATTGTTAAGAAGTCTGCCATCATAAAATAGTGAGTTACCAGTCTCACCTGAGTGCTGCTACAGTAGGGACCTGGACTAACTGGGGTCTAGCTCTAGTTCAGATCAAAGCTTTGGAGTTCAGAGTGGCACTAGTATCCTGAGAAGACTTCTCTTTGGGTTGGCCTCACAGTACGCAGGTCATTCATACCTCACCCTTACGGAGATGGATCTCAGTGGAAAAAAATGCTCCTTCCCAAATGTCCAGTACAATCCCCATAATGTACTCTCACTGGCCCAGCTGGAGGCTTGGCATGAATCATGGCTCTGTGGCCAGGTTGGTGTCAGAAGGGTGATAAATCAGTCTGACCAGGTTGGGTCATCCACCCACCTTGATACCTGGGACATGGGGTTAGCCCCATCCAAACCACATGAATAGAAAGAGAATGGGGGGTACACCACAGGGAAAACCTGGAGACTGTTACCAAAATTGAAAGAATTTGTGGATACTGGGCAGGTAAAACCAGTTATCAGTTCTACCTAGCTTTCCTACTACTTGCTGTGTAGGAATTTAGTGAGTCATTTGAACTCTCTAGCACATAGTTTTTCATCTATAAAATGAGAGATTCAGGCTAGAGAGCACAGAAGAACCCTTTGAAGGATTTGTTGAGACAGTTTCTTGGGCCCCATCCCCAGAGATTCTGATTCAATAGGCCTGAAATGGGCCCAAGAATTTGCCTTTCTATCAAGTACCTGGTGACGCTGATGCTGGCCTGGAGACCACACTAGGAGTAACATGGGGCTAGATGACGACTCAGTCCCTGGCATCCTGTGTGATGGAAAATCTTCATTCTGAGACTCCCAGCTGGGAATTCTGCTTCTGCCCCTGCTGTGGGAAGCAGCATAAGCTGGACAAAAATACAAGAACAACAGGGGCGAATTCTCAACTTGGCTCCCATCACTGGCAATACTGACCAAATCGGATGTTACCAGTGACTACTTTCTCTTGTTTTTGTAGCTGCATCTCAGAGTAGAAGGATGTGTGCTCATCTTCTCCGGTGAGAAAACCAAAATCTCAACTAGCTGCTGAACAACCACTGACAGGGGACTGTTGGAACCCACCAAAAAAAGATACCACACATCCAAGGACAAAGGAGAAGCCACAACAAGATGGTAGAAGGGGCACAATCACATTTAAAATCAAATCTCAGACCTGCCAGAGATGCTAGGAGGGAGCAAACAAAACCTTGTGCACACCAGGACCCAGGAGAAAGGAGCAGTGACCCCACAAGAGACTGAGTCAAACTTGCCTGTGAATGTCCGGGAGTCTCCCTCGAGGCCTGGGTCGACACTGGCCTGCCACGGGGTCAGGGGCACGGGCAGTAGCAGTCCTGGGAGGTGCACCATGCAGGCATAAGGCCTTTAGGAGGAGGAGGTCATATCTGTACCATAGTTTGGTCTGAGGCCAAACTACAGGGAGGAAGCACAGCTCCACCCATCAGCAGAAAATTGGATTAAAGATTTGCTGAGCATGGCCCTGCCCACCAGATCCAGTTTTCCCCACAGCCAGTCCTTCCCATCAGAAAGCTTCCACAAGCCTCTTATCTTCATCCATCAGAAGGCAGACAGAATGAAAACCACAATCACAGAAAACTAACCAAAATGATCACATGGATCACAACTTTGTGTTAACTCAATCAAACTATGAGCCGTGTCATATAGGGCCACCCCAGATGGATAGTAGACAGTTCTGACAAAACATGATCCACTGGAGAAGGGAATGGCAAACCACTTCAGCACTCTTGCCTTGAGAACCTCCAAAACAGTATGAAAAGGCAAAAAGATATGACGCTGAAAGATGAAGCCCCTCCCAACCCGAGGTCAGTAGGTGTCCAATATGCTGCTGGAGAAGAGTGGAGAAATAGCTCCAGAAGGAATGAAGAGCCTGAGCCAAAGTGGAAGCGACATCTGGTGTCTGTGACTGCTGGTGAAAGTAAAGCCCAATGCTGAAAAGAACAATGCTGCATAGGAACGTGGATGTCAGGTCCATGAATCAAGGTAAATTGGATGTGGTCAAACAGGAAATGGCAAGAGTGAACATCAACATTTTAGGAATCAGTGAACTAAAATGGACCAGAATGGGTGAATTTAATTCAGATGACTGTAATATAAACTACTGTGGTCAAGAATCCCTTAGAAAAAAATGGAGTAGCCTTCAGAGTCAATAATAAGAGTCTGAAAAGCAGTATTTGGGTACAATCTCAAAAATGACAGAATGACCTCACTTTGTTTTCAAGGCAAATCATTCAATATCACAGGAATCCAAGTCTATGCCCCAACCACTAATGCCAAAGAAGATGAAGTTGACTGATCTATGAAGACCCACAAGACTGTCTATAACTGACATAAGAGAAAAGATGCTCTTTTTTATCATACAGGACTGGAATGCAAAAGTAGGAAGTTAAGAGATACCTGGAGTAGCAGGTAAGTTTGGCCCTGGAGTATGAAATGAAGCAGGGCAAAGGCTAACAGTTTTGCCAAGAAGAACGCACTGGTCATAGCAAACACCCTCTTCCAACAACACAAGAGACAACTCTACACATGGACATCACCAGATGGTCAATACTGAAATCAGATTGATTATATTCTTTGCAGCTGAAGATGGAGAAGCTCTATACAGTCAGCAAAAACAAGACTTGGACTCGACTGTGGCTCAGATCATGAACTCCTTAATATAAAATTTAGGCTTAAATTGGAGAAAGTAGGGAAAACCACTTGGCCATTCTAGTATGACCTAAATCAAATCCCTTATGATTACACAGTAGAAGTGACAAATAGATTCAAGGGATTAGATATGAAAGAGTGCCAGAAAAACTATGGACAGAGGTTCATAACATTGTACAGGAGGCGATGACCAAAACCACCCCAAAGAAAAGACAAAATAGTCGTCTGAGGAGGCCTTACGAATAGCTGAAAAAAGAAGAGAGGTGAAAGACAAAGGAGAAAAGAAAGGATAAACCCATCTGAATGCAGAGTTTCAAAGAATAGCAAGGAGAGACAAAAAAGTCTTCCTAACCGAACAATGCAAAGATATAGAGGAAAACAATAGAATGGGAAAGACTAGAGATCGCGTCAAGAAAATGAGAGATACCAAGGGAATATTTCATGCAAAAATGGGCACTATAAGGACAGAACTGGTATGGACCTAACAGAAGCAAAAGATATTAAGCGAAGGTGCCAAGAATACACAGAAAAACTGTTTGAAAAGGTCTTAATGACCCAGATAACCATGATGGTATGATCACTCACCTAGAGCCAGACATCCTGGAATGCGAAGTCAAGTGGGCCTTATGAAGCATTACTACAAACAAAGCTAGTGGAGGTGATGGAATTCCAGTTGAGCTATTTCAAATCCTAAAAGATGATGCTGTTAAAGGACAGCACTCAATATGTCAGCAAATTTGGAAAACTCAGCAGTGGCCACAGGACTGGAAAAGGTCAGTTTTTATCCCAGTCCTAAAGAAGGACAATGCCAAAGAATGTTCAAACTACCACACAACTATCATTTCACATACTAGCAACATAATGTTCAAAATCCTTCACGCTAGGGTTCAAAAATGTGAATCTGGAACTTCTACATGTTCAAGCTGGATTGAGAAAAGTCAGAGGAACCAGAGATCAGATTGCCAATGCCCACTGGATCACAGAAAAAGCAAGAGAATTCCATATAAACATCTACTTCTGCTTCATTGACTACACTAAAGCCTTCGACTGTGTGGATCACAACAAACTGCAGAAAATTCATAAGGAAATGGCAATACCATACCACCTTACTTGTCTCCTGAGAAACCTGTATTCAGGACAAGAAGCAACAGAATCAGACAGGGAACAATGGACAGGTTCAAAATTGGGAAAGGAGTAGGTCAAGGCTGTAAACTGCCACCCTGCTTATTTAACTCATACACAGAGTACCTCATGCGAAATGCTGGGCAGGATGTCTCATAAGCTAGAATCAAGATTTCCAGGAGAAATATCAACAACCTCGGATGAACCACCCTAATTAAGAAAGCGAAGAGAAACTAAAGAGCCTCTTGATGAAGGTGAAAGAGGAGAGTGAAAAAGTTGGCTTAAAACTCAACCTTCAGAAAACTAAGATCATGCCATCCAGTCCCATCACTTCATGGCAAGTAAATGGCAAAAAAATGGAAACACTGACAGACTTTATTTTCTTGGGCTCCAAAATCATTGCAGACAGTGATTGCAGCCATTAAATTAAAAGATGCTTGCGCCTTGGAAGGAGAACTGTGAAAAATCTAGACAGGGAATTATTAAAAAGCAGAGACATCACTTTGCTGACATAGGTCTGTCTAGTCAAAGCTATGGTTTTTCCAGTAGTCATGTATGGATGTGAGAGCTGAACCATAAAGAAGGCTGAGTGCCGAAGATTTGATGCTTTAGAACTGTGGTGCTGGAGGACTCTTGAGAGTCCCTTGGACTGCAAGGAATCAAACTAGTCAATCCTAAAGGAAATCAGTCCTGAATATTCATTGGAAAGACTGATGCTGAGCTGAAGCTCCAACACTTCAACCACCTGATACAAAAAGCTGACTCATTGGAGAAGACCCTGATGCTGGGAACGATTAAGGGCAGGAGGAGAAGGGGACGACAGAGGATGAGATGGTTGGATGGCATCACCGACTCAAAGGACATGAGTTTGAGCAAGCTCCAGGAGATGGTGAAGTACAGGGAAGCCTGTCATGCTGCAGTCCATGGGGTCACAGAGTCATATGTGACTGAACAACTGAACAGTGCCTATAGGTCCCAGTGGTTGGACTGAGCAGGGGGACCAAGAAAGGGCTCTGTCTCCTCAAATCCAGAGCTCCCTTGGGACATATCTGTTTTCTTGATCTCCACTAGTCCTTATTCAAATCTTTCCTGGGGTGGCCCAAAGATACGAAGTTCCACATTCAGAAACTTTCATAAGCTTGGAAGCAGTAGAGGTTTCGAGTTAAGGACACAGATGTTGGTGACAGGCAGACCTGGACTCCAGTATTCACTCACCTGCTCTTTAAAGGCTGCATGGCTTTGGGAAGTTTCCTTTCTCTCTCTGTTCCTTAGTTACAAAACTGGGTGTGTGTAGCACCAATATGTAGAGTTGTTGTATGGACTAAAATAAATTAGACTATATTTAAGAATTTAGCACAGTGCTTGGCACATGCGTGCGTGCTAAGTCACATCAGTCGTGTCTTTTTGCGACCTTATGGATCCGATGAGAGTCCAATAAATGCTAAACTTGAGGTAACCCTTCAAGTTTAAATCCAAGATGCCCCTGTACACTGCATAGCTGAACCCCAATTAACAAGGTTCACTCACATCCATCCATTTCCAATTATCAACATCTTCTCAGTAAGAATATCCTATTCCTCTTTCCCCATAGTTACATTTTCTCAGGGGGTCTCAGTAAAAAGTTCTGGGGTCAAACGTTGTTCAGAAAATGCTGGGTAAAAGAAGGTTTTCTTTTCTATGGGGCTTCTCATAGTCTTTGCTATGAAAGTTTGCATTGAGAATCTCCAAGAGGGACATTTATATTCAGTAGTTCCCAAACTTATTGGACCACGGAAGTCTCATGTCAAGGATCTCCTATTAATACACATTAAATATTCTAGCACTGTACAGGATGCAGGCTGGGAACCTCTGCTCTGGAGCTAAATTCTACCTGAAGTCTCTATACTCTGATGCACAGGTGTGTTCAGAGATGTACTACTGTTACTGTGAAACAACACTGTGAATGTCAAGATAAGTAGCGTGATTTCCACGGATTCTGATATATATGTCCACAGTTGAGAGTCAATATTATGTTTTAGAAACTATTTAGAAAATTACTTTTCCACCAGAGCAAGTAAACATTTCAATACACAGGTGCTGAAATTGCAGACTCTGCTTTTATTTGAGGCCAGGGCATGGTTAGGGACATGGTGAGAATGTCCCTGCACTCAGGGAGAGGAGAAAATGGAAGCCCAGTTCTGAGACTGTGGGAGGAGGTTAGTGGGAGCAAATAACTCTTCACAGAGGAGTAGGGAGCACGAGAGAGTACCTCCCACTGGTCCAGGTAGCAGCTCTCCTAAACTGTCAATACCTGCTGTAAGAACTTGCAACATCCCCAGAAGGTTTTTAGCTCCCTCCATATTATTAGAGTGTTCTAGATCAATAGCCAACCAAAAGTGCAGTAGAGATTATACCGGATTTATCTAAGTTACAAAAATGTAATAATGATGATTCAATTAGGAGAGGAACTGGCTGCCCTTTTCTGAATAGCACCTAACTAAACTGTGATCTCTGGAAAAATGAAACGTGGAGGATACTCAGGACAATGACTCTAATTTGGAGAGTCTTTGAGCTCAATGAAACTGCCATGTCAGCGCACTCTCCCTGGGGCTGTGTGCGATTTGCTGAACTCTCTGGAAAACATCAAAGAATTAAGACAACTGTGACAACCCACAAGCTTCTTGTTCCGTATTGCGTGGGTCTGGCTATTGCCCCCAGTTGAGACAAGCTGAACTCTAAGGAAGCCTTGAGAGTAGAAAACAGGCCCCTCATGTGTAAGGGCTTCATGGTTAAAAAGTAAAGGCCTGGATCTAACTGCCAGCAAGGCTGGGGTTGCCTGCCTCTCCCCACTTCTCCAGGCCCCAGCGCTGACCAGAGCCCTGTCTTCTGTTAGGACAGGGTTTGAAATGCTCCATCACAGCTGAACACAGATTGGGAGACTGCCACTTATATTCACTGAAATGCATTGCTTGCATTTCTGAGTGCGGAACAGAAAGATGGTGACTTTTAATTGCAAGAAGTAGCAAGCGTCTTTGAGGCAGCAGGCATATCTCCTGGGAGGCCCTGCCAAGGGAGCCTCCTGCAGCAAACTCCACGAAATCCAGGGCTGAGGCAACTGATGGAGCTCTTGATTAAACCATTCCCTCAGCTGCCCTCTTCCAGGATCTGGCTGTCTTTTCTCGAGCTCCCAGTTGCACTCTAAGGATCGCAAACGGGAGCCCAGGCTGGGCACACTGATTGGCTCCTCTCCCCTCTGCAGTAGGGCTGCTCTAGTCAGACCTGCGCTGCACACTGTCCTGAGAATCTCCAGCTTTCTTGTGCTCTGACAGCAGGTTCAGTTTAAAGAAGTCTCATTTCATTTCTCTTTGTCACTAAAAGGAAGTCCTAAAAGCCACTGCCACAAAGCTTCTAAGAGAAGAAGAAAGAGGTAAGCACTGAAGAGCAAAGAAACACTGGGCTGTTAGAAAGAAGAGTGTCAGTCCTGCTCCTCTGGATTATGGCAGGATTTGCTCGAGATGAACAAGAGGGAAATGGGAATTGGCCATTTCAGATGAGGACTTGATACGCTATAGCTCTTAAAGAATGACACTGCCCTTAATAAGACATTGGCTCCACCAATCCATCCACCTAACTGTGCGATACCTATCATTCAGCATTGTTTTCCACCAGGGGCGTGTAACTGCAAGCAGAGATCTAGGGACACAGGGGCCCACAGGTATCTGCCCTCAATGGGCTTACATCTGAATCAAGAACCAGTACTCATCAACACAGTGTTGGCAGACAAACAGTCCAGGAGTGACAAAAGTGATCACTTATTTTAACACTGAGAATGAGTCAGTGATTTGAAAACCAAAAAGATAGTCCTGAACTGCAATCCCTCTATGATGTGCAATACTCAATGTGCCTGAATATTTCTTATCTACTTCCCAACTGGTTTGCCCAACTCTTTTTCAGGGACAAGACTCCACATGTGGTGAAAACCACCAGCTAAGACTTGTCAAGAAGGCTGTCAGCATAAACTCAGTGAGGGCAGGGCCAGTGTCTTATTCGTTTGGGGGCTCTAGAGATTAAGGTTGGTGATCAGAACATGAGAAGCTAATAATAAATATTTGCTCAATGGCCTTGGATCACATCTTTCCTCTGTCTACACCTTTCTACTTTTACGAAACAGTTCTACATATTTATTCTTTCTGGAAACCTATGTGGCAGAGCTCTTCAGAAGAGAGATGAAACCAAGGCGCAGATGGGTTAAATGACTTGCTCAAGGTGACAGGGAGTGAATGTCAGGGTGGCACTTGAGCAGGCTGCCAAGGAGGGGAGGGGGCGCTTAGGGAAATGGAGAGAAAATGAGACCTTCTAGGCCTTATATTTCTGTCCCTTAACTTACTTACAAGCCTTTAAATTGGTGCTGATTTAGAGCATCTTAATAAATAAAGTTTTTTTTTCAGTTGTAAAGATGAAAATATATAAAGACCACTACAGGTTATGGATGAATAAATGCCCCCTCTAGATTAAAATTCATGCTATGACTTTTTATTAAATTGGTAATACTAAAACTTATCAGACACCACCATTGAGCATAAAACTCCATCCCAAAAAAAGCAAAACCAATTTTGTTAGGAATGAAAAGCAGAAATGATCACTGTGTAATTGGGAATTATTTACTAGAGAAGCAGTTTATTTTGCTAGGAAAGTAAACATTCCCCCTTCTCCTCAGTACTTACTAAGCAGTGAGATCATCACATCTGATAGCACCCTGATCAATTAACATTATCCCTTAATTAGTCCCTAAAACTATTAACCACGTAACCAAGTGTATCAGCAGCCACAGGGCTTAATTTTGTACCTCACTATTATGCTTACTGAGGCATTTTGCTCTCATAGAGTAAATTAACACTCCTGAATCTCAAATGGTAGCAAGTTATATTTTTGTCATTATAGTTTATGCTCTAAATATAAATTCTTATTCTCTACAGCATGCATTCTCAACAGAGCCAATATTCCCCCCCAAGGTGGCAAAAACTGGTTCTTAGGGTGAGAAGGGTAACAAAATCTTACCTTTTTAAAGTATAAAGCACAGACTTACATGCAGTATACAAACACACATACAATGTATCTGTGGTATTGAAATCCCTGGTAGGGAGGGCAATGAGGAAAAACGTACACCTTACTTAAAAAGGGCTTCCCTGGTGGCTCAGACAGTAAAGAATCCACCTGCAATGCGGGAGACCTGGGTTCAATTCCTGGGTTGGGAAGATCTCTGCCTGCAAAGTGGGAGACCTGGGTTTGATCCCTGGGCTGGGAAGATCCTCTGGAGAAGGGCATGGCAATTCGCTTCAGTATTCTTGCCTGGAGAATCCCCATGGACAGAGGAGACTGGCAGGCTACAGTCCATGGGGTCACAAAGAGTCAAACAGGACTGAGAGACGAGGCACAGCACACCTTAAAAAGGGTCCTTCTGTTGGCGGCAATGTTGAAAAAAAGAAGACTGAGAAACGCTGCTGTATGGTCCTGAAAGCTGGCTGCACAGTGGAACCTCACTGGAGTCGCAGAAGTACTGACACCTGAGCCATTCCCAGAGTTTCTGATGTAATTGGCCTGGGATGGGACCTGGGCATGGGACAGGTAAAAACTCCCCAGAGAGGTCTGAAGGTGAGTTTGAGGACCACGGCTCTGAACTGCAGGTGACGTTAAGTCCTGCCACTTTCCAACCTAAGCTACTGTGGATGTGACTAAACCCCCGTGACATCCTTCCCCACAGAGCCCAGGTGTGGCTTTGGAACTTATTCCATATACTTTCCCATCCATTCCAAACATCAACTGCAGTCAATTGAAAGTGACATGTGAAATGAAACCTATTTGCCATCCCTGTTCTAGATGGTCCTCTGGGCTAGAAGAGAATCTACCTAAAATCCTAAGTTTTAGTACCCAGAAATTTCTTACTGCAGTATGTTTATAGATTATGTCTCATATCCCCCTCTATCTTTCTGTGAATTAAGCATAAGAAGAAGAGAGAACCGAAACTGGTGGTGAGTAAGAAGAGAGGTTTGTTGAGTACTGAAATGTAGTTGTGCAAACATTTAGCTGTCCCTGGGTAGTGTTGGCTGATATTCTAGTTTTGCAATAAAATAAAAGAGGCAAATTGCCTTTTTTGGATGTAAACAGAAAACTCCATCAGGTCACAGAAGGATCCCCAACAGTCTCATTTCATTGCAGGCCTCTTTTGGAGGATAGTCCTTCAGCTCTATGCGAGCATTTGTGCTTAATATGTGCATCGTTTAGTAGGCATAAACTGAATTGGCATTACCAAGAGCAAGGATTAATCTCAGGTTTTAATGAAGTTAGCTCTTCAAGGAGAAGGTCAAATGAAATAATTTCGAGAATAAGAGTTTCTGACTAGCTCTTTAGATTTAAAACATGATGTCTGTTGAGATAAAATAAACAACACATGCAAAGAAACCTCAGACACCAGAAAAATTACAATTTTCCCTGAAATTGATGGTTGAATAAAAACATAAACTTGATGTTTTGATCATGTGAATCTGAACTATTCAAATACATGCATACATACATGTGCGTGTGTGTGAGACAGTAATTAGTTTTCAGGAACAAAATGGCCAATAAAGATTTGGAAAGGTGCGTGCCTCATTAGTCATCAGGGAATTACAATAAAAATAAAGCCAGCAGGTGGGCAAAAGTTTTAAAAAGATGAAAATAGCAAAGTAGGAGAGGATGCAGAATAACAGGCTCTCTCATCTAGTGCTGCTGGGAATGCAAAGTTGCTTCAAGGGCTTGGGAAAAATACTGTAGTGGCACTTAGCAAAGATGAAGATATCCATAGCCTGTGCCCCAGCAATTTCACTCCTATGGCGTTCCACCAGAGAAATGTTTTCACATGGCGTTGGGAGGCATAAATAAGGATACTCACAGCAGCAGCATTTGTAACAGTCCCAACCATAAGAATGTGAATATTCATCCAGGATAAAATGTATAAGTAATGGCAGCATATTTACAAATGTACTCCCATAGAGCATTAAAACTACTTCTATCCGTAATAATGTAGATGACTCGCAATCATAATGGTGACCAGATAAAAAGACTCCTTTCACATAAATTTCAAAACAGAGAAAATTAAACAATAGCATGCAAGGTGCATATACAGATGATGAAACTATCAAAGGAAGAAATGATCAACAAGAATGCCAGCATGTCAGCACAGTGGTTAAGGAAGAAGAGAAAGATGGTTGGAATCATTAAGGAGGGGTACCCAAGTAAGAGAAATGATGGCTTCCAGGCATAGTAACAATATTCTATTTCTTGACCCAGGTGCTAATCACATATACAGATGCTCACTTTATAATTATTTGTAATACATTTTTATGTGCTTCTCTAGATGTATGTTCTATTTCATAATAAAAAATAATTAGTTTCTCAACTTGCTGTGTTTCATATGACTAGTATCAATATATTTAAGTTAAACAATTAAAAAAGGCTTTTGAAGGGAAAGTGGAGCAACCCCAGAATGAAGAGAAGCTGAACAACAGCATTGAGAGGTCCCAGCAACAGGACAGCTCTAGGGATCAGGCCCTGAGGGACCCTCTCTATAGGACGGTGCTCATCAGATAGCTTGGTCAATTTCCTTAAGTCCTGGGTCTCCCCTAGAGTCCCAGTTCCTAAAAGAAAGAATAGACTGAGCCAAGTCTTGTGCCCCAGTGGTCACATGACCTGCCTCACCAGAGCCCTGTGGAGCCAAGAAGACAGAGAGGAAAGAGACTGAGCAGATGAAAACCAGCTATGCTCACAAGCGGGACACTGCTGAAGCAAACAAGCAGAAAACAGCAGGGGCCAAGGAGGTGTGCAGACAAGAATCACAAGCAAAGACAGCACGGATCCATTTCTCTGATGATGATCAACCTGTTCTGCAGATTTCATCCCACACAAGGAAGGTAGTTAGTCTGCTTCATTCTGCTAGCCACAGGACTCCAGGACTGGAAGGCATAACTGGGGCACAAATGGTGAACAGTGCTGAAAGGTGAGACTCTTCCCATGGACTGTGCCCTGATTCACCACCCACCTTCTCCCCGAGAACTGTGTGTGAGCCAAAGATGGCCATTCTGATCGCCCCTCCTCTTCATCTCTCCTTTATGGTTTTCTTTTCAGTGAGCTCAACGGCGGTCAAAATAGCCCGAAAGAGGTAAAAACTGGGTGAGAAATGCCAAGAATCAGTACTCCTGTTTGCGGGGACCTTGAGGTGGAGGACTCGCTGGTCGTTTATAGGTCCTCAGACTCCTACGGGGGCTTCATTTCAGAGCAGGGGCAGGAGGGAGGGTTGTAAACTGGGGGAGCCACGAAGGGAAAGAGGTGGGAAATATTACCGTGCCAGTAGGCATTCTGCCCACCTCCACTACTTATCCTTTATCAAGCCACCAAGGTAATTTTAAAAACTACACACTGTGTGTGCTAATGTAAGCCTTCCTCCAGCCCTACCTGAACACTGAAAAGCTTTAACCAAATGGTGAGAAATTACACAGGGAAACTGCATTTTTGAAGCAGAATGAGTTGCCTCAAATATAGCTATCAATTTGAAAACTGCATCATAATAAAATTTAAATTAAATATCTTTATTTGTGAGTTTGGACTCCTAAGAGTAAGGATGTGGGTGCCTGCATACTTCCTTCATACACCAGTCACATTGATCAAATAACACTCAAACACATATTTAGTCTTCAGTGAGTACCTATTCCTCTGGAGTCTAGAGCACTTTATAGACATTAGTTGTTAGCATTAATAAAAAGCATCTATCACACCATGCTCCAGAGCTACTACTGTGTCCACTCTAAAAACCACCCATCTGCCTTGCTTTGAGCAAAGCCTCTATTGATGGCTTCTGTGGGTACAGTTGACATCCACCCTCCCCCATCTGATCTCATTATTTCAGATCCATACATCCTGGCTGGCTTGGCCTGCAGGTCCTCCTGCCACATCAGTGCAATTGTTTCCATGCTTCCTTTCTGGGAGCCTGGTTTTGTCCCAGCTTGGCTTGGCGTGTGTGTTTCAAGACCAGTATCAAGGCCCCGTGGTGAGGATTTATAGCTCCCAGAGCCCCTCACTGGGTGACCTTCTCCTGTCGGGCCCATTTTTCTGGAGGGCTTTCTCTTGGGGCCCTGAACAGGACTCTCCAAGTTGGGCCCGAGCACTTGGCAGACAAGCCCCTCGATTGTAGTTGGAGACCTCAGGTCGCTTCAGGGCGGAGCTCGCCTTTCAGGAATTCAGGAGGCTGGGCCTTGCATTACTATGAGAGGGGAAACGTGCTAGGGAGGAGGCAGGCCTTGATGTATGTCCCACTGGACAAAAGCCGCCAGTGTCAGCTTGATTTGCAAAATCAACATTCATGAGTTCGACTGCTTAGAAAGGGGGATTATCTGCAAACTCGGGCCTGAATGGAAGCCATAAATAAGTGATTTCACACCACCAAGCAGGAAGAATATTCCCCCTCCTCAATTATTCCCAACAGCATGTTCGGCCCCTCCCAGGTTCCCACCGATGGTGAGCCCTCAGTGTGATGTGTTCAAACGATGGAGCTCTTGGAGCCCGGAGCACCCGCCTAGCCATGAGCTTGTGTAGGGGACCGGATGGAGCAGAGCAGAGCAGAGCCGATGAGCAGCGCCTGCTTCACTTCCCAAGATCCAATCCGGGTTTTGCTTGGTGCCGATCCAGAGCCCCATTCCAAGCCTGCTTACTCCAGGCAAGGTTTTCCCTCTCATTCACGGGCTTCAGCCACTCTGCCAGGGCTCAGCTCAACACAGATACTCAAATGTGCGTCCGGCATCAAGGCATCAAAGACATTGGGAGGGTCTTTCATCAGCTGCCTGAGGAGGGACTCGCTCCCAGCTATCCTCATTTGTAGCCGCGTTTACTCTGAAATGTTAATGTATCTCCTGATGCCAAAAGAAAGGCTGGGAGACGTTTTATTCCATTCGGCATACCCAATGTCTCATTTCGTCTCGCCCTCATCCATCCTTTGTGTGCGCCTAGCTGTGTTAACCCTATGAGGCTCACACTCTTCTTTCTCCCTTACGGTTGTCTTCAGGTTTGTAGTTTGACTTCCTCTTTGGGCCCTCACTAACCCTCCCAGTTCCTAGAGGTAGTTTCATTGTAGGACAGACACAGGTGGAGAGCCACAGATTTCAGATGTGGCTTTGAGGGCTTTGAGGTGTGGGGAGTGCGGTGAAGGCAAGAGCTGGGTCAGCTCATGATGCTGCCTGAGTACTGAGCAACCTTGTGGTTGTCAAGTTTCTTGGAAGCTCAGCTTAGCTCCACTGATCCCCTAGCCCGGGGAGATGGACTAGGATGCTGAAGAGCAGAGTAAATGGTTTCAGGGGCATCCCTCTAGGAGGATGGTGCTTGGATGTTTAACACTGAAGAATTACCCAGCAGGCAGCTGAGCAGGTGGGTCCGAACATGCTGTTGGGAATAATTGAGGAGGGGGAATATTCTTCCTGCTTGGTGGTGTGAAATCACTTATTTATGGCTTCCATTCAGGCCCGAGTTTGCAGATAATGGAGTCATTTAAAAAACCTTTCCTCCTGTTTTGGGGAGCCTCCCACTGTTAGGGAAAGAGTCAAAACTTTCAGAGGTTGGAGGGGGAATAGAATGACTCTAAAAGTGGGCAGGGAAAGGGAAGAGGGAGGGGAAGGAGTTGAGGAGCACCCTCAGAGCAGTTCAGGAGGAGGCTTTGTTCCTAGAGGATGGATTTGTGAGTTAGGAGGGAGAACTAGGCAACAGGGAAAAGTTAGGAAATGTCTCTGTACTGGGTAGAGGGGAGGGCCTGTAAAGGTCATCCAAGGTGTTGGCAGTCAAGGGTCTGCAGCCTCAAACCATCCCGGAGGATGAGGTCCAGTAAAGAATGTGGGGCTAGGAGTCCATGGGCCTTAGGCTGGGCTGAATGTAGAGCACACTGAGAAAGTTCTGCCCTGTGGTCCTAGCTCACTGAGGACACAGCACGCACTGACAAGAGAGGGTGGGCTCTGCGTGGAAAACACAGATGTTTGCTGAATGGATATGGAGTTGCAAAGAAGCCTGCTCAGAGTCTAACACTGAAGGAAATTGTTCCTGGTTGAGTAATTGAGTCTGGATGGCCGGGAGATCGCCAAATCCCCAGGCATCCTTGATCAGGGAGAAGTCCCACTAGGAGTTCTTTGGGCAATTCCCAACCATGGGTTCCCGAGAAGACTGCTGCCAGTTTATATGCAGCATTGCACAAACATCTCCAGCTGGCCTGCAGATTCTGTTTGACAAAGTTTTCTCCATAAAAGCTTTTTTCTTTAAACAGTCTTTCTGTGCTTTTGAACTTTCATATGCACAAGTTTACTCACTGCTGCATTATCATAATTGCAAACTACTGGAAATGACTTACATATGCAAACATGTATAAATTATGGTGGACACATAATGGAGTACTATGTAGCTGTAAAAAAAAATTAAAAAGCACAACTATACAAAATGACGGAGTGTGTTCCAGAGTATATCACTAAGTAAAGTATCATCTTGCAAGCAAGATGCAAATAAGCATACATATAAGTGCAAAGTGGGCTAACTTATATGAGTAGAAGAAGGGAAAATGAGAAAAACATACATATCTGTTTGTCTTTAAAAATGAAAAAAGCAATACAGGAAGAATACACCAGAAAAACGGGATGAAATGAGGGTACTTCCCTGGGGGTTCAGTGATTGAGAATCTACCTGCCAATGCAGGGAACATGAGTTCAGTCCCTGGTCTGAGGATCCCACATGCTGCAGAGCAAATAAGCCTGTGCGCCACAACTACTGAGCCCACAACCCGAGAAAGCCCTTGCGTAATAGCAAAGACCTAGCACAGCCATAAAGAAAGAAATACATTTTAAAAAAAGAGGCAGGTGGGGAAGAAAGTGGAAGAGATATGAGAGGAAGTAACACTTCTCTGGATTAATTTGTGTCATTTTGATTTGGGAAATATTGTTAGTATTCTGTATATTTTAACAGTAAAATTTTTAAAAAGTATGGAAAAGGAGAAAATATCCTAAAAAGCAAACCAAAAACAATGAACCTGATTCTATTTTAAATGAATAATCACACTGAAAAGAAAAAAAAAAAACTAGTCCAAGTAATTTATGAACAAGCATTGGATGACTGTCAGAATTAGGTAGGCTGATGGGTGGAGAGAACTGAATTTAGTATTCAGTAAATACTAAACTTTTATTAGTATTCCTCACAGAAATGACTGTTTCCAGGGCTGAGGCAGGAAAGGTGCATGATGAGTCTAGAACACTTTTTTCTTAAATTGGAGTGGAAGTCACATAGCATTAAATGAACTATTTTGAAGTGCACACTTCTGTGGTATTTGGTACATTCCCAAGCTTGGGTAACCACCATATCTATTCAGTGGGAGCCTGAAGCATCTTGTGCTAGGATGTAAAAAGTGCTCAAAACATTGCTAACATGGAAGCAACCTAAGTGTCCATCGACAGATGAATGGATAAAGAACCTGTGGTCCACATATACAATGTAATACTACCCTCAGTCAGAAAAAGGAACACATTTTAATCAGTTCTAATGAGGTGGATGAACCTAGGGCCTATCATACAGAGTGAAGTAAGTCAGAAAGAAAAATATAAATATCGTATATTGACCCATATATACTGAATCTAAAAAGATGGCATTGATTAATTTGTTTTCAGGGCAGCAATGGAGAAACAGACACAGATAATGGACCTAAGGACATGGAGGGAGGGGAGGAGGGAGAAGGTGAGATGTATGGAGAGAAGAACATGGAAGTTTACAATACCATATGCAAAACAGACAGCCAATGGGAATTTGCTGTGTGACTCAGGGAACTCAGACAGGGGCTCTGTGACAGGCTGAAGTGTATGATGGGAGGAAGATGGGAGGGGGGTTCTGTAGGGAAGAGACATGGCTGATTATTGTTGATGTATGACAGAAAACCACAAAATTCTGTGAAGCAATTATCCTTCAATTAATAGGCAAATAACCAAAGCAGTCTTAAGAAAGAAGAATGGAGCTGGAGGAATCAACCTTCCTGACTTCAGATTACACTACAAAGCTACAGTCATCAAGACAGTATGGTACTGGCACAAAAACAGAAATATAGATCAATGGAACAAGATAGAAAGCCCAGAAATAAACCCATGCACCTATGGGTTCCTTATTTTTGACAAAGGAGGCAATAATATACAATGGGGCAAAGATAGCCTCTTCAATAAATGGTGCTTGGAAAACTGGACAGCTACATGTAAAAGAATGAAATTAGAACACTTTCTAATACCATACACAAAGATAAACTCAAAATGGATTAAAGACCTAAAGGTAAGACCAGAAACTATAAAACTCTTAAGAGGAAAACATAGGCAGAACATTTGATGACATAAATCAAAGCAAGATCCTTTATGACTTACCTCCTAGAGTAATGGAAATAAAAACAAAAGTAAACAAGTGGGAGGGACCTTTTAAACTTAAAAGCTTTTGCATAGGAAACTATAAGAAAGGTGAAAAGACAACCCTCAGAATGGGAGAAAATAGCAGCAGATGAAACAACTGACAAAGGATTAATTTCCGAAACATTCAAGCAGCTCATATAACTCAATACCAGAAAGGCAAACAACCCAATCAAAGAGTGGGGAAAAGACCTAAACAGACATTTCTCCAAGGAAGACATACAGATGGCTAACAAACACATGAAAAGATGTTCAATACTGCTCATTATTAGAGAAATGCAAATCAAAACCACAATGTGATATCACCTCACACTAGTCAGAATGGCCATCATCAAAAAGTCTACAAACAATAAATACTGGAGAGGGTGTGGAGAAAAGGGAACCCTCTTGCACTGTTGGTGGGAATGTAAATTGATACAGCCACTATGGAAGATGGTATGGAGAGTCCTTAAAAAACTAGGAATAAGATTACCATATGGCCCAGCAATCCCACTCCTAGGCATATACCCTGAGCAAACCAAAATTGAAAAAGACACGTGTATCCCATTGTTCATTGCAGCACTATTTACTAGAACATGGAAGCAACCTAGATATCCCTCGACAGATGAATGGATAAAGAAATTGTGGTAAATATACACAACAGAATATTACTAAGCCATAAAAAGGAATGCATTTGAGTCAGTTCTAATGAGGTGGATGAACCTAGAGCCTATTATACAGAGCGAAGTCAGAAAGAGATAAATATTGTATACTAATGCATATATACAGAATCTAGAAAGATGGTACCAAAGAATTTATGTGCACAGCAGCAATGGAGAAAGAGACCTAAAGAACAGACTTCTGGACACAAGGAGAAGGGAGGAGAGGGTGAGATGTATGGAGAGAGTAACATGGAAACTCACATTACCATATGCAAAATAGAGAGCCAACGGGAATTTGCTGTATGGCTCAGGAAACTCAAACGGGGCTTTGTATCAACCTAGAGGGGTGGGATAGGCAGGGAGATGGGAGGGAGGTTCAAGAGGGAGGGGATATATGTATACCTACAGCTGATTCATGTTGAGGTTTGACAGAAAACAACAAAATTCTGTAATACAATTATCCTTCAATAAATAAATAAAAAATAAAAATTAAGAAAAATCTAATAGGAAATTTTACAATTTGTATGGAAATCCAAAGACCATGGATAGCCAAAACAATCTTGAGAAAGAAATATGGAGCTGGAACAATCAGGAGCCCTGTCTTCAGACTGTAATACAAAGCTACAGTAATCAAGGCAGTATGGTACTGGCACAAAAACAGAAATATAGTCCAATGGAACAAGACAGAAAGCTCAGAGATAAACTCACACACCTATGGTCACTTAATCTATGACAAAAGAGGCAACAATAGAAAAAAGGTCCCTTCAGTAAGTGGTGCTGGGAAAACTAGACAGTTACATGTGAAAAAATGAAAGTACAACACTCCATTTTGTATAACACCATACACAAACTCAAAATGGACTAAAGATCTCAATATAAGCCTGGATACTATACAAAAATCTTCCAGGAACACAAGGCAGAACAGTCTCTGACATAAATTCCAGCAATATCTTTTTTGATCCACCTCCTAGAGTAATGAAGATAAAAACAAAAATAAATGAGATGTAAATGTAACAGCTTTTGCACAGCAAAGGAAACCATAAACAAGATGAAAAGACAGCCCTCAGAATGCAAATAAATAATTGCACACAGCGACTGACAAGGGATTAATCTCCAAACAGCTCAATAAAAGTAAAACACAATAAAAACCAAAACATGGGAAGATCTAAACAGACATTTTTCCAAAGAAGACATACAGATGGCTAAAAAGCACATGAAAAGATGCTCAACATTACTATTAGAGAAATGTAAATCAAAACTACAATGGGTGGGGGGGGGGAACTACAACAAGGTATCACCTCAGAATGGCCATCATCAAAAAGTCTACAGACAAATGCTGAAGAGGGTATGGATAAAAGGGAACACGCCTACCCTGCCGGTGGGAATGTAAACTGGCACAGCCACAATGGAGAACAGTATGAAGGTTCCTTAAAAACTAACACTACAGTTACTATATGATCCAGCAATCCCACTCCTGAGTATGTATCTAGAGAAAACCATATTTCAAAAGGACACATGTACCTTAAAGTTCACTGTAGCATTATTTACAATGGTCAAGACACAGAAGCCATCTAAGTGTCAGCAGAGGAATGGATAAAGACGGTGTGGTACATCTATACAATGGAATATGAGTCAGTCATAAAAAAGAATGGAATAATGCCATTTGCAGCAACATGGATAGACCAAGAGATTGTCATAGTGAGTGAAGCAAGTCAGAGAAAGACAACTACCTTTCTCTGACAATGATTATGCATGGAATCTAAGTAATGATTCCACATATGATTTCACTTAAATGTGGAATCTAAATAATGATACAAATGAACTTACTGACAAAACAGAAATAGAGTCACAGATGTAGAAAACAAACTTGTGGTCAGCAGGGGTGGGGAAATGAGGGAGAGGGATAAATCAGGAGATTGGACTTGACATACACACACTACTATATATAAAACAGGTACCTGTCAACAACAAGAACCTCCTGTGTAGCACAGGGAACTACTCAACACTCTGTAATGGCCCATGTGGAAAAAGAATCTAAAAACAGAGGCTATATGTATAACTGGCTCACTTTGATGTACACCTTAAACTAACACAACATTGTGAATCAACTATATTCCAATTAAAAACAGGCCCTAAGGAAAGAGGAACTAGCTTGGAGAGGCTTCCACTGCCTAAGTCTGGGACAATTAACACCAAAATAATGACATAGTAATAAATTGTTAAAAAAGAAAGTGGGAATCCACAATCCTTATATTAATAAGCAGATATATAAATAAATGCATGAAAAGGGGTGACCGCTTTTACAGTAGGATATTGGTACTGAATTGCATCCTTAAATATTGAAGCCCTAACTCCGAATATATGACTGTATATGCAGACAGTGTCTTTAAGGCAGTAATTAAGGTTCAAAGAGGTCCTAAGGGTAAGTCCTAACCCAATAGGACTGATATTCTTATAAGAAGAGAGTCACCAGAGGTGCATTCACATGGTGAACAAGCCATGTGGGGACACCATAAGAAGGTGGCCCTTTGCAAGGGAAAAAAAAAAAAGGCCTTGACGGAAGCCTACCCTTCCAGCACCTTGACCATGTACTTCCAGCCTCCAAGAACTGTGAAAATAGACATTTCTTTTCTTGAAGCCACCAAGCCTGTAGTATTTTATAAAAGAAGTCCAAATAGATGAATACAACACCCAGCGTCAACTGGTAGATGTGGAAGGAGTACTGAACTGGAGAAAAAAAATTATTTTACTACCTTGGTTGTTTAAGGCAAGAATCATCCAGATGCTAAGTCTAGAGGAAATTTTTAGTGAGAAGCAGGCTATTTGCATGGTCATAAAATGTCTTCCAACAGATTGCCTTTTGGTTGCTGGGGGGGGGGGGTGGTGGGAAATGTAATTATTCAGAGGAGAAATCAGAAACCACTTTGATCAACATTTATTTCACCAATGAGGGATAGATGGACGACAAGTGCCTCTGGATATGATATCTGCTATAGACTCAACGTTCATGTCCCCTCACAATTCATATGTTTAAACCTAATCCCCAATGTAATGGATTAGGAGGTGAGGCCTTTGGGCAGTAATTAGGTCATGAGGGTGAAACCTTCAGGAAAGGGATTAGTGGCCCCCTTAAAAGAGACACAGAGAGGTCCCTTGTCCCTTTCAGACATGGTGAGTAGATCGATGTCCATGAACCAGAAAGAGGGCTTTCATAAAGTACTGAATCTGCTGATGCCTTGATCTTGAGTTCCCAGCCACCAGAACTGTGAGAAGTAAGTTTCTATTGTTTACAAGCCACGCAGTATTCTGTTATGGCAGCTCAAACTGACTAAGACAATACCTTACAGAGGGGACAACACTACATAGATAACATTTGTTTGGTAACGTATAGCCTGAATCTAATAATAAGGGAAAATCACACTGACCACATTTTGCTCATTGAGGAACATTCCATTTTGAAAAGGAGAACTGTGTATTTTAAAATGTCAGTGTCATGAAAAAAGAATGACAGACTGAAGAGATATGTCAACTAAATGCAATATATGGTTCTAGACTGGATCCTGAACCAGAAACTGTCCAGGAGTGGCAGACAGCCTCCAAAATGGTCCCCAATAACCCCCTTCTCCTGACATTTGCACCCTTGTATAATCTCCTCTGAACATGGGCTGAACTTACTGACTTGCTTCTAATGAACAGAATATGGCAGAAGTAATGGAATGCCATTTCAAAGTTAAGTTACAAAACAATGACTGAGGCTTCCCTTTGGGGGGCTTGCCCTCTAACTCTCTCAGGACAGCTGCAATGTTGTGAGCTTCCTTATGGACATGCTCGAGTGGCAGAGAACTGAGAAAGGCCACAGCTCAAGAGCCAGGGAGGCACTGCCAACAATCCCGTGAGTGAGCATGAGAGTGGATCCTTCCCACCATGCTTGCCAAGAGCATAGCCCTAGCCACACCTTGATTGGGTCCTGGTGACAGACCCCGACCCAGAGGACTCAGCTAAGCCACATCTAGATACCTAAAATACGGCATCATAAATATCTGTTGTCTTAAACTGCTAAGATTTGGACTAATTTAGCAGTAGATAACTAATACACTGTATCATTTTACAAAATTTTAGAATAGGAACAGACTATATGAAATATTTTGCTTTATATATATAACTTTTTCTGGCAAAAAGTCTCTTCAGTAAATGATGCTAGGAAACTGGATAGCCACATGTGAAAGAATGAAACTGAACCACTATTTTACACCACACACAAAAAATTAACTCAAAACTGATAAATACTTGAATATAAGACCTAACACCATAAAACTCCTAGAAGGAAACATTGGGAATAAGCTTCTTGACATCAGTCTGAGCAATGATTTTTTGGGATATGACGCAAGAAGCAAAGGACATAAAAGCAAAAATGAACAATAAGATGACATCAAAGGGCTTCCCAGGTGGCTCAGTGTTAAAAGAATCTGCCTGCCAGCGCAGGAGACCCAAGAGATGGAACAGGGTTCCAACCCTGGGTCTAGAACATCCCCTGAAGTGGCAATCCACTTCACTATACTTGCCTGGGAAGTCCATGGACAGAGGGACCTGGCAGACTGCAATCCATGGGTCACAAAAGACTTGGACATAACTTAGTGACTAAAACAACCACAAGACTACATCAAACTAAAAACTCCTAAAAACAGCAAAGTGAAAAGTGTTAGTTGCTCAGTCTTGTCCAATTGTTTGTGACCCCATGGACTGTAGCCCACCAGGCTCCTCTGTCCATGGAATTCTCCAGGCAAGAATACTGGAGTGGGTAGCCATTCCCTTCTCCAGGGGATCTTCCCAACCCAAAGGCAACAAAAAAAATACTAGAAATCATCAATGAATTTGGTAAAGCTGCAAGTTACAAAATACACAGAAATCTGTTGTGTTTCTATATACTAACAATGAAAGATCAGAAAGAGAAACTCAAGAAGCAATTCCATTTACCATCACATCAAAAAGAATAAAATATCTAGGAATAAACCTACCTAAGGAGACAAAAGACCTATATTCTGAAACTGTAAGAGGTAGATGAAAGACAAACAGATGGAAAGATATATACCATGTTCATAGATTGGAAGAATCAATATTGTCAATATGACTATTCTATGCAAGACAATCTGCAGGTTCAACGCAATCTCTATCAAATTACCAATGGCATCTTTCACAGAACGAGAGCAAAAAAATCTCAAAACTTGTATGGAGACACAAAAGACCCCAAACAGCCAAAGCAGTCTTGAGAATGAAAAATGGAATCAGGCCCCCTGACTTCAGACTATACTATGAGGTTATATTCTTCAAAACAGTGTGGTACTGGCACAGAAACAGAAATACATATCAACAGGACAGAACAGAAAACCCAGAAATAAGACCATGCACCAATAGTCAATTAATCTATGGCAAAAGAGGCAAGACTACACAATATTGGAAAGACAGTCTCTTCAACAAATAATACTGGGAAAACTGGACGGCCACATGTTAAAAAAAAAAAAAATCAAATCAAATCACTCCTTAACTCCATACACAAAAATAAGCTCAAAATGGATTAAAGAACTAAATGTGAGACCAGACACTATAAAACTCCTAGAGGAAAACAGGCAGAATACTCTCTGACATAAATCACAACATCTTTTTAAATCCATCTCCCTAGAATAATGGGAATAAAGACAAACTAAACAAACAGGGCCTATTTAAACTCAAAAGCTTTTGCACAGCAACAGAAATAATACACAAAATAAAAAAACAACCTACAAATTGGGAGAAAATATTTGCAAATGATGGGACAGATAATGGATTAGCCTTCAAAATTAACAAACAGCTTACAATGCTTAACAGCATCAAAACAATCAACTCAAAAAATGAGCAGGAGACCTGAGTAGACATCTCTCCACAGAAGACATAGAAGAGTTAGTCGCTCAGTCGTGTCTGACTCTTGGCAACCCTATTAACTATAGCCCGCCAGGGTCCTCTGTCCATGGGATTCTCCAGGCAAGAATACTGGAGTGGGTTACCATTCTCTTCTCCAGAGGATCTTCCCAACCCAGGGATCGAACCTGGTTCTCCTGCATTGCAGGCAGATTCTTTACCATCTGAGCTAAGGCCATATAGCACATGAAAAGAAGTTCAACATCGCTAATTATTAGAGAAGTGCAAAGCAAAACTACAATGAGATATCACTTCACACCAGTCAGAATGGCTATCATCAAAAAATCCACAAGGGTAACATATGCTGGAGAGGGTGTAGAGAGAAGGGAACCCTCCTACTCTGTTAGTAGGAATGAAAATTGGTACAGCCACTATGGAGAACAGCATGGAGATTCCTTAAAAACCTGAAAACAGAGCTTCCACATGACTGAATTTCCACTCTTGGGCATATATTCAGAGAGAAAATGATTTGAAAGTACATATGCACTCCAATGGTCCTTGTAGCACTGTTTACAATAGCCAAGACATGGAAACAACCTAAACGTCCATCGACAGAGGAACAGATAAAAAAGATGTGGTGTGTGTATACAATGGAATATTACTCAGCCATGAAAAGAATGAAATAATGCCATTTGCGGCAACATGGACGATCGAGAGAGTGTCATACTGAGTGAAGTCAGAGAAGGAGAAATACCATATGACATCCATTATGTGTGGGAGCTTTTAGAAATGATACATATGAAGTTGCTTATAAAACAGACTCACAGACTTAGAAAAAGAACTTATGGTTGCTGGGGGAAGGGACAGTGGGGACTTTGGGAATGTCATGTGCACACTGCTATATTTAAAATGGATAACCAACAAGCACCTATTGTACAGCACACGGAAATCTGCTCAGTGTTATGTGCCAGCCTGGATGGGAGCGAGGTTGAGGGGAGAATGAATACATGTATACGTATGGCTGAGTCCCTTCACTGTTTACCTGAAACTACCACAACATTGTAATTGGCTATACCCCAATACAAAATAAAAAGTTTACAGTTTAAAAAAAAACAGCAGAGGAAACCATCAACCAAATGAAAGGGTAACCTATGGAATGTAGGACAAAATCATATATCTGATAAGAAGTGAATATCCAAAATATATATAAAGAACTCATACAACTCGTTAGCAAACAATCTAATTAAAAATGAGCAGAGGATCCAAAGAGACGTTTTTCTAAAACTGACATACAAATGGCCAAGAGTACCTGAAATGATGCTCAACATCACTAATAGTCAGGTAATTTACAAATCAAGGCTACCATGAGACATCACCTCATATTCAGAATGACTATTAACCAAAAGAGAAGAAATAATAAGTCTCAGCAAGGATGTGGGAAAAAGGGAATCCCTGTGCCCTGTTTGTAGGAAAGTAGATTGGTGTAGTCACTATGGAAGCCAGGATGGAGATTACTCAAATATATTAAAAATAAAATCACCATATGTCCCAGCAATTCCATATCTGGATATTTATCTGAAGGAAACAAAATTACTAACTCAAAAAGATATACATATCTCCATGTTTATTGCAGATTTTTGCATAATTGTTCACCGATGGGTGAATGGATAAAGTATATGTGGTATACATACATATTATACATATATAAATATACATGCATACACATATACAGATATCTATATCTGGAAAACACTGATAAAAAAGAAGTATCAAAAAGAGTAGACAGCATAAAATTTTATCTTGCTTCTAGAAGTGAATCAATGTAAGGTGGCTGAAATTTGTTTTTTTCCCTCATTTTCAATTGATTTTTATGTAAAGCTTTTTATTATAAATTCTATATACCCAACTGATTCTCATAGAATGTTTTCATTGAGTTTTGCCAAACTTTTTTTTATCTGTACATCAAACCTATGGTTATAATTCAAACCACAATTATAACCTATGGTTATAATTCAAAATTAGGGGGTATCCCAGAATCCCCTTCAAGCCGGAAGCTGGGTGTCCACCCAGGACTGTCTCGGTTGCCCGGCCGTGCATGCTGAGGGTGCCAGCAGTCAGCAGTCGTGGTCCAGGGAGGGCAGCTCCGGTCCAAACCCCAACCTGCTGGAGGAGGACTCAACCAAGTGCTGGATCTATCACTCTGAGTATGTGACTTCAGCTTCACTTTCCCCATCCAGAGAGAGGACTCAGTCCTGCTGACAAGCTTACACACACATGCGTATCACCAAAGTGCACATGCTTGCCATATTTAATCACTACTGTGTTCTAAGGGATAATAATTATAATGAAATACAGAGTCACAGAGCAACAGAAAGTAACAGAAATAAAGGGCTGAAAGTACATTTACAGGCACATCCAAGTGAATCCATACTAGAAGATAGAGTCAAAGAATAAAACCCAATGGCATTAAGTTTTACAGACCAAATAAAAGTTTAGCAAGATAAACAAGTACTTTGCATGAAATAGATCCTCAGAATTCTAATTCAAATCAGAAACCTGCCTTAAGGAAGGTGATGGGAAGGGAGTGTGATTAGCTTATTAACATAATACATCAAATCATCAAGGCACATCATAGTTAGAATACCACATAGCTGGCATTATTCTCTCAGTTGCTTTCAACTGAGAAAATAACACACTTCTACTTAACACAGTTGCCAATTTAACTAACAAGCTCCTTCCCTCTGGAAAAGCACTGCTGATTGCCTTGGCACAAGACCTCTCCTGGTTAAGTTTATGGTTTTCCTGGTATAGGGAACACTTCTGTTCTCTTCAGTTTGGTTTGCTCAACAAAACTTGTTTGCTCCCCAAATCATTTGTCTGGATATGTAATTGTGTCCCCTCCCTCCCTTATAGAATTAGATGTGATGTAACTGGTGAAAGCAATGGCACCCCACTCCAGTACTCTTGCCTGGAAAATCCCATGGACAGAGGAGCCTGGTGGGCTACAGTCCATGGGGTCGCGAAGTCAGACATGACTGAACAACTTCACTTTCACTTTTCACTTTCATGCACTGGAGAAGGAAATGGCAACCCACTCCAGTACTCTTGCCTGGAAAATCCCTTGGGAGGAGGAGCCTGGTGGGCTGCCGTCTATGAGGTCGCACAGAATCGGACACAACTGACGCGACTTAGCAGCAGCAACTGGTGAAAGGAGAGCAGAGTTGCCTTGAAGCGGCCTCATTTGGATGGTTGGAAGGGCTCAGCCCACCTGCTAAGCACACCCAGTAGCACAGAGCATGCCCACTGCCCAGATCAAGTTTCTAAATTGTTGCGCATATAAAAAAGCCAGGGATTCTTGGAGAAAGGGCTTAGTCCATACCTGGGGTATTGAGAGTGCAAGGTGAACTGGAGATAGATTCATCAAAAGCCCATTAAGTGCCCAAAGGTTGGAGAAGGATGTCAGAGGACAAAAGGGCTACTATCTAAAGGGTTCTAACGGCCAAGTCTGGGATAATCAGAGCATCTGAAACAATGATCATAACAGTGAGGCACTGACTCATCTGTCATCACTGTTGGTGATGCCTGACTCTGAAAACTGGTAATCTAAGCAAAGACTTGAGCATGACCCTGCCTCTAGTGCATTCTCAGCTGATGAAGGAAAGCTCTTCCTTACAGAGTGGCAGTCAATAATTGTAGGAAGAAGAACAGAATTAGAAAATCAGAATAAGAAAATTTCAGCAATCTTCCTAAAATAATTGATTCTGGCAAGGATCATCATCATTGAATTCCCAAAATCACCAGGTAAAAAGTGATTTTGGTAAACAGGTGATGTTGGTAAAAGGTGATTTTGGTAATTACCTGGTAAACAGGCTACCCACGCACGGCCAGGTTAGCACACAGGTTATCTCTTACCTGCAACAGCAAGGACATACTTTCACACTGGGGAGATGTGATCAAATAGTCCATCACAGTGAGTCATCTAGGTATTATTTTTTGGCTGCTCCAGGCAGCATGCAGGATTCCCAGACCAGGATCAAACCCATGCCCCCTGCACTGGGAGCACAGAGTCTTAGTCAACCAGATATTGAGACTTTTGATGTGATGCAACAGGAAATAACCTGTGAGGTGTTAATGTCAAAAATGTGTAACCCGAATACACCAAGGCTTTGGCCCTAACTGCTAATTTATGGAATCTACAGGAACAAGATAAACAAACCACATGTAAACAATCCATTAAATCCTTAAAGTCAGACATTCAATAACTAACCTGCTCTATTTAAAGAAAAAAAAACAGTCCTGGGAAAAAATATTCAAGGTGGGAAGCTATTCTGGGCAAATGGAACAGACAAGCGCGTATACAGCTTGCACTGTTACTGGGTCAGCAGTGACGATAGAAACACAGACTGAGCACTAGATAATAGGGACTTATTATTCATTTTTGGGGGTATGTAATGTTACTGTGGTTGTTTTTATGAGATGCGTGCTTAATGTTTAGGGGTGAAATATCTGTTACTCTCCAATTGTCCAGTAAAAAAATATGGCAAAATGTTAATTTTTACATGTATATGAATATACAGTTCATTTTATTATTTAACTTTTCTGTATATTTGAACATTTTCATAATAAAAAGTTGTGGGAAAAAATTAGGCTATGAAAAATGCTTGATTTTGCAAAACAATTATTGATGAACACAGGTACTTCTGACTTGAATGTTCATTCTTTTCTTTACATTTAAGACTGAAGTGAAATAACAATGACAAATGTTAGAATCATGCTTGTTCATTGATAACAAGTGGGTTTTTTGCTTAATTTGATTATAGTTATCAAAAAACTGGAGGAATATGCCTTTCCCTCAATTTTTTGGGCTGTCTACAATAGACAGCTGCAGACATGACATACTTTTAACTATATTAACATTTTCTCCATCACATAAGCCTAGAAAATCAATGAAAACATAAACCAAACCCTAATATGTAGTATTTGTCATTTTCCACGGTATAAATGCTTCCATCACAGACAATTTCAAGCTGTCTAAACAGTGTCACGGATCAGAAAGTTGGGAAGAGAGGTACATCATTGCACAATATATCCACTATAAAGATTCAACAGGTGTGACTTCAAGAGCACGAGTGAAAAAATGCAATATACTAATAGTAACTTTATTGAGGTTTATAAGTTTACTTTGGATATGTAGGATAATACCTTTATTTTTTTTTTAATCACAGAAAAATTGCTTTAAAAGTTGTATTGGTTTCTGCTGTACAACAACGTGAATCAGCCATTAGTATACATATATTCCCTCCCTCTACACTGCACACTAATACATTAGATAAGCGTCCATGATATTTGCAAATATATATATATATGACAAAGAGAATAAAGTGGGTGAGAGGGAGGGAGGAGAGAGACCGACATTATAAAGGAAGAGGAGTACAAGCTTGAATGGTACAATAGCTGGGGCAAAATGTTAACATTAGCATATCTGAGTAAAGGGTTGAAAGATATATATGGTGCTTGCTGTATTATTCCTGTACCTTTTCTGTATGCTTAAAATTATTTCTAGGTAATTTTCAAGTATCAGATCACTCCAACATATCTATAGCAAAACATATGCACAAATAATGATCCCATGACTTTTTTATCATGTAAAATGATATATAACACCCCACTTTTTAACTTACTTCAGGTACACCTTATAGGGTTTTCCTTTAATTCCCTATAATATTGAGAGAGAGGCAAAGCACTAGATAGAACCTTGTTTCTATGATTCTTCTATATTTTGTCCATGACTTTTCTTCATTTCTGAGCTGTCTATTTTATAATTTCACTCTTAGGAGCCAGAGTGATATTATTCTTTACAACTTTGGGAGAGCTGTTCTTTCCAGATTTTTCTTTTTCTTTTTAACATCAGCTTTATTGACGTACAATTCAGATGCCATAATATTCATCCTTCTCAAGTGAACAATTCAATGATATTTAGCATATTCACTAAGTTGTACAACCATCACTACTGTCTACTTTAGAACCTTTTCAACACTCCTCAAATAAAACTCATCTATACCTATTAAGCTTTCAAACTAGGCTTCAAAAATACGTGAACTGACAAATTCCAGGTGTACAAGCTAGATTTAGAAAAGGCAGGAACCAGAGATCAAATTGCCAACATCCATTGGATCACAGAAAAAGCAAACGAATTAAAAAAAAAAATAAAAAAATCTACCTCTGCTTCATTGACTACACCAAAGCTTTCAACTGTGTGAAAGTGAAAGTCACTCATCGCTCAGTCGTGTCCAGCTCTTTTCGACCCCAGGAACTGTAGCCCGCCAGGCTCCTCTGCCCATGGGGTTTTCCAGGCAAGAATGCTTGAATAGGTTGCCACTTCCTTCTCCAGGGGACATTCCCAACCCAGGAATTGAACCCTGGTCTCCTACATTGCAGGTAGATTCTTTACTGTCTGAGCCACCAGGGGTGGTGGTTATATATACGAAAGTCACTCAGTCGTATCTGACTCTTTGCGACCCCATGGACTATATAGTCCATGGAATTCTCCAGGCCAGAATACTGGAGTGGGTAGCTTTTCCCTTCTCCAAGGGATCTTCCCAACCCAGGGATCCAAGCTAGGTCTCCCACATTGCAGGCAGATTCTTTACCAGCTAAGCCACAAGGGAAGCTGTGTAGATCACAACAGCTTGACTATATAGATCACAACAAACTATGGAAAATTCTTAAAAAGATGAGAATACCAGAGCACCCTACATATCTCCTGAGAAACCTGTATGTGGTCAAGAAGCAACAATTAAAACTGGACATGGAACAATAGATTGCATTAAAATTGGGAAAGGAGTGCATCAAGGCTGTATATTGTCACCCTGCTTATTTAATTTCTATGCAGAGTACATCTTGTGAAATGCCAGATTGGATGAATCATGCTGGAAATCAAGATTGTTGGGAGAAATATCAACAACCTCAGATATGCAGATGATACCACTTTAATGGCAGAAAGTGAAGAGGAAATAAAGAGCCTCCTGATGGGGGTGAAAGAAGAGAATGGAAAAGCTGGCTTAAAACTCAACATTCAAAAAACTAAGATTGTGGCATCCAGTCTCATCACTCACGGCAGATCAGTGGAGAAAAAGCGGAACAGTGACAGCTTTTATTTTCTTGGGCTCCAGTATCACTGTGGACAGTGACTGTGGCCGTGAAATTAAAGGATGCTCCTTGGAAGAAAAGCTATGACAAATCTAGACAGTGTATTAAAAAGCAGAGACATCACTTTGCCAACAAAGGTCTATATAGTCAAAGCTATGGTTTTTCCAGTAGTCACAGATAGATGTGAGAGTTGTACCATAAAGAAGGTTGAGCACCAAATAATTGATGCTTTTAAACTGTGGTGCTGGAGAAGACTCTTGAGAGTCCTTGGACGGCAAGGAGATCAAACCAGTCAATCCTAAAGGATATCAACCCTGATTTTTCCTCCCAGTATTCATTGGGAGGACTGAGGAAGCTGAAACTCAAAAATTCTGGCTACCTGATACAAAGAGCCAAGTCACTGGAAAAATCCCTGATGCTGGGAAAGATTGAGGGCAGGAGGAAAAGGGGGCAACAGAGGACAAGATGGTTGGATGGCATCACCAACTCAATGGACAAGAGTCTGAGCAAACTCCAGGAGATAGTGAAGGACAGAGAAGCCTGGTGTGCTGTAGTCTATGGGGTCCCAAAGAGTTGGACATGACTGCAACTGAACCACCACAACAAACACCTATGAAGCAGTCACTCCCCATCCTCCGCTTCCTCCAGCCCTACCACCACCACCTGTAACTACTCGTCTGCTTTCTGTTTCTATGGATTTGCTTATTCCATATGTCTTGTATCAGCAGAATCATGCAATATGTCACCTTTTGTGTGTGTCTTCTTTCATTTAGCAAAGTATTTTCAGGGTTCTTTCATGTTAATCATGCATCAGTAGTTACTTCTTTTTTATTATTGAATAATATTCCACTGTATGAATTCACATTCCCATTCATCAGCTGATGGACATTTGGGTTCTTTCTGCTTTTGGCCTATGATAAATGATGCTTTGATAAACATTTGTGTACAAGTATTTTTTTGTGGATCTATATGTTCACTCCTTTTGGGTATATACATAGAAGTGGAATTTCTGGGTTATATGGTCATTCTATGTTCAACATTTTGAGATCCTGCCTATATTTTGATGTGTTTTAGGCCGTGTTATCTTTTCCAGGAGTGCCTTAGCCCATCCTATAGCACTGCTATCCTGTGCACGTTTGTTTGCCTGAATTTCTCTTTGTGACTTTATGATGGGCATACTTCCTTCTGAATTAAAATGGTTTATGAACAAAGATCCCCAAAATACAAGCTAAATCTTTCTTCACCAAATGATCCCACTGCAGGTCATCCTTGTTTTTCCCTTTCAATGAAGGACTATTTAGACTCTGCGTAAACCATTTGGGTACCTGCAATTTCCTGCAAGGATAATATTTTAAGTGTACACCTTGTCTTTCACATAAACCCATGACCTTCTGGACAGCACAGTCCATGCATTTAGCATTTAGGTAACTCACATGCTTCGTTAAGTCTGGTAGGTGAGTTAGCCAAATACTAAAACAGTGACTATATCTTATACTTCTTTTATGTCCTTCATAGCATAGAAGTACACAAATGTACAAATACTTGTACACAAATGTTCACCAAAGCATCATTTATCATAGGCAAAAAATAGAAACAACTCAAATGTTCATCAGCTGATGAATGGGAATGCAAATTGTATCATATTCATACAATGAAATATTATTCAACAATAAAAAGGAATTAACTGATTAATGAATTACTTACTGATGGATAATAGTTGGGCATAGATGGTGCTTATGTAATGCTAAATAAATCGGTTTTAAGTTCCTAGGAATTTGCCCTACAGTTATTTATAGCTTGGGGTTTCTTAGCATACTTCCTACTTGACATACATCATTATGGCTGGTACATGCTTGGTACCAGCATTCAATACCAGTCTTCTGGTATGTCTGATGGGGAAAAAAAGAGAGAAATGAGAAAGGTATTTCTTTTCTCCTGTTCCACAGCAACTTTTCTGAACCAAATTTTCCTCTTTTTTCAACTTTTCCTCCTGGTACTTTCTCATCAATATTTTTGCCATTTCACTGGGCGGAGGAGAGAAAAATTATGAAATAAAGGTGGTTTTCTGGAGACTCCAGGTGGTGTTCTAGACTCTAGACTTTAGCTCTAAAACACCATGTCTGGACAGGCTCCCTTTCCCACCTTTTCCAAACCACAGCATCTTGTCTTCAACTCTAGAAATCATGAATAGTGCTAAAAAGCCTATCTGAACAGTTCATTCCACAGCATAGTTGGGGAATGATGCATCCTGGTTAAAGATTCTTCTTATTAGGCAACACATCATCCCTGGCTCACCATTTTTTAAAGAAGCATTAATACATTCATATATTCAGCACAAGTGCAATGATATAATTTAATCCTCTTTTGATGATTCAGAAGGCATTTTTATATTTTTATGACATTTATTCTATGTATATATACAAGAATGCCACAGAATAGCACATTATGGAGAGTGAAATTCCAGACCACAGAACAATGACCATATTTAAACCCAACGTCCAGAAAGCACCCCTCACTCCCTGTAAAGCAGCAGAGCAATGACAGGGACCATGTGAAAGCAGAAAGTAGAAATGGAACAATTCTATAATAACCATCTTTAAAAGTCACAACTTTCTTCTCTCAGAGCAGAAAGTTGTGCTACTTCTACTTACAAAGAGATTTTTGTCTTGTTTTAAAAAAACCAAACAAACCTAAGTTTGTTCATTGAAACTAATTATAATGAAAAAGTATGCTTTCCCTGGGTCTTAACAACTTACAAAGTTTTTATTCTCACTTATCTTTGCTCAGATCTTTCTATTTGAATCACTCAGGTCTTCTCTTTAGAATTGGGTGACACCTTGTCAAGCTTCAACAGAACCCTCCTCAATCTAAGAAAGGCTGTTAGACTGAGGAAGAGATTTGTTAGAAGGATTCTTCCCCTGTGGGATGATTGCTATTTAGGCAAAAGTCATCCTCCTCAGCGTCCTCTCAAGAAATTTGACCCATGAAGGCTATTAAGAGGTTGGACTTTGTCTTCAGTCAGCTATGAACTTGCCTTCTTCCTTCTGCAGACCCAAGTTGTTTACCTGTAATTTTTAATCTATCCTTAAAGGGACTATGAGGATGTATCTGCGTGTCCTGAGTGGATTAAAATTCCTAAATCGGTAAAACAAATGTTTTTAGAAAGAGAATTCTCTGCCATTCAAGGAGCCATGTTAACAAACCAGTTCAGCCATTGAAATCATTAGGCTACTAGACCAACTCTCAAAACTGCCTACACGGCTCCCCACCCCCACTTGCTTCTTTCAGGTCCCTGCTGTAACGTCATCTTCTCTGACAGCCTTTCTGACTGTTATCCCCATTATACTCAATTCTTTTACTGTGATTGATTGTTCTTTCTACCAGTAGTTATTACCTAATGTGACATATATGTGTTGATATGTTCTCTTCATCCTCCAGAATGAAAGGTCTTGAAAGGTAGGGACTTATTTCATTGCTTGTTGCTAAGACCTGGAACTCAGCACGTAATAGATGCTCAATAAGTATTTGTTGAATGAGTGAAAAATTATTTTAGCCTCATTAATACTAAGGTAACCTAAGTTTCAGAAATTGCTCGTTTATAGTAGAGGCAGCAAAATTTGTGTTGACTACCACAATGTTTAGTTTAAAACAATGTGGAGGCTACCGGAAGTAGGAGGGTATGAGAAACCAGGTGAATCCTCAAGGCACTGAAATCTAGGACAGGACATATGACAGGTATCCATGACCAACAGCAAAGCCCGGAACCATTTTCTAAGTATCATAGGGAGTTATAAGTGAGTCCAACAAACTGTAAGAATTCAGAGGAAGGAATTTTTCTTTAGAATCAGAGTGGGTGGTCAGGGAAGGCTTCCTGGAGGCACATTTGATTTGCATCTTGAAGGAAGGTGTGAAAGTTAGCTAACAACAAAGTTAGGGAAACAGTCCACAAGGGACTGCCCTCACTTCTGACACCAATGGCAAGCTCAAGGTGAGTGCTTCTCAAAACTATCCTCAGTTTTGATAAGTCACTAGAAAGACCCACAGAGCTCACTGAAAGTACTACATACACATAGTTCTGCTTTATTACAGGAAAAGGATATGGATTAAAATTGGCCAAGAAAAGAAGCAGAGAGGGCAGAGTCCAGGAAAAGGATCAATTGCAGAGTCTTTAGTTATCCTCAAGGGGGAAGGAAATGTTATTTCCCTGGCATCACTGTGTGACAGCATGCAGAGTATTACCGTCAGGGAAGCTCACCAGAGCCTTGGTGATCCAGAGTCTTTATTGGGGTTTCTAACACACTGGTCTGGCTGACTGTCCATTAGGCTGATCTCAGTTTCCAGCTCCTCAGAAAGTCAAGCTGGTACTGTATGACCCAAAGTCCCCAATCTGAGTCACACTGGTGGTGTGGCTCAGTGCCCCAACCCTAAATCACACTGTAACTATCTGATCCAAGGTCCTCAGGCAAAGACACTCCTATCAGGCATGACATGCTAAGGGCTTAGAGGTCACCTCCCATTAACTGAGGAAAAAGGCCAGACTTCTTTTAGGCAAGGTTAAATTCTTTACTGTTTGTTCACAGGGTTCTCAAGGCAAGAATAATGAAGTAGGTTGCCATTCCTTTCTCCAGTGGACCACATTTTGTCAGAACCAACAGCTGAGAAAAGAAGTGAAGTGAAAGGGAAAGATATACCCATCTGAATGTAGAGTTCCAAAGAATAGCAAGGAGAGAGAAGAAAGCCTTAAGTGAGCAATGCAAAGAAATAGAGGAAAACAATGGGAAAGACTAGAGATCTCTTCAAGAAAACTAGAGATGCCAAGGGAACATTTCATGCAAAGATGGGCACAATAAAGGACAGAAATGGTATGAACCTAACAAGAAGCAGAAATTAAGAAGAGGTGGCAAGAATATACAAGAGAACTGTACAAAAAAGGTATTAACGACCTGGATAACCATGATGGTATGGCCACTCACCTAGAGTCAGATATCCTGGAGTATGAAGTAAAGGAGGCCTTAGATAGAATTAGGAGCCTGGAAAGTTAGGTCTATGAATCAAGGAAAACTGGAAGTGGTCAAACAGGAGATGGCAAGCCTGAACATTGACATTTTAGGAATCAGTGAACTAAAATGGACCAGAATGGGCGAATTTAATTCAGATGACCATTATATCTACTACTGTGGGCAAGAATTCCTTAGAAGAAAAGGAGTAGCCCTCAAAGTCAATAAGAGAGTCTGAAATTCAGTACTTAGGTACCTTCTCAAAAACAACACAATGATCTCCATTCATTTCCAAGGCAATCCAGTATTCAATATCACAGTAATCCAAGTCTATGCCTCAAACACTAATGGGAAGAAGCTGAAGTTTAATGGTTTTATGAAGACCTACAAGACCTCTGGAACTAACAAATACCAAAAAAAAGATGTCCTTTGCATCACAGAGGACTAGAATACAAAAGTAGGAAGTCAAGAGATATCTGCAATAACAGGTAAGTTTGGCCTTAGAGTACAAAATGAAGCAGGGCAAAGGCCAACAGTACTGGTCATAGTAAATACCCTCTTCCAACAACCCAAGATATGACTCTACACATGGACATCACTGGATGGTCAATACCAAAATAAGACTGATTATATTCTTTGCAGCCAAGGATGGAGAAGCTCTATACAGTCAGCAAAAACAAGACTGAGATCTAACTGTAGCTCAGATCACGAGCTCCTTATTGCAAAAGTCAGACTTAAAGTGGAGAAAGTAGGGAAAATCTCTAGGCCATTCAGATATGACCTAAATCAAATCCCTTATAGTTATACAGTGGAAGTGACAAATAGAGTCAAGGGATTAGATCAGATAGACAGAATGCCTGAAGAACTATGGACAGAGGTTTGTAACACTGTATAGGAGACGGTGATCAAAACTATCCCCAAGAAAAAGAAATGCAAAAAAGCAAAATGGCTGTCCAAGGAGTTCTTACAAATAGCTGAGAAGACACTTGAAAGGCAAAGGAGAATAGGAAAGATATACCCATCTGAATGTAGAGTTCCAAAGAAGAGCACGGAGAGATAATAAAGACTTCTTAAGTGAAAAATGTCAAGAAATAGAGGGAAACAACAGAATGAGGATGACTAGAACCCACTCCAGTACCCTTGCCTAGAGAATCCCATGGACAGAGGAGCCTGGTAGGCTGCAGTTCATGGGGTCGCTAAGAGTCGGACATGACTGATGTGACTTAGCAGCAGCAGCAGCAGCAGCAGCAGCAGCAGCAGTGATCTCTTCAAGAAAATTAGAGGTAACAAGGGAACATTTCATGCAAAGACGGGCACAACAAAGGACAAAATGGTAAGGACTTACAGAAACAGAAGAGGTGGCAAGAATACACAGAACTGTACAAAACAGGTCTTAATGACCCAGATAACCATGATGGTGTGATCATTCACCTAGAGCCAGACATCTTGGAGTGTGAAGTCAAGAGAGCCTTAGGAAGTGTTACTATGAACAAAGCTAAGCTATTTCAAATCCTAAAAGATGATCCAGTTAAAGTGTTGCACTCAATATGTCAGCAAATTTGGAAAACTCAGCAGTGGCCACAGGACTGGAAAAGGTCAGTTTTCATTCCAATCTTAAAGAAGGGCAATCACAAAGAATGTTCAAACTACGGCAAAACTGTGCTCATTTTATATACTAGGAAGGTAATGCTCAAAATCCTTCAAGCTAGGCTTCAGCAGTACATGAACTGAGAAATTCCAGACATACACACTAGATATAGAAAAGGCAGAGGAACCAGAGATCAAACTGCCAACAATCCATAGGATCACAGAAAAAGCAAGGGAATTCCAGAAATACATCTACTTCTGCTTCACTGACTACGCTAGGACATATGCTTGGACAGCAAGGAGATCAAACCAGTCAATCCCAAAGGAAATAGACCCTGAATACTTATTGGAAGGACTGATGCTGAAGCTCCAATATTCTGCCACCTCATGCAAAGAGCCAACTGGTAAAGACCCTTGTGTGGGAAAGAGGAGGAGGCAACAGGATGAGATGGTTGAGTGGCATCACTGACCCAATGGACATGAGTTTGAGGCAACTCTGGGAGAGAGTGAAGGACAGGGAACCTGGTGTGCTGCCGTCTATGGGGTCACAAAGTGTCAGACACAAGTGAGCAACTGAACAACAACAACAAAATTCTTACTGCACAGAAGGGGAGATAAACCTATGACCTGAACATTGGTGAACCCAATAATGGATGACCAATAAGGCAATGGCTGCAGTGTTCCAGAAAAAGTTGGAATTTGTCAGTTTCATGGATAATTCTCATAAAAACATCTACTTCTGAGAAATGGAGGTGGAGAGTCAGGGTGAGGTGATACTACTGATAAAGATTCACAGGTGATACTAGTGATAAAGAATTCATCTGCCAATGTAGGGGACGCAGGTTCGATCCCTGGGTCACGAAGATCCCCTGGAGGAGGAAATGGTACCCACTCTAGCATTCTTGCCTGGAAAATCCCATGGACAGAGGAGCCTGGTGGGCTACAGTCCATGGGGTGGCAAGAGTCAGAAACGACTGAGCAACTGAGCACACATCAGAGTGAGTTGTCTGGGGAGTTAGACCCTTCGGCATGGGTAATCCAGATTGTTTATATTGCCTAAATGATTTCTTCAATTCTGTTAACATTGTCCATAAGATTTAATGAATGTAAATACTCCACTGATTGAGTATTTTCTGTAATTGAAGGTGATTTTTAAAAAACTTATGTCTCAGAAAAATCAAGCACTAAATAAGAAATGCATCCTCCGACTGTTATCTGTTCCTGAGTAACAAACCACTTCAACACTCAATGATTTAACACATCAGCTGTCTTATTTGCTCCTGACTCTGCAAGTCAGCATGTGGACTGAATCCAGGCTAGGCATGGGTTTCTCTGGTGGCTCAGCAGTAAAGAATCTGCCTGCCAATACAAGAGACACAGGAGACCTGGGTTCTATCCCTGGGTCAGGAAGATCCCCTAGAACAGGAAATGGCAACTCACTCCAGTATTCTTACCTGGGAAATCCCACGGACAGAGGAGCCTGGTGGGCTACAGCCCATGGAATCCCAAAGAGTTGGACACAACTGAGTGACTAAACAACAGCAACAAGAGGTTGGCCGTTCTGCTGAAGCTTTAGCCTGGGGTCACTGGTGCAGCTCCAGCCAGATGGTAGTGGATAGAACTGAAAGGTCTAGGCTGGCCTCACTCGCCTACCTGGTAATCGTGGGTTAGGGGGTCTTGGTTCTCCTCCCTGTGTCCTCCATAGCAGGCCAGCTCAGACGTCTTCACATGGAGGTACCATTCATGAAGGTCAGAGCAGAAGCTACAAGCTTCTCAAGGCCAAGGCCAAAAAGTCTCACTACTTCCCTTCTGCTGCATTCTGTCGGCCAAAGCAACCCTCTAGACTAGCCCAGAATCAGAGGAGGGGAAAGAATCTGCTTCTTGTTAAGAGCGCTTGCAAAGAATTTATGGCCATTTAAAACCTCATAATCCTAACCACAATTTTTTATTTTTTCCTCTAATGTGCATGTGTGCTCAGTCACTTCAGTTATGTCTAACTCTGCAAGCCTATCAACTGTAGCCTGCCAGGCTCCTCTTGTCCATGGGATTCTCCAGGCAAGAATACTGGAGTGGGTTGCCATGCCCTCCTCTAGGGGATTTTCCCGACCCAGGGATCAAACCGTCTCCTGCATTGCAGATGGATTCTTTACCCACTGAGCCACCTGGGAAGCCCTACATCTCTAATGCAGCTTTGTAAATAGATGGCTAGGCCTCAGCTTTCCTAGAGAAAGAAGAGTTTTATTTATGCCTTGTAAGTAGGAAGTAACACTAGTTTAAATTCTGGGTTGCTTTTTTGTTGCTGAACCATTTGTGAGATTTATGATGTGACTATTTACAAAAGAATAATTCAGATATTCTTCCAATTCTAAACAGTGATACTGATTTTTTCTTTTGGGCACACCAAATAGCATGTGGAATCCTACTCCCTGACCAGGGGTTGAACCTGCATGGGAAGCGTGGAGTCTGAACCACTGGACCACCAGACAAGTCCCTGAGTTGCTTTTTAAAAGCATTTTCAAGGGCATCTGAATGACTGGTCAATATGCAGTGGTACATTCTGAGCCGTCAGTAAGTAGTAGAGCGGTTTTGGTTGTTTTGTTCTTTTTGATTTTGTTTTGGTATTTTGTTCACTTATGCAGTCTCTTCACAGTGGAAAAACCTGCATCTTTCAGATGAAACTTGCATATTCTATCCAGTGACTCCCAGCCTGCCCACAATGAGCATAAACCTGCATATACCGTGCCCAGCCAATGGGGCTGCTCTGGAATGACCAAGCCTGTAGGGGAGACCCCACCCCTGGAGAACAGCCTTCAGAAGCAATCCCTGGCTTTTGGGAGAGGCTTGGGCCTCCCTAGTGGCTCAGATGGTAAAGAATCTGCCTACAATGCAGGAGACCTGGGTTCGATCCCTGGGTTGGGAAGATCCGCTGGAGAAGGAAATGTCTACCCACTTCAGTATTCTTGCCTGCACAATCCCATGAACAGAGAAAACTGGCTGGCTACAGTCCATGGGGTCACAAAGAGTTGGGCACAACTGAGCGACTAACACTTTCACTTTCCGCAAAACAACTTGAGCCACTCTATAAAGGAAGCTGTTTAATCGATACTGCAGCTGGGCTGTCAAAGGAGTTTAATTCCAAGAGGATGGAGCATTGATTTAAGGATGAAACACACGCACACACACACATCACACACACGGGGCCTGGAGGCAGGCAATGAGTTACGCTGGGTAGTGAGCTGAGCTGCGGGCTTTCACCAACACTCTGTGCACTGAGATTTCCCTGGTGCCCTGTGACTTCAATCTCCGAGGAAGTAGAATGAATCACTCAGAGAGCAACGAAAATTTTAAATAGTTGTCCTCAATGATCTTTATCAACGCAGACCTGAGTCTTTTAATAGAATGCTTTATGCCCCCTGTGGTCATTACAATTTTATTTCTTCAAGTGACATTTCCCTTTTCTAGCTCCCCTGGGGATTCAGCTATATTTGCCTTCAGAGTCAGTGGTCAGCTGAATGGCTGTGCTTTCTGATTTGTACCCATTCCAAATTTCCTCTCCTGCTGCCCTGCCTACCAGTAGGGCTCAGTTTTGGAGCAATGTGCCCTGCCGCAGAGGAAATAATTAAGAGTGGAAAATAATGGCCCTGCTCACAGAACCAGTGAAATCTTTTCAAGTAATGGACCTTGGAGTTTCTGCCAGCTGGAGAACATGAAAACCACTGCCTGCCCCTGGGAAATGATTTCTTCTTACAGCATCCCTGTCTATTAGTGCATGCTTGCTCCAGCTTCCAAAGCTGCCATCCTTAGGATATGACAGCCAAAACCTACTGTTCTAATATAGGGATGACCTGGTATTTGAAAGGAAGGGAGACCTCGGCCTTTCCTGCTTCAACCCGAAGTTCCCAAACAAATAATAATAGCAAGTATTTACACATCTTAACATCTATCAGGCACTTTTAAAATCATTTTATATACACAGTATTAGCTCATTTAATGCTTATAAAAAACAACTCCATAAGTTAGGTACTATCATCTTCACCTTACATGTGAGGAGACAAGGCTCACAAAGATAGAAAAACTTGAGTCGAACCATTGAGGCAGGCTTCGAAGCCCAGGCAGCCTGCTCTGGAATCCACGTGAGAACACTGCATTGAACTGACCCTTATGCAAAAGAATAATGGCTTTCTGATGTGAGGGAAGCTTGTGGCCCTTTGCCAGTAAGAAGTTAGCCCCGTGAGAACATGTCACAGCTTGTCATCTCATTGCCTGGGCTTTTTAAGATGCTTATATTCATCCGGGTCTAACAAGAAAACACTTCAAATATTTACAAAAGAGGAAATTTCCTACAGGACATTGGTTGCTCAGGTGATGGAGAAGTTGAGAGTCAACTAGGGGATGGCAAGATACTTTCTAGTTCATCCTCCATGCCACTGCCAGGCTGATCTTTGTAACCTCAGAATCCTTGCTCATCCTGATGTCCTAGGTTATAAACCTTTGGTATTTCTGCTGTCTGCCCTCCGCCCACCCCAACTGTCCCTTATTTTCTAGCATCTCTGACCTATAGGGTGACGTCATACAATTGCTTTTTAAATTAATTAATTAATTTTAACTGGAGGCTAAATTTGCACTCCTTTTATCTTCACTCAGTCTAGCCACTCAGCCTCTGATGCTGCGTCAGCCAGGGTTCCAGCTGGGAAGACGTTGCACATTTAAATCGATGTTCGAGAAGGTTGCACAGGAAGGGGAGTGCAAGGGCAGAGAAGCCCAAGGAAAATGCATAACATAGTGCCCATTATACGGGAGAGTGTTTACTGCGACCCAAAAGGAGAGGGTCCTGTAGAAGCCACCTAAGAGGACCAGAGACCGTTGGTCTAATTTCAGACTGAGAATCAACCAGCCTTCTCAGGAAGGAGACCAGGGGCATATAATACCCTGACCTCACCTTCCTGTTCTCCAAGCTCCTGCTGGGGCTGCCCAATGAGGGGTCACAACTGAAAACCAAAGGGCACCACACCTGTCAAGATGGTTCACCCAGGTCAGCTGGCCCCATCATCCCAACAGAAGGTAAAGGATGGAAAGGATGGGACCTGCAGGGGCAAACTAAAGATAGCCAGGACAAGCACCGATTCCTGATGTCTCTGTTGCCAATGTCAACCATCATCTGAAGACAAAGCCCACATGTTACTTCTTAGTGACCCTGCAGCTCTCCTGTGGTGGATGGTTACTCTTGGTCTCCCAGCATCTTCTCCATCCCTGGGGTCTGCGTGGCGGATGGAGCATGCCCAGTGCATGCGAGTCTCCCTATGGGACTGTGAGTTCCTTGAGCACACACGCCATCTCTTCTTATATTTACAACATCTGCACCAAATGCAAGAGTGTTTCTGCACTCAAACAATTTGTGATGGAAGAAATGAACGAGGGAACCATCTGAGACAGCTCTTGTTCGGCACAGCTGACACTTTCAATTAGTTCTGAGATAGCATCTTCTTTCACACAGAGATGTTGCCTCTTTATACAGGCTTTTATGCCCTTAATTAAAAAAAAATTTTTTTTAAGAATCAGCCAATGAAAATCTTTCCTGTATAAAAACAGCCAGACTTGATTAACCATGAACATTACTACAAATGCTTATTATATACACAAAAGAAAGGCTCCAATTAAAAATTCTGATTTATACCCTTCAGCCAGGGTCCCAGCTGGGAAGAGGGTGCACATTTAAACCGATGTACGAGAAGGTTGCACAGGAAGGGGCGTGTGCATGTTTAAGACAAGACTTCCTGCCCTGTCACATCTCTTCTGGAGTCTTAGTAACTGGGGTATGTAGTGAATTTAATGTGATTCTTTTTCACTAACAACCAAGAATGTTTCTAAACAGCTGTGGAGTCAGTTCTAGTATGGGTATCTAATCCAAAACTGGCTCATTTATTTTTAATTTGATTTAAAAGTAGTATTATTAATAGTTGGCCAGCAAGTTAGGAGCACAGGGATTTGTGGCCGCATAGAAAATAAAAAAAAAATCTCTTCTTAGAAAAGGGATTCGGATCAAGAATCTGGGTTTTCCTGATGCCTACACCTCTAACAAAAGCTCTGTTCTCTCCTCCTCTCTGGGCTGAGTAGGACAGATTGCTAATGAGGGAAAATTATGAATTTAATCCTTATATGAGGCAGCTGACTTTATGTTTGCAGATTTAAAATGTCTGATCTAGAAAGGGTCTTAGAGGTCATCTACTTCGATTCCTCAATTATATAAATTGAGGTGAGGGGGGAACCAAAGCAAAAGTCAGAGAGGTTAAGCAACTAGCTCCTCGTCATAATTACGTCTACAAACTGCTGTTACCTGCAGATCATCACACACCCATCACTTCTGGAGGAAAGAAATGTCATACCACGTTCTCTAACGGTGTGCATCCAGTGTGTCATCACTCAGTAAGAAGGGCGGTTCGCTGCTCTAGGTCAGACTTTAAGGACCCACATGCAGCAGACAGCTGTGAGGAGCAGCATCCTGCTCCGCCAGTTCCCTATGGACGCTCTTCCATCTTGGTTCTTCAGTGTGCCTGCTGATAAAGTGCCTCCCAGACGCCACACAGTTTTCCTGTAATGCTTTGAGAGCACAAGCATGAATAATGACACAGAAACGTGATGCCATGGCTGTTTGCTCTGAGGACGCACTGGACTGAAACATGTTCTCCCATCAGCAAACCTCTTCCATTTCTAGACTTGCTGATGGTCCCCCAGGAGCACCTGTCTGCTGATGAATACTAAGATCCACAGATAAGACCCCTAATCTTATCAGAGCCGTGAGTTGACAGGAGTAACTACTTTCTATATCATGTATCTTATTCACAGTTGTTTTCTTAAGATGATTTTAATGAGGGAGGAGGGGGATGACAGGAGGGAGGAGGAAGGGGAGGAAGCAGCCAGAGGATCTGTACAGTGGATGGGGACGGGTGACGAGAACTGTGTATTTTACTGTCCTGTCATTTGGGGCATTTATTTAAGCCATTTCTGTCTCAGATTCCCTACCCATGAAATGGGACAGGTGGACCAGGTAAACCCTCAACTATCTCCCAGTTTTAAACCTTTCACATTCTCCTTTAGAGAAGAGGAGCAGCAGCAATAAGCCTGACTATTCCATGCGTGTCACTGATGATCTACAAGAGGAGAACAAACTAGAGATGACTTTCCATTTTAATGGGGTGAACTCCAGCTGTTCTACCATCTGCTCTGCCTCTTTCAGCTGAACTCTATACACATGTATTGACTTACTTTTATCATTTTATTACATTGCTACTCTGTCTTCACACTAGAGTGGTGACTTGGCCGATGATGGCAGCTTAACCAGATGACAGAAGAAAACCAGGTATAACATGCAGCCAGAATAAAAACTGGGCTCTGCGGCCTCCAAAGTCCCCAAAACACACTTCAAAAAATAAATGTCAGGCCTTCCTTGGTGGCCCAGGGGTAAAGAGTCCACCTGCCCATGCAGGGAACACGGGTGCAACCCCTGAGGCAGGAAGATCCCACATGCCGCGGAGCAATGATGCCCATGCCCCACAACCCCTGAGCCTGTGCTCTGGAGCCCAGGAGCCACAACTGCTGAAGGCCGCCCAGCCCAGAGCCCGAGTTCCGCAACAAGAGAAGCCAGCACAAGAGAAGCCCCTGCTCGCTGCAACTAGAGAAAGCCCAAGACCAGCAACAAAGACCCAGCAGAGTCAAAATAAATAGAGTTCAAAAATAAATAAATGTCAGGCACCATATTTTAGACTGCCTTGCCTTGTACATCATTCTCCTCACTGTGCAGTTTTTGGCAACTGAAATGAGTTGGTCTTTTCTATGAAACACCTGCATTTCTATATCTGTTATTTTGGCAGGCCTGACGTACTTCTTCTGGCAACTGAACTAGTTACCGTTCCCCCTCATAACTATTTGTATCCACTCATATCCATGGAAACTTCTGGTCTTCGGATAAAGAAGCATTTACTATGTTAAGCCACTGAGATTTGGGGACTGTTACTATAGCTAGAAATTAAACTCTCAATTATAGCTGGAGGCTGGGCATGCAAGTGGAAGACGCTTCTCTTTGGCAAGTAAGCCTCGTCCTGATACCTAAGAGCCACTGATACTCAAGTGAGGCTCACCAATACACTTTTCCAGAGCTTCCACCCCCACTGTGCCATTTATTAGGTACCCAGTGTAATATCCTCTTAACTGTTCTTTCTACCTCCAATCTTGTCCCACTTTTAAGTTATACTTTATGCCATCACTGGAATTATATTTGTAAAACAGTAAATCTAATGTAAAATGTTGATTTATTCAGCATTTACATTCACCTAAGGAGGAGCCCAGGAACCAGGCTGGCAAGTAGGGGGAACAGGATGGGGCACCCAGCCTCCCAGCAGGTGCCTCTGCAAGCACCTGCTGAGGGCCCAGCCCTCTTGATGGTGTAGGACTTCTCTCCTGAGTTCAGCAATGGCAAATAACCTAGGCGTTGAATTCAGAAATAGGGAGTTCAGATGCCAGTGGAATCAGCCAGGACAAGCTTATCCTCCAACCCAATCCAAACATTTAAAAAATCATTTCAACTCTCTGTCCTTATGAGTCTTTGCCTACTTGAAGTAAATTATATTTTCACCTTTAAAAAAAGGTACTTTTACACAGTAATTTTTGGTTTTAAACCGAATGATCATGAGGTTTTTTGCAAGTGAATAGATTCAGTCAGCATGCAGGTGAGGAGGGCAATAGTGGTTTTTTTAAAAAATAGATGTACGTGTATATATATATGGGTATATGTATATATATGTGTGTATGTATAACTCTGTGCATGTGTGTATACATATATATATATATGGGGGCTCAGATGGTAAAGACTCTGCCTGCGATGCAGGAAACCTGGGTTCGATCCCTGGGTCGGGAAGATCCCCTGGAGAAGGGAATGGCTACCCACTCCAGTTTTATTGTCTGAAGAACCCTATGGACAGTGAAGCCTGGCAGGCTGGGTCAGTCCATGAGGCTGCAAAGAGTTGGAAGAGACTGAGCAACCAACACTTTCATATATGTATGCAGGTGTATTTACATATGTATGAGGGGGCTTAGCTAGTGGCTCAGTGGCATAGAATCTGTCTGTAATACAGGAGACAGGGTTTGATCCCTGGGTCGGGAAGATTCCCTCGAGGAAGGCTTGACAACCCACTCCAGTATTCTTCCCTAGAAAATCCCATGGACAGAGGCGCCTGGCAGGCTACGTATAGTTCATGGGGTCTCAGAGTCAGACATGACTGAACCAACTGAGCACACACACATGTATCAGTTCAGTCTCTCAGTCGTGTCCGACTCTTTGCGACCCCATGAATTGCAGCACACCAGGCCTCCCTGTCCATCACCAACTCCCGAGTTCACTCAGACTCACGTCCATCGAGTCAGTGATGCCATCCAGCCATCTCATCCTCGGTCGTCCCCTGCTCCTCCTGCCCTCAATCCCTCCCAGCATCAGGGTCTTTTCCAATGAGTCAACTCTTCACATGAGGTGGCCAAAGTACTGGAGTTTCAGCTTTAGCATCATTCTCTCCAAAGAAATCCCAGGACTGTATATACAGACATAAATACAATGTAGAATATAGAACACACGCAGAACATAAATACATTAAAATAAAGTTTAAAAAACACAAATACATATACATTCTTCAATTATTGCCCAAAATGAGTGGGGAGTTGCTTACTATCTTATCTCAGGGTCTCACCTGAGATTAGGTCTTGCCTAATCAGGGTCTGGCCTGCTGGGTGTGGAGAGCATCCTGCTCTAGTAAGGATAACCTACTGTCTCACCATAGTGCCTGTCCCACACTGAGTGGTATTTAGCACATAGATGATGAAAATAATCGACTGCAGCCTGCCTATTGGGTGTCCCTGGCTGGCATTCATGGGTCATATCAGTGCTGTGGCTCTGCCGTTCTGTCCCCTAGAGCTTCTGATGATTCTGCGCAAAATGCCTGAAGGCCAGTGAAGCCCTTCCACTGTGGGCCGCCCTCACTGTCTGCAGCGGCAGCCAATGGCAAGTACTCTAGAGCATCCTTGAACTATCCATTTGCCCACTTTGGCTTGGCAGCAACTGGTGGTTGTATTTTATCAATAAAATGTAGCCAGGGTTTCCATAGCACTTTACCCGCTCCCCCTACCCCTAGTACCCCTGCATGGAAAGAAAGAGCTGAATCAGAGACAACACAGTTTAAGGCGGTTAGCTGAGTGGTAGAGAACAAAGAGATCATGCCAGGCCTCTAGAAGGGCCCTCCTGCCTGGTGACTTGGCCCCTTGGGGATAGGCCATTTCTTGTTTCTGAGTCAGTGACAGTTATTTTTGTGGAACCAGAGGTGTTCTATTCAGTCCCTGATGACATGAAATCAATGAAATCTGTAGATTTGGGGCAGGCTCCAGGGCTTGCCACTTCAGAGCACAACACTGATTGAGGATGAATGTGATCTTGGGAACACCCAAGTCCAAACAATGATACTGACCCAGTGCCAATGTGCGGCTGGGTAAACCCAGCAGCATTCTGGGACCACAGAGAGCTGGGTTCTTTGATTTCTAACCTTTGAACAGGAGGGGAGAAAAGACTTGCTGGAAAGCCTTGCTTCACGCTGTGGCGGTGGTAGTGAGTTCAGGATCAAACAGCCACTTCATCTTCAAAGGCCCCTGAGATTCCCAGCGCCAAAGGGGCCAGGGGTGGGGAGTGTTATTTTCATTGTCATTTGATCAAGGGCTCAAGAAATGTTTTATAAGTCTTGTACCAAGTGGACGGTGCACTTGTCCCTAAAACTGTGCTGCTGAAGACACTCCAACCCGATACCAGAAACAGTCCCAACTCCACGGAGGAGCTTATGTGGCCACCGCTGCAGAGACCGAGGGTGGCGTGTGCACAGAGGTCTGTCACACACACACCCTCACATGTCTGGTTCCTCCTTTCTTCCCTCCAGCTGCTCTCGAGATGATGAAGGAGCCACTAGAAACCTGTGTTTTTCTCTTTGATGTGTGAGCAGCTGCAAGCAAACTCCACAAGTCTCGGAAACGGTCCCGAAGCAGTGACCAGGACACCCTCTCATTCTGAGGAGGTATAGCATGGCCTTCACCGGAGACAATTTCATTGACAAAACATTCTTCAGATAGGTTGCCTGCATTCTTTACAGATGGCTTCCAGTGCTTTTGTAATTCCTGATATTACGCCAGGGAGATGCTTATGACTTTTAACATCTCTCTTTGATCAGCCACTAATCTCCTTGCTCAGATCAGACTGAGTACATCAGAAAAAAAAAAAAAAAAAAAAAACAACAACCAGGAAACAGTAAACACCAGGATCTGGTCATTCTGACTCCCTCACAGAGGGAGACTCCAGGCAGAATTTGGATCAGATTTAGAGGCTCTTCCTTCCCCCTCTTTTTCTGATTTCATTACTTTGAGGAAGTAACTTTCTTTGGCTCTCACTCCACTTTTTCCTCTGAAAAATAAATGTGTTTGGCTAGAAGGGCCCTAAGTAGCTATCCAGCTCTAAATACTCCTGGCATTTTTTCCATGAATTACTCATTAGCTGTCACAGTTTGCAATATTTGCAGTGTTCTTGAGGTAAGGAACAAAAATTGAGATTGTTCTCAGGACTCTTCCATTTCAAGAACCTATTTATATATGTTATTTCATTTGTTCTCCCTGTAAAGTCATGTAAGTTAGGTTAGGTAGAGAAATACTATGTTCCGCACTTACAGATGGAGGAACTGAAGCTCAGAGAGGTCAGGTGATTGGTCTATGATCTCCAGAGCAGAATAAAGACTGAAATTAAGCTGCACGCACGTGTGTGTGTGCTCAGTTGCTTCCGTCATGAAATCAGGCTACGGGACTGCAAAACCCAAGCTCCTTCTCCTCTGCCCAGAAACCTACTTGATTGTTTCGTACATTAACCGAAAACTGATTGTATTAAAAGATTTCACAAAGTCACTGCGTAGTCTGTAAACCAATCCTGTATTGTATGTTCCCTGCCAGCTCTTATTGGTCCTGTTAAAGAGAATGGAAGAGGGTAGTAAGAAAGTTCAAATTCTCCTCTTTTTCTCTCCCCTTTAGCAGCTCCCTGCAGCCTCTAGGACTTTCCCTTTAAAAACAGAATCATCGACAAGGCAGAAGCAGTTCGTCATCCTAAGACCTTTGGAAGAATTGCTTGGAAAATGAACTCTGACAGCTCCCCAGACAACAGGCTGCCGCACTGTTCTCCTCCATCTCCCTCGCATTCTTCCAGAACAAAGCCTCAACAGTTGGAGGGAAAGGGGGCTTGAGCCAATATAAAAAACCATGACCTACACCCAGGCTTCAGAGGTTAGTCTGGGTTTCTCAATGCTCTGCCATGTAGATAAAAATATTTACAAAAGAGAGTAAGAAGGTGGTTACACACCAGGACTCAGATTAGAGTTGGGCCTCAGGTGGGTGAGCACATACAGAGTTGCCCTGGAGTCAGGCTCTTACAATGGGGTGCAAGGTTTTGTTCCCAGGAACACTAATGGAATATAAAGCAGTCTAAAATGCCACCAGTCTTGAAGTGGGTGGAGGGCAAAGCTAGACTCTGAAGTCAGCACCAAAGGAGTGGAGGTCAGCGAAAAAGACCTGGGTGCTGGGGCAGCCTTTCAACAATAAATTCATGTCTCTGGTCTTCTCTTTTCTCCATCTTTTAAAAGGACTGTCAAGGAGCATTCAACTATATGGCACTCACTGTATACTTTTCACTGCGCCTGGTGCTGATGACACAAAAATGGACAAGATGAAATTAACGCATTTGTTAATGGACTAAATTTTGCCTTTTTTCATTACTGTCATGCACTTCAGTTCTATATGTGTTTTATTTTTGGCTGTGCTGAGTTTGTTGCTACACGGGCTCTGCTCCAGTTGCCCTGAGCAGGAGCTACTCTCTAGCTGCGGTATGCGGGCTTCTCGCTGCCATCACGTCTCTCGTTGTGGAGCACGTGCTCTAGACACATGGGCTCCAGCAGTTGCAGCGCACGGGCTTAGTTGTTCCATGGCATGTGGGATCTTCTCAGACTTGGGATCAAACCTGTGTCTTCTGCACTGGCAGGTGGATTCTTAACCACTGAGCTACCAAGGAAGCCCTCTACATGTGTTTTAAATCCCACCATTATTATTATTATCTTATGTAACTATATTCATCTAAAATTATCCTAACATATTTCTTTTTTCATTGGTTTCTATTCCAGTGTGCATCTGTGTGATTTCTTTTGAACTCAACCTCTCTTCTTCCTAAGGGACTTCTCTTACTTTTTCCCTTTCCTCCCTCCTTTTTCTAAGTGCAGCTTTGGAAGAGATGAAATTCTCAGTTTTTATCTGGCTGGAAAAGTCTTTATTTTTGAAAGCTGTTTTGCCCTGAATAGATTCTAGGGTGGCAGGATTCTCTCCATACTTTTAAGTCTTTTTTTTTTTAAATCTTTTTAATGTCATTGTTATTTTTGGGGGGAGGCTTCCATCTGCCTAAGTTTTGCTCCTGTGAAGACAATGTGTCTTCTGACCTGGCAGGTTTTAAGACTTCCCTTTGTCCCTAGTGTTTTGCGGTCTTACAACTATACGTTTCGGTGTATTTAACCCACTTGTATTTATTTTATAGAACTTCTTGAATCTGTGGCTTGGTATCTCTCAAAAGTTTGGAAAATTCTTTTTTCTCTCCGAATACTGCGTCCTTCCTATTCTCTCACCTCCTTCAGAAAGTCCCATAACAAATATTAATATGTTAAAGCTTCTCCCTGGGTTTTGTCTCATGCTATTTTCTGTATTCTACATTCCTTTTTCTTTCTGTAATGATATGCTTTGATAGTAATATTTCCTGGTAACTCTCAGTTGACTAACTTTCCACTGGACTGCCAGGTATTCCCACTGATCAATAAATCTATTTACTGATACCTTAATATCAGTTACAGAATTCTCATTTGATCATTTTTAAAAACAGATTCCATTTCTTGGTAAAATTCTCCATCTTGCTACCTATTTTCTTGAACATGGTCCAGCCAATGTTTGATTATTTCAGTACCTGACTCACCTATCCATTTGTTTATCTTTTCTATTTTTAACTCTGTCCTTTTTTTCATACCTTTCACAAATTCTGATTGTTTGCTAGACACACTGTGCAAGAAAAGTTCGAGAGGATTGCATCACATTATCTTCTTTCAGAGAGAATTTATCCTCTCCTTTGCAGGCACCTAGGCGATGGTGAGTTCCCCTCAATGCCATTAGGGACTAAGTAAGCCTCAGTTTACTTCTGATTTTCACCTGCTCCTAGGGAATAGTTCTTTAGGGCAAGGGTTCCCAGCCTCCAGGATCTAATGCCTGGTGATCTAAGGTAGAGCAATGTGATAACAACTGAAACACATGCTAGGTTGCTTCAGTTGTGTCCGACTCTTTGCCACCCCGTGGATTATAGCCTGCTAGGCTCCTCTGTCCATGGATTTTCCAGATAAGGATACTGGAGTGGGTTGCCATTTCCTAGTCTAGGGTATCTTCCCTACCAAAGGATCGAACCCATGTCTCTTACGTCTCCTGCATTGGCACACGAGTTCTTTACCACTAGTGCCACCTGGGAAGCCCAACAATAGAAATAGAGTGCACAGTAAATGTAATGCACTTGAATGATCCTGAAACCATTCCTCCTCCACCTCAGTCTGTGGAAAAACTTTCTTCCATGAAACTGGTTCCTGTGCCAGAAAGGTTGGGGGCTTTAGGGTACTCAGACGTGTTTAATATGGCCTATCCTGAATTCCAGTTTCTGTCTTCCCAGGACTGAAAGACTGCAAAGAATACCATTTTGATTTTTAGATGGTATTAACTTGGCTTTTCCCATCACTTCATGGCAAATAGATGGGGAAACAGTGGAAACAGTGACTGACTTTATTTTGGGGGCTCCAAAATCACTGCAGATGGTGATTGCAGCCATGAAATTAAAAGACACTTACTCCTTGGAAGGAAAGTTATGACCAACTTAGACAGCATATTAAAAAGCAGAGATATTACTTTGCCAACAAAGTTCCGTCTAGTCAAGGCTATGGTTTTTCCTGTGGTCATGTATGGATGTGAGAGTTGGACTGTGAAGAAAGCGGAGCGCCGAAGAATTGATGTTTTTGAACTGTGGTGTTGGAGAAGACTCTTGAGAGTCCCTTGGACTGCAAGGAGATCCAACCAGTCCATCCTAAAGGAGATCAGTCCTGGACTGATGTTAAAGCTGAAAGTTCAGTACTTTGGCCACCTCATGCGAAGAGTTGACTCATTGGAAAAGACCCTGATGCTGGGAGGGATTGGGGGCAGGAGAAGGAGACAACAGAGGATGAGATGGCTGGATGGCATCACTGACTCGATGGACATGAGTTTGAGTGAACTCCGGGAGTTGGTGATGGACAGGGAGGCCTGGTATGCTGCAATTCATGGGGTCGCAAAGAGTCAGACACAACTGAGTGACTGAACTGAACTGACTGAACTTGGCTTTTAAGTTTTTTAACTAATCCTTAAATTGCTTGAAGGGGGAAAACCTCCAAGTGTTGGGCTCCCTTCTGTTTATCCCTTCTTTCAGAGCTCTGGATTATATAAGCCTTGATGCCTTGGCAGTCACAAACTTAATTTTCTTTTCTTCCTAGTTCCAGAAGATTTCCAAAATCTCAGCTAGCTTCTCAACCTCTCAAATGTCACCCTTTGCCTGGATGCTTGGCCTTTCAGACCATGTCAAGAAATCGGCATCTACCCAGAGGAGAAATGCAGCGTAGAATGTTAGGGTCACATCCACGTGCTCCCTTTCTTCCTGCCTTTCAGATCCTGATTTTCTTAGTTGCTCTCTTATGCCTTGAAGCAGAATTTTTTAAAAATATGAGCTTTCCTGAATCATTAGTCTGCTATAAACTATTGATATTTCGCAGTAGGAAAAACATGAAGAGTAAAGCAGTACCTAGGACCTTTCCAACAGAAAAGGTATCAGGTGCGTGTGTGTAAAATGAGTTATTTCAGTACATTTTTCTGGAAATGACAAACTAAGTTGAATCTTAAAGAAGCAAAAGTCATAGGAATAACAAGGGAAGTATATATGTATATAAATGACATTTTCATTCATTCATTCCTTCCAGAAAAAACACTTATGATCCTGCTATCTGCCATCCACTGGGATAGGTGCTGTACGTGGGACAATAAATTTCTGGGAGCTTATCAGATATGGAGAAGACAGAGAACTGGAGGAAATATCAATTATTATGTCAAGTTTATCAGACAAGGATCTGTTTGTTTGGAGCAATGGGTCTAGGTAGAGAGCAATATAAAGAATGAAAAATAGGGCTGAGTAAGTATGAGAGAGAGAGAGCAATACCAAGAAATGAGGTGAGATGCAGAAATAAATGGTACAAGACCATTTTGGGGAGGGGGTGGATTTGCACAGCAAGTTGCAGAGTTTCACTCCATGTTGAGTTGGAGGAGTCAGACTGTCCTTGGGTGTAAGGAAAACTATCTCAGCAATAGAATATTGAGATGGACTGGAAACCAAGCTAGAAAGCCATTGGGATGGAGACCTCTGGATGATCAGAGTCCAGCAAAGGCGCATCCAGTATCAGAGCTTCCCTTCATGAGATCTGGATGAGCCGAACAGTCTATTTTCAAATGATGCTACAAGATCCACTGGGCCTCATGCCTTCAGCCCTTCCCTTTCCCTTTGCTGTTTGTCCTCCCTTCCTCTTCCCAGTTTCTTCCTTATTCCTCCCTTATTTTCACTTCTGTTTTGCTTTACTTTTCTCATTAGAAGTCTCTCCATTTGAATGGTTTGGAGTCTTCTACAAAAATGAATTCCGGGAGGGAAAAAAGCAAATTCTGGGAAACATCTTGTCATCCTTGGATCTGTACAAACCAACACAAGTGTGTTTGCTGAAGCCCTCGGGGTTTGACTATCCCTTGCACTGCATTGTGGGGCTTAGCTAAAAGAACAATTTTGTGTGAGTGCAACATGTTCCCCTCATTTCCTTCATTTTGTGACCTTAAAGAGACAGGGAAAAACCAGAGAACCAAAGTCATGCAGTGCTCCCCTCCAAAGACTGCGATGGAGCTGGGGTTTGAGAACCCGTGCTCCTGCATCTGAGTCAGCAACTCAGCTGGACAGCGCGTGCCAGGGCTGCCCCCTGTGTATTAACCTCTGCGACTCCCTCTCCCCATCGCTCATCAGCTGTTTCTTTGCGCCGAAAGCGCACACAGTTCAGATAATTAAGCACTTGTGAGGCATTTTACATTTTCATCAGTCTATCAACAGTGAATTATTTTTGAATATGCTCAGGCCATATACTCCAAGTTTCTTATCCATAATTTGCAGATGGGCAGGGCTGGCTTCATCATGCATGCAGAAAGTGAGGCTGGAGCTGGCCTTTTACTTGCAGGCCCACTTTTCAAGGCCCCGGGCATAGCTCTGATAATTTTATGGTTGTAATTTATATTCTTTTTTCTTAATGATAGTCTTCCCCATCCTCAACATCCAACTTTATAAGCTGAGATCCCACAAAAACTGAATCTACCCTCTGGAGGAAATAAAATATTCTCATCTGGAGATTCATAAAATGACAAGTAACAAGACACTCTGTTTTTACTCGGCTAAGTCTAAAGTCAGTTGCAACCAATACCGTCCTGCCCTGATCCCTCGTTTCAGATATGTAACTTTAAGTTTGGAGGCAGTCTGCTCCTCACATGTAGGCTAGTTCACCTGTTATAAAGTTCTGTTTCTTCTTTTTTAATTTTTAAAACTGTATTTATGTATTTTTCTAGGCTGCGCAGCAAGGCCATGTGGGATCTTAGTTCCCTGACCAGGGATCAAACTCACGCCCCTTACATTGGAAGCATGGAGTCTTAACCACTAGACCACCAAGGAAGTCCTAAAGCTCTGTTTCTTGAGTGTGATGGTCAAGAGAATGTGTCTTGCAGAATGCCAACCACAGGGAGCTTAACTGATCAAGAAGCCATCACCAGATTTGCACCAAGGCCATGTTTCCCACAGGCTGCTCCCAGCTACTAACTCGGCACAGTGGGAATATTTGGACAGACCCAGTCTGGGGAGACAGTGGACTCTTCAATGACTGACTTTGACACAGGACTCCCTGATAGCATTGCTAACCCTTCTTTAGACTTCACAGAAGCTTACAACACTTCTACCCAACTTCCCTTCCCTTGCTCCTTCACTTGGGGTCAGACTTGTATAACGTCTGATAGCTTTCCCAGGTTTCTCCCCATTTTCTGTCACACAGGTATTTCCCTTAAAAAATGTCTTGGTACACTGAATTCTGTTTCAGTATCTACTTCAGAGGATGCAAACCAATACTGACTTATTAACAAAAAGCCAGAACTGGAACCATTAATAAAAGTCCCACTGAATTTTCAGAAATCCGAGGAAAAGAAAATTAAAAAACAAAAACACTGTTATGTATCTCCCTGTCAGTTTTGCCCATACTTGAAATTTTCTTTTCTCCTTCTCCATCTAAATCCTCTACACCTTCCTCAAAACCTTGGTTCTCCATCTTCTGAATTGCCATGCTCCTGGTTCTATGAACTTACACATCATGGTAATCCCCAACCAACTGGTGATGAACAGTCAGCCTTCAAAGGTAAAACCCCCAAATGTAAGATAAGCTCTGGCTTACCACCCCTACATACCATTCTCCTGCAGTTTATAGACCAATGTTTCCTAGATTATGTTTCAGTGAAAGCAAGAGGTAATGTGTATTTTAGGAGAGAAAGCTTCCATGGTCAAATAATTTTGAGGAAAACATCACTGTGTGTCATGGCCCTGTCTCAGATATTCAAATGCACACTGGTACACCAAAGGTTTTGAAACAACTTACGAGAATGGCTTTGATTAACTCTATATTCTCCACCCTCATTTGACCATAGAAACATTTTTCCACAAAATTTTTACTAATAACCACAAGCGGCCTCCCTGGTGGCTCAGATGGTAAAGAATCTGCCTGCAATGTAGGAGACCTGGGTTCGATCTCTGGGTCAGGAAGATCTCTTAGAGAAGGGAATGGCTACCCACTCCAATATTCTTGCCTGGAGAATTCCATGGACAGAGGAGAAGGCTGAGAACTGAAGAACTGATGCTTTTCAACTGTGGTGCTGGAGAAGACTCTGGAGAGTCTCTTGGACAGCAAGATCAAATCAGTCAATCCTTAAGGAAATAAACCCTGAATAGTCACTGGAAGAACTGATGCTGAAGCTCCAATACTTTGGCCACCTGATGCAAAGAGCCAACTCACTGTAAAAGACCCCAATGCTGGGAAAGATGGACAGGAGGAGGAGAAAGGGGTGACTGAGGATGAGATGGTTGGATGGTATCACTGACTCAGTGGACATGAGTTTGAGCAAACTCAGGGAGATAGTGAAGGACAGTAAAGCCTGGCGCACTGCAGTCCACGGGGTCACAAAGAGTCAGACATGAATTAGCAAGTGAACAACAATAACCACAAGATTTTATATTTTGCAATACAAGTTGAGAAATATGGCTGAAGCTATCTCTTTCAGAGATGCATGTGTATTAAGCCACCATCCGAACATAATCAACAGGGTAAGGGGAAAACCAACTGGTAATGCGGGCAGGTAGGGTACCTCTGGACCTCAACCATGAGATCCAAAGAAAACAGGGCCAGGAATAGAGCAGGGTAGCGTGTACAAGGCAGGACTTGGAAAAGCAGGCACAAGGGTGTTAAAAGGGTTTACTTTTAACAGCATTTAAAGGGAGGGGCAACAGATTTTTCTCCAGGAAGCGATGCACAGGAAGCTCCGTGTCGTCGCTGGTAGAGAATGGCCTTCCAAGGAAAACCAAGAGCTTCTGAGGTCCTGCCTGGCTTTGCAGGCTCTCTCAGCATCCACACAGTGTGCTTTCCTGCTAGCTAGCTTATACAGCGAGATAAGGGAAAGTGTCTGACCTCTCTTCAACTTGCCTCAGCACTCCCACATTCATTCACTCATTCGTCCCACAAATATTGGGCCCCTACTGTGTGCCAGCCACTGTTCTGGGTGATGGGGATGCAGCAGTGAATGAGACCCAACAAGGTGCCTGTCCTCATGGAAGGTACTCTCTAACTGGGTAAACAGACAATAAGCCAAGTAAATCAGCTGAGGTAGAACACTAATAACAGCAACTGCTATGAAGAGGATAAAGCAGGTGAAAGATTAGAGAGTTCACTAGGCAGAGTGATTGATTGTGTGTGTGAGCTCAGTCGTGTCCAGCTCTGTGCTCTTTCTAGAGATCACAGCGTCTAGCTCTGTGTGACTGCATGGACTATAACCCACCAGGCTCTTCTGTCCATGAGATTTTTCAGGCAAGGATATTGGAGTGGATTGCCATCCTTCTCCAATTGATTGATTAGGTATGGCCCTTTGATAGCTTCAGTGATTCTTCTGCTATTTTCAAAAATGACAAGAGAGAAAAGTGCTATCTTGGATGGCACAGGTGTGATCATTTTCTAGAATGAGGAGAAAACAGAGCGAGCAATACTTGGACATCTGATATAACCCTGTTCCCACTCTCCATGGGCAAGCAGAGATGTGAACGTTCCATCTGCAGCTGTCAGAGCTCCGGGTCTAGCACAATTCCTGTTGGTCTGAGCATCTTGAAAATGCCGCTACCTTTCCCGCATCCTCCCATGTAATTACTGAAATGATTTCAGATTAAGATGTTAAAGTCTAAAATGTTTGTGGAAAAAAAATTGGCAAGCTGTCACTTCTGAATACCCAGCTGAATTGCCGAATGAATAATAATGCAAAAATGCTTACTGAAAGAAGAATAAATAAAAGCTCATTGTTGTACAATAAATCCTTTTCTGTAAAACACCACTGAGGAAACTGGCTCTGGGTTTATCACATTTCCCTCCAAGTATTCAGGCCATTTTATTTCATTCTTTCCCGTGCTTTATTCTTTTCCAGGAACTGGCGTATGGTTCTACCCTATTGTTCCTCATGAAATATTAATGCTACAGGAGTGTATGGGGAGCGATGCCAGCAACAGAGCTGTTGATAGGAGCCGCCAGTGACTAGAATGACTGATTAGTTCAGAAAGTGGCAGCCACAGAGGGGAGGAGGTGGGAGAGGGTTGGATTGGGAATTTGGGATTAGCAGATGCAAACTGGTATACACAGAATGGATAAACAACAAGGACCTAGTGTGTAACAAATAACACTATATTCACTATCTTGTGATAAACCATAATGGAAAAGAATAAGAAAAAAGAATGTATATATATATATGTATAACTGAGTCATTTTGCTATAGAGCAATTGACACAAATTGCAATTCAACCATACTTCAATAAAAGATACATTTTTTAAAAAAAGCAGAAAGTGGCAGCCAAGAGGAAGTGTGCATTATAGGTAGGGAAAGTTATTTTATTAGGCTTTAGCCCAAAGAGAAGCCCTTTTATTTATTTACTTTAAACCAAAAAACCTAGATTTAAGAGTATCCACCCTGCCCCTTGCAGAGCAGCTCTGCTAAAGTGAAAGGGGAAGGACACTGACGGCGATCTCCTTACCTTACAATCCACACAGGCCGGATTAGGACCTCTCTGGAAGGGCCCTTGTGCTGGTGCACACTTTAGGCTACACCGTGAACCACAGGTCACTGTCACCTCTGAAAACTGGCAAGGCGTGAGAGATTCTTGGGCAATAACTACGATTCTTCATTCTCTTGGGCTCCAAAATCACCGCAGACAGGGACTGCAACCATGAAATTAAAAGATGCTTGACCCTTGGAAGAAAAGCTATGACAAACCTAGACAGCATATTAAAAAGCAGAGATATCACTTTGCCGACAACGGTCCCTCTAGTCAACACTACGGTTTTTCCAGTAGTCATCTATAGATGAGAGAGTTGGACTGTAAAAAAAGGCGAAGCGCCGAAGAATGGATGCTTTCAAACTGTGATGCTGGCAAAGACTCTTGAGAGTCCTTTGGACAGCAAAGAGATCAAACCAGTCAATCCTAAAGGAAATCAACCCTGAATAGTCACTGGAAGGACTGATGCTGAAGCTCAAATCCTTTGGCCAACTGATGCAAAAAGCTGACTCATTGGAAAAGACTCTGATGTTGGGAAAAATTGAAGGCCGGAAGAGAAGGGAACAACAGAGGATGAGATGGTTGGATAGCATCATTCATTCAACGGACAAGAGTTTGAGTAAATTCCAGGAGATAGTGAGGGACAGGGAAGCCTGCCATGCTGCAGTCCATTGGGTAACAAAGAGTTGGACATAACTGAGCTACTGAACAATATGATTCTACACAGCCCACTAGCCTGAATATGTAGGATTAAAACATCCACTGTAACTCATTTGATTCCCTAACTCATTCAAGAGAGTAGGATTATTTTCCCTAGTTTAAAGATGAGACAGACGAAATTCAGAGTAGTGAAGTAATTTGTCCCAGGTCACACAGCCAGCAACGGGCAGAGCTAGGATTCTAATCTAAGTCTCCCTGACTCTCTAGTTTGGGCTCTAGCCACTCTTTTATACCATTCCCTCGTCTTTACCCAGGTTCAGAGAAGGAGCATTGGCCTTCTTCCCCACCTCTCTTCTTCCAATGGCTCCTATTTATTGCGTTAATCTTCTGAATGACCACTTTTCATTTTTCAAATACAAACTTATTCAATCAAAGGAATGCTTTCCTAAGGGTGGGATTCTAGGAGACAGGTTTTTTGGAAGTGTGGTGATGGGGCAGGAATTATGGTGTAAACAGTGTTCCCTGGACTGTCTAGTCTACTTGTTCAGATTTGGATGCAGCAAATATTTATCAAAACCCAATGCTGCTGGTCTCCCTTTCAACCACACTCAAGGATGCTAGAGTGGGTTGCCATTTCCTCCTCCAGATCTGCAGGATAGAGGTAGCCATTTGAAAGTACAGAAATGTTTAGTTCATACTGCTTCTAACAAGATCAGATTAGGGGGGAAATGCTTTATATTCTGTTCAGTGATTTCCCCAGTGTTAGGAATTCCATATTTTTGAAGCCCTTGCCCTCTCTGTAGAAAGCTGCCTACTCATTTTTGTTGCCTTGTGTTTGCTAATCAAGCATCTTTAAAGCAACGGACTCATTTGTTAAAAATCACCAAAGCGTTTCTATAACATCCAGAAAAAGCATCAGATCCAAACCAGAGACCATAATTTCAACCTAATGCAAACTTTTATTTGCCTTTGGGATTGAAATCAGTATGTTCCAGGTTTGCTAATATCAACAGCATCAATGATGAGGGTGACAATGACTAAGGCAATGAAGATGCTCCTGATGCCAAAAGTGTGTTTGCATTACAACTTGAGTTTTATCATTGCTTTGAAAACAACCAAAACTTGTCAAAAATTCAAGAAATCTTCTACCAAATGATCTGAAGCAATATAATTTCTTTCTTTCTTTATTTTCTTTTTGCAGTGTAATTTCTAACCTAACAGTACTACCGTTGAGATGTACATACATTGCTCTCTGGGCAATTAGAGAAGCAGAGAAAAAAAAAAAAAAGATAAGAACCTAATAAAGAAATTAAGGTCAATGAGATTCTTTTTAACTGAGAAAAGCCTTTCATTTAAGGCACATCTGTTTTCAAACCTATTTACCATAATTATCATCCCCCCTTTCCTTTCATCTATCTCTGTTTTTCTATTGTTTTTTATTTGGTCTCTCATCTTTCATGCTTCTTTTTAGCAAACAGAGCAGTGAAAGAAACAGCCTGCTAGATAACGAATTGCATTATTAATTTGGTTTGCTTTTAGGGAGGCTGGTTCTGACCTAACATATTAAATGAAGTTCCAGGATTTAATCAAGGAATGGAATCTGTCAGGAAAAAAGAATCAACTCTGCAGGTGAGTAAACTGAAAATAATTTGCATTTGGAGCTCTGTTTTAGGGGTGTTTGGTCCAAGCTCTTCTATGAGGAAATAAAATGAAAATGCTATGCTTTGTTATTTTAAAAGTCATATCCTTACAATAACTGGGAGAGTAGGAAGCTTTTCTGATTTATTCTGTTCAGCCAACACTCTCTAGAGTCATTTGCACTCATGGACCATTGGGAGAACATTAATTGACTTAAGGAGGCAGTAGTTATTGTCCAGGCAACATTGTGCATCCTTCTGAAATGATTTATCCTGACCTGGGCTCTCCATCTTGCCTCCTCACCACTCCAGCTTTTACAACACAGGATGGATCTACATGCCAGGGGTCAAATGGTGTCAGACTGAAAAGCTTCATCAATTCCAGAACCTTACCAAACCTCCTACTAGGAAATTTAAATGTAGGCACCTTGGCTGGCATCTCCAAGACATACTTGTAAGATATTGTTTATAATTCAAAGCAAAAAGAAAAAATATGTGTATATATATATTCCTACTGTGTCGCAAAAATTAAAGTGGAAAAAGAGCTGTTGATTCTAATTCCTCAACCCAGGACTTCAGATGCCAATAATGACTGCCAGGAACAAACACCCACAGGGCACAGCCCAGAAACTTAATTGTTTTCTTGTTATTTAATATCTACGGTCCTCAGTGTGCATTGGTGCTGCCAGGCTTATTTACAGAGCCCTGCCTGGAGTCCTCAGTATATCCAAAGTGATGGCTACATATGTGAAAGGTTAGGAAATGCTAATGGAAAGTAAATTGCTTCTCCTTTTCTGTGCTATCTCAGAAAAATTAAACTCTCCAGCCTTCTCCTTTTCCTCCTTTTCTGTGCTACCTTGGAAAAATTAAGCTCTCCTGCCTCCAAGGTAAGGGCACTGGTTCCCATTTGGGGGGGTTCCATGTCTGTTGGGCCATCAATGTCTAGTATAAAAAAAGGAAGGGGTTTTGAAGAAGAGGTAAGGAGGGGGATACTCAAAAAAGGAAGTGCCCTGGGGAACTGCAGATCTCCTTTAAAAATGGGGCCTGAGTGGACCTTCAGTGGGTCCCCTGCAGGGGGACTGTTGGTACATTCACCTGGAGGCTGAATCACTGCTCTACGTACTTCACTTTTGCAACAACAGATACATATACGTTTGCCCCACTGCCTGTGCCCAGGAACTAGGTAATGGAAGGACACTTCACTAACATCCTGTACCACACCTGAGTTCAAGGAAAGACTGCCCTGTCTGTGCTGGGGACTTCTGCTGGATCACTTCTAGTTTACCCCCATGGACCCTCCCCACACCCAACTTTGCAGCATAGGTATAAAACCAAGAAAATGAGGAGGGTCCTAAATACCAGAAGCCTGTGTATATGGGGCCAATTAGGGGTAGAGGGAAGTTCTGTCTCATCTCTACCTGCCTAATGCACATGACACCCATGGAAAAGTGTCAGTAGCTAATGCTACCCACGTTAAAACAATGAATAAGATGACAAGACAAATCCTAGACTATCAACTTGTGACTTGGTCCACGTGCCTGTTCTGTTCAGGAGGGATTTGATTCTGCTTGAATTAAGGCACATGGCAACCACACACCTGCCATGCTCAAACCCCTGCTCAGCTCCCCATTTTATATACACAAGTCACCTCACTTCTGCCTTAGGCTCCAGTCCTGTTGGCCAAGGAGTCCCATGGGCTGGTGTCTGGAAACCCAAGAGGGAAACGTATGCTTTTGGGGGAGACTCAGATGGCTGAGATCCTTAATCTGCTGAGACATCTTAGAATCTTACAGAACCAATGATTTATTTTCTGTAGGTTAGTCTGAAAGTAGGGAAAGAGGCAATAAAGCAGGAAATTGGCAAAGTGCTTTTTAATAGTGATATTTGATGACTATTTTTAGGTTTAGGTTTATAAGACTAGGGTTCATGAGAATGTTTTTAAAATTTCTTCCTACACACTCTGCCTTTAAACAGCACCTGGGGTACAATCTCACCACAGATGCAGTCTTCCCCAGCGTGTAGTTGGAGAAAAGGATGCATTTCCAATGCCTGATGTTACCAGCTATCAGCCTACAGGTAGAACTCAACTGTCCAAATACTGGCTTGCTCTGGAGCTAAAGTACTCACTGCGGTGACAGAGATGGAAAAAGCAGCATCTGCCCTCCTCTGCCAGTATCACCAGGCAACTGAGAATGTGTGGGTGAAGAATAAATGTTTTGACCCCTCTAATTATTTCAACCAGAGCACTAATTATGGATCCATGGCAACAGCCAATCACAAGCATCTGCTGTATTGTGACCAATAGTCATGCTTTTTCTTAATCTTTGATAAAAATTTATTTCAAAGAGCAAGCACCCCAAATTCTCAAAAAGAGTTTTAACAAAGGACCTTCAGTGTTTCTTAAGGAGACTTTCATCACAGTAGCCTTAAATCCTGCATAGTTTTCCTTCCTTCATCAGATAGGCAGGATGACCTCTAGAAAGAGCAGAGAGCCTCTTCACGCTTTACTTACAAATAAGAGACAAAAGTCACTACTGATTCCAATGGCTTCCACTGAGACAGTAAAATGCTTACAGGCAGGATTCTGGAGCATAGGATTCAGGGACCCCTGTAACGTGCATCCAGGGACTGTTCATGTGCAAATTTCCATCTCTGCACCCAGGATTCAGGGTGTACAATCTCTCATAAAGTAATCAGGGTAAGTACTGATTCATGGAGTCTTAAGCCACACAGCCAAATTTAATATAAAGATACAAGGCTTTCATTGCTAGAGTTCAAATACTAAAGTCACATTATAATTTTCCATTCACTTGGGAGAAAATAAGATGAGACTCTGGGATTTCTAAAAAGTGAGAGGAGGGAAATAGATGTGGCCTGAGGCCTTTTTCACAAACATGAGTAGGTTCAGCTGCATACAGTAAAAATTCAAGAAGATGTGGTTTAACAAGAGCTTTATTTTTCTTTCATGAAAAGGAAATCTAAGGAGGCAGGACTGACTAGAAGAGTTCTGCCTCTAATACCAACGTTGTGGTGGGGGGGGCGGCTGCGGGGTGCTGGTTCCCAGGAACCAGCTGGGTATCCTACAAATTAACTCAATTCTGACACAGCCGGCCCGGAGGCAGCTTCTGATTCCACAAGTTTGAGGGTTCAGTTCTACAAGACCTGCCTCCAAACTCCCACTTCAGAAACCAGTCAAAAGCCCAGGTGTGTCTGACCAGCTACAGATTTAAGGTTCTGGCAACTTCTCCTTAGGTTCAGTGAATTTGCTAGAGCAGCTCACAGAACTGAAACATTTCACTTACTAGGTAACCAGGTTATTAATATTAAAGAAGAAGAATTCAACAGCCAAATGAAGAAAACCACAGGGAGCTTTCATACTGTCTCCAGGCTCATCACTCGCCTGGCGTCTCCACGTGATCACCAACCTGGAAGCTCCCCAAACCCTGTTCTTAAGGGTTTCGTGGTGACTTCATCACATAGGCATGGTTGATTAAATCACTGGCCACTGGTAATGGATTCAGCCTCTATTCCTCCCTTCCCCAGAGATCAAGAGGTGGGAAGTAACACCCCAACCCTCACTCACAGTGTTGGTTCCCCTGGCAACCAGCTCCTTTCCTACCCTTTGGAGACCTAGAGGGGCGGTCCTAGAGCCACCTCACTAACATAATAAGACACCTTGAGCTCTCTCACCCCTTAGGAAATTTGAAGCATCTGTGCTAGAAACAGGACAAAGAGCAAATATATATTTCTTATAAACCATGATATCACAAATTTAAAGTCAGAAATCCAGATTCCTTCTGTCTTTATGTTCCGCAATCCTTAGGACTTGGCTTCCCAGCCTCAAGATCATCTTATGTTCACAAAATGGTCACTGTGGCTGCAGCTACTGGGCAGCCCTTCTCAAAGTGTGGGCTCCAGACCAGTAGCATCAGCATCACTAGGAACTTTGACAAATGAAAATCCCTGGGTATACTCCACCAGCTGCCTCAGAAACTGCGAAGCAGTTTTAACAAGCAGGGTTGTTAAACAAGGGAGCAGCATTTTAACAAGCAGCAAAAGGCATTTTAACAAGCCTTTGAGATGATTCTAATACAACCTCAAGTTTGGTACCCATGACTCAGAGAGCAAGGCAGGGGACAAGGGAGAAGACGGATGGGTGTCCTCAGGGGACTCAGGCCCTCATCAAGATGATTCCCAGAAATCCCACCAAATGACTTCTGGCTACTTCTCCCCACACCCCTAATCTCCCCAGCTCCCTTCCTCTGATCCTCCAAACATCAAGGGAACCTGGGAAACGAACGTTTTTGGTGGCTACATAGCCATTCCCAACACTATGGAGATTCATTGAGAAAAAGAAGGTGCAATAAATACCAGGGACGTAACTGGCAGGAGAGTTAAACGTCACTAAAGCAGAGACTGGGCACATTTTGATGACTGTCCTGAGCGCGGCATGACAGTGGTGAAACAAATTGTTTCAGTGGCTAAATGAGGATGGACCTTCAAGTTGCAATTTTGTACCAAGCAGCAGTAATATCAAACACCTGGATAGCCCATGACTCCACGACATTCAGCCCAGCTGAGCGCATGAAAAGACTTATCAGTAATAATTTTCAAGATAAACAGCATTACCTCTATTTTGAAACCTTTATATTTTTCAAAAGTCAGAAAAGCCAGCAGCCAAGCTGACAAAAACTTCTCAAGAGTTACTCTGGTGACATCTCTTCACAATTAGCCAAATATAGTTAATATGCTTTCCATATCCCGGAATGAACTAATTGAGAATAAAATTAAATAAAATCAGATTCCAATGCAAAATACTCCCCACTCGCTCCCTCTTTCTTCTTAGTCTTCTGCTTTTAGAAAAAGGGTCAAATGACAAAACTGGCCATCCAAATCAGGAAAATAATAATTAAAAAAATTAACTCACCAGTTCTGTTCACTTGTCAGAATACATCTATGGCCATCTTTTATTCTTCCATCTACAGAAAGAAATCTGTTGGATGCATTTCGTTGTTGAAAATTGTCCTTAGCTGAGCTCCTCAGGGCAGAGGACCTTCTCAGATTTTGAGATTTGCGTGGCAGAGATTAACTGGGTATATTCAATACCTGTGGGTTTCCCTGGTAGTTCAGACGGTGAAGAGCCTGCCCACAATATGAGAGACCCAGGTTCGATCTCTGGGTTGGGAAGATCCCCTGGAGAAGGAAAGGGCAACCCACTCCAGTATTCTTGCCTGGAAAATCCCAAGGACGGAGGAGCCTGCTGCTGCTGCTGCTGCTAAGTTGCTTCAGTCGTGTCCGACTCTGTGCGACCGCATAGACGGCAGCCCACCAGGCTCCGCCATCCCTGGGATTCTCCAGGCAAGAACACTGGAGTGGGTTGTCATCTCCTTCTCCAATGCACGAAAGTGAAAAGTGAAAGTGAAGTCGCTCAGTCGTGTCCGACTCTTCGCGACCCCATGGACTGCAGCCCATCAGGCTCCTCCATCCATGGGATTTTCCAGGAAAGAGTACTGGAGTGGGGTGCCATTGCCTTCTCAGACGGAGGAGCCTGGCGGGCTACAATCCCTGGGGGTCGCAAAGAGTCAGACAAAGAGTCAGTCTAAATTGTTAGACTGAGCGACTAAGAATTCAACACCTGTGTGGCGTGAGGCCAGAAGACTGGACAGAATAGACTCTGGACGGTGGTACCACCCCTGCTCACCGTCCAGAAGGCTCGGAAGCTAAGCTGACCCTCAAGCTCGCTCCAACTGAGGAAAGGGGCGGAGCCTCGGTCCCTCGCTGACATGTCATTGGCTGCCGCGGGCGTGGGAGGGCGTCTCCCTTAAACCCACAGCTCCTGGAGAGGTCTTGGGCTGCGACTTCCACAGCCTGCATTCCCCGCTGCTGAGGAGGGATGGGTGTGGAGGTCTTGAAGAGGGATCAGGCTATCTGGGCGGGTCAGCATAGCATCCACTAAACAAATGACCAGGATATCAATAGATTCTTACGTAAGAAATTATCTGTAATTATCAAAGATGCTGAGTAAAATCCGAGTCCTCATCACGACCTACCTACAGCACACACGACATAATACCACTTCTTGGCATCACCTCCCAAACTCTCACCCTACCTCAGGACTTTTGCATCTGCTGTTTCTCCCTGCTGGACATGCTTCTCTGTAGATAACCCTATGGGTACAGTCGCATTTCAGTCCTGCAGCTACTCAGATGTCACCATCGTAGAGAAGCTTCCTTGACCCTATCTGAAATGTTCATATCACCTGTAGTTTCTTTTTTTATCCTCACAACTCATCACTGCCTGACATTGTAGTAAATATTTCTTTTTAAAATTTTATTTATTTTTAGTTTCGGCTGCACTAGGTCTTTGCTGCCATCTGGCTTTCTCTAGTTGCGGAGAGCGGGGCCTACTGTTTGTTGCGGTACTTGTACAGCTTCTCATTGCTGTCAGTGGCTTCTCGTTGACCAGCACAGCTGCGGGGCACTGAGCTTCAGTAGTTGCGGCCCTGGGGCTTAGTTGCTCTGCAACATGTGGGATCTTCCCCGAACAGAGATGGAACCCATGTACCCTGCGTTGGCAGACAGACTTCCAACCACTGGACCACTAGGGAAGTCCCAGAAATATTTCTTTTTTGTTTGTTGTTTTCTGTCCCTCAGTTACAAAAAAAAAAAAAAAAAAAACAAACCATGAAGTCAATCGTGCATCATACCCAAAAAGTACTGCCTGGCACACAGTAGAAACACACTACTAGGCAGCGAAGAAATAAATGAATTTTTCCTAACAAATTCTCTCTGATGAATTTACTAAACTGGAAGAAGTTAGTTTTAGGCAGACATGAAGAGGGTTGCCTTGCTGTTCTCCTGAAATTATCACATATAGTTAATTGGCTATTCCCTAATCCAAAATAAAAGTTAAAAAAAAGAAAAAAGAAATGAACAGGGTATATAAGAACCTGTAGGTAACCAAAAAATGTTAGCCAGTGCACCTCAGCCCATCCCAACAGGTTCTTTGAAGGAACTGTTACTGTGATAGCTTATTGTCTTGCATCAGTTTATAATAAATATTTACACAGTTAATTTACCTGCAGTAAACTATCTGCTTTTCCCATTTGGTATGTTGATGCCTTTATCGCTTTTACATCATTTATTGTGTTTTTATAGCTCAGTCACCTTAACCTAGCCTTTAGGAGGAACAACTATAATGCAACCTGGAACAAAATCAAGTTGCTATTTGAGTTTTTTTTTTTTTCTCACAGGTTAATGAAAACCTTATTTTAGGTTTATAGACTACTAAAGCCAAGCAAATGACTTTAGAAGCCCCAGCAGCAGCATCACAGAGCTTTTGGCTGATGAAGCTAATGTTTGTTCCCTGCCTGCAGGGCAGCTTTCCTCCACCTTGGGTCTGTTTGATGAGTTCCTAGAGGCTCTTTCCAGAGCTTGGGGAGTAGGGAGGAGTGTTTGGAGCTGAAGCAGTGGAAGAGAAGGGAGATGAGGACCCTTAGGAAACAGTCTGGTCTGTGTTCCCTGCCAGGTCAGCTAACTGCCTCAGCGGCGCTGCTAGCCAAAGCCAGAAGTGACAGAGCTGATTTTATAAGGGGCTTTTGGGGACACTCTGACCATACAAAGAGTGGCTGCTGGGACTGGATCACTAAGAGTAGTCCCAGGGTTGGGGGATCCACTCATACCACCATGGCTATTTGGCTTTCCAAGAACTGACAGCTTTGGGGTCACTGGAGAGAGTGCCCTTGGGCATGTACAACTGGCATCCATGATGGGCAGCAGCAAAAGCAGGGCACCTCCTGGGAGTTTTCTTTACGGGCAGGTGGGGCGGAGCTGAAGAGACAAACAGGGAGAGGACTGTGCGGCAATCGTCATGCCAGGTCCCCACAACCACATGGAGACATAGCTCAGAGCCCGCTAGCCATAAAGGGGCAAGGGGCACTGGAGATTTGCTTGAGCATTGTTGGATTCAGAGATTTAGATGTCACCTCTTTATATTCACAGCTAGGTGACATTTGGGTTAAAGAGTGATTGGCCCAGAGTCCTTGCAATGCAATTATCCCAGAAAAGCAGCCTCTTAAAGCCTCTTAAAAGGTTTAATTTACATCTCAAATAGAATGCAACTGTTTTTCAGATTCCAATTTTTTTTTTTAAACCTTGTTTCTCCAAAGGATAATTTCCATAACTTGAATGTTTGGAAAATCAAGTTCAAGGCTGAGATTCCTCTGAGCATATCAGACTTTGTCCAGCTGCCCTGGCTTGGAAGTGAGAAACACCAGCACCGTCTTAATCCAGAAATTTAGTTTCCCATTCCAAATCACTTGACTGCATTTCTGCCTCCATACCTTATATTGGCATTTCATTAGCAAGCTTAAAAGTCCTTCGGAATGACGCTCTTGTGCTTTGTAAAATCTCACCCAGCATCCTATGGGAACTCTAATTCGCTTGTTCATCACTGAGTTTAGGTTGTTTCCTATACTTTCTTTTTCCCTCTCTGAGTACAGGGGACTTTGAATTGCTGTAGCATATTGCAGCCCATGTTTTCCTTTTGTCCGGAGTGTTCTTGCTCTGGTCACTGCCCCCACTTCCCCATCATTCTCCCACCCTTCATCACTCATACTCCCATATACTTGCCTGGAGAAACTCAACACTTGTACTCATTTTTTGCATTATTGATGGTGAGCATTACGGGCAGGTGGGGCGGAGGTGAAGAGACAAACAGGGAGAGGACTGTGTGGCAATCCTCATGCCAGGTCCCCACAACCACACGGAGACACGGCTCAGAGGGACTCCAGGGCACAGAGGCCTTTTTGTCTCCCATTACTTGCAGGCGGGCCTCCAGCTTCCATGACCTTCTCTGAGTTCCAAAAGGCAAAGCTGTTGCTAATCAAAGGAGAAGCAGCAAGAGGCTCATCCTTGAGGCAGAGGCTCAAAATTAGGAGAGGACCACCGGACCTCAACCTAGGACCATGCATATACCCTAGTTTTGTCAACAACCCCATCCTTTAGAAAATGCAGAAGAAAAAAAATATGAGACTGTTAATGCCTTGATGCTTACCACATACTCCTGCCTGACTATATAACCTTTCCCTACTCACAGAGGAGGGGAAAAGCAGTTCTTGAGTTGTTAGCCTACTGTGTTCCCCCTTTGCCTGGCAAAGTAATAAAGCCACTCTTTCTTTCTTCTCCATAACTCTCTCTGTATTTCTGTTTGGCACAGGTGCACAGACAGCCAAGGATTTGGCAACATTATGTCCTCAAGTCATTTTTAAAACTCTTCACCCTTGAAAACCAGTGCCGGTAATAATGAGATACATGTATACGTGAGGCTGGTGCTATATAAGTGTAATTGGATGGATGGATAGATGCAGACCAAGCAAATGGTAGAATCCCATTAAGTGACAATTTTAGGAAATAAATAAGAAAGTAGGACTCTGAAGAGGGAAGGGAAAATATTTTGGTTTCCAAAGGGGAAAAAAATATTCTGGGTGTATTGTGATGAGTTTTTTCCCAAGGTCTGCTTAATTTTTAACTTCCTAGTAGGGGGTGACTGAGATAAATTTTCGAGGTCCCAACTGGCAATGTGATTCTGGGGTGAGGAGGTTTAGAGCTGGGTTCAAAGTTGACAAAGGAGTACACCAAGGCTGTATCTTCTCATCCTGCTTATTTAAATTATATGCAGAGTGAATCATGCAAAATGCTGGACTGGATGAAGCTCATGCTGGAATCAAGATTGCTGAGAGAAGTATCAATCAGTTCAGTTCAGTCGCTCAGTCGTGTCTGACTCTTTTCGACCCCATGAACCGCAGCACACCAGGCCTCCCTGTCCGTCACCAACTCCCGGAGTTCACTCAGACTCACGTCCATCGAGTCGGTGATGCCATCCAGCCATCTCATCCTCTGTCATCCCCTTTTCCTCCTGCCCCCAATCCCTCCCAGCATCAGGGTCTTTTCCAATGAGTCACCTCTTCGCATGATGTGGCCACAGTACTGGAGTTTCAGCTTTCGCATCATTCCTTCCAATGAACACCCAGGACTGATCTCCTTTAGGATGGACTGGTTGGATCTCCTTGCAGTCCAAGGGACTCTCAAGAGTCTTCTCCAACACCACAGTTCAAAAGCATCAATTCTTCAGCGCTCAGCTTTCTTCACAGTCCAACTCTCACATCCATACATGACCACTGGAAAAACCATAGCCTTGACTAGACGGACCTTTATTGGCAAAGTAATGTCTCTGCTTTTGAATATGCTATCTAGGTTGGTCATAAACTTTCCTTCCAAGGAGTAAGCGCCTTTTAATTTCATGGCTTCAATCACCATCTGCAATGATTTTGGAGCCAAAAAAAATTAAAGTCTGACACTGTTTCTGCTGTTTCCCCCTCTATTTCCCATGAAGTAATGGGACCAGATGACATGATCTTAGTTTTCTGAATGTTGAGCTTTAAGCTAACTTTTTCACTCTCCTCTTTTACCTTCATCAAGAGGCTTTTTGGTTCCTCTTCACTTTCTGCCATAAGGATGGGGTTATCTGCATATCTGAGGTTATTGATATTTCTCCCGGCAATCTTGATTCCAGCTTGTGCTTCTTCCAGCCCACCGTTTCTCATGATGTACTCTGCATAGAAGTTAAATAAGCAGGGTGACAATATACAGCCTTGACATACTCCTTTTCCTATTTGGAACCAGTCTGTCGTTCCATGTCCCATTCTAACTGTTGCTTCCTGACCTGCATATAGGTTTCTCAAGATGCAGGTCAGGTGGTCTGGTATTCCCATCTCTTTCAGAATTTTCCACAGTTTATTGTGATCCACACAGTCAAAGGCTTTGGCATAGTCAATAAAGCAGAAATAGATGTTTTTCTGGAACTCTCTTGCTTTTTCCATGATCCAGCGGATATTGGCAATTTGATCTCTGGTTCCTTTGCCTTTTCTAGAACCAGCTTGAACATCAGGGAGTTCACGATTCACGTATTGTTAAAGCCTGGCTTGGAGAATTTTGAGCATTACTTTACTAGCGTGTGAGAGGAGTGCAATTGTGTGGTAGTTTGAGCATTCTTTGGCATTGCCTTTCTTTGGGATTGGAATGAAAACTGACTTTTTCCAGTCCTGTGGCCACTGCTGAGTTTTCCAAATTTGCTGGCATATTGAGTGCAGCACTTTCACAGCATCACCTTTCAGGATTTGAAATAGCTCAACTGGACTAGCTTTGTTCGTAGTGATGCTTTCTAAGGACCACTTGACTTCACATTCCAAGATGTCTGGCTCTAGGTGAGTGATCACACTTTTGTGATTATCTTCACTTAATGGCAAATAGATGGGGAAAAAGTGGAAGCAGTGGCAGATTTTATTCACCTGGGCTCCAAAATCACTGCACATGGTAACTGCAGCTGTGAAATTAAAAGATGCTTGCTCCTTGACAGAAAAGCTATGACAAACCTAGACAATGTATTACAAAGCAGAGAAATCACTTTGCCAACAAAGGTCCATCTAATCAAAGCTATGGTTTTTAACAGTAGTTATGTATGGATGTGAGAGCTGGACTGTGAAGAAAGCTGAATGCAGAAGAATTGATGCTTTTGAATTGTGGTGCTGGAGAAGACTCTTGAGAGTCCCTTGGACAGCAAGGAGATCAACCCTGAGTAGTCAATGGAAGGACTGATGCTGAAGCCGGAGCTCCAATACTTTGGCCTGTCTTGAAGATCTGACTCATTGGAAAAGACCCTGATGCTGGGAAAGACTGAAGGCAGGAGAAGGGGGCGACAGAGGATGAGATGATTGGACAGCATCACCAACTCAGTGGATATGAGTTTGAGCAAACTCCGGGAGATGGTTTGGCATGCTGCAGTCCATGGGGTCACAAGGAGTCAGACATGACTGAGTGACTGAACAGCATCAGCAACCTGCCCGGACAGACCACTTTGCCTTTGGTTGGGGAAATGGAGGGGCAGGGGAGAAACCATTAAACTCCTCAAATTCTCAGCCGTGGAAAGGCTGGGTTATTGGTACCATGACCAGGTAGGCATGTTTGTCTTGGATGACTTCACTCTCCTTCATCTCCCCCCTTCACCCTTCCCTCCTTGTCCTTGATCTTCCCCCTCCCTTCCCCTAACACACACGTGCACATGCGCACGCACACACACCATCGACAGAGGCATTCACAAGAGGGGAGGAGGAAGGCAGGGCCTTTGTGGCCACTGCTGTCCCATCAGCCCCTGCAGGCGCTCCTGGCTTCGTGGGTCTCTGCTCATCACCTCTCAGGGCAGAACAACTTCTCTAAGCAGCTCCCGCCATGCTTGGCTGCTCACAGTTCAGACTCAGCAGCCTTGTCCCTGGCAGAGAGTGTGCTCCCAGAGCTGCTGCAAGGATTTATGCCTCTGCCTGAGGAATCACCAGCCAGGTTTCCCTTTTATTTATTTAAAAATGTTGATGACACAAATAACACATGGCTACCTTTTGGTTGTAAAGTGTTTAAATCTAAACATAAAAATAAAGTTAAAGTCTGCCTTGGCCATATGCTCTGCCTCCCTCCCCATACATTGCATCCCTCTTCCCAGAGGTAACTGTTTTCTTAGGCATTTAAGCTCATATAAATAATATAGGGGGGAAAAGGTCTTCTTTCATGTCTTAAAGATGTAAACAGTATCACATGAGGTACAGTGTTTGATAAAATGCTTTTTCTCCCACTAATATTTCTGTCTTCGTCAGTGCATACAAATCGCTTCATTCTTCCCAACTGCTGCGCGCTGAGTGGCTGTGAGTGTCACGGTGTTTAGTTAACACATCCCTTACTAGTATTTAGGCCGCTTATAGATTTTGCCGCTAGAGGTGACACAGCCATGAATATCTTTGGGCCCTCCAGTTTGTGCCCGAGTGTGAGTGCCTCTCTCCATGTGTTATGTTTTAAAATGCACCAGCAAATTATCCCTTAAAACAGCTAAAGCAATTTATTGATAGATCCCACCAGCAAGGTCTTTTGAGTACCTTCTACAACATTCTAAGTAATACCTGATGATTTCGTATATGCAAACGTTTCTGTTTGGCATAACTTTGTTATTATTATGCACTTAATCACTCACTGGCTTATTCAACAAATGTGTACTGAGTCTCAGCCATCATCACCTACCAGAAAGGTTTGTAAGGCTGGCAGCTTTGCAAGCAGCAACCGGTATGGGTAACGTTAATGTCAGGAAAGGCTCCTAACAGCCCAGCCCCTTTCATCTGCCCACCATGGTCACTGGTAGTGCCTTTTCCTGGGCACTTCCAGCTCCCATTGCCCACTGAGCTGTTGGGCTGTCAATGCAAACCTGCTCAGGGTGTTGTCACATTCAATGGAGCAACTCATTCATCCCAAGGGTCCCAGTGGATCACTCCTGAGACAGGACTTGGCTGGAGGATTTGGGGATAGAAAACAGCGGTGGGGAGGAGGCAGAGCTCTCAGTTACAGGAAGGGACAAACGAAGCTAGAGAAGCTGGACTTTATCTCCTTTAAAATCTCCCCTACAATCAAACAGGTGCTACTAGATTTGGTAAGACTTTGGTGTGTTTCCCCTCATCTTCTGAAAATCACATACAAAACTGTTACAAAGGACCTAGTGTAATAATGCCACTGCTGCTAATAATAACGTTTCACCCAAGGGGCACAAGTAGTAAAGAACCTGCTGGCCAAGCAGGAGACACAAGAGAGGCGGGTTCAATCTCTGGGTCAGCAAGATCCCTGGAGAAGGAAGTGGCAACCCACTGCAGTATTCTTGCCTGGAGACTCCCATGGACAGAGGAGCCTGGCGGGCTACAGTCCAGGGTCACAGAATCGGACGCAACTGAAGCAACTTAGAACAACTGTTACACAGGCCATTACTTTGGGAGCTTCTGAGGAAATATACTGCCAGTTGTAATTGTAAGATGCTACTGATTATGCCACATCCTGCTTTCACAGATGTAAAAATGTAAATCAAAAGTCCTACAGACCTACAGAAATCTGGTAATAATCTACAATTCTCAAGTGCCTACTGTGCGCAAGACACTGCGAAGCCCTTTAACATGACTTGTATTATTTATTCCCCACAAAATGTTTTACAGCTGGCTCTCCAAAAAGAAAACGCCCTAATTTGTAGTCTTTGCCAATTTCCATGGTGTGAATACTCTCAGGGGTTATTCAACTTTCCAATCTGAAGTCCCTGAACTTAGGGTTGGAAGAGGAAGCACAAAATCAGCCCTTGCAATCTAGTGAGAGCTGACCCCAGCCCAACACGGGAGAGATGCTATGATTTTTTCTATTTTACAGATGAGGTAATTGAGGCTTAGCAGGGGGGTTAGATGATTTGTTCAGGGCCATGCAGGCTTCTCAGGTGGCTCAGTGGTAAAGAATCTGTCTGTAATGCAGGAGATGTGGGTTCGATCCCTGGGTCAGGAAAATCCTCTGGAAAAGGAAATGGGAACCTGCTCCAGTATTCTTGCCTGGAAAATCCCATGGACAGAGGAGCCTGGCAGAGTCCATGGGGTCACAAAAAGAGTCGGACTCAACTTAGAGACCGCACAAACAGCAGTGCAGCTAGCAGATAGGCAAACTGGCCACTCCACCATCAGATCCTTACAACTACCCCTCACTAAGAAAGGCCGTGCATAGTGGGTAAAGGAACTAGAATCATTCTTATGGTAACCCTCCCAGATGAGCAGGCAACTTCAGCTGACCCCTAATTCCATCGTGAGGGGCTGGAGTGGTCTTGGGGGTGATGGGAGCACTGAGTCCTATCCCCACGTTGTCTCTGTCTTCTTCCCTCGTGGATATCTTTATATGTTTGCTTAGACTCAATGCACCAAATACGTATTCAGCACTTACCATAAGCAGAGCACTGATCTAAACGCCATCCACTTGGCATCCAAAGAGCACAGAGGGTGCTTCTCCCCTCTCTGCTCCAATTTGCCAGTAAAGGAGAGAAACCAACTGTTTAATATATACTGGAACTCTCAAAAGTTCAGGAAATTACCTATGAAAATGGTGAAATGTAATTGAGTATTCATGTTGAAATGGAATAGTAGGTCAGTTTTAGTACAAAAGAAAATGAAAACCTATTTTTACCATATACCCACCTCCTTTCCCCCAAACATATCACTTAAGCTATCCAGTAGAGGTCACCAGGGTGAAGATAGAGCACCTCTGACTTTTCTCATTATCCATCTCCTGAAGACTAGCATGAGATCAGATTGCTCGGCTCTTTCAAGCCCAGGAAGGTGCATGGATGCTGAAAAGATGTTGTTATCAGCTGGGTGAGTATTCCAAATGAGGAGCTCAATGGAGAATCCAAACTCTGCAAGCTCACTGACATGGGAAAAAGATGGCTACATCTGTGAATCTGCCACTTCTTGGATCTCTGATTCTGCTCTTAAGGAATATAGTACATCCAGATGGGCTTCTCACCTAGCTACACCTATAGCATGCCACTCATTTATTTATTTGCAGCCATGCCCTGTGACCTTTTGCTTTGCCTGGCTGTTTGCCGCATAGCCCATAGGCAGGTGTCACACTCTCAGTGGCTTGATCCCCTTATAAAGACACCACCAAGCACACCAGGGCATGACTGCCTGGGCAGCTGCCAGATGGGGAAATCTACAATGAAAATATTCACATGCTAAAATGGTGCCAAGAGGCAGGCAGTCTTGTGAAACCAACATGGCTTTGGAGACACAATGCCACTGATGAGTAAGAGGCTTGGTGGTATTTATGGAAACCCAGCTGTTGCAGATGGTGACATTAGCTTGCTCGGCTATGGTTAACAGTCATCTGAGTTTGGGATCACTGAGCCTTAATACTGTATAGGATTTATTTTTTTTTGATCCCTACTATTCTCTGTTGTTAAACCCTGGTCTTTGGTCTGAACCACAGCTGTATATTTCCGAAGAAAGACTTCCAATTCTAACAACAAGCATGTATTAATCATACAACCACGTGTTCATTTCCAAACTGGGAATTCAACTTTAGCCAGGAACTGGCCCAGCAGGAGAAGAAAGACCATATTAAAGTTTTGAGGAAGAGGAACTGGTTCTCTCACGTGGTTGTAAGTGGTTTCAGAGCCATTCAGTGATGCGAGATAGCAAGAGTCAGCAGAGAGGCTGAGTGAAAACAGAACCCATAGGCTGCCCCTAGGGCTCACCTAGAGCAGAGAACCAGAAAGCGTGGTTAGTAGGCAGGACTGCAGGTGGATCATTGATCTTCTGTTTTACCCACTCTAACACCCAAACAGCAGGAAGGCAGATGCTAATAGTTTTTCTCAGTTCCTATCCTCATTCCATTTTCTCCCTGGAAAAAATGAGTTTCTCTCTCAACACCCTTCCAGCTATATGCCTTTTCATATGATTTATTGAATGCCTCTCCTAATGCCCAGCAATGTGCCAGGAATCCTGAGCAAGTAGTTACAGGATGTCCTTTAGAGGTGCACTGAAATCTGTGTGCACCTTCAGGACCTGGAAGAGAGGAGATGGGAAGAAAGCAGCACATTTGGGTGAGACCTAGTTTTCTCACTGAAAGTGGGAGGCGAGCTCTGGCCAGCATCTCTTTCTTCTTTTACCCGTCTTCCTCTGCTCCTCCTCTCTGCGAGAGAGGAACAACTAGATGAGGGACACTAGGCAGGATCTAGAGAACTCCAGGAAACTCGCTTCTCTGAGCTGCAATGGTTGGACTAGCTGAGGTCATTTGGCTTCCAAATGGGCCCTGAAATCTTAAAGCCGGCATTGGTAGACTGTGCCAGTCAGCCCAAGGGTTTTCACTGACTTCTGAGTTTATCCTCAGACTCTACCTACCTCCTACCTCCCAGGCTCTTTTCCTCAGTGTCCAGTGTCCATATATTACTTCTTGATTCTCCAACATCAAGCTTCCCTGATGGCTCAGTGGTAAAGAATCCGCCTGCAATGCAGGAGATGCAAGGCATGCCAGTTCCATCCCTGGGTCGGGAAGATCCCCTGGAGGAGGAAATGGCTACCCACTCCAGCATTCTTGCCTGGAAAATTCCATGGACAGAGGAGCCTGGCGGGCTACGGTCCAAAGAGTCAGACATGACTGACAGACTGAGTATACTCTCCAACATTACCATTTGACTGCCATTGACTGAGCTCCACAATGTTAAGGTGCTATTCAGGTTCTCTGCAATTTTTCAGGGAGGCAGTGTCGTACTCCATTTCAAAGAGGAGGAAAATACTCTGCCTGAATATCAGTAGGTAGGAGCAGAGGTCTCAAGGCAAATTTGATGTTGTCTGTTCTTGAAGCCTGTTATGTTTTTCCCTTGGAGTTTCTACACTGGGGATTTTTGTGATAGTGGTTGGGAATGATTGATGCTATAATACCCATAGGGCTCATCTGGAACTTTGCCGGGTAACTGATTAGAGTTATTAGGACTTATTAGGATTCATTGGTTTCTGTAGATCTCAGGTTCCCAATTCATGAAACAAGAGGGGTTGGACTGGGTGATCCCACTCCAGCTTCTGTCAGAGTCTGTGAGGAATCCGGCAGACTAACGGTGTTTCCAGGGACACTGGAAACTCTGCTATTAGGTTGGAGTCCTGGGGATTTAATCATTGGAGAGTAACTCAGGCTGGACAATGAGCCAGATAAATGAGATTTTCCCAGCCTAGATCACAGTATTTCAGCTCTTTGTCCCCATGAACACATACATTCTTGGAAGTTCAAGAGACTTGATCTTTACTCAGAAAATAAAATATCCCTGACCCATGCAAGCAATTCCAGCATTTGGAAAGGTATTATAAAGAGACCAAATTTGGGATATGTCCTTGGGAAAAAATGTATTTGAAGAGGTGAGTTTATTATAAAGTTTTATAGAAAGAATGAAATTTAAGCAGGACATGTAGATGAGTTCTTGGGCATTGCTGGAATATAAGCCTAGGAAAGAAAAAGTGATTTTATCTGATGATATGGGACAGAGGTAAAAGCAGTGGCACTTTTACTGCCAAAATAGATGACAGGGCTGATGAGAAAAAAGCGGAGGGCATATTACAGCAGGCTTGATGAATGTCATCCTGAAATCTAACTCAATATTTGAATGCTATAAATCGTGTTAAGAAATATAAGGCCAAATAAACCTTTGGGACTGTCTGTGACTGATTCAAGGCAACTGAGCTTAAACTGCTGCTGATGAAATGGATGGGGGTAGAATAATGGTATTAGCAATTTGAGAAAATCCTAATAAATCAGAGATGAAACCTGATTTAAGTTACACAAAACATCTTGCCAGAGCACATGGGTTCAGTTTGGCTGAAGTCTGTGTTTAAAATGAGAGCTGGAACTGGAGGATGGAATCACTGCCATTCTAGTTGTTGTTAGTGGCTAAGTCATGCCCGACTCTTTTTCAGCCCCATGGGACTTGCCACTCCTTTCCAAGTTCCAGCAAGGTTTTGTCGCGTGACACAGGGAGTGATGCTCACCACAGCAGCAAGCCCTTGTGTTTTCAGATCATGTTCATCTTATCTGAGGAGTCATCTCATCCTTCCCCCAGGTACTACCTCACATGTAACGATTTCACCCCAAATTATGAATAGATGAGGGGACTTCCCTGGTGGTGCAGTGGAAAAGAATATGCCTGCCAGTGTAAGGGTCACAGGTTCAATCCCCCGTCTGAGAAGATTCCACAAGCCTCAGAGCAACTAAGCCCATGAGCCACAACTTCTGAGCCTGGATGCCACAACTACTGGAACCCACGCACGTAGAGCCTGTGCTCCACAATGAGAGAAGCAAGCACAACGAGAAGCCAGGTCACCGCAACCAAGATTAGGCCCTGACCGCTGCGACTGGAGAAAACCTTTACAGCAACGAAGACCCAGCACAGCCAAAAATAAATAAATCAATAAAATCACTTAAAAAAACAAACAAACAAAAGAATAGATGAGGATACCAGTGCACATTCTGTGTTCAGAAGGTTCATGGAATTAAATTTCTCTTAGAAATTTAACCTTAAGGCATATATCCAATAAAGAAGTAAACATGTACCCACTAACAACTGACACAAAAATGGTAATAGTTGAAGTTGCCAAAAACTTAAATCACTTATCGTCACCAGTAAAGTGGATAAATTCTAAATGTCCTAAATAAACTGTGGTGTATTCATATGATGGAATGCTCTACAGCATTGAAAATGAGCAAACTACAGCTAGGTGGGGAGAAAATGGATGATTCTCATAAAATAATTTTGACCAACACACAAGCAAAAACATACTATACAATTCCATTTTGCTAAGATCAAGCATCGTGAATCTGTTGTTAGAAACCAGAGAGTCCTAAACTTTAAGGGGCTGGGAGCGGTAACGCTGGGGAAGAACACAAAGAGGCTTCTGGAAACAAGGTAGTGTTCTATTTCTTAACTTGGGTAGCAGCTACACATGTGCTCATTTTGTAAGAGTTCATCAACTGATATATTTATGAACTGTGCACTTTTCTGTATGTCCCTTATAATTACATTAACATTTAAAAATCATATCAAGGACATCATGCCTACAGGTGAAAGGTGGATCTTATCTGGGTCCAGACTGTAGTAGTTTATGATAGGACCAATCAATATCTCCCCAGCTTTCTGGATGCAGTTCAGGACACCTCACTTCTAAGCTTTCCTTGTTAAGACAAAATTCTCCAAATGTGTCTCTCCTCTGTGTTCCTGTCACTCTACTTATATTCCCACTTTAATATCTGTCATGAATGTGTTTGGACTAGCTAACTCTCTGCAAATTGGTTTTCTTTTTTTCCCCACTGACTTTCACTTCCTGATGCAGAAATCATGATTTATTTATCTGTATATCCCTCAGAGCACCTGAAACACTCACCAGCGTATGTTCAGGGAGCATTTGTGGACTCAAATCGACCCCTGCCACACATATGTTCAAGTCATATGTTGGTCTAATGAAGACAGTCAACATTTAAGTCATATGTTGTCCTAATGACGACAGTCAACATTTTCTTAATATGGCCGGTGACTTTCAAAGGAGGAACCATTAAGCACAGAACACATCAGATGCTTTTGCACTGTTATCACCATCCTAGAAAGTCCTATATTCTAACCAATATGTGTTGAGCATCTGCCACATACCAGGCTCTTGACTGATGAAACAGAAAACATCCTGAAGGAGGCCCCAGTTAGGAGAATGAAAAATTGAAAAACAGGTATTAGTGTGCTTCAAGTTTTCCCAGAAAAAAAAAATCACAAAAAAAGAGAGATTGCAAAAAAAAAAAAAGAATAGCTCAGCAGAAAAAAGAAAGCACCAATTCCCTAGAAGTGAAAGTGAAAGTCACTCAGACGTGTCTGACTCTTTGTGATCCCATAGAATAAGTCCATGGAATTCTCCAGGCCAGAATACTGGAGTAGGTAGCTATTCCATTCTCCATGGGATCTTCCCAACCCAGGGATCGACTCCAGGTCTCCCCCATTGCAGGGAGATTCTTTATCAGCTGAGCCACCAGGGAAGCCCCAATCCCCTGGAGTCACATCTTATTTGGAGTCCGCTGTGGCTGATGCAGAGGTTGAGTGTGGAGGCTCAGGTTCAGGGCTGAGGCAGGACCTCCCTGTGTCTCTCAGACCACTCCCACTCCCTTGCCCCTCCCCTGCAGGACACTGGCACAGACTCCACTCAGCCGCTCCCCACCCCTGGGAGTTGGGCGTTGTCCACCAGCACCCTTGCCTCACACGCTCTGTGGTGTGCACACCTCCTACTTGGCTTCAGCCTGGGCCCTAGCATTTACTCTCCTGCTGGAGGCCAGCTGCCTAAGGCCATCACCCAACCATTTCCCTTCTGAGAACAAAGGGCAATCAATCTGCCCTCTTGTTCAAGAAGCAAATACAAAAGCAAGGATGGCCTTAATATCACTCTGCCCTAGAGGCAAAAAAGCCAGGTGATTGTTCCCTCTGAAGGGCTTCCTGTGTGGCTCAGGGGTAAAGAATCTGCCTGTGCAGGAGATGCAGGAGACAGGGCTTTGATCTCTGGGTCAGGAAAATCCCCTGAAGAAGGAAATGGCAACCCACTCCAGTATCCTTGCCTGGAGAATCCCATGGACAGAGGAACCTGGTGGGCTATGGGGTCACAAAAGAGTCAGACAAGACTTAGCAACTGAGCACCTCATTCATCTGAGGATCTGGTCCTATATCTAGGTGAGCAACAACCACTGTGTTGACGGGAGGAGGGTTGCACAACCTCAGTAGTCCTGACGTTTGGGGCCAGATAATTCCTTGAGGTGGGAATTGTTCGTTGTGGGTAATCAGCAACAGTCCTGGCCTCTACCCATTAGATACCAGTGCTGCGATTCATGGGGTTGCAAAGAGTCGGACATGACTGAGTGACTGAACTGAACTGAACTGAGCACGTCTTCAAGAGATGAAAACTGAAAGTGTCTCCAGATAGTCCCAAATGTCCCTGCGGTGCAAATGAGGGGTGAAATCACCCCATCCCATCCCCAGTAGAGAACCAGTAACTTCGAGTGATCATGAGCCCAAGTTTCTATACAATGAAATAACTCAACTGCCTAGCTGTGATTTAATAAGTTTTAATTATTAATAGCAATTTAATAGCTATCAATGCTAATAATTTAGTATTCATTATTAATACATTATTAGGGATTAGTCACATAATTACCTCTTGAGGATGGTTGGGATGGTTGAGGAAGGCTAAAGGGAGAGAAGAGTGGGGCCCACTGACTGCAACTAATTTAGACAAAATTATTTTAGGCTGGGAACTTAAGGCTTAGTGTTGCATGCTGCCATTTCATTGGTGAGAAGAGGGGCTGGTACAACACAGCAATTAGGGAAGAAGATCAGAATTAGAATGACCTGGATTCAAATCTTAGCTCTGCCTCTTATTAAATGTGTGCATTCAGGCAAGTTATCTCACATCTCTGCCTAGGAAGATTCATTGCTATACAGATGGTACTGTCCTTAGTCGATGCCAATTCTGAGCCACCCTGTGCCAGGTCTGCAGAGAGGGACAGTACCTGGGCCAGCTGCCTCTTACTGCCTCAGCATCCTCTTCTGCATCCCCACTCCCTTGGTGATCAGAAAGGCTCTCAAGCTTTTACCTTCCCCCAGAAGCTACCTTGAAAAAGAGGAAGAGAAACAGCTCTGCTTAAAGACTTTAAGTGAATTTTTGTCCAAAAGAGTTATTCATATAAAGATACTGAAATGGAGCAGGACCCCATGGTCCTTGCTGCCCTCCTTCTCTGCTTGCCTTTTTTTCTGTGGAAAACTTTAGTCAAAGAATAAGTTTAATCAGAGAAATAAGAAATGCAGAAACAGAGGAAAACAGTCAAAAGAGACTAAATAATAATAAGGTAGTCATTAAGCAGAGTCAAGGACTTTTAGCTCCTTCTCAAGGGCTATAGATAATATTCTGAGCCATAGCCTGTGAACTGTCTTAAAGATACCAAAACCCCAGAGAAGTTAACTACATGATGACCAGGCTGTACCCAGGACAGGAGCTGCCACAGTTTCAAGAACTGGACGCTAAGAAACGGGAACAAGTGGACCCTGGAACTGAAGACGGACTACCTTAAACAAGCAGGATGACACTGGCCAGACCACTGGTGACCAGTGTGAAGATGACTGTGCTTTTTCTACCTGTAGTCTTCCTCCCCTCCCCCGCCACTCCTGTCTATAAAATCTCTAACCTTCTGCTTGTCGAGGGTGGGGGTAGTCGGCCTTTGGACAGGTGTCTGCCACTCTCCCTACTACCCCGACATCCAGATGCCGGCATCTGAAATAAAGCAAACTTTCCTTTCCACCAAGCTGGCTTGTATATTGGCTTTTGAGCTTTGGGCAGCTGGAGGACCCCCTGCCCCCAACACCTTTCAATTTCATTAAATATTTAATTTATTTTCCTAGATCACTCTTCTGGGAGCTTTGAGTTGCTAGCAGAGTAGTCTGACTACCTATATGCATATGCTGGAGGCCACGTGTAGGTATCCAGAGGACAGCCCTACCCCGAGTCCAGCCTTCCACCAGCCCAGCGAGGTACTGAACACTGAGAGAGCTATCTCAGACCAGACTTACTTACTCACTAGATGAATTCCACCTAAGAACTTCATTTCACCATATATGGAGCAGAATAACTACCAGGTTGAGCCTGGCCCAAATTTCTGATCCGCAGAGTCAGAGATAAAATGGTGCTTGTTTAAGCTGACTAGTTTTGGGGTGGTCTGTTCTGCAGTGGTAGTCAGCTAGTAAAGTAGAAAGTAAGGTAGGATGACAGGGAAGAAGAGATCTCTGAGATGGGAGTGATGGGGCTTCATGCGACCTTGGGGAAGGCAGACCACGGTCAAGTGGACGTGAAGGCCGTGAGGAGGGCGTAGCCAATGCAGGGAGGACAGCAGGAGAGCGGGGCAGTGGGAGCACGGAGAGAGTCCTGAGCTTGTCTGCAGTGACGGGAGAGGCTGATGTGGGTGGAAACAGCAGGAGGAAGAGATTTCTGAAAAGAAAAAAAAAAATCACTGGATAATGTCAGGGTAATGCCTGAAACTGGAGACGCTTGTTGCTACCGAGAAGGCAGTTTCAAGGTGAAGAAGGCTTCACCTCTGGTTATTGCTTCAGTGTCAGAGGCTGTTTATTAAATGTGTCATGATTAAAAAAAAATGCTCACTAGTCCAGACTGAACCCTAAGGTGAGTTTTCTTTCTCTGGCAAGAATGTGAAAGGTGTGACTTGCATTAAATGCATCTCAGCTTTGGGTGGTTTTCTGGTCATGGATTAAACCTGAAACCCACATCCCAAGATTCCCAGAAGGAGATTCCTATTGACCCTGAGGCTGGTGTCCCTGCAGTGTGCCACAGAGCCGTGGTGAGGTTCTAAAATTTCTCTGTTCAAGGTGCCTCTTTTTCAATTTTCAGAATCCCCCTATTAAAGTATAACCATTCTGTTCATTCATTTATTCAACAAATAATTCTTGGGAACCTAGCATGGGCCAGGCACTGTTCTGCATAATTTCCAACATGGGATAAGACAGTGCTGCCCTGGCGCTGGTCTAGAGCAGCTTATGCCCTAATGGGAGATGTCGATCGTAAACAAGTGAACCAACATGATGATGCAAGAGCTATTTTAAAAAAAGAAAGAAACCAGGGCATGTAACCCAAAGTGACTGAAGGTAGGAGACAATAGCTGACGAAGGATCCTGTAAACCATAGGACCCCATGGGGTCTTCCTGGGGCAGACCCCTCCCCATATCCTCTGCTGTAGCTCTTCTCTGAAGTACCTGGATAACAACTATCTAATGCACATTTCTCAAGCTGTTTCACAGATGTTAGAACCACCACCACACAGAAGAAATAACTACTTGATGACCATAAGCATGTAGCCCCCTGACCCACTGGCACCTAAAGATTAACAATGCTAACCCCTGTTACCTCACCACCAACCAATCAGAGAACTGTGCATGAGCTGATCACATACCCAGACTCCTCTCCGTCACCATACCTTAAAACCTTTTCCTGAAACCCACTGGAGAATTCCAGTGTTTTGAGCACTAGCTGTCTTGAACCCCTTGGAGGGCACCTGCAGTTAGGTGCTGCACTTTCCTTCAACACAACTGTGGTCAGCAGGTTGGCTTTATTGCACACAGCTGAGTGGACCCATGTTGGGTTTGGTAACAGTCATGGAGGGCCTCTCTGGGGAGACAGTGTTTGAGCTGCAGTCTGAATCCTAAGGCCTAACCATGTGAGATCTGAGAGAAGGGCTCCCAGGGAGAGGGAAGAGCAAGTGCAAAGACTTGAAGCTGGAAGCAGTTAGTGTCTGAAGCACAGAAAGAGAGAGAGAGAGAGAGAGTGGCACAGTGAGGGGAAGGGTGAGGGGCAGGAGAAGACATCAGGCAGTCAGGTTTATGTGTTGACCACAGAAACGCTTGTGGGGCCTGGTAAGCGGCTGGATTTCTTCTCTCTTTTCTTTAAATTAAAAAAGTTGTTCTTTTTTTTTTTTTTTTTTTGCTGAAGGGCACAGCATGTGGGACCTTAGCTCCCCTGGCTAGGGTTCTAACCGGAACCCCCTGCAGTGGAACCGCAGAATCTTAACCCCTGGACCACCAGGCAAGTCCAAAGGGTTGGATTTCCCTTTAAGTTTCACAGGGAGGAAGAAGAGAGAGCAGGGGCTGATTTCTTTTTTTAAACAGATCTCTGGTTGATGGAATAAGTTCTCAAGATCGGTTATGAAGTTATTAAGATCACATCAGGGGTTGGCAGATTTTCTGCAAAGGGCTAGAAAAGTAAACACTGTAGGCTTTGAGGAGGTTTGGTGTCTGTGGCAGGTACTCAGCTCTGCCTCATGCTGTAAATAACACGTGGATGCAATAAGTGTGGCTGTGTTCCACTAAAATAGTTTTTGCAGAGATGGGAGGTGGGCTCGATCAGACCCCTAGGCAGTTGTTTGCAGATAGCTGGATTAGATGATGAGATGGGAAGCAGCAGAGTGCACCCGGAGGAAGGTGGCTCACGTTTAGTGGAGACACAGAGGACTCCAAGGGCCACGGCCACAGGATCTGAAACGGAAGGGGTTGCCTGATGGCAGCTGCAGAGCTCTCACATTGCCTGATCTTGCAGGGGCTGCTCCTCTGAGAGCCTGTGTTCAGGCGGTGTCCTGGGGCGGCGGGGTTCATGGGAACTGAGACTTAACAACTGGGGGAGCCTTTGTAAGAAAATGGGTAAAAAATGACAAAAACACCAAATTAGGAACAGGGCCTCAGGAAAAAAAAAAAAAAAAAGCCTGCGAGAGTGACAGACCCTGAGGTTTGAGCTTGATTAGCTTCAGGCTAAATCCGCCTCAGCTTGTGTTTATATTTTTTCCCCCTGAGCTCATAGCAACAAACTGAGCCTCATTATTTTGAGTCAGATTGTTTCAAAAAAGCTTCCTTTAGTGACATCTGGTGCATGACTGATACTTTGAGACACTCAGGATCCTAAACCGTGGAAGAGGCCCCTGCTCTGCCTTTACTGCGAGGTTCCGCTGTGTCTGATTTGTTGTTACCGGATGTAGGCGCCGAGGACCACCCTTATTCCACAGTCCTCGTAACACAAACAGCAGCAGCTCACCGTCTCCTCACGTCCTGCTCATGTACTCTTGTCTGTATTATCTCAAATGACACTGGAACCCAGAAAGAATGGATGCTGTAGATCAGGAAGAGAAAAACAAATGTCATACATTAATGCATAAAACACGGAATCTAGAAAAATGGTACTGATGGACCTATCTGCAGGGCAGGAATAGAGACACAGACGTAGACAGTGGACTTGTGAACACAGCAGGGGAAAGAGAGGGTGGGGCAAACTGAGAGGAGCACTGAACTATATACATTGTGTGTGTGCACGCACGGGATCAGTTGCTCAGTTGTGTCTGACTCTTTGCAACTCTCTGAACTGCAGCTCGCCAGGCTCCTCTGTCCTTGGGATTTTCCAGGCAAGAATACTGCAGTGGCTTGCCATTTTCTTCTCCAGGGGATCTTACAGACCCAGGAATAGAACCCGCATCTCTTGTGTCCCCTGCATTGGCCAGCGGATTCTTTCTCACTGTGCCACCTGGGAAGCCCATTCAGCACTAAAAGTGAAATATATACATTGCTGCTGCTGCTAAGTCGCTTCAGTGTCCGACTCTGTGCGACCCCATAGACGGCAGCCCACCAGGCTCCCCAGTCCCTGGGATTCTCCAGGCAAGAACACTGGAGTGGGTTGCCATTTCCTTCTCCAATGCATGAAAGTGAAAAGTGAAAGTGAAGTCGCTCAGTCGTGTCCAACTCTTAGTGACCCCATGGACTGCAGCCTACCAGGCTCCTCCATCCATGGGATTTTCCAGGCAAGGGTACTGGAGTGGGATGCCATTTCTTTCTCCGAATATATACATTACCATGTGTAAAATAGATAGCTAGTGGAAAGTTGCTGTGTAACACAGGGAGCTCAGCCTGGTGCTCTGTGACAACTTAGAGGAGTGGGATGGGGGTAGGGGGGAGGAATGTTCAGGAGGAAGGGGACATACGTATATGTTGACTGATTCACGTTGTTGTATGGCAGAAACCAACACAACACTGTAAAGCAATTATCTGCCAATTAAAATTTTAAAAAATTATGGATAAATTTTTAAAATGAAAGAAAGAATGGATGCTGAGGCTTTAGGTGATGAAATGGAAGCACTTTTATGGGTTGAATCTATTCTATTGTGTCCTAAAAGATTCTGTATGTGAGTATCAACCTCTTCTCTGAATTCCACACATCTTTCTTGGGAAAATACTTGGCTAAGCACCTGTACTAAGTGCTAAATCTCCGAGTCAACTGCATGGAAAGCCGGGGGGAGGGGTCGGCTTGGTGGCTTAGTAGTGGGAGGGGAGAGAGCGGGGAGGAGGGAGGGACTTGGAGCCTGTGGTTGGAGGAAGGACATCTCTCTGCAATGGGCTGTCCCTCTGAATCCCCTCTCTGTCCTTTCCCTTCCTAACAAACTGTCAGTTAAATCAACCAAAGAGAGGGAAGAAGGGAGGACAGGGGTTGGCAGGGAAGAACAAAGGGCTTGATGTGCATGGATCTCTCTAGAAGCAGTAGAAGGAGCTGAGTTCTGCAGCAGGAATGTGGGGAAGGGTGGTGGAGGTATATGAGTGATAAACAAAGCAGGTAAGGAAGATGGAAACCATGGCAACTCACAGAAATTATGGGAAGGTTTAGGTGGCCACAAGCCCTGAAATGAAAGTTGTCTTGAAAGTTAACCGTGTCACTGACATGCAGAGGAGCCTACCTGATGGTGGAGATGGCAGCAGGCACGGGACACCCCTGGTGTGGCCGCAGCCAGCAGGCTCACGATGTTGGTGAGCTCAGGTGAGAATCCCCAGTGTGCATGCTCAGTCACTTCAGTCGTGTCCCTGACTCCTTGAGACCCCGTGAACTATAGCCCACAAGGCTCCTCTGTCCTTGGGACTCTCCAGGCAAGAATACTGGAGTGGGTTACCATTTTCTTCTCCATGGAATCTTTCTGACCCAGGGATTGAACCCACGTCTGCCAACGTCTCCTGCATTGCAAGCAGAATCTTTACCTATTTAGTTACCTGGGAAGCCCTCATAATCCCCAGAGGCCCTGGAAATATCAGAAGATTAAACAAAGGATTGATTTTCTGCCTAAGTAGGTGCATCCCTGGAAATCACAGAGATGTAATGTGACCTCCCTGGAGACCCCAGCAAGGTGAAGCCTAGAGATAGTTGGGCTGTTGGGGGTTACATATTTGTCTTCCCTACTTGATGGCATGGCAACCCACTCCAGTATTCTTGTCTGGAGAATTCCATGGACAAAGGAGCCTGGCAGGCTATAGTCCCTGGGTTCACAAAGAGTCAGACACAACTGAGCGACTAAGCACAGCACACTTGATTGTATAGTTGTGGTGGTAGTGACCTTGTTATTCATCTTCATAATCCTCCCCTGTCCTTGAGTCACTATGACTCCATCCTAACCAGAGCCTAGCACAGCCACTGGCATATATTGTGTTCACATGGTGATTATATGTGCAATGAATACATGAATAAGGAATGCTCAGAAGTCTGTACACCGGCCTGCACCATCCTTCATTCTTGATCAGGTTTAACTTCTTTCTTGGGCTTTTGGGTCTATCTATCTGCCATGAGAGAATTAATGTTGCTATCATAGCGTTGTTCAGGCTGACATTTAGAATTATAGAATGGCAGAGCTGGAAGCGACCTTACAGATGGCGTCCAAAGCTTTCCATGAAATCTGAGCACCTTGAAACCCCTGAGGCAGATTTTAGTTAACTCCTATTTATCTGAAAGATAAACAGTCAGGACATGCAAATATCTGGAATCTTTTATACATTCTATGCCATATTTTTATCTGTGAGAGAGTATCTTAGACTCTGTGAGATATCAAATCCTTTCACTTATACTGTCTCATTGAATTCCCACAGTATCTCTTAATTTTTTAAATGAAAAATTTATTTATATATTTGTTGTTGGTTACACCAGGTCTTCGTTGCTGCATATGGACTCTCTCTGGCTGCCGTGTGCAGGCTTCTCATCGGGTGGGGCTCCTGTGGAGCACGGGCTCTAGGCATTGGTAGCTGCAGCACATGGGCTCAGTACTTGTGGTACATGGGCTTAATTGCTCTGCAGCATGTGGATTCTTCCCAGACCAGGGATCAAACCTGTCTCCCCTGCATTGGCAGGCAGGTTCTTATTCACTGGACCACCAGGGAGGTCCATCATAGTATCTTTTTAGGTAGATAATGAGATCTCCCATTTTACAAAGGTTAAGTTACTTGCCCTGAATCGTTTAGCTAGCAAACAGCCACCTGAGTTCAAAGTGGTCTACTAATTTTATGTTTAGGGCGCTATGCCTCATGTGTATTCCATAAAGGACAAATAGGCAAACCCCAAGCATCTCTTGATAAGAAACATCAGTTCCAGGTTTTCTCAATCTCCTGTCACTTCTTCAGCTCCAGTGCTATGTGGTAACATTCCAGATTTAAGTTAGCACCACTGTTTCAATAATTCTCCTGAGCTGTGACTGGGTCTGAACTCTACGTTACCTCATGTCCAAAGGCTGTACTAGTTACACGTTGCCGCTATAACACATTTCCACACACTTAGTATTTTGGAAGACTTACAGTTCTGGAAGTCAAAAATGCAAAATGAGTTTAACATCTAAAAATCGAGGCATTGGTGTTACTGAAAGCTCAGCTTCTCGATACACCAGTGCCAAATTTGAATCTCAGAGACAGTTTTGGGTAAACCCGCCACAGTCTGTGGGGTTGCAAACAGTCGGACATAACTGAGCGACTGAACTGGAACTGAGAAAAGGATAGCTTTATTACTTTGCCAGACAAAGGGCAAGACAGGGGACTCCCACCTTGAAAAACCGTGTGTCCCGACCCAGGAGAGTTTGATGAGTTTTATGGTTCAAGGAAGGGTTTGCTGACAAGATTAGGGTGTGTGTAGGGTCTCAGGTGGTTGGTCTTCTAATTTGGGTGTGCGTCTCCTGTCCCTTTAATCTTTTTTAAAAAAACTTTTTATTTTGTATTGGGATATAGCCGATTAACAATGTGATAATTTCAGGCGAACAGTGAAGGCACTCAGCCTCACTTATACATGTATCCATTGGCACAGGACACTGAGCAGAGTGCCATGTGCTATATGGTAGGACCTTGATGGCTATCCATTTTAACTGTAGCAGTGTGTACAGAACCTTCCCAAACTCCCTTTAATTTTACCTCAGGTGGTTTCTTGGCTGTTCTTCTCTTGATTAGCAACTGTTGGAATCTGCCTTTTGGAACTCAGGGAAAGTAATGGAGGCTGGAGTCTTGCCTACAAGAAACGGGGGACAAAAAAACCTGTGTCTGGGAGCCCCACCTGGTGTCACTGGCAAGGTTGGTCTGTTCTGGAGACTCAAGGGGAAGGCTTTCCTTTCCCTGTCTGGCTTTTGGAAGCTGTTGGCATTCCTTGGCTTGTGATCAACTCACCCCAGTCTCTGCCGCCATCCTCACATTGCTTTCTCCTCTGACTCTGATTCCTCCGACACCCTTTTATAAAGATCCTTGTGATTATGTCAGGTTTACTGGATAATCCAGGGTCATCCCCTCACCTCAATGATTCTTAATTTAATCACACATGCACAGCCTCCTATGCATGTCCACAGGTTCCAAAGATTAGGTCATGACCCTATTTGGGGGCCAGTATTCAGTCTTCCAAAGAGGAAGTTTTTCTTTTCCTGGTGTATCAGGCCCAGTGACTTTAAATATATACATATATATTCATTTATTTTGCTGCACCAGGTCTTAGTTGCAGCATGCAGGATCTTTAGATAAGCATCCGAACTCTTAGTTGCAGCATATGGGATCCAGTTCCCTGACCAAGGATCGAACCTGGGGCCCCTGCATTGGGACAATAGAGTCTTAGCCACTGGACCACCAGGGAAGTCCCTAGGCTCGGTGACTTAAAGAGAGATTTAAAATTTTTACTTGTCAAGGACTTTATCAGAAGAGAGAATGGGAGGGTTGGAGTACGAAAGCTCATTGCATTGCCAAGAAGGGGAAAAAAGATATCCAAGACTTTCTCGGGGGCCTGTCCTTTCCTCACAGGTGTGCCCCGCCCCCCTTAGTCTCTGAGTTCAGAGCAAAGGCAGAGGTAGGCAGACTGGTGTCCTTGCTATTGCTATTTAGTTGCTGAGTCATGTCCTACTGTTTGCAACCACATGGACTGTAGCCCACCAGGCTTCTCTGTCCATGGGATTCCCTAGGAAAGAATACTGGAGTTGCCATTTCCTTCTCCAGTGTCTTTGTGTCCATGAACAGAGACAAAATTCCTTAGTCCTGGGTTTTGAGCCTCTACCTAGAAGTGAGAAGGATGCCAAAGGCCAGGGTTTGTATGTATGCTGACTAATCTTTGGTATCAGTTTGTGTTGATGGGGGGAGCTATGGGTTCCAGCTTGAGAACCTTGGCTGTCTGTATCCTAGGATGCAAACCTGTCTGAGTGGTCCAGGGGACCCATGGAGCGGACTCACCAGACAGGCCTCTCTGCCTCCTGCAGGACTGGAGAGCCCTGCTGGACAGGACTCTCTTAGTGGCAGAGGAAAGCGTGGGAGCTTCATGCTTAGAGCAAAAGAAGTTAAATGACACTGGGAGGTGGGCAGGGACCACATCTGTCACTCAGATCAGCCCCTGCCCCAGCCCCTCAGGCTCACGGCCAAGGAAGTTAAACAGTGAGTGGAAGCTAAAAGAACTGTTTTTCTCAAATCCCTGGGAGGGCATCAAAAGTGCAGAAAAGCCTTGCTGACTTGGCAGTCCGGGGGTCTTGGGCTTGGGCAGCCTCAGGAAGTGGCATGCGGGGCCCCCAGGGCTTCCTGAGCCTGAGCTGGCAGTGAATAGGGGGAGGGAACAACAGTGAAAGCACATTTTAGGATCTTCCCTTGAAGAGTGGGAGGGATGAAGAGCTTTGAAGGTGCGCTGAGGCCCTTGAAATTGAGGCTTGCAGCCAAACCCGAGAACACCTGTGATGAAATAATATTTTAAAATATTACAGCAGGGTTTCCCTGGTGGTTCCAATGGTTAAGAAACCACCTACCAATGTAGGAGACATGAGTATGATCCCTGATCCAGGATGATCCCACATGCTGTGGAGCAGCTAAGCCGCTGTGCCACAACCACTGAGCCCACGCCTAGAGCCTGTGCTCTGCAGGAAGAAAAGCTCATCTACTGTAACTAGAGAAAAGCCTGCGCAGCAATGAAGACCTGCTGCTGCTGCTGCTAAGTCGCGTCAGTCGTGTCTGACTCTGAGTGACCCCATAGACAGCAGCCCACCAGGCTCCACTGTCCCTGGGATTCTCCAGGCAAGAACACTGGAGTGGGTTGCCATTTATTTCTCCAATGCATTAAAGTGAAAGTGAAGTCACTCAGTAGTGTCCGACTCTTCGCAACCCCGTGGACTGCAGCCTACCAGGCTGCTCCGTCTATGGGATTTTCCAGGCAAGAGTACTGGAGTGGGGCGCCATCGCCTTTTCCGTAAGGAAGACCTAGCACACCCCAAAACAAATAAATGAATAAACAGACTCTTAAAAATACATTAATAGCAGTCTTAATTTTCCTGTTATTTTTCTGTTACCCTACAACCCCCTCAACCTTCCCCTCTTCAAGTGAGGTATTCATTGCCATGGAGAATGGATGTTATCGCAAAAACAGAAAAAAAGGTGTGAGTTTCAAAAGCTTAGCTTTGAGGATACTTAAGGCATGAATAATATGTTTAGACTGATACCTGGTGAGTGAGGGGTAGACATTTTAGCTCTAGATTCCCAGGATTTGGGTGAGGGGTGGAGAAAAATAGAGGGCTTCCCTGATAGCTCAGTTGGTAAAGAATTTGTCTGCAATGCAGGAGACCCTGGCTCGATTCCTGGGTCGGGAAGATCCACTGGAGAAGGGATAGGCTACCCACTCCAGTATTCTTGGGCTTCCCTGGTGGCTCAGCTGGTAAAGAATCTGCCTGCAATGTGGGAGACCTGGGTTCGATCCCTGGGTTGGGAAAATCCCCTGGAGAAGGGAAAGACTACTTACTCCAGTATTCTGTCCTGGAGGTAGAAATATGGAGAAGGAAAGAATGAGTGTATGTTGTGACTTGGTGTCAAGGGAAGGGCGCGTGTTCTCAGTCATCACTCATCTGGTGATAAGAGCACTTTCTATTCAACTGGGGAAGTCCAAGAAGAAAGACACGTTGAGCCTCCTGCCCAAATGGCATCCTAGAGCACAGACGTGGGAGGGACCAGAGAAGTGGCTGCCTGTGTGATAATTTGAGGCATGTGGAGTCCTATACAGTCTCCTGGTCTCATCCTGGTTCAGTGTGGTGCTGAAAAGTTAGAGTTAGTCGTTTAGTCATGTTCCACTCTTTTCTACCCCATGGACTGTAGCCCACCAAGATTTTTCTGTGCATAGAATTCTCCAGGCAAGAATACTGGGGTGGGCTGCTATTCCCTTCTCCAGGGGGTCTTCCCCACCCAGGGTTCGAACTTGCTCCTCCTGCATCGCAGGGCTGTAGCCTTAGAATTGGCCCCCAGTGGAGCCTGGCTGCAGATGAGAGAGCTGTACCCAAGCTTTCTGTGGAGATGAGGGACAACCCAGGAATAGCTTTGAGGGGTAAGTGAAGTCCTGATGGAACTGAAAGGTCTCAGCAGTTGCCAACCTGAAGAGATGATGTCTTCCCTACTCAAAATGATTCTGTTTGAATCCTCCCCTCAGATTTACATGCACCCCTAAAAAAGGCTACCCATACTACTAAAAAGGGTATACTACTATCGAGTAGTATCCCGATAGATTGTGATTCAGTGTATGCTCTTCTGGCATAAAGGGAACTTGAAATAGAAATCAGATTAAGTTGTAGAAAAATAAAGAAAATCCCACTCTGGGCATGTCTGAGTTAGGGGACCGCGCTTTGCAATTTCTGCTTAATAGCGATGCATTTGCAGGTGACTCATGTCCCTAGCTTAAAGCAAGGTGTCATTTTTATAAGGCAAAAGTTTACATCTTCTATACAGGGACATGAGTTTTTCATCTGAAGCTACTGGATCACCCACTTTTCAATTGCTCCTATATGTGAAATCACTCTTACTGAGGGTCTGGAAAAACACATCAATTTAATTTATATTTACCTACTGTATTACTCAGGTTTTGAGGGAGTGGTGGTGGTCAGAGCAAATTCTAAGCTATCACGATTTTTGTGAATCTGAAGAACTGGAACAGCCTTGGGATATATATGGGTCAAAGGTCATCTGTGCTATATTTGACATCCCAGAAAACCAGTTTAAGCATTTTGTTTTTTGAATCTTGTATAAAATTTTGAACTTACTCTAAATAAGAGAATACTATGGTGTGCCTCCATGTTCCCATCCCATAGCTTTAATTGTCAACATTCTGTCAGTCTCAAACTATTAAATTTTGAAACAGGCAATGCTTCATTTTAAAAGTGAGGAAATGGGCTTCCCTAGCGGTCCAGTAACTGGGAGTCCTCTTGTCATTGCAGGGTACATGGGCTCGATCCCTGGTCTGAAGCCCCCGCAACCTAGAATCCACGTTCTGCAACAAGAAGAGCGATGAGAGACCCATGCATCTCAATGAAGAGCAGCTTCCTCTTGTCCCAGCTAGAGAAAGCCCTCACTCGGAAACGAAGACCTAGCACAGGTAAAGACAAATAAAAATAAATAAATAATGTGAGGAAATGCCGGGCTGAGGGCATATCAGTGATCTGCCTAGTTCTCTGAAGTATTTGGTACACTAATCAATAGTCAATATTTGATCATCATAACATTCCAGAACCCAGATATTCTGGATAAGCAGGAGGTCATCTTACAACGGTAATTTAACCTGACTCCCCCGTAGCATAGCCTTGTCTGTCCTGACCGATAGAGATTATTCTGTATTTCTTAAAGAAAGCATTTTCAGTTAATTAGTGTACCTTCCAGTCTGATGAGATTATGCTATGTCATTGTTTTTTTGGTCAGGTATTTTGATCTCCATTGCAATCACCAGGCCATGTAACAGCATGCTAATGCTAACAGGAAGCTTTCTCTTCTGGGTACAAATAATCATATTTTTATCTACATCTGAATACATCTCTTCAATATTTAAATGGTACTCATGTTTTATTAGCATTTCACTTGTTTTAAACTGCATTCCTGTTTCCCATTAGAGGTAAGGATGGGAGAGGAAAAAGATTTTATGGGAGAAGTTGTGTGTGTGTGCTTAGTCAGGTTTGACTCTTTGTGACCCCATGCACTGTAGCCCACCAGGTTCCTCTATCCATGGAATTTTTCAGACCAGAATACTGGAGTGGGTTGTCCTTCCCTTCTCCAAGGGATCTTCTTGACCCAGGGGTCAAATCTAGGTCTCCTGCATTGCAGGCAGATTCTTTTCTGTCTGAACCACCAGGGAAGCCCCATGGAAGAAGGTAGGTCATGTTGAATCTGTGGCCTTCTACTGTAACCAGAAAAACAAGACAACCATCTCAATATAAACTTTGAAGAGAAGATTTTGCTGTGTGAAATCAACTCATCATCTGAAATGAAGTTTGAGGTCTTTCTTACTGGTGACCCCAACAGTCATAATTCTTAATCTTCTGCTCAAAGAATATTTTAAAAAGCACATCACATGTACCACAGCTTTCTTATCCATTCATCTGCTGATGGACATCTAGGTTGTTTCCATGTCCTGGCTATTATAAACAGTGCTGCGATGAACATTGGGGTACATGTGTCTCTTTCAATTCTGGTTCCCTTGGTGTGTATGCCCAGCAGTGGGATTGCTGGGTCATAAGGCAGTTCTATTTGCAATTTTTTAAGGAATCTCCACACTGTTCTCCATAGTGGCTGTACTAGTTTGCATTCCCACCAACAGTGTAAGAGGGTTCCCTTTTCTCCACACCCTCTCCAGCATTTGTTGCTTGCAGACTTTTGGATTACAGCCATTCTGACTGGTGTGAAATGGTACCTCATTGTGGTCTTGATTTGCATTTCTCTAATAATGAGTGATGTTGAGCATCTTTTCATGTGTTTGTTAGCCATCTGTATGTCTTCTTTGGAGAAATGTCTATTTAGTTCTTTGACCCATTTTTTGATTGGGTCATTTATTTTTCTGGAATTGAGCTGCATAAGTTGCTTGTATACTTTTGAGATTAGTTGTTTGTCAGTTGCTTCATTTGGTATTATTTTCTCCCATTCCAAAGGCTATCTTTTCAGCAGATGAATGGATAAGAAAGCCGTGGTACATATACACAATGGAGTATTACTCAACCATTAAAAAGAATATATTTGAATCAGTTCTAATGAGATGGATGAAACTGGAGCCGATTATACAGAGTGAAGTAAGCCAGAAAGGAAAACACCAATACAGTATACTAACACATATATATGGAATTTAGAAAGATGGTAAGGATAACCCTGTATGCGATACAGCAAAAGAGACACAGATGTATAAAACGGACTTTTGGACTCTGAGGGAGAGGGAGAGGGTGGGATGATTAGGGAGAATGGCATTGAAACATGTATACTATCATGTAAGAAACAAATCACCAGTCCGTGTTCGATACAGGATATGGGATGCTTGGGGCTGGTGCATGGGGATGATCCAGAGAGATGATATGGGGTGGGAGGGGGGTTCAGGATTGGGAACTCATGTACACCCATGGTGGATTCATGTCAATGTCTGGCAAAACCAATACAGTATTGTAAAGTAAAATATAGTAAAAATAAAAATTAAAAAAATTAAAAATTAAAAAAAAAAAGCACATCACAAATTGGGGAAGAGAGTATAGAGAATCATTCAAATCAGAGACCAAATTCCAGCTACTGAACTGCCTGGCTGTGTGATCTTGGGCAAGAGGCCTAATTCTCCATCCTGAGCTATAAAAATGGGAATAATAAAGATGTTGTGATGATTAAAGGAGATGATGTGTGTGAAGTGCTTAGTGCACAGAGTACTTGGCACATAGACTGCTTACTAAATGGTCATTGCTTTTGTTATCACTATCATTTGGCAGGTTTGTGAAATGGAGATAACTCTAAGGTAGAAAAATCCTTTGAAGAGAAGAAAGGCATAGAACCTGGGCTGAATCAAAACCTACTCGCTACTGAGTGATTGAAATATCCAATATCCACACCAGAGTGGGTAACACAGAGACACAATTTTCTGTGATGAAATTGCTTGTTTCAGCCAGAGGGTGGGGAAAAAAATATAGAATGAACTTGTGTTTGCTATTTTATTGCATCCCGTGAAACACACATTTGTTGAGCACAGAGGAGGAACAGGTGGTGTGGTTGAGAGAGGGAAGTATGCAGAATTCAAACGGGCAAGGATTAGCTTGAATCCTAGCCTTCCCTCTTCCCAGCTCTCATGGGGTCTTGACAGCTGGATTTGTGAAACACAAATGCTCAGTGACATTGACCAAGCCAGGACTAAGAGTGACAGTGGCTGAGTGGCATGCCTCCAGGGCAGGGCAAACCCGCACGATGCACCCCACGAAGGGAGAGAGCAGTGGTGCAGTCCAGGGCTGGTGCGCTCACCTGACTCACTGCTCATCAGCCTCATAGCCTGGACCGGGTGTGACCGATTTTCACCATTTCCTTGGTGCCTTAGTCGGATCAGGATACTAAAAGAAAACGTCATAGACCAAGTAGCTTAAACAACAGAAATTTATTTCTCAGAGTGCTGGAGGCTGAGAAGTCCCAAATCGACATGCCAGCAGATTTCAGCTTCTGTGAGAACTCTGCTCCAGGCTTGCACAGTAGCCATCTTCCTGTAACACCCTCATCTACAAGAGAGAGAAAGAGGAAGATGTGAGGTGAAGGGTATATGCATTTAAAACACATCAGACTTACCAATCTTTACCTGCTCACTGACAGTGCACAAGAATGCCAGACGCCTCAATCAGTACTATATGCTGTCATGCTCTCAAGTTTTTGCGAATGTGATGAGGATAGAAAAAGATGGCTCATATGGCTTTAATTTGCATTTCTCTAATTACTAGCAAGGTTGGACATCTTTTCATCTGTTCATTGGATTTTCTTGCTTTTCTTCTATGAATTGCTTGTTTACATCTTGAGCTTATTTCTCTGCTGGGAAATTTGTCTTTCAGAGCAATTTGTAGAAGCTCTTTATACGTTCTAGATACAAATCCATTGTTTGTTATACACATTACAAATATCCCTATTTGTCAGTTGGCGTTTTAACTTAGTTGATGGTTTCTTCCATTGCTCAGAAGTTACGATTTTTTGTGCGACCAAATCTGTCAGCTGTCTCTTGGTCAGCTGGGGAATTCTTGGGCCTGACTTTTGAAATGCTGGAATGTTATAACCAAGGCATCCTCAAGTCAGAGTCTGGATAGTTCCTTGAACTGAGAGTCTATGTTTCATTTTTGACTCTTCCCATTAATGGTGGTGTGTTTTTGCTTGGAAAAAAAAAAAGGTTACACACACACTCAACCAAAACTTGGGGCACTAATCTTTGCTCGTCAATTCAAAAACAGAAACAAAACAAGACCAGACAAACCCCAGCGTATTCTAGTCTCATAGCAGACAGTCTCATTAAATACACATACATACACACAGACAGAATTCTCTGTGAATGTAAAATTTGTAATAAGAATGAAAGGCCAGTGTGTATGCTGTGTGTTCATGTAGATACTGTTTCTTAAAAAACAAGCGCTTAGGACTTCCCTGGTGGTCCAGCGGTTGAGAATCTGCCTTGTAATGCAGGGGACGTGGGTAGATTCCACATGCTGCAGAGCTACTGAGCCCCCAAGCCATAACTAGAGAGAGTCTGCGTACTGGAACAGAAGAGGGGCGTGATGCAGCGAAGATCCTGTGCAACAAAGATGTGACTCAGCCAAGTAAATTTTAAGATTTTTTTTTTTTTTTAAAAAAGGCAAGCACTTAAAATGTACTGTGTATTCTATTGTAATCAGTGAACAATAGTTTAAAAACTGTCATTCTATGAATAGGATGATATTTTTGATATTTCTTAAATTGTAAGGCGTTAAACTATAGTTCAGCAATAATAGACAACTTTGTAAAAGGTCAAAGAACTAGCTGGTAAGTGGCAAAACCAGCCATGAAACCCAGGTGTTCTGACACCAAGCATAGCACCAGGCATATTCTGGACTGCTGTTCATATAGAGTCGAGGGAGTGGCGGTGGTGGTATCTATCTGGGTGCATTTTTGTCTCTGTATCTTAGATGTGGTGTGTGTATCTGTGTATCTCTGTGTTTGTCTAGATACACGCATGTGTGTGTATGTCTTTGTGGAGAGAGGGAGAGAGAGATTTATTTATTCTAAGGAATTGTGGAAACTGGCAAGCCTAAAATCTGGAGGGAATGCTGGTAGTCTGGAGACCCAGGGAAGAGCTGATGCTGTAGCTCAAGTCCAAGGGCTGTCTGCTGGCAGAATGACACCAAGCTCAGGAAGCTCCTCCTTCAGGGGAGGCTGGACTTTTTCCTCTAAAGGACTGATTGGATGGTGCCCACTCACATTAAGAAGAGTCCTCTGCTTCACTCAGTGTCTACTGATTTAAATGTTCATCTCATCCAAAGAAGAACCTTCACAGAAATATCCAGAATATTGACCAAATATCTGGTTACCATGGCCTAGTTAGGTTGACACGTGCACTTAACCATCACAGAGAAGGAACTGTGTTTTATCAAGTGCATTTTGGCATGTATTGTATGATTCTTCTCCTCTGTTACTACAGGTGATTTTTTCAATAGGTTTTTTTAATATTAGACTTTCCTTGCATTCCTAAGAGAACTCACACCAGTTTTCAGCCCCTTTATTTCCAATACTTTAAGATTCAAAATAACAAGTTTTGGCATGGATATTGGAACATGAATATAAAGTGGTAAAGTCTTTTTGGAGAATAATTTGACAGGATCCATAAAAAATTTTAAGTACATCTCTTATGACCTATGAGTTCGAATTTGTTTACTTTGTATCTTTGAAAATACCTTTGCATGATGGGCAAGGTTGTTTATTATTGTGTTGGATGTGGAGTGACAAATTGGAAACAATCAAAATATTATTAGGAAGGGGATAGATGAATAATGAAATATCTGAGGACTGGCAGAGTCAAAAGAATATGTTTCTTAAAAAAGATTTATTTATTTATTTTTGGCTGCGCTGGGTCTTCACTGTTGCAGGTGGGCTTTCTCTGATTTTGGCGAGTGGGGGTTACTTTTCACTTGCAGTGTGTGGGCCTCTCATTGAGGTGGCATCTCCTGTTGCAGAGCATGGGCTGTAGGGCATGCAGGCTTCAGTAATTGTGGTGCATGGGCTTAGTCACTCTGCAGTATATAGAATCTTCCCAGACCAGGAATTTAACCCATGTGTGTCCTGTGCTTTGTCAGGCAGGCTCCCAAACTCTAGACCACCAGGGAAGCCCAAAAGAGTATGTTAAATCTATGTATATACACATCACCTGCTTACAATCTTCTGACATTGATAATTTAAAATGAAAACAAATTTCAGAAGTTAGCATGAAATAACATCACTTATATTTTTTTAAGTCCAAATTTCCATATGCACATTATTATATAAATGCAAAGAATATAATTTAAATAATTTGTGTAACATATAAGAGTTGTTACAGAACAGAAATTGTTACATTACAGAAATGTATGAGTTAGGACTCATACATTACTTGCATAATTTCAATTCAATATTAAAAGGTAAAAATTTACAAATTATGCTTTCATGTCAAATATTAGAATTTAGTTTTGAACTTTGACATGTCAACTTGGTATATTAAAAGACATATTACAAAGTGACATAATATTTTAAATTTATATCAAAAAATTAAATACTGAATTCTTATATTATTTTAAGGTATAAATACAATGTCTAATCTCTGGACAAACAGGGAATATATTTTATATCTGATAATGAAGCTTCATAAGAATTTTCTCCTGGTTTGGATGGCACAAGTAGAAATGAAGCCCAATTTTAGCTCACATGTTACTAATTTGAAAAGCAAAGATAGATTACTCTTTCACAAAATATTAGCTATGTTACAAAACCATCCACAACAGGCTGTGCATGGTGCCTCAATATTTCACAGTAATAACCAAGGAGAGAGAGAGAGTAATAACAGTATGATTTAAGAAACATAGTTTCATATAAAAATACTAACCAACAAATGGAAATTTTACAATTTTATTAAAGAAACTAAAATGTCTTTTAGATAAACAAAAACTGAAAACTATCTTCTGACACTTTTATTGCACTGATCAGTAACATATACAGCTTTCATGAGAAGGTTTTTTGTTTTTGAGAGAAAATATAGCATATAAAAATAAAATAATCTCACATTTATTTTCATCCTTATGTATGACTTTAAGCTTATTTTTAATAGAATAACGAAAAACAAACAACTGCCTTGCCTCGATATTTAGGTGTTGAGGGCAACTTTCTCAAGAGAATACTCTGTTCCCAGTCAGCTAGATCCCTGGACCGTTGACAGTGACATGGATCCAAAGCCATTCTCTCTTGAGAAGGACAATGAGTCCCCCTTACATTTAGATGGTACTGAATGTGTGCCTCCCCCACCACCCTCCATCTCCCCATCCTCCACCCCTACCTCCCCACCCCTGCATTTGTCCACCCTACCTGATTCTCTCAGACCAGAATTCTCTCCATAACCTCACATTTTATGCCTCTTCATTTAAATACCTAAGTCAGCGTCAGCTATGTGATAACTTGTGCCGTTGCTCAGGTTGCCACACTCAGGAGAGTCCCATGATCGTTTGAAGCTCTGCTGTCACTGTCTTGAATGAAATAATGCCACTTATAGCAACGTGGATGGACCTAGAGACTATCATACTACGTGAAGTAAGCCAGAGAAAGACACACGTTGTATGATAGCACTTATATGTGGAATCGAAAAAAAAAAAACGGATTCAAATGGACTTAGATACAAAACAGAAATGGACTTACAGACATAGTAAACAAATGTGGTTATCAAAAGGCAAAAGGAGGGGGGATAAATTAGGAATTTGGAACTACCCTATACATACTACTATACAAAAAAATAGGACCTACTGTACAGCACAGGGAACTATACTCAATATTTTGTAATAGCCTGTAAGGGAAAACTATCTGGAAAAGAACATATGACTAAATCACTTTGCTGTACACTTGAAACTAACACAGCACTGTAAATCAACTACACTTCAAGTTTTTTTAGAAAAGTGAGTTGTAGAACAACAAAAAAATGTTTGGTAATTGTGCCTTTGAACTTGGGATTTGCAAAGTAAAGCCTGATGGAACAGTGGAATTCACACGTGAGCAGATGAGATGCTAACTGTGTGAGTCTCTCTGTTCTCTGTTGTCTCATTCACCTGTAGTGTTCAAGGAGTTCTCTAGCACAGAACTCCGGGGGGCTTACTATGCATGAAAGTTCCAGATGAGTAAGTACAAGGTAAGAGTGTTAAGTCTGCAACTAAGTGGGGATGCTGATAGCCTGGAGAAGCCATACTTGCTGCTCTAGGCAGAACTTGCTTCCAACATAGAAAGAAGGCAAAGGTGTCCTAAGAAATAAGGATGACAAAGAAATCCTATCTTACCCACGTTATTTCCTTGGATCAGCCAAACATTTGAGCTAAAGAATGATGACCTTAGAAAAAAAATAGGCAAGACAGGGCAATGTGTATTTCCTTTATCTTTAGTCCTTCCTTCCTTATGGGCAGAAAGGTGGGTGGGGCGAGAGGGTGCCATGCCCCGGGAACTTAGTGTGCTACGGTTTTATAATCAGAGGAAAAGTGAGGAGGGGGAAAAGACCCCTTTCTTCCTCATTCTTCAGTAGGCATCAAACTTCCGTCATTAGCCCCTCCTCCACATCAGGGGGAGGAGTTTTCTTGTCCCTCCACAATCAAGCCAGGACTGTCATTACGTGCTCAGCTGCCAAGTTGTGTTTGACTCTTTGTGACCCCATGGACTGTCTCCTGCCAGGCTCCTCTGTCCTTGGGATTTCCCAAGCAGGAATACTGGAGTGGGTTGCCATTTCTTTCTCCAGGGGATCTTCCTGACCCAGGGATTGAACCTGTATCTCCCACATTGGCAGGCGGATTCTTTACCACTAAGCCACCTGGGAAGCTATGGTTATCCTAAATTCACTTTACAATTAATAGCATGAAGTATACTCAAAAACACTGTGTAAAGGGAAAAGTTTACCAACCATGGGAAGCTGAAAATTAAATATTACTCAAAAGTTAAGTTTATATTAAAAAAACTATGGTGTCATGATGAGAGTTTACTTTGATGCAGTTTTCCAGCTGTTGATAAATCTTTGATTCTCTATAGCAAGGATGATGATGAGATTGTTTATAAACTGATTCCAAACATTTTCCCTTTGACTTAACAATTTCAAATAATCTCATCTTTTGTTTGACAACTTTGAGGAAGTGCTTTTGAAAAGCTTTTTCTTCTTCAGGAATCACAATCATTTCATGGACGGTAAGCTGTATAGCTTTGTTTCAAAGAGTATTGCCAGCTTGCATTCAACTCTTTCAATTTCCTCATGTGTAGATGGAGTATCTGATGCAGAGCTTCCTGCATCAATTTCAATTGTCATATTTATGTTCCACTTCTTCAAAAAGTCTTTGAACAGAGTAAGAAATATTCATTGCAATAGGAAGTTGACTTCATTGATGTCACTTTCATTCTCCTCTTGAGGATTCCTGAGGCATAGATGAATGGTTTCTAAATGAATGCAGTTTTGTTAGATTTGAAATTTTAGGGCAGCAAATAAATTTCTGGGTATATCTCAAGGTGTGAAAAAAAATCGAATTTCAGAATTTAAAAATATGGATACATATATAAAGTGTTGCTCTAGTAAAAACATAAGTATTTCAATACTTAATGAAAAGCATGCACTGCAATTGTTTACATAGAGGACATAAGGATCACAAGATGCTGGCTCACACACAAACACATCTGATAATTTAGCAAAATTCTTGTCCATTTCACAATCATTTCATGATGATGTAAGCCCAGCGTGACATGTGGAGAGAAGGTATTTCTTCTCCTGAGAGCAGAAAAGTGCCCCTGATGTCTGGCCACAAGAAAGCTGATCAGAGCATCAGAAAGTTTGAAAATTCCAAAGTACCCAAATTTAGACTTGGGCACGTGCTGAAACTCACGGCTGTACACTCTGGTCTTGGGGGCAGCTGTGGGGTATCGTCTTGTGTGTAAAACACATTGGCCCCCTCAGAGTCCCTGAGCCAGCTGAGAAACTGGCCCACCCCCAGCACAGCTACATTCAGATTTGAGTCCTCAGAATATTCAGTAATTCTCACAGCATGGCTCTGAATAGCCAGACTCAATGCAGTTGAGGAAACACACAGAGTAAGTTTGGGGGCAGCCAAGTGGGCAATTACGACTGAACAAAGTGAATCAGGGTTTTGTAAGGAGCTTCCAATAGAGCCTGAATCTGTTGCTCTGCTCCATAAACCAAATGTGAAGTTTTAAGTGAAAATCATCTGCAGTTCTCCAGGTTTCTTTCTCTTTATTTAGATTCCCCAAGCGCAGAGACCTCATGGCTGCCTACTCTACCTTAGCCTAATTTTCAGTGGCCATCTGGCCAGAGAGGGACAGGTCCAGCATTTCCTCCTTCCAGATAGTCAAATCATCCAGGTTCATCTCTGGAAGTTAGGGAGGCTAGAGAGGCTGCTTTTTCAGCAGATCAAATCAAAAGCAGATAGGGAGAGGAAGGGCAGGGTTAAGAGGCCTGGCCACTCTCCATGACCTGTTTCCCCTGGGAGGATGGAGCCCATCCAGATGAGTACACTTCCCTGGAGCCGTTGTGTGCTTCCTGGAGGTCGAACCTGGGTCTGCTTGCCCATGAGCAGTAAAACCCCAATCTACAGACACTAGGTTGTGGTGAAGGAAAGTGCAGCATTTATTGCAGGTGCCAAGCAGGGAGTCCAGGCAGCTAATGCTTAAAAGGCCGGAGTATTCAGGGAAAGGTTTCTAAAGACAGTGGGAAGGAGAGGGTTGCAGGGTGCAAATTGGACCATGGACATTCTTCTGATTGGTTAGTGGTGAGGTAACTGGGAGTCAACATCATCAGATTTAGACATGATCTGTTTTGCAGATACTGAAATCCCCACCAGGTGGAAGAAGTTAATAATATGCTGCCCACAAGCCTGCAGACCCCAGGCTGTCTGGAACCAGAAGGTTGATGATGCTGACTCCCAGTTACCTCACCACCAACCAATCAGAAAAATGTCCATGGGACAATTTGCACCCTGTTACCCTCTTCCTCATGTCTCAGGGTATTATCTGGGCTTTCCCAGGTGCTCAGTGGTAAAGAATCTGCCTGCCAATGCAGAAGCTGCAGGAGGTGCAGATTCGATCCCCGAGTCAGGAAGATCCCCTGGAGGAGGAAATGGCAACCCACTCCAGTATTTTGGCTGGGATAATCCTGTGGACAGAGGAATCTGGTGGGCTACAGTCCACGGGGTCGCAGAGTCAGACATGACTTGAACATGCATGCAGGATATTATCTACAGCTCTTGAAGAGGAATTAGAAGTCCTTGACTTTGTTTAATGGCTAAACTATTATTATTTTTTTTGTTTGACTGTTTTCCTTTGTTTCTGCATTTTTTTCACTTTGATTAAATTATTCTTTGGAACTCAGGGAAGGCCTGGGAGACTAAGGGTTTTCTATAAACAAGAGGTAGGCAGAGAACATTGGAAAGGGGGTGGAATGGGGGTTCCTGTCCTGGGAAGGCCCCACAGGGTACGGCTTGGTGACATTTGTGCCTCTCACCGTATATGACTCTCTAGATTGAATTCTTAACATCTTATGAATCTAAAACCACAGGATGTAATAAACTGATTAAAAAAATTGGAACCCATTTGAAATGTAGTTAGTGAACATTTGTGTGCCTTCATATATCAGACATTATATTAGGAGCTGGGGTATAAAGGCAAAATAAAAATTCAAGCATTCAAGGTCATACTGCAGAATGCAATTATTCACATAGCAATAAATGAAGACACAGGCATGGCTAAGACACTTTGAAACTCAGAGGAGATGAGGCAAGGCTTTAGGCTTCAGCAAGGGAGGTGACCTGAGCTGAGTACTGAGAGGCAAGCAGACTTCATCAGGCATGAATAGGGAAAAGTCATCTACATAGAGGAATTGATATGAACGCAGGTAGGGAGCAAGAAAAACCACGACTGTGTTTCAAAAGCACCATGTGACTGGATGCACAATTTGCGCATGAAAGGAATGACTTGAAATAAAAGTTGGTAAGTGGGGCTGAAGCTCAGCTGCAAAGGGGAATGTCTGTGTCAATTTCTATCAAAATTAATGGAAGCAAGATCTCACAGATTTCAAGCAGGGGAGTGCAGTCACAGTGTATGTTTCAGAGAGTTCACTTAGGTGGCAGCAAAAGAGGAATGAAGGCAGAGAAGATAGTTAAGGGCACCGAAAGGAAGAAAGAGATGGGGTAGCAGGCTTCAGGAAGAACAGTATTGAAGAAAGTTGTTTTTTTCTAAAAGATGGAGGCGATTTTAATGTGGTAGGTTGCAGGTCAGTTGCCACTGGAGACGGAGAGATTGTCAAGACAGGAGAGGACAGAGATAATTGATGCAGCAAGCTTTTTACCCAATCTTGCCTTAGGTGAGTTACTTGTAAGTAACTATAGGCAATGTGTCATATCAGTTCTTTCGAAAAAGAACACACAAAATATTTAATGCCATTGTATGTAGTATAAGAATATGTTGAAAGAAGAGCCGAATAGAGAAATGTCTTCATCTCAGGGTAGATGGAATGACATGGACTAAAATAGTCTATCCCGAAAATGTAAAATGATGAATTAAACAAGATCATATCAAAGGATAGTCACGTTACCAGTCAATTAAGTGATGTGAAGGGCAGTGACGTGAGAGGGACTGCAGTGGAGAAAGGAGAGACCATGAACATCAGACGATGGCACTCAGAAATCAGTGAGAGTCAGAGGAGACCAACACGCACAGGGGATGCCGGTATTTGCCGAAGGGAGAGCAATGACTTGGGGGCTCTTAACCAACGCACAAATCCTGCTTCTACCCTATCTCCCCATCCCCTGCACCTAAGGTGAACGCTGTGACAGATACACCAGCCGCTGCTCTCAGAGCAAGAGGCCAGAAGTGTCTGGAGCCTTTGGGAATGGTTTTGCAGTATTTCTGGGTCTCTCAGGTCACCCCTTGGTAAACTGGCTGTCCACCTTTTTACCCCAGCTGAGCCTCACAAGGTAATAAAGAGTGCTGTACACAGATACAGATCACCTGACCCTAAGATCTTCGGATTCATCGTGCCTCCTTTCCCTCCGTCCCTTCTGCCTCCTACACATGACTCAACACAGTGCTATGCTGCATGGGTCAAGGAGTGTTTACCTCTCCCAAGTGACAGATGAGGCTGTGATGGGTCCAGCTGTCCTTACACCCATCAGACTCTTCCATAAAGTGTACTCAGAGCCTGGCTCAGTGCGTCTCCAGTTCTAAGGTACCTAAGACTCATCTAGGAGTCTTGCTGCAAAGGCAGGTTCTGATTCAGCAGGTGTGCGGTGAGGAGCCGAGATTCCAGATTGCTAATAAGGCCCCAGGTGTGGCCCGTGAACCACACTTCACATAGTGGCCTAGGCACAGTTCCTCAGACTCCTTGGGCTGCTTGCAGGGTGCCTGCATGGAGATGCGGTAAGGTATCCTCTCTGCCTCACTACCAGCCCGGTGTCTCCGTAGTCAGTCAGTTCAGTTGCTCAGTTTTGTCCAGCTCTTTGTGACCCCATGAACTGCAGCATGCCAGGCTTCTCAGTCCATCACCAACTCCCAGAGTTTACTCAAACTCATGTCCGTCGAGTCGGTGATGCCATCCAACCATCTCATCCCCTGTCGCCCCCTTCTCCTCCTGCCCTCATTCTTTCCCAGCATCAGGGTCTTTTCCAATGAGTCAGTTCTTCACATAAGGTGGCCATAATATTGGAATTTCAGCTTCAGCCCTTCCAATGAATATTCAGGACTGATTTCCTTTAGGATTGACTGTTTGGATCTCCTTGCAGTCCTAGGGACTCCCAAAAGTCTTCTCCAACACCACAGCTCAAAAGCATCAGTTCTTCAGAGATCAGCCTTCTTCACAATCCAACTCTCACATCCATACATGACTACTGAAAAAGCCATAGCTTTGACTAGACGGACCTTTGTTGGCAAAGTAATGTCTCTGCTTTTTAATATGCTGTCTAGGTTGGTCACAGCTTTTCTTCCAAGGAGGCCTCCTAAGAGGTGTCGTTGACTCTGTTTGGTGCTGGTGGGCTCAGCCTACATTTTTGTGACCACCAACGAAGAGGCCCGGGCTTGAAGAAATTTGTGAGTACAATTTCTCCTTCTTTCTTAACGGCCCAGAAAAGACAGGACTGGTGCTCGTGGGATTCACCCACTTAGCAGAGAAGAATAGACGAGCCCACAGAGAAATCAGATTTCCAAATGACTTTTGCTTATGACCTGATTTTCGTCTTTGCAAAGAGCTCGGGAAATGAGTTGCTTTCCCCATCTAGGCCCTTACCTCCTTGTTGAACTTGGTTTAGGAAAAAAAAAAAACAACAAAAACTTGAGGACGTGGGCAAAGTACACTTGACTAGCAAGAGAGATTATGGCAAAGGTTTTCTAGAATGTTTATATTTATATTCTGCACAAGGGAAGTTCTTTTTGTCACCCAAATGTGTCACTTTAATTTGATAAACAGTGAGGGTGGACAGACTGGCATTGAAAAAAGCTTAAAACACTGCATGTTGCTTCACTTAGTTCTGTTACAGTGGATTCTTAAGGAAGTTTTATTTTCAGTTCTGTTGGTGTTGATGTTGTTCAGTTCAACAAACATGCACTTAATGTCTGTTGATGAGATCAGACACTGTGCTGGGTGCTGAGCACACTGAAGTGAGTGAGGAGGAGCTGCTGACCTTGGGGAGTTCTCAGTACTCTGGGGGACACAAGCAGAGAGAGGAGATCTCTGCAGCATTGTGGTGCAAGGAGGTAAGAGAACAGTGTGTGGAGTGCAGGTGAGATCTCTTTAACCAGCCTGGAGGTGGAAGGGATGGAGCAGGGAGGCTGCTTTGAATAGACGACACCTGGCCTGAATCTAGAGGCTTGAGTAGGAATTCAACAGATGAAGTTTTAGAATTATGAGTTGTTAAATATTATTTCCTTGACTGTTTTTGGTTCTTATCTTTTGGGCACTCAATACAGTAGCATGCCCTTATCCTAAGTGTGGCTGAGGGACAGTTGTGCTTGAGCCAGTGAGATGTGAGGAAAAGTGATGCATGTCTTTGCTACGTAGAAGCTTTAGCTGCCAGTAGTGATTGACCATTTTCCCGTTTCCCTACTGCAGAAACTGTGGAAACAATGTTAAGATAAAGCTGTCATCAGTCTAGACTCTTGAATGATGACAATGAGCAGAAACATGTTGTTTAAAGCCATGAAATTTCAGAGTGGATGATATGGCAGCCAAAGATTTGCTTGTTCTGGAACTTCCCTGGTGGTCCAGGGGTTAAGACTTTGCCTTCCAGTTCAGGGGGTGTGAGTTTGATCCCTGGTGGGTGGGCTAAGATCCCACATGCCTCACGGCCAAAAACCCAAACATAAAACAGAAGCAATACTGTAACAAATTCAATAAAGGCTTTAAAAATGGTCAACATCAACACAGATCTGAAAAAAGAAAAAAAGGTTGGTTTGTTCTGAGTAATGCAAAAGAGCACCCTGGAAAGGGAATTTTACTTGCAAAGGCTCAGAGACATGCAGTGTCTTTGGTATGAAAAGTGCACATGGTTAATAATGCCTGAATATGTAATACAGCCCAAGGTAAGTGGGGATTGCAGTGGTGTTTTAACTTGTCTTGGGTCTCAGAATAATAAAGACTCATGTGATTGAAGTAAACTGTTGGCCAGATGAGCTATGAGTTTCTTTTCTAATCAAAGACTTTGATTTTACACAGTTGAATGCAGTTCATGGTTTTCTCCAGGAACCACTTTCCCCAAATTCTTAGGCATGGTTGAATACCCTCTTCTGGAAAGCTTTGGCATTTTTAAAAAACTCATAGTTCTAAACATTGTGCAGAGTTTGTGTTATCTTCACTAGACAAAGTTCCTTGATGGCAGAAAACATTTCTGTTTTCCCATGATCCTGTATTAGTGCATAAGAGTGTAATAAGTGCTGAATAAATGAAAATGCAAAGCTTCTTTGTGGGCGTATCTTAGGCACCTCTTCAGACAGTTTGGTCTCACCCGTCTCCCAGTCCATAGGCTACATAGCTCCACCTAAGCCATTGCTATGGCCAGTTGACTCCCTGTGAGACCATTTGGCTCTGCTCCCTGCAGACAACCAACCACAGAGCCTTTTGCTCTTCCTGCCACTTCCAGAGGCACAAGTACATGCTGTAGTTTCCCAAGCACCTGCTGAAAAGCCAAAGCCAACCCTAATAAATCTTTGGGCAAATGTTTACCTGTGGTAGATAGGAAGGAGCCAGCAGATTAATTCTTTCCCTCCCTACCACGGGCTATAGTGAAGAATAGCCCGTATGGAGGTGTGAGCACACGGCTGAGCACATAAAACCACTGGCTGACAACTCATTGTGAACCAGTGTCCAGGTGGTAGCACATTATACCTTTCGCTGCTTTCTATCCTCTGTGCCTAACTCTGTTTTTTCTTATTCTCACTGCCTTGGGCTCAGAAAACATATTAGCACATCACCTTTGGCGTAGGGGTGACTGTGGGATCTGAGAGCTGTGGGATGGATCCAGGAGAATGAGCACACATTGTGGGGATGTTTAAGATTTGTATTAGTGTGAATCAAAAAACATCAGCTGCAGGTAAAGCTACCAACTTAGCTGGCACCATCCTTAGGGAGACCACCCAGACGCCTGGTGGCAGGCAGACTTATTCTGGGTTCCTTCCTCTCAGGAAAAGACCATGACTGACTTAGTGGAACTGACATCCGCTGCAGATGTGGATGTGTGCATTATATCCTGTATATCACTGCCTCAGACTACACATAGTTTATTGCAGATCAGCCCTCTTTCCTTACTCATCCAGCTGGAAATACAGGGTTTCTCTTAGAGTTGCGGCCACCATCACTATTTCACCTGGAGAGAAATGAAGAGGAAAAGAAAAAAAATTGCAAGAATCACCTTCATACTGTTTTTACAACAAGAACTTTAAATTTTTTTTTTTTTTTAACTTTATTTTCAATCAGAGATAATTGCTTTGCAGTGTTGTGTTGGTTTCTGCCATTTAGCAACATGAATCAGCCATAAGTATACATATGCCCCCTCCCTCTTGAACTTCCCCCCATGCCACCCTTCTAGGTTGTCACAGAGCACTGCATTGAGCTCCCTTTGGTATACAGCAACTGTCCATTAGCTATCTGTTTTACATATGGTAATATATATGTTTCAAGGCTACTCTCTCAATTCCTCCTCCTCTCTCCTTCCTCTGCTGTGTCCACAAGTTTGTTCTCTATGTCTGCGTCTCTATTCCTGCCCTGGAAATAGGTTCACGAGTACCATTATTTTCTAGATTCCATATATATGGATTAATATATGATATTTGTATTTCTCTTTCTGACTGCCTTCACTCTGTATAAAGGCTCTAAGTTCATCCACCTCACTAGAACTGACTCAGATGCATTCCCTTTTCATGGCTCTTGTTCCATTGTGTATTCCCACCAACAGTGCAAGAGGGTTGCCTTTTTTCCAACCCCTCTCCAGCATTTATTGTTTGTAGACTTTTTGGTGATGGCCCTTCTGACCAGTGTGAGGTGATACCTGATTGTGGTTCTGATTTGCATTTCTCTAATAATGATTGATGTTGAGCATCTTTTTGTGTATTTGTTGACCATCTGTATGTCTTCTTTGGAGAAATGTCTGCTCAGGCCATCCACCCCTTTTTTTTGATTGGGTTGTTTGTTTTTCTGGGATTGAGCTTCAAGGGCTGCTTGTATATTTTGGAGATTAATCCTTTGTCAATGGTTCCATTTGCAATTATTGTCTCCCATTCTGAGGGTTGTCTTTTCATCATTTATAGATTCCTTTGCTGTGCAGAAGCTTTTAATTACTTACATTTGTTTATTTTTTGTTTTTATTTCCATTACTCTAGGAAGTGGGTCAAAGAGGATATTGCTGTGATTTATGTCAAAGAGTGTTCTGCCTATGTTTTCCTCTAAGTTGTATAGTTTCTGTCCTTACATTTAGGTCTTTAACCCATTCTGAGTTTATTTTTGTGTCTAGTGTAGGGAAGTGTTCTAACTTCATTCTCTTATGTATAGCTATCTAGTTTTCTCAGCACCGCTTATTGAAGAGGCTGTCTTTTCTCCATTGTATATTCTTGCCTCCTTTGTCAAAGATAAGGTGCCCATGGGTGGGTGGGCATATGCATGGGCTTTCTATCTTGTTTCATTGATTTATACTTGTTTTTGTGCCGGTACTGTCCTCTTTTGATGGCTGTAGTTTTGCAATATAGTTTGCAGTCAGGAAGGTTGATTCCTTCAGCTCCATTCTTCTTGCTCAAGATTACTTTGGCTATTCAGGGTTTTTTGTGTTTCCATACAAATTGTGAAATTTTTTTGTTCTATTTCTGTGAAAAATGCCATTCGTAATTTGACAGGGATTGCAGTGAATCTGTAGATTGCTTTGGGTAGGATAGTCATTTTCACAATTTTGATTCTTCCAGTCCAATCGAGAACATGGTATAGCTCTCCATCTGTTTGTGTGGGACTTTTTTCCCCTTAGTCCCTCTTTTAAGAGAAAGAGGTTTTATCTCAGGATCTTCAGATGTTCATGCTACTGTGGCAGCTGTGTGACTGGCATTGGGACAGGCTGGTGGAGAAGGAAGAGGGGAAAACAGTAAGGATTTTTGCCACACTCGACAGCTTTTAATGAGCCCCTATTGTCAGTCCTTTGGCCAGAAAGATAGATTTTGTAGTTTTGTTGTTCATTTTCCCTATTTGGCTTGCTTTTGGGTCAAAGCTAGAAGATACAGGCAGAAAAAACAAAAACATAAAACCGGGAAATTCACTGTTGCCACATCAGCTGTTCAAGTTTTCACTTGTTCTGCAAAACACCCACCTGCTTCTGTTGACTATTCAGAGTCCTTAAGAAGTTACTATTTTTATTTTGTCTGAAAGTTTACCTCTAATAAGTCACAGCAAGATCTGTTTTTCTATCTTGGCCAAGTCCAGAAGGATTTATTGAAAAGATCAGATTATATCTGTACCCCTCCACCAGCAGCTTTTCTTCTATTTTTCTTGCCAGATCAACTTGAGGCTCCTTTACTTTTTGGTAGAGAGATCACACAGTTTAAGGAAGAATGCATAGGAGTTTGCAAAATGGAGCAAGGACTAGAATAGTAAAATAGTCTTATTTTGATCAACCTGGAAACTTGAAGTTGCCCTGAGCTTTCTAAAATCATGGGTGTTTAAATGAAAAATCAGTTAGGATATAAACCAGAAGTCTGCAAGGAAAATGTTACACAACCTGTTGAAGAACTAACACACTGCTGTTGAGGAGGGGAGGTTTGGGAAGGGGAGCTCAGGAAGTATAGACATGGATGGATAGGGCTTGGTGGATGTGGAGATTGCAGCATCCTGAACCTGTGGCATGGGCAGTTCTGAACTTTGAAAACACCCCATCGCTGAGTGATCATTTTTAAAAGCCTGAAAAGTAGAGTCCCTCCTCCCAATCACCAGCATCTCTAAGGACTTCTTATAGAAAATCAAGGCCAGCAAGGAGTTTGGTGGTTCTGTGGCCAGTTGCCAATGCTCTGTTTGTGACATGGTCTTGGACACTCCTGGCCTCAGCCTTCTATTTCACTGATGGCTTCTGCACAAGGGGAATTAACCATTGTGGTGAAAAAGACAAAGAGAATGCCATGTAGTCAGTAGATCTGGGATGTGGCTGTTTATCGTTTGGGGAGACTCGGCTCAGCCACTCGCTTCCTAAGGCTCTACAGCACTGTCTGTAAAGCGGGAATGATAATGCCCCTGTTAAAGGGCTGTGGGAGTAAATGAGGTTGTGCAAAACTGTTCCTCACGCCTGACTCCTCTCCCCTTCCAGGCTCCAGATGAGATTTGCTTTATAGATCACATTATCTACAGTATTACATCTATCTATTGTCATCTGTAGAGATTTTTATCTTCAAATGGTAAACTTTGCCCATTAAGCATTGCATAGTAAACACCTACAAGAGCTCACTAATGGAGCAGTTAAAAATGATTCAAAATCCACATGTATCATTTACATATAACTGCTGTTTGAAAAATGTTGAAGCTTACTACAGTAGAAGAATCTAAGGCATTTCCTGTCTCTATATTATATAAATTGTTGGTATAATAATCTATCTCCCTATAAAAACTTGAAATTAATGGGGCTGGAATTACTAATGTTTTATTTCCCTACTCTAAAGGACTGGGTTACTTTGTTCAACTTTTAAAGCATAATAATCTCTTCTTGGAAAAACTTGACGTTAATAGGGCAACAATTACTGATATTTTATTTTCCTGCTCTTAAAGGACTGGGTTGCTTTGTTATTCAACTTTTAGAGCAAAATGGTAACTTTGAATCATTTTCTTCAGACCACACACAGAGACCAGCATTATGCTTTGCACTTAGCAGGGACTTAATAAATATTGGTTAAAGTAATTAATGACCAGTATCTCTTGAGTTTTTGACTGCTTCTTATGTCAAATTGAGAGGATTCATTCAACTCAAATAGTAACATCAAGAAGAAAACAGAAGAGGCTGAAAAGCATGGGTTTATTCTCTGTACATTCTAAATTTCGGTCACTTGGAAATCAAAAGTTCTCAGCATAATTACTTATTTGCATCCAGACTGAATCCCTGAGCTGCTTCAACTGCATGTGTTGTCCCACTTCCAGCCAAGCAGTTTCACCAGGTCTGCAGTTTGCAATTATTATGGAAGTTCAGTGTAACACATTATTGACCAGGGGATTTTTGCGGAAACTGCCTGTGGCTGGCAATTTGTAATGTAAGTGAATATTGAAACATCTCTGGTCAGTGATGTTCGGGTAACAAAAGATGTATTAATATGTCTCTGCTCAATAAGTCGGTCTGAAGGGTGGGAAACCTCCAAAACAACAAGTAATTTATCACTATTTCCAGTCTTTAGCTTTTTTTCTTCATGGTGACATTCTGTCAAGAAAGATGACTTGGGAAGTTTGAGTAGACAAGGAACATTGGTCGGCAATAAGGCCTGTTGTGATGTGGGCTACAGGGGGATTGGAGGGGAAAGGGAAGGAGGGTGTGAATACTTCCTGAGTGCCTGCACCAGCAGCTTTAGGTGATTCATCTCGTGGCCTTCTCTCCACAACAACCTGTGAGGGAATAATAAGTGGTCTTTCTCGAGGGCTTACTCTGGGCCCAGACTTCTACAGTCATCACCACAGTGAAACCTCAGAACAGCCCATGCTGAGCTGTAACATGCGTGTCAGAAGTAAAGCTTGGAGGGTTGAATATCACACAGCTGCTCAGAAGTGGAACCAGAATTTAGAGGCACTTAATCTAACTTCCCAATTTGAACTTTGAAGTTCCCTTCTTCTCAAAATAAAAATACCCTTTTCATGTTTAAATAATGTATGCCTATGGCAAAAAAAATCAATGCGGAAATACTCTCAAATATTTAATTTTTGAATACGCAATGCCTTTACATACTTAGAAAAACAAAAACTTTCAAAAGAGAAGCGCTGTTGTTGCTCTGTCGACTCTTTCTGGAGGCTTTTCATGCATGTATGGATGGCTTTCTGCCTTTGTACAGTCATGATAGCATGGACACACTATACCGTAAGTTGCTTTTTATTTTTTTAACTTAACAATATCATAGAGTTCTTTAAAAATCTGAGCATGAAGAGTGTTCTTTTTAAATAGTTGCATTATGTTCTACTTCATTAATTTATAAAAGCTAATCTCAGAATTTTAACTTTTTAAAAAAGAATTTTTATTTTGTATTGAGGTGTAGCTAATTAACAGTGTTGTGATAGTTTCAGGTTAACAGCAAAGGGTCTCAGCCATGCATACACATGTATCCGTTCTCCCCCAAACTGCCCTCCCATCCAGGCTGCCACATAACATTCAACCCAGTTCCCTGTGCTATACAATAGGTTTTTGGTGACATCCATTTAAAATATGGCAGTGTGCACATGTCCATCCCAAATTCCCCAACTATCCCTTCCCCCCATCCTTGCCCCCTGGCTACTATAAGTTTGATCTCTAAGTCTGTAAGTCTCTTTCTGTAAGTGAGTTCTTGTGTATCATTTCTTCTTAGATTCTACATACAAGGGATGTCAAACGATCTTTCTCCTCTGTCTGAATTACTTCACTCCATAACTTGATTAAAGTTCTGAGATGGTTCTCAATTTTGTAGGTGGACAATGGTGAAATCAGCTCCCCTCTCCTGAGCCACATGTCTTTCCCGGTGAGTGCTAGTGTGTCTGTAGGATGTACTACTGCAGCAGAGGCAGAGGGGAGCATTTGTAACTCTGACAGGTGCTGACCTCTCAGAGGCCTTCTCACCTGCAGAGCTTAACATGCCTCTTTCCCCATTGCTTTGGCAATAGTTTTCATCAGACTCTTGCAATTCTGTCAGTCTCATAGGTGAAAACTAAGTCAGGGCAGTTCGAATTATTTCTCTTTTGTATAAGTAAAGTTGACCATCTCTTCATGTTTGGGATGAGAGACGCGTACTTCCTTTTCCATGCATTACTTATTCATATTCTCTATCCATTTTCCTATTGGGCCTTTTTCATCTGTTAGGGAGATAGCACTCTCGGATATGAACTGCAAATAGCTTTTCTTCGTTTCTCTCTTTATTTGGTCTTTTATGGTGTTTCTCCCCATAGAAAACTTTCTATTTTAGGTCAAGTTTACCAGTCTTTTCTTTTCTCACTTCTAAATTTGAGTCCTAATTAGAAAGAGCATCATCACTCCAAGCTTATAACTCCCCCATGTTTTTCTTTAGGACTTTGATGGTTTCAATGCATTTAAGTCTTTAATCCATTTGGCAGCAGTCCCATTGTGTCTGTTGAAACCTGCATCCAGCTTTATATATTTCTAGCGAGTCCCTTGGACTGCAAGGAGATCCAACCAGTTGATTCTGAAGGAGATCAGCCCTGGGATTTCTTTGGAAGGAATGATGTGAAAGCTGAAACTCCAGGACTTTGGCCACCTCATGCGAAGAGTTGACTCATTGGAAAAGACTGATGCTGGGAGGGATTGGGGACAGGAGGAGAAAGGGATGACAGAGGATGAGATGGCTGGATGGCATCACTGACTCGATGGACACGAGTCTGAGTGAACTCCGGGAGTTGGTGATGGACAGGGAGGCCTGGTGTGCTGCGATTCATGGGGTCGCAAAGAGTCGATCACGACTGAGCGACTGAACTGAACTGAGGTAGTTTTCTGATTATCCCAATATCATTTATTGAACCAGTTTGTGACTGATTTGAGATGTCTTTATCATATCATTTCAAGTCTCTATAGGGGGCTGTGTGTGTGTATCCTTTGGACTTCCTATTCCCTTCCATCAATCTATTAACATATTATTACTGTACTGTTCTAATAGATTTTTTTTCTTAAGAGGTTTTAAAACATGTATTAATATCTTGTATGACTATTTCCACCTCCCTCACTCTGCCCCATTGTTCTTTTTCAGAGTTTTCCTGATTATTGCAATTTATGTTTTCATGTGAGCTTTAGAATCTTCCCCCCTACCCAGCTGGGATGTTTTAATTGGGATGTATTAAACTTATAAATTAGGTTACAGAAATTACACACGTGTCATGGTGTGTGTTTCCATTAAAAAAAACTCTTCCTAGTTCTTCAAGAGTATTGTAAATGTTATCTTAGGGGCCCTACATATTCTCACTCATCCCTGTTTTGGTTGCCATATTCATGTAGTCTTAGATTGTATCATCCATGTGGTTGTATATGTGAAAGCTGACATTTCCATTTTTATATCCCTAATATCTTTTTGAATTCTCTTATTGGTTATGGTAACTTTTCAGTTGGTTTCATATGGTCATAGCACCTGCAAATAATTTTTCATGTTCCTTTTCAACTTTTAGAATTATTTTTTTTTCATACCCAGTTGTCTTTCTTATACTTGCAGCACAACATCATTTTGTTTTTGACTTTAATGGGAATATTTCTAGTGCTTCCCATTAGGCATAACACTTCCTTTGGGGTTACAACAGAACTATTTTATCTTGTAACAGTCTAATTTATCTAACACTATTTCCTTGCCATTGCTAAAAATTAAGAATGGGTATTTTGTCTGTAATACATTATATACCTTTTTCCCTTGCTTACGTAACCTCAAGGAGTTTTGCCATTGACTTATAAAACTGGGAGTGTTATATATCTGTATATATATTATATGTACACACTTATCTGTATCTTGTATTTTCAGTGTATAGCATTTTGTAGAATTTACCAGTTACCTCACATAGATCCAGCTCAGGGTTCCAATGGCTGCATAATCCATTGTTTGGATTTAGCCCATTAATTCAGCCATTTCTGTGTAGTAGGCATTCATCTTTTCTTTTGTCCCCCTACCATAAATGAATCATCCTTATATATATAGTCTTAAGTGATTGGTTCTTTTACGCCTAAGGACAATATCCTCAGGGTTGAGAGTGCAGAGTCAAAGGTTGTATATAATTTCAATAGCCACTTTGCTATACTATTCAAGATCTTACAGCCAGAGCTGGGATTCAGTGAGAGCTCTGACTCCAAAGCTCACTAAGCCAAACTACTGCCCAGATGAGAGCCATTAAAAAAAAGCAAGTCATAAGAATTGACTGTGCTCATAGTCACTAGTGAATGCTGTGCTGCATCTAGTGGACAGAATGTAAACATCAGGATAGTCACTCAAGGGAATCTTTATCCTGCAAGCGTGAGACTTTGTAGTTAGGCAGGCTTTTTCTGTGAACTTGGATGAGTAGTTTTGTCTCTTTTTTCTCTTCTGGTATATGGGAGTAATGGTACCTACCTTACACACTGGGTGATGCTGGGCCCGCGGAAGGGGGTGGGGGCAGGGAGGGAATGGGAAGTTAGGGTTTAATGGGGACAGATATTCAGTTTGCTGCTGCTGCTGCTAAGTCACTTCAGTTGTGTCCGACTCTATGCAACCCCATAGACAGCAGCCCACCAGGCTCCCCCATCCCTGGGACTCTCCAGGCAAGAACACTGGAGTGGGTTGCCATTTCCTTCTCCAATGCATGAAAGGGAAACGTGAAAGTGAAGTCGCTCAGTCGTGTCCGACTCCTAGCGACCCCACGGACTGCAGCCTACCAGGCTCCTCCATCCATGGGATTCTCCAGGCAGGAGTACTGGAGTGAGGTTCAGTTTAGGAAAGTGCACAATTCCGGAGATGGATGCTGGTGAAAGTTGCATAACAGTGTGAATGCACTTAGTGCCATTGCACTGCACAGTTAAACACGGTTAACATAGCACGTTTTATGTGACTTTCACCTCAATAAAAAATTGAAAAAGACATTGTATTGATTGCCTGGTTACAACAGATTGCCTGGTTACAACAGATTGCCATAAACTGAGTGAGTAAAAGCAACGCAAATGTACTCTGTATGGTTTTAGAGGTCAGAAGTCCAAGCTCAGTCTCACTGGGGGAAAGAGGGGTAGCAGGGCTCATTGTTTGTGGAGGCTTTAACGGAGAGGGTTTCCTGTTTTTTTCCACCTTCTGGAAGCTGCCTGCCTTCCTTGGCTCATGACCCTGCCTCCACAGTGCATCTCTGCAGTCTTTGGTTCCACTGTCACCTCACCTTTCCCCTCCTTGACCCCACCTCCTCTCTCTTCTAAGGACCCTTATTCCGTTCAGTCTACCTGGATAACCCAGGACAACCTCCCCATCTCAAGGTTCATCCTCGTAATCCCATCTGTAGAGTCTGTTTCTCCGGGGAAGGTGACTTGGGTCACAGGTTCTGGGGTTGGAATGTGGGCATCTTTGGAGGGATGTGTTGCTCTACCTGCCACAGACATATACGTAACCTGTGGCAACAACACCCACCATCTGCTCCTTAGAGGTTTGTCCTAACACTAAACAACACCAGCTTCTTCATTTGCCTTCTCCCTTTGTCCCTAAAGAACTTCATGTTTTCTTGGCTAAATCCTTCTCTCTTGCCCAAAGAGAAAAGATACGATCCCTTTTGTTGCCTTCTTCTATACGAGGGGCTTCACTGGCTGCTCAGATGGTAAAGAATCTGCTTGCAATGCAGGAGACCCAGGTTCAATCCCTGAGTCGGGAAGATTCCCTGGAGGAGGGCATGGCAACTCACTCCAGTATTCTTGCCTGGAGAATCCCCATGGGCAGAGAAGCCTGGCGGGCTATAGTCCATGGGGTCACAGAGAGTCAGACACGATGGGGTGACTTTAACCTACCATAAGAGAAAGAGTCTGGGGAGAACACGGTCATTCCCCTTAGCCCCTAATGCCAGAAGGGCTGCATTTAAGTCCTGAGGAGCAGAAATATTTTCAACTTCCTAAAATAGAAAGATTAAGGATAAAGGGGAAAGGGAGAAAAAAAAATAAAGCTTTTAAAATCATAAATTAAAAAGAACTTGGGTTTCAAGAGGGTGTCTAGGAAAACAAAAACAAGGCATAAATTGATTGATTCTCAGGTATTTTCTGTAATGCAATAAAACAACCATAGATGTCTCCTAAATGCACTTGCCTGTGGGTTAGAAACTTGCAGTCAGGACAGGGAGGGTTTGTGTACCCAGAGAAACTCTGCTGTCTTTAAGGGTTACCCTGAGGCAGAGATTAGAGTTAGCACTCTTGTTCTTGCCTTCACCCCAGAAAAGGTGGCTTCTCTGTTTCTCTCCATGCCTTGAAGTATAGTGTGTTTGAGTAGTCTGAGATCAGTCAGGGTCAGTGAGATTTTGGGAGAGAGATGAGAGAGTGGAGAAGAAAAAGAAATGTAATAGAAAATAAATCTCTTAGCCTTTGCCCTCCCCCATGTGTTGAAAACATCTTTCTTAGAACTCTTTATCTTGAGGAAGAAACTATAGTTTTCAAAAACCATAATCTTTTCCAAATGATGTTCATTCTGTGACCTCCCCTAAATGAGTTTCCATGCATTTACTATCAGAATAAAGAAACTTCCTTTCTTTCCTCCCTTCTCAGTGTGATTTTTCCACATTTTTCTTGATCCTCTTTTCCCATGGCCCTTTTACCCTGCAAAAGGGTGTGTACCTGTGCATATGTGTAAGAAATGAAGAAAAATTAATAAACTAGCAAGAGGATTAGAGGGCAAGTTGTGAAAGGAGGGTGAAGAGCTAAATTTATATAACCTAGAAAAAGAGGCTCTGGAGGAACATGATAAAGTTACACTTCACAGCAGCAATATAAATGAAGGGAGGGAATTATTCAGAGTCTCTGAAGATGACAGGACAGAAGGGCTGGGCCCAAGCCAAGGCTGGAAAGCTGGAAAGGGAGTCATGAAGGATGATCCAGACAGCAGACCTGAGGGAACTTGTGATGTAGGGACCACTGCTCGATGCCCAGCTCCCCTCCCCCACCCGGCTTCCAGCTCACATCTGTGGACATGAGGATCCAGCAATTTCATGTGCTCAGTTCAGTGGGGCCACATATGGGGCTTTCCCACCCACAGCTCCCTCCTGGACTGGGAAGGAGTCTGGTCCTGATAGGGATGGTGGGGTCAGAGAGAGGGATTTTGTCTTCAGTGTGGACCTCTGAAAGTAACTTTTAAGAGCCAGACTCCCTTCCCTGAACACAGAAATAATTGCCAGCGTAACACTCCAGTGACTTGTGTTCATTTTTATATTCTATCTTGCTGCGTTTAATTTTTGATCAATTGCAGCTATTTTAATGCTTGTGAAGCTTTCTGTCTAGCCAAGAAAGGAGTACAACTCTTTTCACTCTGAGCTTGATAGCATGGATGTCTGCTAGCTGATTAAAGGGACCCCGTGCTGCCAATACCTGTGGAGCACAGAGTGGTGAATGGAAGACAGGGGTCGAGGCTCCATGTCTTACTTGACCACCATGTTAGTTCTTTGGAGCTGCTTTGATATTATGGTTTGTATCAAGATAAATATTGATCTTCAACTCCATTTCTGGTATGGAACTCCTGAAACATTTGCAATTTCCTAAAGGAGGAAAGCCATAAACGTGTTTTTCTTATGTTACTGAGGTGACTTTTGGACCCCACTTTAGGATGGCAGCTGGTTGCCAGGAGACCCAGTATTGTAATAAGAGGGTTAGAACTTTCAGTTCCACACCTGACTTCCAGAGAAGGACTCGAGGTTGAATCAATTGCCAATGGCCAATGATTTAATCAGCTACGACTATGTAATGATGCCCTGCAAAACACCCCAAAGGACAGGGTTCAGAAGCTTTCCGTTTGGTGAACACATGTTGTACTGGCGGAGCAGTGAGCTTGGAGAGAGCATGGACACTAAACTCTTCCTCCATACCTTGCCCTCTGCATGTCTTCACTTTGTCTGTTTCTGAGTTACATCATTTTATAGTAAACAAGTGATCTGGTAAGTAAATGTGTTTCTCTGAGCTCTGTGAGCTTCTCTAGCAAGCTAATCAGACACAAAGAGAAAGTTGTGGGAACCTCTGATTTATAGCCAGTCATTCAGAAGCACAGGTGATTGGGATTGACATCAAAGTTGTAGGGGGCAGGGCAGTCTTACAAGACTGAGACTGCGTCTGTGGAATCTGATGCTGTCTATGGATAACAGTGCCAGAATGGAGTTGAATTGCAGGACACCCAGTGTTGTCCCGGAGAATTACTTGCTCGGTGAGGGAAAAACCCTCCTCAGAGATTTGCTTATCAACATGGAGAACCCCACCCCCACTCCTCCATTGAAATTGGTGCCAGAACACTTTTGGCTGTGTAACAAATAGCTTAATGGCTTAAAGCAACAACTTGAATCTGGGTGTTACTTAGCTGGGTCTTCTGCTTTGGGCTTTGTCCACAGCTGCAGTCCTGGGTTAGCCCAGTATCTCTAGAAGACACTCATAAGGTTGGGTCTGGCCACATCCTCTCAAGACTTGAGTGAGGTTGGGATCCGCTTCCAAGTTCATTGAGTAATTGTGGACGGGGTCCAATTCCTCACCAGCTGTTGGCTTGAGGACTACAGTTCCTTGCTCAATATTGGCCAGACACCACCCTCAGTTCCTTGTTACTTAGGTCTCTCCAACATGGAAACTTGGTTCACTAAAGTGAACAAGCCAAGAGGGCATGAAAATGAGCGAGGTTACTAGCAAGGCAGAATGCGAGCAAGACACAGTCAGTTTCATATAACCTATCCTGGGAGGTGACTTCTTCCATTTTTCCTGATTGTGTTTGTTAGAAGCAAACCACTAGATCCAGCCCCCACGCAAGTGGTACATATCATACAGGGAGTGGATAGCAAGAAGTAGGACCATTGGGAGCCTTTTGGAAGTCTGACTGACAATCTTCTCCAAATAAGTGGCCTTGGGTCTTGGTTTAATATGATAACACAACATTTTACAGGTGGTTGAACTAAATCAGGGCAGTAAATTCAGCTGCCTGCCAGAGTCTAGTAGACTATATTAATCTGTGAAATAGGTCACATGTGAGATGATGAGCACTGAATATGAGAACTCCTAGTGGTTAGACTTGCTCTGCTAGGCTTTTGGTATTCAAGATCAAATCACATAAAAAGATAAGTACTGAGTTTGAGCAAACTCCAGGAGATAGTGAAGGACAGGGAAGCCTGGTGTGCCATAGACCATGCTGACTCACAAAGAGTCAGACATGACTTGGTGACTGAACAACAATTAATCAAAAAAGACCTCTCAGTCCAGACCTCTCAGTCCTGTATCTGCAGGTCACCAGTCTGACACAATTGCAGGCAGCATGTTGTTCTAAATGGTTTGCACATAGTAGGGATGCTGTTTTTTTCCTCCTATATTCTTCTAGTCAGAGCAGCTGGCAGAAGCAAATGGTGTAGGCTCTCCTGTAGGTCATAAGTTTCAGCTCTTATGTGGAACAGAGCAACAATAATGACCCTAAAGAGGAAGGTTTCATCAAAACACAGAGTGGTTCTTGATTTTAAAAAAAAAAAAAAGTGAACATTAGGTACCAAAGGGAAGGTAAGCTGGCTCCTTGGTTCTCCTGGCCCACGTCCAGCCCTAGTCAGAGAGTCTCAACAAACTAACTGTCAGGGGTATTATCTAAAATAAGGTTGAGTCAAGGCAGTACTTTAGGATGATGGGATGTTTGATAAATTATCATGGCTTCAGCAAATACTGAGTACCTGCTCTGTCTGGAGCTGCATTGGCTCTGAGGAAGCCAAGATTCATAAGACCCACTTCTTCAAGTTCTCCCGGTCTATGGAGGACACACTGACAGTACAGTGTGGCTTGTGCAGCAGAGAAGGGCGGATGGGAGGGGACACGTAGGTCTGTTTGGGGTAGGTAGTGATGGCTTCAGAGTGGACAGTGATGTGCCTCTCTCCAAGAGGCATAATCCGTAGCTTCCATTTTTGCTTTTGATGTCAAAATGTTCTATAGTAGGATTATCTCATTAATCCTTCTAACACCCTAGGATTGCAGAAAGTCACACGTATTATTCTGTCTGATAGAGAGCTGAGGCGGGATCCAACAATATAAACTGAAAGTTCCCCTAAATCCCATTCCAATGCCTAACAAGATCCCAAGGTAGGAGTATACTCCAGTCTCTGGAAGGAGTTGGTTTACTTAGCCCCACTGTTCTCGAATGAGAAGCTGGTTTGAAATCACAGTTCTCATGGCATTGACACATTGCTGCTTTGAGATTAACTATCATTGAAGTGGCTAGTGATAATAAAAAGCAACTGTAACAGCACTGTACTTTTTAATATGATATTTAAAAAATTTTCTTATTTGATAGCAGCAAAGGGGTCTGAGTTTAGAAAGAGGATGCATTATATTCTTTCATCAAGTCTTAGTTCTTAGTTAGTTCAGTTGCTCAGTCGTGTCCGACTCTTTGCGACCCCATGAATCACAGCACGCCAGGCCTCCCTGTCCATCATCAACTCCCGGAGTTCACTCAGACTCACGTCCATCCAGTCCGTGATGCCATCCAGCCATCTCATCCTTGGTTGTCCCCTTCTCCTCCTGCCCCCAATCCCTCCCAGCATCAGAGTCTTTTCCAATGAGTCAACTCTTTGCATGAGGTGGCCACAGTACTGGAGTTTCAGCTTTCGCATCATTCCTTCCAAAGAAATCCCAGGGTTGATCTCCTTCAGAATGGACTGGTTGGATCTCCTTGCAGTCCAAGGGACTCTCAAGAGTCTTCTCCAACACCACAGTTCAAAAGCATCAATTCTTCAGCACTCAGCCTTCTTCACAGTCCAACTCTCACATCCATACATGACCACTGGAAAAACCATAGCCTTGACTAGACGGACCTTAGTGGGCAAAGTAATGTCTCTGCTTTTGAATATACTATCTAGGTTGGTCATAACTTTCCTTCCAAGGAGTAAGCGTCTTTTAATTTCATGGCTGCAGTCACCATCTGCAGTGATTTTGGAGCCCCCCAAAATAAAGTCTGACACTGTTTCTACTGTTTACCCATCTATTTCCCATGGAGTGATGGGACTGGATGCCATGATCTTCGTTTTCTGAATGTTGAGCTTTAATGGTCCATTTGGTCCAAAGTTCTTACAGGGATCCTCTAAATATTAATTGAAGCAATAAATCCAGAATAAAGTGCTTATATGGAATATATGATTACTCTATTTTAGATCTAAGAGTCACTTTCTCTTCTTGTCATATTCTATTTGAAAAATGTTAAAAAAAAAAAAAAAAAAGGCAGCGTTTCCTTTTCTCCTGCCCTAAGCTCTTCCTAGCCCAGGTGCTATTTGTAAAGCTACTCTTTTGTCATTAGATACCTGGCTATTTCCCCAAAAAAGTGCATATTAAAGTTATACAGGAAATTGCTTCGATTCTCTGTCTCATTTTGTGTCTATCAATGAGTCCAAAGTGCTGCTTTTCTATGATCAGAGGGAAGGGAAAAAGTTCTGTGCATTTATTCATCTGGGAGATATATACTCGTCACTCTGTCAGCCCTGAAAGGCAGTTCAGACAGCATCCATTTAGATTGGAGACCAATTAAATAATTATCAAAAGTATCAGGAAGAGACCAAGGATAAGACTCAGAGGAGCACATGGAATCTGGCAGGAAAACATAATTGCTGTTTTGAATTTTTCCCTCTCTCACCACAGACTAAACCAGGAGCTTCCATTGACCTCTGCATATCAAACAGGGCTTTGGGCAGCTACTTTTGAATTCACCAACCTCCCTGAGCACAAAGGAGTTTCCTGGGGTTTTCAGGCTTAGGAGGAGATGCATTTTCTCCCCTAGCTAAGCTGCCAGGCCATTTGGACTTGCAGAAATGAGCCCTCGGTTCAGGCCTGTGGGAGTGTATTCCGGCTGCCTACACACGAGGAGTTTGCTCCTTTGAGCTTTGCCTAGCACGCGCCCAGTCCAGCCTGATGTGGCTGTCATCTCTAGGATGCTCAGGGAGAATGGTAGGTTTCGTCTTTGTTTTCTGTAGGTTTGTTTCTTCACTTTGATTCCTTTTCATTCGGTTTCTGCCTTGATCGAAGAAGCAAACCCAGGAAAATCTGACCCGATACCTTCCAAAAGTGAACTAAAGCCAGCTTCATCCAACCTGCGCACCTGGCCGGGCGGCCTCACGGGGCTGCTCTCGAGGGCTGGGCATTATCCTGTGACCTCCCCATTACTGAGAGAGAAAGAAGGCCGTGTGCAGCCATCCTGCTACAGACAAGCCCTGTACCTTCACCCTTGCTAGAGAAACAAATGGTCAGCAGTCGGCCTATTCAGAGTGGGTTTGGAACTCATCATCTGTCTACGAAAATTGGAAATCTCTGAGGTGGCCCAGCACAAAAGGATGCAAATGACAACGGGTCAACAGCAGATGCCGAATAATGGAGTAGGAACAAATAGCATTCATGAGCTTTGTGTCCGGGTGTCTCCCACAAACGGTGCCTCATTCTTCCCAAGTCATTTTCAATTTCAACCATTCCTATTTTTTCATGTCCAAGGGAGGCATGCAAGGGGCATCTGGACTGATTTCCGCTTGAGGTTTGCCGCCCTTGAATTGAAGTGGGCCTCTTCTATTTCTTTACAGAATAGTGACATGTGTCTACAAAGCTTTGTAACAGCCACCCCTCCTGCCTCATGTTGCAGAGATGTCTGTGTTTTCATGCTGAGTGGGAGGGATGGCGTCGATGGAAAGTTTGCAGAAAAACTTGGAATCCTAGACAAAGAAAGTGTGGGCTTGCCAGGGTTGTCATTGACCTTGAGCTTGAAAGCAAAATACTAGACCTATGATTTTTATTAATTTGAGATCATTCTCTGATGTCAGAAACCAAGGGGAAAGTGTATACAAATACTTACCCACACCTCTTGCCTCCATCTGAGGGGGAGGCACGGGTTCCAGCCAGGATGTCCGGCCTCCTCTGATACACAAGAGGAGAAAAGTGAAACGTGGCCATTTCAATGAAACTGCAGATACAATATCACTGAACTTGTCCAACTCCATCAACACAGGGATAGGTTTTCTCTCACATGTAATCATAGCAAATATTTAATGAGGTCTGATTTCCAAGGACTCAATCTAAGAGCTTCACAGTGTTATTTTACTTGACCCTCTTATTACTGTGAGATATGTGCTTTAATTATCCTATTTCTCACATGAGAAAATTAGGTGCAAGGAGCTTGAATAAATTGTTCAAGGACACAGAGGATAAGCATGGGAGAGCTGGCATAGGACCCCAATGAAAGTTGCTCCAAACCTAGGTCACAACCAGGGGACCTTGTCAGCTAGAACTTGACAGAGGCATGTACTGATATTATCAGAAAACAGTAAGTAATCATGAGCCATTACACACATAGGTTTATTTTCTGATTCCTTCTAGTAGTAGTAATCTGGAAGTAGCCAATCCAGGGTTGGTATAGCTTGTTGCAGTCATTCGATTGCTAAGTCATGTCCAACTCTTTGCTACCGCATGGACTACAGCACACCAGGCTTCCCTGTTCTTCACTGTCTCCAGGAGTTTGCTCAGACTCATGTTCATTGATTCGGTGATGCCATCCAACCGTCTCATCCTCTGTCATCCCCTTCTCCTCCTGCCCTCAATCTTTCCTAACATCAGAGTCTTTTCCAATGAGTCCTCTCTTCGCATCAGATGGACAAAGTATTAGAGTTTCAGCTTCAGCATCAGTCCTTCCAGTGAATTTTCAGGGTTGATTTTCTTTAGGATTTACTGGTTTGATCTCTTTGCTGTCCAGAGGACTCTCAAGAGTCTTCTCTAGCACCACAATTTGAAAGCATCAGTTCTTCAGCCCTCAGCCTTCTTTATGGTCCAACTCTCACATCTGTACATGACTACTGGAAAACCCATAGCTTTGACTATACAGATCTTTGTTGGCAAAGTACTGTCTCTGCTTTTTAATATGCTGTCTAGGTTTGCCATAGCTTTCCTTCCTAGGAGCAAGTGTCTTTTAATTTCATGGCTGCATTCACCATCCACAGTGATTTTGGAGCCAAAGAAAGTGATATTTGCCAGTTTCCGCTTTTCCCCCTTCTATTTGCCATGAAGTGATGGCACTGGATGCCATGATTTTCGTTTTTTGAATGTTGAATTTTAAGCCAGCTTTTTCACATTTCTCTTTCACCCTCAAGAGGCCCTTTAGTTCCTCTTTGCTTTCTGCTGGGTTAGAGTGGTATCATCTGCATATCTGAGGTTGTTGATATTTCTCCTGGCCATCTTGATTCCAGCTTGTGAGTTATCCAGCCTGGCATTTTGCATGATGTATTCTGCATATAAGTTAAATAAGCAGAGCAACAATGTACAGTTTTGTCATACTCTTTTTCCAATTTTGAACCAGTCTGTTGTTCCATGTCCAATTCTAACTGTTGCTTCTTGATCTGCACACAGGTTTCTCTGGAGACATGTAAGATGGTCTGGTATTCCTGTCTCTTTAAGAATCTTCCACAGTTTGTTGTCATTCACACAGTCAAAGGCTTTAGTATAGTCAATGAAGCAGAAGTAGACATTTTTCTGGAATTCTCTTGCTTTCTCTATGGTCCAACAAATGTTGGCAATTTGATCTCTGCTTCCTCTGCCTTTTCTAAATCCAGCTTGCACATCTGGAAATTTTTGGTTCCTTTACTGCTAAAGCCACACTTGAAGGATTTTGAGCATTACCTTGCTAGCATGTGAAATGAGTGCAATTGTGCAGTAGTTTGAACATTCTTTAGAATTGCCTTTCTTTGGGATTGGAATGAAAACTAACGTTTTCTTTCTTTTTTAAAAATAAAATTTTAAAAAATAATGTATTTTTAATTGAAGGGTAATTGTTTTACAGTATTGTGCTTGTTTCTGCCAAATATTAACATGAATCAACCATATGTATACATATGCCCCCCCCCCCAACCTTGAACCTCCTTCCCACCTCCTAACTTCCTGGATGGTGACCCAGAAATCTAAGAAGGAACCAGATCCCCAAAGACAGGGAGTAGTTATACCTATCAGTGGTTGTCTGAGGAGGCTTTACAAATAGCTGAGGAAAGAAGAGAAGTGAAAGGCAAGGGAGAAAGGGAAAGATATACACAACTGAAAGCAGAGCTCCAGAGAATAATAAGGAGAGAGAAGAAAGCCCAAAAGAATGGGAAGGACTAGCGATCTCTTCAAGAAAACTGCACATATCAAGGGAACATTTTATGCAAGGAGGGCATGATAAAGGACAGAGATGGTAAGGACCTAACAGAAGCAGAAGAGATTAAGAAGAGGGGGCAAGAATACACAGAAGAACTATACAGAAAGGTCTTAAAGATAACCACAATGGTGTCATCACTCACCTAGAGCATGAAGTTAAGAGGGCCTTAGGAAGCATTACTACAAACAAAGCTAATGGAGGTGATAGAATTACAGCTGAGCTATTTCATCATCCTAAAAGATGATGCTGTTAAAGTGCTGCACTCAATATGTCAACAAATATGGAAAAATCAGCAGTGGCCATAAGACTAGAAAAGGTTGGTTTTCCACAACAGTATGAGGCTAGATATCAATTACAGGGAAAAAAATGTAAAAAACATAAACACATAGAGATTAAACAATAGGTTTCTAAATAACAAACAGGTTACAGAAGAAATCAAATTAGATTTCTGGGTCACCATCCTAACTTCAGGCCTCCTTAATAGCTCAGTTAGTTAAGAATCCACCTGCAATGCTGGAGACACCAGGGTTTGATTCCTGCATTGGGAAGATCTGCTGGAGAAGGAACAGGCTACTCACTCCAGTATTCTTGGGCTTCCTTGTGACTCAGCTGGTAGAGAATCCACCTACAATGCAGGAGACCTGAGTTTGATGCTTGGGTTGGGAAGATTCGCTTAAGAAGGTAAAGGCTACCCACTCCAGTATTCTGGGCTGGAGAATTCCATGGATGGTATAGTCCATGGGGTCGCAAAGAGTTAGGCACGACTGAGTGACTTTCACTTTTAGGACCTTCAGATCATAACTTCATGCCTGCCTTTGATCCTTAAGCCCACTTCATGATACAAAATATTTTTAGGACCTTAGCCATCGTATCTAACTCCAGAAAGCTAAGAGTAAGGGAGAAAGGTCAAAATGTACTTGAGCAGCTGTCTACTCCTCCTTTAAGGAGAGTTTTCCTGAATCTCCACCCACCCACTTCTGCTGAGGCTTCATTGCTTGGAACTGAGGTGGCCACACCTACCTATAAGTGAGTGGGGCATTTGACTTTCAGAGTAAGTTGTCACCTTGAATATAATTAAAACTTCATTTTCAAAGAAGGGATGAATGGATATTAGTAACCAGCAGGATGAGCCAAAGTTCTCATGGGCCTTAACTCGAGATCTAGAAAAAACAGCTGTGTAGACTTGGGCTCATCTCTGCAGCCTGCTTGTCTCCTTGCTCCTCTACTTATCATGGGAGCCAAGGAGCCTCCTGGACATACATCATGGCATGTCCTGAACTGACCTTGAGACCCCTTGGTGGGGTTAGGTGTGGAGGACCTTAGAAGCCACTCAGAAAACTAGCCTTCACCAAGAGGAGGAAGGCACCTGTGAGTCTGGGTGGGAGGTAAGCGCAACCCTGAGTAAAGCTTGGCAGCTGGTACTGAGATCCTCTCTGACTCCCCTTCTCTGGGAGTTCGTCCATTTTGGGGACTAAGAGGTTTCTGCCTATAAACTCAAGTGTGACTGTACTATTAAATTCAAGCATGTCAGGACAAATGGCTCTGCTGTGGAGGTCCGTCTGAATGTAAGGCAGACAGAGGAAACTATTTCTTACTTTTCAAGCCACTGATTTGTCGAGACGACTTGAGGATTAAGCATATGGCAGCCAGGGTTATCTACAGCAATGTGTAGCCACAGGGACAGGCATGGAAGGGACTGTGATAGGGATCAGAGGACATTGTGAGTGATGGATGTAAGATAATCCTCAATGGCTGGCCAAGTTACCAGCAGGGGTTCTTTTCATGGTGCTGGAAATCATGTCTTGGTCTGGCATTTAAAGTTAGTAACACGAAGATTTAACAGTTAGTGTCATTTATTCATAAACATGCTGAGGCCTGGGGATATTCAAGTTACACTAAGTTCACACAGGCTTCAACTGTGTTTTTCGCTCAAACACCAAATCCTGAGGCTAAAAAACACAACTCAGGTGAAACTTATATAACCCCCTTCACTCCCCACTCCTAAATTCTTCTGCCCCATTTCATACAAACTCAAATGGAAAGAGAAAAGAAAAGGAGAGAGAAGACAGAAAAGTAAGACAGCAAGAAAGAAGAGAGGAGAAGGTGAAGGAAGAGAGGCAGGAAGAAAGAAAAAATGTGGAAGAAGTGGGAAAGAAAAGACCCAAACCCTCAAAATGGTGATCATCAGTAGAGCTATGAGCCATAGCTGGCCAGCTATGAGCCAACTTTAGAGCCATCCATAAGTGATATCATACAGGATTTGTCTTTCTCTGTCTGACTTGTGTCGTTTGGCATATGCACTCAAGGTCCATCCATGTTGTGGCAGAATTTCCTTTTTCATGGCTAAATAATATTCCATTGTGTGTATATACCTACATATATGACATGTACATACATACACATATAGAAATAAATAAAAATTATTTATCCATTCATCCATTGACCAGATGTTTATGTGGCTTTCATATCTTGACTATTGTGAGTAATGCTGCAGTAAACATGGGTGCGCAGACATCTCTTCAAGTAGTGATTTCATTTTCTGTGGATATACCCTATAAATAGTAGTAGACTAGAGATCTCTTCAAGAAATTTAGTGATACCAAGGGAACATTTCATGCAAAGATGGGCACAATAAAGGACAGAAATGGTCTGGACCTAACAGAAGCAGAAGATATTAAGAAGAGGTGGCAAGAATACACAGAAGAACTATACAAAAAAGATATTCATGACCCAGATAGCCACCTTGGTGTGATCACTCACCTAGAGCCAGATATCCTGGAATGCAAAGTCAAGGGGGCCTTAGGAAGCATGTCTATGAACAAAGCTAATGGAGGTGATAGAATTCCAGTTGAGCTATTTCAAAACCTAAAAGATGATGCTGTGAAAGTGCTGCACTCAATATGCCAGCAAATTTGGAAAACTCAACAGTGGCCACAGGGCTGGAAAAGGTCAGTTTTCATTCCAATCCCAAAGAAAGGCAATGCCAAAGAATGTTTGAACTATCTCACACTTGCACTCATCTCACACACTAGCAAAGTAATGCTCTAACTTCTCTAAGCCACGCTTCAACAGTATGTGAACTGTGAACTTTCAGATGTTCAAACTAGATTTAGAAAAGGCAGAGGAACCAGAGACCAAATTGCCAACATCTGATGGATCATAGAAAAAGCGAGAGGGTTCCAGAAAATCATCTATTTCTGCTTTATTGACTACACCAAAGCCTTTGACTGTGTAGACACAACAAACTGTGGAAAATTCTGAGATGGGAATACCAGACCACTACTTGCCTCCTATGAAATCTGTATGCAGGTTAAGAAGTAACAGTTAGAACCGGACATGGAACAACAGACTGGTTCCAAATCAGAAAAGGAGTACATCATGGTTGTATATTGTCACCCTGCTTATTTAACTTATATGCAGAGTATATCAAGAGAAATGCCAGGCTGGATGAAGCACAAGCTGGAATCAAGATTGCCAGGAGAAATACCAATAGCCTCAGATATGCAGATGACACTGCCCTTATGGCAGAAAGTGAAGAAGAGCTAAAGAGACTCAATGAAAGTGAAAGAGGAGAGTGAAAAAGTTGGCTTAAAACTCAACATTCAGAAAACTAAGATCATGGCATCTGGCCTCATCACTTCATGGCAAATAGATGGAGAAACAATGGAAACAGTGACAGACTTTATTTTTGGGGGCCCCAAAATCACTGCAGATGGTGACTGCAGCTATGAAATTAAAAGATGCTTGCTCCTTGGAAGAAAAGCTATGGAGCATATTAAAAAGCAGAGATATTACTTTGCCAGCAAAGGTCCATCTAGTTACAGCTATGGTTTTTCAGTAGTCATGTATGGATGTGAGAATTGGACTATAAAGAAAGCTGAGCACCAAAGAATTGATGCTTTTGAACTGCGGTGTTGGAGAAGACTTGAAAGTCCCTTGGATTGCAAGGAGATCCAACCAGTCCATCCTAAAACAATATAGTCCTGAATATTTATTGGAAGGACTCATGTTGAAATTGAAACTCCAATACTTTGGCCACCTTATGTGAAGAACTGACTCACTGGAAAGACCCTGATGCTGGGAAAGGTTGAAGGTGGGAGGAGAAGAGGATGAGATGGTTGAGCATGGGCTCAATACTTGTGGCACATGGGCTTTGTTGCTCTGCAGCATTTTGGATCTTCCTGGGCCAGGGATCAAACCCATGTCCCCTGCACCGACAGATTCTTAACCACTGGACCACCAGGGAAGCCCCAGATTGAGTTTTTGAAGAAGTACCATACTATTGTCTGTATGGCTGTACCATGTTACATTCCCACCAACAGTAAACATATAAGGGTTTCCTTTTTACCATGTCTTTGCCAATATTTGTTATCTGTTGTCTTTTTGATGATAGCCATCTAACAGATATGAAGTGATGTCTCTTTGTGTGTTTTTTTGCATTTTTCTGATGATTAATGCTTTTTAGCATCTTTTTATATCCTATTTGCATGTCTTCTTTGGAAAAATGTCTGTTCAAGTCCTCTGCACCTTTTTAAATTGAATTATTTGCTTTATGGCTTTTGAATTGTATGAGTTTCTTCATATCTTTTAGGTATTAACCCCTTATCCGGTATATAGTTTGCTTATATTTTCTCCCATTCTCAAGCTTGACTTCTTAATTTATTATTTCCTCTGCTATATGGAATTTCTTAAGTTAACGTAGACCCACTTATTTTCTTTTTTTTTGCCTGTGCTTTTGGCATCTCATCCAAGAAATTAGTGCCAAGACCAATGCTGAAGATCTTTTTCCCTGAGTTTTTTCTAGGAGTTTTATGGTTTGGGGTCTTATATTTAGATCTTTGATCAATTTCATATTAATTTTTGTGAGTGGTCTAAGAAAGAGGTCCAATTTTATTCTTTTGCATGTGGATATTCTGTTTGTCCAAAACTATTTTTTGGAAAGACACTCCTTTCCTCACTGTATGCTCTAGCATCCTTGTCAAAACTTAGCTGACCAGATATGCATGAGTTTATGTCTCGGTTTTCTGTTCTGTTTCATGAGTCTATTGGCCCATTTTTATGCCAATAACATGCTGTGTTGATTACTGTAGTTTTAACATACAGTTTTATACTATAGGTTTAAATCAGGTAATGCTTCCATTTTTTTGTTGTTCTTTCTCAAAATTGCTATGGCTATTTGGGGTGTCTAGTGGTACCAAGCAATTTTTTAAAATAGTGTTTTCTATTTCTGTGGAAAATGCTATTGGAATTTTGGTCAGGATTGCATTAAATATGGAGATCACTTTGGGTAATATATTTTTGCTTTATTAATTATTCCAATCCAAGACCATGGGACACCTTTCCATTTATTTGTCTTCTTCAGTCTTTTTCATCAATGTCTTATAGTTTTCACTGTATAGGTCTTTCTCCTCCTTTGTTAAATTTATTGATTTTCATGCTATTATTAAAAGGGATTGCTTTCTTAATTTCTCTTTCAGATAGTTCATTGTTAGTATGTTAAAATGCAACTGATTTTGTATCCTGCAACTTTACTGAGTTCATTTACTAGCTCTAACAGTTTTTGGTGATGTCAGTAGGGTTTTTACATATAAAATCATGCCATCTGCCAATAAAGATAATCTTAACTTCTTCCTTCCTGATATGATATCTTTCTTCTTGCTTCATTCCTCTGGCTAGGACTTTCAGTACTATATTGAATAGAAATAAAGTAGACATCCTTATCTTGTTCCTTATCTTAGAGGAAAAAAAGTTACTTTTCACCACTGAGTAAGACATAGCTCTAGGTTTGTCACTTGTGGCCCTTACTATGCTAAGGAAAATTTCTTCTATCCTCAATTTGTTGAGTATTTTAAGAATCTGCCCGCAAAGAGGGAGACCCAGTTTCAATCCCTGGGTTGGGACCATCCCTTGGAGAAGGAAATGACACTCCACTCTAGTATTCTTGCCTGGAGAATTCCATTGACAGAGGAGCCTGGCAGTCTACAGTCCATGGGAATGAAAAGTGTCTGACACAACTGATCAACTAACACTTTACTATGAAAAGATATGTTTTATCACATGCTTTTCCTGTATCTATTGAGATTATCATATGATTTTTATTTTTTATTAATATGGTATATCACATTTACTGATTTTTATAAGTTAAAACCATCCATAAATCGCAAAGATAAATATATGATTCTTTAAATGTGCAGTTAAATTTGACTTGCTAATATATTGAAAAATTTTGCATCTATATTCATCAGGGATATTGGTCTTTAATTTTCTTGTAGTGTCATTATCTTGTTTTGATATCAGGGTGATGCTGGTCTTGTAAAATAAATCTGATAGTGTTCTCTCTTTTTCAGATTTTTTTTGGAAGAGAAAGATGGGTAGGTATTCTTCTTAAATGTTTGGTAGAATTCACATGTGAAGCTATATGGTCCTGGGCTTTTGTTTGTTGGGAGGCTTTTGATTACCAATCCAGTCTCTTTGTTATTGATCTACTGAAAACTCTATTTCTATTTACCCCAGAATCGATGGGGCAGGGCTCAGGGCAATAGAGGTTGACCTTGTAATGAAAAGAGAGTCTTGACTTAGGGCAATGGTTGGGATATGGGCATCAGCAGCTCTTGCTCTATGAATGATGAGATGTGGTGATGTCCTAAACCTGGAGAGTGGGTCCAGCAGCACCTGGGGCTCCTGAGGGCAGATCTCACCACAGCTACAGTTCCAGCCTCAGAGAGTAGGTTCAGCCGTGGAACTCCAGAGAAGCTCCATCAGCTGGGGTCAGCATTGGTAAAGACCGTGATAGAGCTCTGTAATAAAGGTTGCAAACTTTCACAGTAGTGAGGCTTCCTGGGTTCCCTTGCTCTTCTTTTACCTGTGGGGTGAAATTTTTCTGAGGCAGTCCTTTTTGGTGCAGAGCTGCTTTTGACTGGGAGATGGAGTGATGCAGATAATACGCCTCTTACACTTTTCTCTGTGGTCACCCTTGACTTTTTAGCTCTGCTTAATTTGCTACTGCTTCTTCATAGTCCATAGTCAGAGTCCCTGAGACTCTGCCTTTGATTTGTAGTTTATTTATTGTTTTGTGTGTGTGTGTTTTTTTTAAATTTTTTCCCCTCTCTTTTTTTTGGGAGGTGGGGGAGACAAGCATTGAGACTTCCTAGCCCTCCATCTTGCTTAAATGAAAAACTTCTGGCAGAGGAAAAATGGCCTAAGATGGGAAGCCTGAAATGCAAGAAGGAATGAAAAGAAATACAGGGGAAAATATTTTAAATATATGATTATACCTGAAAGAGCTCAGATTGAATAAAATGATAAGAGATTGTCACACGAATTTGAAAAGAAACAAGGTACAAGTAATATACAGACAACAGTAGCATGTAAGTAAGGAGAGAGGAGAATTCATAAGTTTAAGAGTATAATAATGGTATTGATTAACTTTAAATGTTAATATTATTTGATATTTGTAATAATCACAAGAAATGGAGAAATAAAATACACAGCTGCCACTGTAGCAAGTGGAAAAATATGTGGAATGTGAAAAAAATAAATCCAAAGAATAAAGGCTATGAGATCAAAAATAAACCATAGAATAGGCCAAAAAAAAAAAAATTGAAATCACAAAACGATAGATTTAAAACATGTATGTAATTAACTACATTATGTGGATCAAATCCTCCAATTAATAGACAAAGATTGTAGGCTGGATAGAAAATGAAAATAATAACAATAAAATCTAACTCTAGGTCATTTTCAAGACACATACCTAAAGTATCAGAGCCAGGAAAGTTGACAAATAAAAGGATATGTAAATAGTATAGTTGATTTTGCTACTTCTGTATGGAATAAATTTTAAGGCAAAATACATTGCTAGAGATAACTAGGATCCTTCATAAATGTACATTTAAAAGTTTAGAATTACTCATGTGTTATGAATTAACACAACCCTCTTACTTAAGCAGGACGGTAATAAGAAGGGCTGCTCTTTCCCGTTAATATAGATGCAAAAGTCATAAACAAAATATTAACAAACTTAGTCTAGGAATAGGTAAAAAGGACAACACATTAGGACCAAATTGGATTTATTTCAGGAATTCAAGGTTAGTTTAAAAATCAGTTTAGAATACTATATTAAGATATGAATGGAGAAAAATAATCACATCAGTGGACAATGAAAAATCTTATAAGATGCAATATCATTTATGATTTAAAATATTTCTTAGCACGTTAGTTGTAAAAATGAAACTACTTGATTCAGATAAAGAGTTTCTACAAAAATACCACTTAACAGATGTCATGCTTAATGGTGAAATGTTGAATACTTTCCCTTTAAAATCAGAAGCAATGAAGTTCCTTTTATTACTATTTCCATTGAGTACTGCACTGGAGATCCTAGTCAGTGCATTAAGTTAGAAAAAATACTAACATTGAAAATAAAACTCATTTTCTCATGGGTAATATAATTTTTTTATTAAAAAAGTATACCAAAAATTGATTAAAATTAATGAGTCCAACAAATTTCCAGTTACCTAATGTAATATAGAATAATTATAGTCCTATGTATCAGCATTAAACAGAAATTTTAAAAACTACAAAGCTCTTAGGAATAAATCTAACAAGACATATGAAAGCCCTGTAGAGAGAGAATGATTAAACTTTTTTGAAAAAGTTTAAAGATGACCTAATAAATTCAGAGCTAGAATATGTTTGTGGCTTGAAAGTCTGAAGGTTGTAAGAATCATAGCACCTCCCAAGTTGATTTCTTGATTCAGTAGGACTTGTGGAACTTAATAGATTAATTCTGAAATTTATATGCTACAACAAATGGCCAAAAATAGTCACATATGCTCTTGAAAAACAAGGTGGGAAGAATTGTTCTATCAGTTTCACAACTTCTTTTATAATGAAGACAGTATAATATTGGCGTGGAGATACACAAATACACCAGTGAGACAGCAGAGGTAACCTAGAGCCCACATCAATGCACATATGGCCACTATGTATATAGAGGCCCCGGGGAAAAGCAGAAAGGAAAGTTACCTGCAGTCAGTGGTGTTGGGACAAATGGGTAGTAATAGGGCAAAAGTATTGACCCCTATGTCACACCATAACAAAGTGGATTCTGGTTGAATTAAAGACCTCAAGTAAAAGGCAGACTATAAAACTTTGCAGCATCAACTCAGTGGACACGAGTTTGAGGAAATTCTGGGAGATAGTGAAGGACAGGGAAGGCTGGCGTGCAGCAGTCCATAGGGTCACAAAGAGTCGGACACACCTGAGCAACTGAACAACAATGTGAAGCTTTAAGAAAGTAATGGAGGGGAGTATCTTAAAGATAGGGAAGAATTTAAGACAAAAAAGGCTTAACTAAAAAGATGGGCTTAACTACACTAAAAGTCGGGGACTTATGGCCATTAAAAGACAACATAAATAGAGTGAAAAGGAAAGCCATAGAGTGGGAGAAGCTATTTATGCTGCATATAACTTATGAAGGACTAGTATCCAAAGTACTCCTAGTATCCATATTCATATCAGAATATGAAGCTCAAAATATGACCCAGCAAGTCTGCTCCTAGATCTATACCAGCAGAAACTCATGTACATGTGCACCAGGAGACATGCAAAGGAGTATCCATAGCAGCATGAGTTATTATATTGCAATAATCCAAATTTTCATTAACAGTAGAAGGTATAAATAAGTGATGTGATACCCATAGGATAGAGTACAATTTGATGATAATGAACAAACTGTTCAATGTAAAGGCATGGATTAATCTCACATGTCTAGTGTTGAGCAAGAGAAACAAGATGGAAAAAGCCATATGGTATGACCCTATTCTTGAGAAGTTTCCCCCCCTCAAAATGGGCAAAACTGAAATATAAGTGACATTTAGGTTAAACTATTAACTAAAAAAATCACGGTCACAAAAGTTAGGATAGTAATTACAGACACAGTTGGGAGTGAGGAAGGCATTACAAGAGTCTTCCAGAGTGCTAGCAATGCTCTTCCATTGAATCTAGGTCAGAGGTCAGCAAACATTTTTGGTGAAGGACTAGCTAGTACTGAGTTTAGGCTTTGCGGGCCATATGGTTTCTGTCACAACTACGCAGCTCTGATAGCAATGTAGACATAGATAGTACATAAAGGAATGGGCATAGGTGTGTTCCAATAAGACTTTATTTACCATAAGATATTCAGCAGGATGGATTGGGCCTGTGGGCTATATTTGCTAACTTCTGTTCTAAGTGATGGTTACATAGGTGTTTGCTTTATGATTATCTATTTTATGCATTTTGGGGGTATGTATGCCATAATTCACAAGCAGAAGGATGCAGACTGATGGAAGAAGTTTAGCTTGGGTGTTTAGCTTTAGGGCTATGGAATCAGAAAACTGGGGTGTGACTGGTGTCTTACAAGGTACTGGGACTTGGGCAACACATGTAACATATACCTATAAAATGAGGGCTGTGATAATACCTACCTTTGACTGTGTGGATCACAATAAACTGTGGACAATTCTGAAAGAGATGGGAATACCAAACCACCTGACTTGCCTCCTGAGAAACCTATATGCAGGTCAGGAAGCAACAGTTAGAACTGGGCATGGAACAACAGACTGATTACAAATAGGAAAAGGAGTACATCAAGGCTGTATATTGTCACCCTGCTTATTTAACTTATATGCAGAGCACATCATGAGAAACGCTGGGCTGGAAGAAGCACAGGCTGGAATCAAGATTGTCAGGAGAAATATCTATAACCTCAGATATGCAGATGACACCACTCTTATGGCAGAAAGTGAAGAGGAACTAAAACGCCTCTTGATGAAAGTGAAAGAGAAGAGTGAAAAAGTTTGCTTAAAGCTCCACAATCAGAAAACGAAGATCATGGCATCTGGTCCCATCACTTCATGGCAAATAGATGGGTAAACAGTGGAAATAGTGTCAGACTTTATTTTTTGGGGCTCCAAAATCACTGCAGATGTTGACTGCAGCCATGAAATTAAAAGACGCTTATTCCTTGGAAGGAAAGTTATGACCAAGATAGATAGCATTTTGAAAAGCAGAGATATTACTTTACCAACAAAGGTCCATCTAGTCAAGGCTATGGTTTTTCCAGTGGTCATGTATGAATGTGAGAGTTGGACTGTGAAGAAAGCTGAGCGCTGAAGAATTGATGCTTTTGAACTGTGGTGTTGGAGAAGACTCTTGAGAGTCTCTTGGACTGCAAGGAGATCCAACCAGTCCATCCTAAAGGAGATGAGTCCTGGGTGTTCTTTGGAAGGACTGATGCTGAAGCCGAAACTCCAATATTTTGGCCACCTCATGCAAAGAGTTGACTCATTGGAAAAGACTCTGATGCTGGGAGGGATTGGGGGCAGGAGGAGAAGGGGACGACAGAGGATGAGATGGCTGGATGGCATCACCGACTCGATGGACATGAGTTTGAGTGAACTCCGGGTGTTGGTGATGGACAGGGAGGCCTGGTGTGCTGCAATTCATGGGGTCTCAAAGAGTCGGACACGACTGAGTGATTGAACTGAATAGATTTACTCTGAGTTGGTAAAGTTAGATGCTTAGTAGAGCTCCTAGCACATTGTATATGCTCAAGAACTTTTTTTTTCCTTTCGTATAATAGGGTTTTTAAAGCACATTTAACTACTTTTAACAAGACTGCAAAGACATTCTGGTTGCTATTGAGAAAAATTATCTAGTCTGAAAGGAATTCATGAAAGAATAGGAAATATACATAATCTCCTCAACACATAACATGGAAAAGTCATAAGTAAACATGGTATGCTGCCTACTATTTCCTGGAAACACTTTTTCCTTAACATACTTTTGGTGCTAAATAGAGGACTTGTAAAAAATATTTTTAACTATGTTCCAAATGTAAATTAAAAGAGGAAAAAAGTAGTGTGAAGGAATAAGTTTATTCCTGATTTCCCAAACTGGAATGACTCTGTTTCACACCTCAGGGAAATTTCATTAAAGGAATTAAAAAAAAAAAACAAACTGATTTTGTTTACGAAAGGGTAGAAAATTTTTTTACATCCTAATTCCAAGAAACTATGAGGATGTTACCTTGCCTGGCAAAAGGGACTTTGCAACTGTAATTGAGCTAAGGATCTTGAGGTGGAATGATTATCCTGGTTTCCCTGGGTATTCTCAGTAGAATAAAAGGGTCCTTATTTGAGAAAAAGGGAGATAGGGGAAGGTCAGAGCCAGAGAAAGACTGGAAGATGCTCTAATGATGGCAAAAAGGGCCACAAGCCAAGGAATGTTAGCCTCTAGAAGCTGAAAAAGGCAAGAAGTGGATTCTCCCCTACATCCTACAAAGGCAAGGCAGCTGTGCCCTGACCTTAATGTTAGCCCAGTAAGACCCATTTGAGATTTCTGACCTCTAGAACTCTAACCCAAATTTCTGTTGTTTTAAGCCACCAAGTTTGGAATAATCTGTTATAGTGACAATTGACAATTAATAGAACTCTCATTGAGCTAGGCTGAACTTAAACTCATCCCATGCGCTTTTGTGGGGAATTTTTATTGTATAATCTAAAAAATGCTATTGATGACCTCCTGGGTACCAGGGCTAGTTACAAAGATGAATAAACATGATCCTACTCCCCAAAGAGCTTACAGAATAATTATAGAGTACTAGTATTGGGAGACGGTCTCTCAGCTTTCCGCATATCTTGTGAGCAGAGTCACAGAACGTCTTTGTTCAAGACTATCTTTTCAAGGATATCTGCCTGTATAATGAACAGCCTTAAAAGACAGTCTATATCTGTAGCCCACAGGGCAGACATGCTTACAGTCTAATACAGAAGACTGAGGTTCCCTAAGCTCAGGGTCCCTCTCTTGGAAGGCAGCCCCCTGAGCGTGTAGGTATCATGTGGCCCCCTTTATGCCACCATGGGAGAACTGGGATTGGAAAACCAGCCCAAGAAAATGCTGATACTCTGGCTGTTGCTATTTCTGTGGAGTCATAGGTGATCCTCTCTCTGTCAGCACCCATGAAACCTAAGGAAGTTAACCTGTTAGCTTGTGAATAGTCTCAGTCCCTTCACAGTTCTGGACAAACGGTAAAGAGAACAGTGTACAAGGTCTCTGGGATCACCGTGGGGCACAGTCTACCAAGACTGTTTATTTATAATGGAAATGGAAGAGAGAGAGGGAATATGTCTACTGGGCACCAGGTCCTCTGCCAGCGCTTTACAAATACTCATTGAGTTTTCACACTGCTCTGTAAAGAGACGTTCCAACTGCATAGGTCAGCTAGGATAACCTGGTTGCTTCTGACTCAGAGCAAACGGACTCACCATACCCCTATTACCTCCCTTATGACATGCCCTTAAGAAAAGCCAGTGTTCCCTAGAAGATTCCAGAACAAGCGTTTCTCAAAGAGGGCTATATTCCCCTGTTCTGGCAATGGGTGATGACATTTTTGGTGGTCACGGTTTGGGGTATGGGCATTATCAGTGTCTAGAGGCTAGAAGCCAGAGATACTGCTGAATGAAAGTCCTACAATTGATAGGAGCCCATACAACAAAGAATTTTCTAGTCTAAAACGTTAGTTGTGCTGAGGCTGAGAAGCCCTGCCCTGGAGTATAACCATCTCTGACTTTGATTTCCTGAAATCCACTGATTCTTAACCTTACCTTGGTGTTTATCCAAACTTCCATCCTTCCCTTCCTAAAACAAGATCCCACTTATTCAAAGTTATTGCATGCAAGAGAAAATTTTAAATTTTTGAAGGTATGAGGCAGAAGGTACAAAAATCACATTGTCCAGTAAATGAAACAAATAGTATGTTACACAGACCTGCTCTTTTTTTTTTTAAACATTTTGTTTTGTACTGGGGTATAGCTGATTAACAATGTTTTGACAGTTTCAGGTGAATAGCAAATGGACTCAACCATACCTATAGATGTATCCATTCTACCCCAAACTTCCCTCCCATTTAGGTAGCATATAACATTGAGGCCCTGTAGGCCCTTGTTGGTTACCCATTTAAAATACAGCAGTGTGTAGATGTCAATCCAAAACTTCTTAACCATCACTTCCCCCAATCATTCCTGCCCACCCCCATGCCCAGCAGTCATAAGTTCATTTTCTAAACCTGTGAGTCTGTTGTTGTTTTGTAAGTAAGTTCATTTGTCTATCGTTTCTTTTTAGACTCCACATATAAGGGATGTCATCTCTCTCCTTTTCTGTCTAGGCAGGCTTGCTCTGAAAGTCCCTTCAGCCATCATACCAGGGGGGCTGGAGCTTACTCACGGCTCATGTGACCTCATGCAGGCTCCCACCATCTAGACCACTCTCTATCCTACTGGCTCCATTCCTTTTTTGTCCACTTCTTAGACTACACCCAGAGCTCCAGCTTCCTCTGTATTATGCAGAGCAGGTGTTCAGTTCTCACAAGCCTCTGCATCTAAACTCAATTCCAGACCTACCCCAGTGGCTCTCAAATTGGAGCAAGCCTTAGAGTCACCCCGGGGCCTTATGACATAGCTTGCTGGGTTTTGAGCATGAAGGTGTGGTGAGAAGATGGGTTTTTTCCAATTCCCAGATAGATGTTTATGCCACTGGTCTGGGAACAACCTTTTTAGAACCCCTGGAAAAAAAAAATCCATACAAAAGAGCCACTGATTTCTGCAGTAATACAAAGGCCCTACAGAAGCCCTCAGATAAAGGTCTTTCTCTTACTTTGATCTGCCCCCTCTTCAGAAGACAGTATAGTTTTGTAGAGCACTGCCCAGCCTCCTCAGTCAAACACAGAAGAGGAAATTGGGGATGGGGCTCAGAGAAGTTAAGTAATGAGAAGACTATGACCCAGAGCCCAGGCTAATTCTGCAAACCCTGTCTGTAGTGGTGTTCAATGGAAAGGAAGCTGCTGCTGCTGCTAAGTAGCTTCAGTCGTGTCCGACTCTGCGCAACCCCACAGATGGCAGCTCATCAGGCTGCCCCGTCCCTGGGATTCTCCAGGCAAGAACACTGGAGTGGGCTGCCATTTCCTTCTCCAAGGAAGCAGCAGACCCTTCCAATTTGTGCAATGTGTAGAGAAGGCTTGGGGAGTAGAATTCAGAAATGTAACTCAGGAGTGTATTTAAAAATTGTTCTTGTACCAGCAATGGGGATAAGAACTCACTATCAGTTTTCATTATAAATAATTCCCTAGGACAAATAAGATAAGAATGCCATCAAATGAATGGCGCTTGCAAGAAGCTCTGATGTGGTGCTTGATGACAGACAGTGGTAGGTGTGCACACACCAGTGTTGTGTGCAGGAGGAACCTGGCCTGAAATGTCTTAAATCCTGACAAAACCTTTGAGAATTGAGCATAAATGACCTTTAGAATGAAGACAGAATACATCTCAGGATGTCAGGACACTGTACAGTGGCCTCTTGTACAACATGGGTTTAAACTGCACTGGTCCATTTGTACATGGATTTTCCCCTATGTAAATGCAGCACTACCCTACCTACGGTTGGTTGAATCCACAGATGCAGAACCATGATGCAGAGGAAATGCAGATACCAAGGAACCTTGGGTTGGAAGGGTCCATAATAAATTATAGATATATTTTCAGCAACATGGTACATGGACACTCCTTCCTTATTCCAGGGTCAGTGGTACATAATTTTCAGAGAAAACAGCACAACTATGTTCCTTTTATCATCTGGGTCACTGGAATAGTATAGCCTAATCGTGGCTGGGAATTCAGCTTCTAAGGTCAAAGATTGGTAACTCAGGACACAATACTTCTTAGAAAGTGCTGCTTTCTAGGTTTCCTGATATGTTGCTTTGTGTTTATTTCATCTATATTCTTGACAGGTTTTTACATCAAACAATCTCATTCACAATTATGACTGCCAGGAAAAAAATCAACCCATGAAAATATCAATGTAATTTTTAAATGGGCAGAACGTAAAACAAACACCTCAGAGGTGTCTGATTATCATAGAAAATAGAAAATACCGATTGATAATAGGTATGGTGGTGGTGTGAATGTCCCTGGTGGCTCAGATGGTAAAGAGTCTGCCTACAATGCGGGCAGGAGACCTGGATTCAATCCCTGGGTTGGGAGATCCTCTGGAGAAGGAACTGGCAACCCACTCGAGTACTCTTGCCTAGAAAATCCCGTGGATGGAGGATCGTGGTAGCTTATAGTCCATGGGGTCACAAAGAGTCAGACACAATTGAGCGACTTCACTTTCACTTGTGGTGGTGGTGGTGGTTAGTTGCTCAGTTGTGTCCAACCCTGCGACCCCATGGACTGCAGCACATCAGGCTTCCCTGTCCTTCACCATCTCCTGAAGTTTGCTCAAACTGATGTCCACTGAGTTGGTGATGCCATCCAACCATCCCATCCTCTGTTACCCCCTTCTCCTGCACTCAATCTTTCCCAGCATCAGGGTCTTTTCCAATGAGCCAGCACTTCATATTAGGTGGTCAAAGTATTAGAGCTTCAGCATCAGTCCTTCCAATGAATATTCAGGGTTGATTTCCTTTAGGGTTGACTGGTTTGATCTCCTTGCAGTCCAAGGGACTCTCAAGAGTCTTCTCCAGCACTGCAGTTTGAAAGCATCAAATCTTCAGTGTTCAGCCTTCTTTATGGTCAAACTCTCACATCCATACATGACTACTAGAAAAATCATAGCTTTGACTATCCAGACCTTTGTCAGCGAAGTGGTATCTCTGCTTTTTAGTATGCTGTCTAGGTTTGCCATAACTTTTCTTCCAAGGAGCAAGAGTCTTTTAATTTCATGGCTGCAGTCATTGTCTGCAGTGATTATGGAGCCCAAGAAAATGAAATGTGAGTGTTTCCACTTTTTTCCCATCTATTTGCCATGAAGTGATGGGACCAGATGCCATGATCTTCATTTTTTGAATGTTGAGTTTTAAGCCAGTTTTTTCACTCTCCTCTTTTACCTTTACCAAAAGGCTGTTTAGTTCCTCTTCATTTTCTGCCATTAGGGTGGTGTCATCTGAATATCTGAGGTTGGTGATATTTCTCCTGGAAATCTTGATTCTGGCTTGTGACTCATCCACCCCAGTATTTCATGTGATGTACTTTGCATATAAGTTAAATAAGCAGGGTGACAATATACAGCCTTGATGTACTTGTTTCCCAATTTTGAACCAGTCCATTGTTCCCTCTCTGGTTCTAACTGTTGCTCCTTGTCCTGCATTCAGGTTTCTCAGGAGGCAGGTAAAGTGGTCTGATATTGCCATCTCTTTAAGAATTTTCCACAGGTTTTTATGATCCACACAGTCAAAGGCTTCAGTGGAGCAGAAATAGATGTTTTTCTGGAATTTCTGTGCTTTATCTATGATCCAGCAGATGTTAGCAATTTGATCTTTGCTTTCTCTGCCTTTTCTAAATCCAGTTTATACATCTGGAAGTTCTCGGTTCATATACTGCTGAAGCCTAGCTTGAAGAATTTTGAACATAATCTTGCTAGCATGTGAGATGAGTGCAATTGTGCAGTAGTTTGAGCATTCTTTGGCATTGCCTTTCTTTGGGATTGGAATGAAACTGACCTTTTCCAGTCCTGTGGCCACTGCTGAATATTCCACATTTGCTGACATTATTGAGTATAGTACTTTAACAGCATTATCTTTTAAGATTTGAAATAGCTCAGCTGGAATCCCATCAACTCCACTAGCCATGTTTATAGTAATGCTTCCTAAGGCCCACTTGACTTCATATTCTAGGATGTCTGGCTCTAGGTGAGTGACTACGTCATCATGGTTATCTGAGTCATTAAAAACTTTTTTCTATATTTCATCTACATTTTCTTGCTACTACTTCTTAATATTTCTGCTTCTGTTAGGTCCATACCATCTCTGTTCTTTGTTGTCCTCATCTTTGTATGAAATGTCCCCTTGGTATCTCCAGTTTTCTTGAAGAGATCTCTAGTCTTTTCCATTCTATTGTTTTCCTCTATTTCTTTGCATTGTTCACTTAAGAAGGCTTTCTTATCTCTCCTTGCGGTTCTCTGGAACACTGCACTCACATGAGTATATCTTTCCTTTTCTCCTTTGCCTTTCATTTCTCTTCTTTCTGAGCTGTTTGTAAGGCCCCCTCAGACAACCATTTTGCCTTTTTGCATTTCTTTTTCTTGGACATGATTTTGGTCACTGCCTCCTGTACAATATTACGAACCTCCATCCATAGTTCTTCAGGCACTCTATCAGATCTAATCCGTTGAATCTATTTGTCACTTCCACTGTGCAATCATAAGGGAATTGATTTAGGTCATACCTGAAAGGCCTAGTGGTCTTCCCTACTTTAGTTTAAGTCTGAATTTTGCAATAAGGAGCTCATGATCTGAGCTGCAGTCAGCTCCAGGTCTTGTTTTTGCTGACTCTATAGAGCTTCTCTGTCTTCAGCTGCAAAGAATATTATCAATTTGACTTTGGTATTGACCATCTGGTGCTGTCCATGTGTAGAGTCTTTTCTCGTGTTATTGGAAGAGGGTGTTTGCTATGACACACTTTTTCAAACTCTGTTAGCCTCTGACCTGCTTCATGTTGTACTTCAAATCCAAACTTGCCTGTTACTCCATCACAGGGTACTGATTATACTGGCAAGTATATTATATTATATTGGTACTGATTATATGGTACTGATTATATTATGGTTGCTCATATTGGCTCTTAGCCAAAATGCTGGAGATTCCAGTTACAGCTTTATAAAACTTCAATGGATTTTCCTTCCCAGCATCCAGCTCCAAGCTTCATGGGTTCAATTGCTCAGTCGTGTCCGAGTCTTTGTGACCCCTTGGACTGTGGCCTGCTAGGCTCCTCTGTCCATGGAATTTCCCAGGCCAGAATACTGGAGTGAGTTGCCATTTCCTACTCCAGGGGATCTTCTCCACCCAGGAATTGAACCTACCTTTTTCAAGTCTCCTGCATTGGCAGGTGGATTCTTTACCACAGTGCCACCTAGGAAGACCTATACATACATAGGCCTTACTCATTGTAGTTTTGTATAATTTTGTTTTGGGGCTCTGTCTTTGTAGCGCCAGCTAGCTACATGTGTGTTTGCCTTTGTATAGGCATCCTATCAAATTTCTAGTTCTAAATGGACTCTTGCCCCTCTACCCCTCCATGGAAGGTTGCTGAATAATCAGGAACCTAAATTACTTCTGGTCTCTTCACCTCTCAGTGGTCTATTTCTTCTCTCAACACATTTGGTTGAGCACCTATAAAATGTAAGCTTTTCTCCAGATGCTGAGCTACAGCTATGCCCAGACTCTAGCACCCGACCCGCCTGGTGCCTCCAGCCCGAAAAGCTTGCTGCTTAGTCAACTGTAAGCTGCTTTCACACAAGATCTACGTCTGCTCCATCTGGGTATCCATCAGTTCCTAGGAAAGTGCCTTTGTCACAGTAGTAACTTAATACTGTAGCTGTTTGCTAATAAAGGCGTAAAAAGTAAGTTGTTCCAGAAAATGTATCAGTTTTGCCACAATCTTTGCAGATCTTTTTCTTTGTTCGAGGGCAAATCAATCTAGTAAAAATACAAAAATCTCTAGACACTAAACTCTTCTAGCCATTAATAGATGCGTGGGAATAAATTTTCCAACCAACTGACTTTCAAATTTGAACTGAGAGAGAATAGAAGGGAATGCCTGCTCTGGATCATCCAGGATTACTTAGGACAGAAGTGGCAGTCATTGGGGACACCCAGGGATCAAGAGAGTGCCCAAGAGGGTCAAAATAAGAGTAGGAAACTTAAAAGACAAACTTTGCTAATCTCATAACAGAAAATTACTGAGCATTCTTACAAAGAGAAAGATATCTGACCCAGGGAATATTTTAAATGTTTGCAAAGAGCCTCTGGCAATAACTATGGCAGTTGCAGATCATATATCTTGTCCCATTTGGGAGTTGGTGGACAAAGATGAAATGTGATTTCTTCCCTCATTGCAGGGAAAGAGCCTGCCCTGCAAACACATACTCAAACTGATTTATCATCAGATTTACAGACAGTGACCTAGTGGTGAATTCCCTTTTGAGCGATATTAGCTGCTAGAATTCTTGGTTTTGTGAAAGCAAATATTAGCAAGTTTAGAAATATGAGCAAAATTCAAAATGTGAGCCACAACTTGGAGGTAAATGAAAATGTGACATCCTTATAAAGAGACCCTGTAGTCTCTCCTTATTGACAGCCTATTTGTTAATCATTCATGCAAATATTAATGGAAATCAGATGAGGAATCAATTTGTAAGAACTGATATTTGTTTAAAAAATGCATAAAGGAACTTCTACTACAGTGACAAAAACTCAACTCTAGATCCTGAATCTTTTCAAAATTTGGAGTTGAGTTGGCCTGAGAGCTAAAGTAAAAGTGAAAGTGACGTCGCTCAGTCGTGTCTGACTCTTTGCACCCCATGGACTGTAGCCTACCGGCCTCCTCCATCCATGGAATTTTCCAAGCAACAGTACTGGAGTGGGTTGCCATTTCCTTCTCCAGGGCATCTTCCCAACCCAGGGGCTGAGCCTGGGTCTCCCTCATTGCAGGCAGATGCTTTACCATCTGAGCCACCAGGTAGGACTAAGAGTATAACAAGAATTGGGTAGGACAGATTTCAGATAGGACCTGGTCATTTTCCATAGGACTTATTGACTTGCCAACCTGCAACTTGGGTACCTTAGGTTTTATTTTCCTTTTGGAAACTTTTGAGTATCTTTGGCCAGGTTACTTTTATCTCTTAGTGTCTAAAGCAAGAAAGTAAATAATGGAAGGAAAAAGAACATCTACAGTTTTGTTAAAGCACACATGCGTGTACATTGCACGATTACTGACACAGAAACGTGTGGAAATACTTCATCTTGCTTTTATTAAAATGTCTTAGAATAGTTTAAGTAGGGTATCTATTTAGAGAAACAGACTAACTTTTTAAAATTCAAGTTTAATTACTTCATTTCCTTCCTTTAAAAATTTCTAGAGATCCCCATTGACTTTGGATTAAAGTTAAAATTCTTGGCATCTTTTACTCTTTATAATCTATTCCTTAGCCTTATCTCCTGGCAACCCCACCCCCCACCCCAACCATGGGCCCCTGCTGTCTTTCTTTTCCTGGTATAAAGAGTACCCCCTCTGGAAATTCTACGCTGAGTCTCCATATCATGCCAAGCGCCCCTCCTCTAAATCCCCACAGCACCCTCTGCATAGTTCTGTCTTATCTAATAGTGATCTGTCCACGTGCCAGTCTTCTTTCCTAAACTGTGTGCCCTCTAAGGATGTCCACATCATCCCAATAGCACTAGGATATAGCTCAACACAGCATCAGTTCAACATGATGACTCATTAAACTGAATAGAATTGCATCAGTTAAAGCACTTACTGTATGTGAGCATGGCTAAAAGCCACCCAAGTGGAATGGAAGCTGAGATGACTCCCCTGACACAGGGCAAATGCCCATCTGGATAGACAACATCTCAGAGATATACCCCTGTGCTAGAAGAAAGGTGGGAGCAGAGGTGACAGGTTCTGTTTTTCCCCTCTGTTTCCCTCTTGCATCTGGCCCTCTCGTTTCTTCTTCTTTTTCCTGCTTATTTTTCCATCCAAACACAAATGCACTCACAGGCACCCACCACATAAAATGGTCAACTGCCCACCAGGCTCTTTTTTATTAATTGTATTTATTTATTTTTAATTGATTGATGATTGCTTTACAATATTGGTTTGACTTCTGCCGTATATCAACGTGAATTAGCCATAGGTGTACATATGCCCCCTCCCTCTGGAACTTCTCTCCCACCTCCCATCCTTTCTGACCCCTCTAGGATATCACAGAGCCCCAGTTTGAGTTCCCTGTTGCTGCTGCTGCTAAGTCACTTCAGTCGCGTCCAACTCTGTGCGACCCCATAGACATCAGCCCACCAGGTTCCCCCGTCCCTGAGATTCTCCAGGCAAGAACACTGGAGTGGGTTGCCATTTCCTTCTCCAATGCGTGAAAGTGAAGTCACTCAGTTGTGTCCGACTCTTAGTGACCCCATGGACTGCAGCCTACCAGGCTCCTCCTTCCATGGGATTTTCCAGGCAAAAGTACTGGAGTAGGGTGCCATTGCCTTCTCTGTGAGTTCCCTGAGTCATACAGCAAATTTCTATTGGCTATCTATGTTACATACGGTAGTGTATATGCTTCCATGCTACTCTCTCCATTCATATCACCCTCTCCATTCTCTCCCCTGCTCTTGTCCATAAGACAGCTCTCTATGTCTGCATCTGCACTGCTGTCCTGCGAATAGGTTCATCAGTACCATCTTTCTAGATTCCATATATATGCATTAATATACGATATTTGTTTTTCTCTTTCTAAATTAAAAGACACTCCTTGGAAGGAAAGTTATGACCAACTTAGATAGAATATTGAAAAGCAGAGACATTACTTTGCCAACAAAGGTCCATCTAGTCAAGGCTATGGTTTTTCCAGTGGTCAGCTATGGATGTGAAAGTTGGACTGTGAAGAAAGCTTAATGCCAAAGAATTGATGCTTTAGAACTGTGGTATTGGAGAAGACTCTTGGGAGTCCCTTGGACTGCAAGATCTACCCAGTCCATCTTAAAGGAGATCAGTCCTGGGTGTTCTTTGGAAGGAATGATGCTAAAGCTGAAACTCCAATACTTTGGCCACCTCATGCGAAGAGTTGACTCATTGGAAAAGACTCTGATGCTGGGAGGGATTGGGGGCAGGAGGAAAAGGGGACGACAGAGGATGAGATGGCTGGATGGCATCACCGACTCGATGGACATGAGTTTGGGTGAACTCTGGGAGTTGGTGATGGACAGGGAGGCCTGGCATGCTGCAATTCATGGGGTCACAAAGAGTCGGACATGACTGACTGACTGAACTGAACCTAACTTACTTCACTCTATATAATACGTTCTAAGTTCATCCACCTCACCAGAACTGACTCAAATGTGTTCCTTTTTATGGCTGAGTAGTTTTCTGTTGTACAAATGTACCACAGCATCTTTAGCCATTCGTCTGTCAATGAATGCCTAGGTTGTTTCCATGTCATAGTTATTGCAAATAGTGCTGCAATGAACATCAGGGTACATGTGTTTCTTTCAGTTTTGATTTCCTCAGGGTATATGCCTAGAAGTGAGATTGTTGGGTCATATGGTGGTTTTATTCCTAATTTTTTAAGGAATCTCCACACTGTCTTCTATAGTGGCTGTATCAATTTACTTTCCCACCAACAGCGCAAGAACATTCCCTTTTCTCCACACCCTCTCCAGTACTTGTTTGCGGAATTTTTGATGATGGTCTTTCTGATTGTTTGAGGTGATATCTGATTGTAGTTTTGATTTGCATTTCTCTAGTAATGAGTGATGTTGAGCATCTCTTCATGTGTTTATTAGCCATCTACATGTCTTCTTTGGAGAAACATCTGTTTAGGTCTTTTGCCCACTGTTTGATTGGGTTGTTTTTCTAGTATTGAGTTGTATGAGCTGCTTGTATATTTTGGAAATTAATCCATTGTCAGTTGTTTCATTTGCTATTTATTTCTCCCATTCTGAGGGTTGCCTTTTCACCTTGTTTATAGTTTCTTTTGCTGTGCAAAAGTTTTTATGTTTAATTAGGTCTCACTTGTTTATTTTTATTTACATTACTCTAGGAGGTGGGTCATGAAGGATCTTGCTGTGATTTATGTAAGAGAGTGTTCTGCCTATGTTTTTCTCTTAGAGTTTTATACTTTTTGGTCTTACATTTAGGTCTTTAATCCATTTTGGGTTTGTCTTTGTATATGGTGTTAGGAGCTGTTATAATTCCATTCTTTTACATGTAGTTGTCCAGTTCTCCTAGCACCACTAATTGAAGAGACTATCTTTTTCCAATTGTATATTCTTGCTTCCTTTATCAAAGATAAGGTACTCATAGAAGCATGGGTTTATCTCTGGGCTTTCTGTCTTGTTCCATTGGTCTATCCTTTTGTTTTTGTGCCAGTATCATACTGTCTTGATGACTGTAGCTTTGTAGTATAGTCTGAAATCAAGTAAGTTGATACCTCAACTTCCATTCTTTTTCCTCAAGATTGCATTGGCTATTCAGGGTCTTCTGTGTTTCCATATGAGTCGTGAGATTTTTTTTGTGTTATAGTTCTGTGAAAAATGCCATTGGTAATCTGATAGGGATTGCATTGAATCTGTAGATGCATTTGATATTATAGTCATTTTCACTATATTAATTCTTCCAACCCAAGAGCATGGACTACCCCTCCATTTATGTCATCTATGATTTCTTTCATCAGTATCTTGTAGTTTTTTGTATATAGCTCTTTGGTCTCCTTCAGTTCAGTTCAGTTCAGTCACTCAGTCATGTCTGACTCTTTGTGACCCCATGAATGGCAGCATGCCAGGCCTCCCTCTCCATCACCAACTCCCGGAGTTCACTCAGATTCACATCCATCGAGTCCGTGATGCCATCCAGCCATCTCATCCTCTGTCATCCCCTTTTCCTCCTGCCCCCAATCCCTCCCAGCATCAGAGTCTTTTCCAATGAGTCAACTCTTCGCATGAGGTGGCCAAAGCACTGGAGTTTCAGCTTTAGCATCATTCCTTCCAAAAAAATCCCAGGGCTGATCTTCTTCAGAATGGATTGGTTGGATCTCCTTGCAGTCCAAGGGACTCTCAAGAGTCTTCTCTAACACCACAGTTTAATTTTATTCTTTTTGTAGAAGTGGTAACTGGGATTGATTCTTTAATTTCTCTTTCTGATTTTTCATTGTCAGTATATTTGTTTTTGTATCCTGCAACTTTAGTAAATTCCCTGATCAGCTCTAGTAATTTTCTGATAATATCTTAGGGTTTTCTATGTACAGTATCATGTCATCTACAAATAGGGAGAATTTTACTTCTTCCTTTCCAATCTGGATTCCTTTTATTTCTTTTTCTTCTCCAATTGCTGTAGCTAAGACTTCGAAACCTATGTTGAGTAATACTGGCATGAGAGTGGACACCCTGGTCTTGCTCCTGATCTTAGAAGGACAGACTAACTTTTGACTGGAGTATGGGAAAGATTTAGAGACTGACTGGCTTTTATGGAGAGCTAACATAGAGTAGGAAACACAGATTTAAATGCCTTTAAGAGCCCAGCAGCCAATGTAACGTGAAAAGCATTAAAACCAAAAATTTAAAAAAAACTGTAGCAAAAACCTTGCTGGCCACTGAAACATGGTTGACTGATATATTTCACTGACTGGTTTTCTAGTTTGGGATCTCTGGCCTAGACTCTTGGTGAAAACTTTAATAGTAGTCCCAGGAACCAACAGCCTGGAACTCAAATCACAAATGCAAAGTATTTAGAGGAAGAATCTATTAAAAGAAAAAACATGGGGCCCCAGCATAATCACTGTTGGAAAAATGTGCTTCCTAAATACAAAATGACTCTAGATAAAGCTGGTAACTCAATGTACACAGACATACAGCACTTCAGAGGTCAAGACCTGCAGAACTTCACGTTTATAGGTCCAAACATGCTGAGTCTATTTTGTGTGTTCTTGGTTCTCTATTTATTTACCATCCATAAGCTACATGTGGGGCAGATACTGGGATGGAGCAATGAATAGATATGGTTGGGGTTTTTTTGTTTTTGATTTTTTGATTTTGTATTCTTGAGAGTTTTATTTCTTTCCATGTTTTTGATTAGAAAAAAATAAAACAACTTTAAACTTTTTATTTTGTATTGGGGTTTGATCTCTTAGTTGGGAAAATCCCCTGGAGAAGGAAATGGCAATCCACACCAGTATTCTTGCCTGGAGAATTCCACGGACAGAGGAGCCTCGCGGGCTACAGTCCATGGGGTCGCAGAGTTGGACAGGATTGACTGACTAACACTATAGCTGATTAACAACATTGTGGTAGTTTCAGGTAAATAGTGAAGGGACTCAGCCATACATATACAGGTATCCATTCTACCCCAAACCCACCCCCCACCCAGGCTGGCACATAGCATTGAGTAGAGTTCCGTGTGCTATACAGTAGGTCCTTCTTGGTTATCCATTTTGAATTTAGCTGCGTGAATGTCATGCTCCCAAAGTCCCTAACTATCCCTTCCCCCTGACAACCATAAATTTGTTTTCTAAATCTGTGAGCCTCTCTCCGTTTTGTAAGTTCATTTATATAATTTCTTTTTAGTTTCCACATATAAGGGATGTCATTTGATATTTCTCCTTCTCTGACTTACTTCAATCGATATGACACTCTCTAGGTCCATACATGTTGCTGCAAATGGCATAATTTCATTCTTTTTCATATGTTCTTTTTCAAAGCAGTATTCCATTGTATATAAGTACCATATCTTTATCCATTCCTCTGTCGTTGGACATTTAGGTTGCTTCCACGTTTTGGCTGATGTAAGAGAGGTGGGTTCAATTCCTGAATCAGGAAGATTCCATGGAGAAGGAAAGACAACCCACTCTAGTATTCTTGCCTGGGAAATCCCAGCAGGGTTCAGCCCATAGGGTCACAAAGAGTTGAACACAACTGAAGTTACTTAGCTTGCATGCGTGCATGTCTTGGCTATTGTAAACAGGGCTGCAGTGACTATTGGGGCACATGTGTCTTTTTGGATCATGTTTTTTCCAGATATATGCCCAGAAGTGGGATTGCAGGGTCATTTGTTAGCTGAAATAAGATCATTCCTTAACTCCATACACAAAAATAAACTCAAAATGGATTAAAGACCTAAATGTGAGAGTGCGCACTATTAAACTCCTAGAGGAAAACAGAACACTCACTGACATAAATCACAACAACATCTTTTTTTATTCATCTTCCAGAATAATGGGAAATTAAAAACAAAAATAAATGGGACCTACTTAAACTCAAAAGCTTCTGCACAGCAAAGGGAACAATAAATGAAATGAAAAGACAACCCACAGATGGGGAGAAAATATTTGCAAATGATGTGACGGATAAAGGATTCGTCTCCAAAATTTCTAAACAGCTTATGATACTTAACAGCATCAAAACAAACAACCCACTCAAAAAATGGGCAGAAGACCTGAGCAGACATTTCTCCAAAGAGGCCATAGAGATGGCCAACAGGCACATGAAAAGATGTTCAACATTGCTAGTTACTAGAGAAATACAAATCAAAACTATAATGAGATATCATCTCATACCCATCAGAATGACCATGACCAAAAAATCCACAAATGCTGGAGAGGATGTGGAGAGAAGAGAACCCCTCTACAGTGTTGGTGGGAATGTAAATTGGTCCAGCCACTATGGAGAACTGTGTAGAGGATCCTTAAAAACAGATATGATTGTTATTCTCCAGGACTTACCTGTTAGCAGAGAAAGGCATTCAGTCATCTATATTAAAAGTGAAATGAAGTATCACAGCAAGTAGTGGGGTCTGCAGAAGAGAGTGGCCATTCCTATCTGAGGAAGTCAAGACAAGTCTCCTCAAAAGGATAACTACTGAGTTGCATCTTTACAGGTGGATGAAGTGCTGTTTCCTGGGGAGATGGGGCCACAGAGAGAAGCCTGAACACAACAATTGAAACACGACAGTGCCTTGGGAAACCATCGCCATTGTTGTTCTGTCACTAAGTTGTGTCAGAGTCTTTGCGACCCCAGAGACTGCAGCATGCCAGGCTCCCCTGTCCTTTACTGTCTTCTGGAGGTTGCTCAGATTCACGTCCATTGAGCCAGGGATGCCGTGCAATCATCTTATCCCGTTCTGCAGGGCTTGAGAGAGAAAAATAAAGACTAGAAAAGCAGGCAGAATCCATATTATGGAGGCCTTAGAGGTCTGGCTAAGAATTTTGAACCCTAATCTGGAAGAGTATTTGAGGGTGTGGCAGGATGATTTATTATAATTATTAATTTACATTTTCCATGTACCTTCTGTCAGGAAGGTGTGTGTGTGTGTGCTTAGTCACTTCACTTGTGTCCAACTCTCTGTGACCCCATGGATCATGGCCCTCCAGGCTCCTCTGTCCATGGGATTCTCCAGGCAAGAATACTGGAGTGGGTTGCCATTTCCTTCTCTAGTGAGAGTGTATGAAGTAAATGAAGTGAAGTCACTCAGTTGTGTCTGACTCTCTGTGACCCCATGGGCTGTAGCCTACCAGGCTCCTCTGTCTATGGGATTTTCCAGGCAAGAATACTGGAGTGGGTTGCAATTTCCTTCTCCAGTGATAAAGTATGAAGTGAATGAAGTGAAGTTGCTCAGTTGTGTCTGACTCTGTGACCCCATGGACTGCAGCCTACCAGGCTCCTCTGTCCATGGGATTTTCCAGGCAAGAGTACTGGAGTGGGTTGCCATTTCCTAGCCTGAGCTTTTCTCTTCCCTCACCCTAGGGCATTGGCAGTGCCCAAAGGAGAAACTGTTGGAAGGACAATATTCTTTCTTTTGTGCTCAAGCCTCGTATTTTAGAGGAGATTATGTTCAACATCCTAGCTGGGGAGGGGAAGGAGGAGAGGACCTGGGAAAGAAAGGCTGAGGAAGGAGAGGGAGATTCCCTCTGTGTGGGAGAAAATAGAGATTGTCATCTCCCCAGAGGTCAGAGACACGAACCTGATGACCTAGATGGCAGGAACTCAGAGAGATGCCTTAGAGAAACCAAACCTAGGCAAGGTTGCTCTCTCCTAAACAAATAGCTCAGTAGCACAACAACTGGAGAGAGGCCCATACTTCAGGGCCCATGTTGATTTGGAGAATGGGGCTATGGGTGGCAACCATGACAGACTGAATGTTGGAAGCCATCCATTTTTCTGGGCACCATGATTCCTGGAAACTAGCTTCCTGTTTTTATGGACTACTCTAAGGAAAGAGAAGGACATCCACTGAGTCCTGTGTGACTGAATTTCCTGCCAGCTATAAGAACAGGGGTTTAGAATTAGATTTAACTGGATTTTTAAAAATGTGATATTCGTCACTCAAATCTGCAAAAGTAAAGTTTTCATATACACCATGAAAAATTTTACAAAGGAAATAAATAACATGCCCAGACTGGTGTTAAAGGAAGGATAATGTTTGAGAAAGTTTCTGACATTGATGAACTTTATTGCAATTGGGGGATCAGATCTTTCCAGAAAGTAGTAAAAGGGGACAAGGGACCAGAGAGAGGGTACCCAAGGGAAACAGAATATGAGTCTTCTAGAAATAAAGGCCCCACCTTCCACCCCAGAGAGGAGGAACATATTCTGACCTCTGTGCCAGTGCATATACTGCTAACACCTCTGGAGATGATGATGTGGTGCAGACTGCCCAATTCAGTCTTGAAAATATCTGTCAGTAAAATATATTTTTTAATGTTGGCCACAGGGTACAAACTTTCAGTTCTGGGGATCTAACGTACAGAATAATGGCTAATTAATACTGTGATGTACACTTGAAATTTGCTACGGCAGGCTCCCCTGTCCTTCATTATCTCCCAGAGTTTGCTCAAATTCATGTCTGTTGAGTCGATGATGCTACCTAACCATCTCATTCTCTGCTTCCCCCTTCTCCTTTTGCCTTCAACCTTTCCTAGCATCAATTGTACACCCTAAATATATACAATTTTTGTCAATCATACCTCATTAACAATACCTCAATAAACAAATACACCAATATTCATTATACCTTATAAAAACAAATGTTTTTAATAAAACTTAATGTTTTTTTAATCTTAGAAATACATATAAAATACACAAAATAAATTTTTGTTGTCAAATATGTATTTCAAAGTCTCACACGTGATCATAGGTTTAAAAAAAGAACATCAGCATTATTGGGTCCAAGTTCATTCCTTCAGGCATAAAGTATTATTGTTCCTATTTAAAAAATTAAAATTTCAAGGAGATGAAATTCATTAAAGTATTTATTCAGTGTACATGATCTGAGCACCACTATATCCCAGACATGGCATTGAGAATGACCTTGGAGAAGCTGATGGGAAACAAATACAGAAGTAAAAGTTGATAACACACATCTTGATAAGTGGTGCACACTTGTACATTTTTCTTTGGAATATCTGCCTCTGACAATGACCCATTTTCTCTGAAAACTCTCCTTCCTCTCTCTCCCCTCAGTACTGACCTCTGGCAGATGTGTTTTGCAATTTAATTCAACTGTCTGGTTTTAATTAATTGTATCTGTTGTGGTCACTGGACTAAAGAGGGTACAATTAAGTTCCCTTTTCAGGGAATTTAGAATGGGCTTGAGTAATGGTTTCTTAGTCTGAGTTTGTCTCACAGGTCAAAGACAGCTTTAGTAGATTATATATTTCAATGAATTTCATCAAAACTTTCTAAATTATTCACATAAAGTTCAGAATAACTTATCTTTTATATCTGCAGCATCTACAGTAGTAGCCTCTTTCATTCCTGAAATTGGTTATTTGTGCTTTTTGCACCCCCTCTCCCCAGATCAGTCTTGCAATATTACAAAAGGTTTGTGAATTACATTAGCTTTTCAATAACCAATACTTGACTTTGTTAGTCCTCTCTATTTTATGCTTGTTTCTGTTTCATTAAATTTTGTTCTTTATGATTTTCTTTCTTCTATTGTCTTTAATTGTATGGTTCTTTCTCCAAATATCTTGAGATGAATGCTTTGCTCATTAATTTTTAACCCATTTTCCTCTCTAATTAAAATATTCAAGGCTATACATTTCTAACTACTGTTGAAATTGCATCCCATATGGTTGGAAACTTTTGCTACAGCTGAGCTGAAAATCTTCCAAATTTACATTATGATTTCTGCTTTGGAATCATATATGGGTTTTTGAGAAGGGTATTTCTTAATTCCCAAATATAAAGGAAAATTTCTAGGCATCTTTCTGTTATTGACTATTAGTTTTGTTGCACCATGGTCAGATAGCAGAATTTCAATCCTTTGAGATTTGAATAGTGTTGTCCAAGATGTGACCAATTTTTGTGAATGCTTCATGTTTCTTGGAATAATTGTATATTCTGCCATTTTTGAGCACAGTATTCTATTTTTGTTGCTGTTGAGTCACTCAGTTTTGTCCTGCTCTTTGCAACTCCATGAGCTGTAGCACACCAGGCTTCCCCACCCTTCACTCTCTCTCTGATTATCTATTAAATAAAATTTGTTCATGTTTAAATCTTCTACGAGAGCTTTGCTTTTTGGTTTTTGGCCTTTGTGTTTCATTAGTTCTTTTTTGTAATTGTATTTCTGGCCTTGCTTGGTTTTTGTTGCTGTGTGGGCTTTTCTCTAGGTGTGGTGAACAAAAGCTGCTCCCTAGTCATGGTTTGCAGACTTCTCACTGCAGTGGCTTCTCATTGTGATTACTTCTCTTCTTGCAGGGCATGGGCCCTAGAGCATGCGGGCTTCAGTAGTTGTGGCGCATGGGCTCAGTAGTTGCAGCTCCGCGGCTCTAGGGAACGGGCTCAGTAGTTGTGGTGCATGGATTAGTTGCTTGCTCCATGACATGTCAGATCTTCCAGATCCAGGATAGAACCCATACCTCCTGTATTGGTAGGCAGAATTTTTTTAAACAGCTGAGCCACCTCTATTTCATTAGTTCTTAACAGTGTGTTAATATCTCCCAATGTGATTGTGGATTTGCTTTTCTTCTTAGACTTTTGCTTTTTTCTTTTTATATTTTGGTTTACATATATTGGAGGCTATACTATTATGGACATATAGTTTTAAAGTGTGTTATATCTTCTTGGTAAATTTAACTTGTTATTAACTGCTTGGCTAACATAGTTTTTTAAGCCTTTATTTTGTCTGACATTAATATACATATACACTTCTTTCTCTTGTTAGCACGATACATCTTTTTCTGCTCTTTAACCTTTTGATGCTGAAAACTCGGTACACTGGTACAGGATAAAATCTTGGAGACATGGTTTGGGTGAAGTAGAGAAGAATAGCTTTATTGCTTTGCCAGGCCAAGAGGGACACGGCATGCTCCTACCTCTCAAAAAGTCTTGTGTGCCAATTGGGAAGGATTTGATGAGAAGTTTGACTGACATTTCACACTTTATAGCAACAGTTCAAGGGTGGGGTTGCTGATAAGATTAATGTGTGTGCAGGGCCTGCATTCCTTTTACCTGGCCTTAGGTGGTCTTCCGATGAGCTTCTCTGGTTTTCAAGGCCATTAAAGTGTATCCTCCTCTCTGGAATGAGGATTGCTTCATCTCTCATTTATAGAGGGTTTCAGTTAAATTTGGAAAACTCAGCATAGGACTGGAAAAGGTCAGCTTTCATTCCAATCCCAAAGAAAGGCAATGCCAAAGAATGCTCAAATTACCGCACAATTGCACTCATCTCACACGCTAGTAAAGTAATGCTCAAAATTCTCCAAGCCAGGCATCAGCAATACATGAACTTCCAGATGTTCAAGCTGGTTTTAGAAAAGGCAGAGGAACCAGAGATCAAATTGCCAACATCCGCTGGATCATGGAAAAAGCAAGAGAGTTCCAGAAAAACATCTATTTCTGCTTTATTGACTATGCCAAAGGCTTTGACTGTGTGGATCACAATAAACTGTGGAAAATTCCGAAAGAGATGGGAATACCAGACAACCTGACCTGCCCCTTGAGAAGTCTGTATACAGGTCAGGAAGCAACAGTTAGAACTGGACATGGAACAACAGACTGGTTCCAAATAGGAAAAGGAGTATGTTAAGGCTGTATATTGCCATCCTGCATATTTAACTTCTATGCAGAGTACATCATGAGAAACGCTGGGCTGGAAGAAGCACAAGCTGGAATCAGGATTGCCGGGAGAAATATCAATAACCTCAGATATGCATATGACACCACCCTTATGGCAGAAAGTGAAGAGGAACTAAAAAGCCTCTTGATGAAAGTGAAAGAGGAGAGTGAAAAAGTTGGCTTAAAGCTCAACATTCAGAAAATGAAGATCATGGCATCCAGTCCCATCACTTCATGGGAAATAGATGGAGAAACAGTGGAAACAGTGTCAGGCTTTATTTTGGGGGGCTCCAAAATCACTGCAGATGGTGACTGCAGCCATGAAATTAAAAGACGCTTACTCCTTGGAAGAAAAGTTATGACCAACGTAGATAGCATATTCAAAAGCAGAGACATTACTTTGCTGAGTAAGGTCCGTCTAATTAAGGCTATGGTTTTTCCTGTGGTCATGTATGGATGTGAGAGTTGGACTGTGAAGAAGGCTGAGCACCGAAGAATTGATGCTTTTGAGCTGTGGTATTGGAGAAGACTCTTGAGAGTTCCTTGGACTGCAAGGAGATCCAACCAGTCCATCCTGAAGGAGATCAGCCCTGGGATTTCTTTGGAAGGAATGATGCTAAAGCTGAAACTCCAGTACTCTGGCCACCTCTTATGAAGAGTTGACTCATTGAAAAAGACTCTGTTGCTGTGAGTGGCAGGAGGAGAAGGGGATGACAGAGCATGAGATGGGTGGATGACATCACTGACTCAATGGACGTGAGTCTGAGTGAACTCTGGGAGATGGTGATGGACAGGGAGGCCTGACGTGCTGTGATTCATGGGGTCGCAAAGAGTCAGACACAGCTGAGCAACTGAACTGAACTGAACTCAGTTCTGTAAAGAGCTTGAAAGGTGGTGTTAGCTGTATCCCTTGAGGCAGCATCAGTGCCCTGCCCCAAGCTACACTGTTGTTTCTTGCCTGCTCCTCCCTTGCCACTGCATTCCATCCCTTTCCTGGCTAAGAAAGAAAGAAGTGAAGTCACTCAGTCTTTGAGACCCCATGGACTGTAGCCTACCAGGCTCCTCCCTCCATGGGATTCTCCAGGCAAGAGTACTGGAGTGGGTTGCCATTTCCTTCTCCAGGGGATCTTCCCGACCCAGGGATCAAACCCGGGTCTCCCGCATTCCAGGCAGATGTTTTAACCTCTGAGCTGCTAACAGTTGTTCAATTCTGCCCTTTGGAACTCAGGGAAGGTCATGGAGGCTGTTCCCTACAAACAAGAAATGAGGGAGATAGGAAGGCTTCCATGCCCAGGAGGCCCACAAGGTCCCATTTCATTTCACTATCCATATTCTTTTATGTGACTCATAAATAATATGTTGTTAGGTTTTTTATCCAGTATGTTGATCTTTATCTTTTAACTAGAGCACCTTAAAGATACCATTCCAGTATATTCTAGCTTTCATTTTTACCACTGAGATATTAGCTTTCAATCTGTTATTCGGACGATATATCACTTTTTCTCTGTTCTCAGGCTTTGTCTGTAGTGTCTTACAGCTTTTCGATACTGTGTCATTGGGTAGATTTCTTTCAATGTATCCTGCTTGAGGTTCATTGGAATTCTTAGGGAAAAAAATTTATGGGTCAGGCACTGCCTCTGTTGTCAAAAGCATCTTGTTATTATACTTTTAAATATTGCCACTACCAGATTATCTTTTTCCTTTCCTCCATGAAATCTAATTAGAACTATAAATTTTAGACCTTATTTTTTTTCTTCAAGTCTTTTAAGCTCACTTTTATTTTCCATTTTATAGTCTTTTATGGATTGTGGGTAATTTTTGAGGCTTCAAATCATTAACTCTTCAGCTAAATTAATTTTCTGTTAAACTTGAATTTTAAAATTAAAGGTATTGTTTTTTGGTTTTGTTTCTTGGTTTAAAAGAAAAATCTGCTTATAGTCTTGTTGCCTGTAGACAATTTTAACTTTGTCTTTTATAATGTAAACATAGTACCTGTAGTTATGTAACTTCTATGTCTGATAATGCCAGCATTTGAAATATTTGAGTCTATTGCTGTCTTTTGTTGATGTTCTTTGTGTTTGTGAAGCACTACTTCGTGCTCTTGAAACATTTGTTTTTTGTGTGTACTTTCCTTGGAAAAATTGAGGATTATGATAAAGGTTCATTCCTCTGGACAGAATTTGCTGTTTCTCTGCCATGAACCCATGAGTACTAGTTTGAGTTCCTTTAATAATACGTTTTTTAAAAAGGTTAATAATTTGTGTTTGTTTTTTAACTACTTGGGTGATTTGAATTTGGCCTGCAAATTCATATCTGATTGTTTATTTGCCTGCTCTTATATTAAAAGTACAGCCATCTGGGGGTGTTCCAGTCTTATGAGAGATTACGTATTGGATGCCCTCCTTTGGGGAGGTCTGAGCTTTCTCTTTTATCCCTTATGCATATGATCCCATGAATACTTAGACTCAAGTTTATCAGGTTTAATAAATGCCTTCAAGGCAGAAGCAACTTCTGTTTTCCTCTTGCATCTATGGGTTTCTACATTCACTTGGATTTTGCACTGATAAAATCTGTCTTTTATCCCTCTATTTTCCTCTTAGATACTTTTAAAAGGTGTTTTCTGTATTTTATCATTTATTTCAGTTCTCAACATTAGAAGGGTTAGTCCAGGTACTAAGCTAAATGTGTTTCAAAAAGAGAAGTCCACTTTACTTTTGAATGGTAATTTAATGTTAATCTTTAAAAGTAGTTTATTTTTCTTTTTAAAAAAATTATTTATTTATTTTACTTGGGGCATAGTTACTTTTCAGTATTGTGATGGTTTTTGCCATACATAAATATGAATCAGTCATAGATATATACGTGTCCCCTCCATCTGCACCCCCACTCCCACCTCCCTCCCCACCCCATTCCTCTAGGTTGTGCCAGAACACTAGCTTTGGGTGCCCTGTGTCCTACATCAAACTGGCACTGGTTATCTATTTTACATATGGTAATGTATGTTTCAATGCTATTCTCTCAAATCATCCCACCCTCTTATTCCGCTGAGTCCAAAAGTCTGTTTTTTGTGTCTGTGTCTTCTTTGCTGTCCTGTGTATAGGATCATCAGTACCATCTTTCTAGATTCTGTATATATGCATAAATATGTGATATTTTTCTTTCTCTTTATAACTGACTTCACTCTGTATAATAGGGTCTAGGTTCATCCACCTCATTAGAGCTGACTCAGATGTATTCCTTTTTACAGCTGAGTAATATTCCATTGTCTATATGTACCACAACTTCCTTATCCATTCATCTGCCAGTGGACTTCTAGGTTGCTTCCATGTCTGAGCTATTATGAATAGTGCAGTAATGAATAGCACTAATGTAGTGTAAAGGTACATGTGTCTTTTTCAATTCTGGGTTCCTCAGGATATATACACGGTAGTGGGACTGTTGGGTCATATGATAGTTTTATTACTGGTCTTTCAAGGAAATTCCATACTGGTCTCCATAGTGATTGTATTAGTTTGCATTCCCACCAACAGTGCAAGAGGGTTCCCTTTTCCCTATATCCTCTCCAGCATTTATTGTTTGTAGACTTTTTGATGATGGCCATGCTGACTAGTATGAGAGGAAAACTCACTGTGGTTTTGATTTGTATTTCTCCAATAATAAACAAGGTGGCTCAGAGGTTAAAGTGTCTGACTCCAATGCAGGAGACCTGGGTTCGATCTCTGGGTCGGGAAGATCCCCTGGAAAAGGAAATGACAACCCACTCCAGTATTCTTGCCTGGAGAATCTCATGGACAGAGGAGCCTGGTAGGCTATAGTCCACGGGGTCACAAAGAGTCGGACACGAATGAGCAACTTCACTTTCACTTTCAATAATAAACAATGTTGAGCATCTTTTGATGTGTTTATTAACCATCTATATGTCTTCTTTGGAGAAATATCCATTTAGGTCTTCTGCCCACTTTTTGATTGGTTTATGCCTTTTTCTGGTATTGAGCTGCATGAGCTGCTTATATATTTTGGAGATTAATTCTTTTTCAGTTGTTTCATTTGCTATTATTTTCTCCCATTTTAAGGGCCATCTTTTCACCTTGCTTATAGTTTCCTTCATTGTGCAAAAGCTTTTAAGTTTAATTAGGTCCCATTTGTTTATTTTTGTTTTTATTTCCATTACTTGGGGAGGTGGATCATAGAGGATCTTGATGTGATTTATGTCAGAGTGTTCTGCCTATGTTTTCCTCTATGAGTTTTATAGTTTCTGGTCTTATATTTAGCTCTTTAATCCTTTTTGAGTTTATTTTTGTGTATGGTGTTAGAAAGCATTCTAATTTCACTCTTTTACATGCAATTGACCAGTTTTCCCAGCATCACTTGTTGAAAAGACTGTCTTTTCTCCTTTGTATATTTTTACCTCCTTTGTCAAAGATAAGGTATCCATAGGTGTGTGAATTTATCTCTGGGCTTTCTGTTTTGTTCCATTGATCTGTATTTCTGTTTTTGTGCCAGTACCGTACTGTCTTGGGCGTTCCTTGTGGCTCAGCTGGTAAAGAATCTGCCTGCAATATAGGAGACCTGGGTTCAATCCCTGATTTGGGAAGATCCCCTGGAGAAGAGACAGGTTACCCACTCCAGTATTGTGGCCTGGAGAATTTCATGGACTGTGTAGTCCATGGGGGTCACAAAGAGTTGGACAAGACAGAGCAACTTTCACACACATACTGTCTTGTAAACTATAGTATATAGTTATACTATATAACTTTGTAGTATAGTGTGAAGTCAGGAAAGCTGATTCCTTCAGTTCCACTCTTCTTTCTCAAGATTGCTTTGACTATTTGGGCTCTTTTGTGTTTCCATACAAACTGTGAAATTATTTGTTCTAGTTCTGTGGAAATTATCATTGGTAATTTGATAGAGATTGCATTGAGTTTATAGATTGCTTTGGGTAGTATAGTCATCTTCGCTATATTGATGTTTCAAATCCGAGAACATGGTATATCTCTCCATCTGTTCATGTTGTCTTTTATTTCTTTCATCAGTGTTTTATAGATTTCTGTATACAGGTTTTTTGTCTCTTTAGATAAATTTATTCTTAAGTATTTCATTCTTTTTGTTTCAATGTTGAATGGAACTGTTTCGTTAATTTCTGACTTTTCATAGTTAGTGTTTAGGAATACAAGGGATTTCTGTGTATTAATTTTATATCCTGTATTCATTGATTAGCACCAGTAATTTTCTGGTGTCATCTTTAGGTTTTTCTATATAGAGAATCATGTCATCTGCAAACAGAGTTTTACTTCTTTTCCAATCTGGATTCCTTTTATTTATTTTTCTTCTCTGATTGTTGTGGCTAGAACTTCCCAAACTATGTTGAATAGTATTGGTGAGAGTGGGCATTCTTGTCTTTTTTCCTGATTTTAGAGAAAATGTTTTCAGTTTTTTGCCATTGAGATGATGTTTCCTGTGGGTTTATTGTATATGGCTTTTATTCTATTGAGGTATGTTCCTTCTGTGCCTTCTTTCTGGGAGGTTTTATCGAAAACAGGTATTGAATTTTGTCAAGGGCTTTCTCTGCATCTAATAATCATATGATTTTTATCTTTCAATTTGTTAATATGGTGTATCACATTAATTGATTTTTAAATATTGATGAATCCTTGCATCCCTGGGATACAGCCCACTTTATCATGACGTATGATGTTTTTAACATGTTGAATGTTCTCTAGAATTTTGTTGAGGATTTTTGCATTTATATTAGCCAGTGGTATTGACCTGTAATCTTTTTTTGTGGCATCTTTGGTTTTGGTATCAGGGTTATGGTGACCTCATAGAATGACTTTGGGAGTTTTCCTTCCTCTGCAATTTTCTAGAAGAGTTTGAGCAGGATAGGTGTTAGCTCTTCTCTAAGTTTTTGGTACAGTTCACCTGTGAAGTCATCTGGTCCTGGGCTTTTGTTTGTTGGAAGATTTTTTTTTTTCTTTTTGACAAGCTGATTAAAGTTAGTTTAGAACATAAATCAAGGATTGACTCACATGTTTTCAGTGTACATGTTCTTATGGAGACAAAAAGAAGCTGCTCTAATTTATTGATTCTCTTTTGAAATTATTTTTTTGTATGTTGCTGTTGTTGTTGTTGTTTAGTTGCTAAGTCATGTTCAACTCTTTTGAAACCCCAAGGAGCCCACCAGGCATCTCTGTCCATGGGATTTCCCAGGCAAGAATACTGGAGTGGCTTGCCATTTCCTTCTCCACGCTGGAAGATTTTTGATTACAGTTTTGATTTTTGTGCTTGTTATTGGTCTGTTTATATTTTCTATTTCTTCTTGGTCAGTTTTGGAAGGTTATACTTTTCTAAGACTTTGTTTCTTCCAAGTTGTTCATTTTATTGGCATATTGTTGCTCATAGCAGTCTCTTATGATCCTTTGTATTTCTGGGTTGTCTGTTGTAGCTTCTCCTTGTTCATTTCTAATTTTATTGATTTGAGTCATCTCCCTTTTTTTCTTAATGAGTCTTGCCTATTTTGTTTATCTTCTCAAGCTAGCTTTTAGCTTTATTGATCTTTGCTATAGTCTCCTTCATTTCTTTTGCATTTATTTCTGCTCTGATCTTTACAATTTCGTTCCTTCTACTAATTTTGGTATTTTTTTGTTCTTTTCCTAGTTGCTTTAGGTGTAAGGTTAGGTTGTATATTTGATGTCTCTCGTGTATCTTGAGGTAGGCCTGTATTGTGATGAACTTCCCTCTTAGCACTGCTTATACTGACTCCCATTGGTTTTAGGTTGTAATGTTTTCATTGTCATTTGTTTCTGTGCATATTTTGATTTCCTTTTGGGTTTCTTCAGTGATCTGTTGGTTATTCAGAAATGTGTTGTTTAGCCTTCATGTGTTTGTGGGGTTTTTTAAATTTTGTTTCCTATTGTTAATATCTAATCTTACAGCATTGTGATCAGAAAAGATGCTTGAAATGATTTCAGTTATTTAAAATTTACCAAGACTTAGTTTGTGGCCCAGGATGTGGTCTGTCCTAGAGAATGTTCCATGTGCACTTGAGAAAAATGTGAAATCCATTGTTTTGGGGTGAAATGCCCTATAGATATCAATTAGGTTCAGCTGGTCCAATGTATTGTTTAAAGCTCGTGTTTCCTTATTAAATTTTCTCTGGATGATCTGTCCATTGCTGTGGCTGGAGCATTAAAGTCCCCTACTGTTACTGTGTTCCTGTTGACTTCCCCTTTAATAGTTGTTGGTATTTGCCTTTGCATTGAGGTGCACCTATGTCAGCTGCATATATATTAGTAATTGTTATATCTTCTTCTTGGATTGATCCCTTGATCATTATTTAGTGTCCTTCTTGTCTCTTATATTGGTCTTTATTTTTAAGTCCATTTTATCTGATATGAGTATTGCTACTCCCACTTTCTTATGGTCTCCATTTGCATGGAAAATCTTTTCCATCCCTCACTCTCAGTCTGTATGTGTCCCTAGGTTTGAGGTGGGTCTTTTGTAGACAGCATATATAGGGGTCTTGTTTGTGCATCCATTGGGCCAGTTTATGTCTTTTGGTTGCAGCATTGAACTCATTTATGTTTAAGTTTATTATTGATAAGTATGATCCCATTACCATTTACTTTATTGTTTTGGGTTCGTTTTTATAGGGCTTTTCTGTATTTCCTGTCTAGAGAAGTCCTTTAGCATTTGTTGAAGAGCTGTTTAGTGTTGAAATCTCTTAGTTTTTGCTTATCTGTAAAGCTTTTGATTTCTCCTTCAAATCTGAATGAGATACTTGCAGGGTAGAAAATCTTGGTTGTAGATTTTTCGCTCGCATCACCTTAAGTATATCCTGCTTTTCCCTTCCGGTTTGCAGTTTCTTTTGAAAGGTCAGTTATTAGCCTTATGGGGATACCCTTGTAAGTTATTTGTTGCTTTTCACTTGCTGCTTTTAATATATGTTGTGTTTAATTTTTGTTTGATTTGTTTCTCCTTGGGTTTATCCTGTATGGGACTCTCTGGACTTCTTGGTTTTGGGTGGCTTCCCCATTTTATTTCCTTCCTCATTTTAGGGAAGTTTTCAACTGTTATCTCCTCAAGTATTTTCTCATGTCCTTTCCTTTTGTCTTCTTTTTTGAGACATCTATGATTTAAATGTTGGAGTGCTTAAAATTGTCCCAAAGATCTCTGAGGCTGTCCTCATTTCTTTTTACTCTTTTTTCTTTATTCCACTCCATTTCATTTATTTCCAGCATTATATTTTCCAGCTCACTTATCCATTCTTCTGCCTCAGTTACTCTACTCTTGGCTCTCTCCAGGGTGTTTTTCATCTCAGTTATTTTGTTGTTCATTGCTGATTGACTATTCCTTACTTCTTCTAGGTCCTTTTTAAACATTCCTTGCCTCTTCTCATTCTTTGTCTCCAGTCTATTTATCTGTATCTCTATCTTGTTTTCAAGATTTTGGATCATCTTTCCTATCATTATTCTGAATTCGTTTTCAAGTAGACTCCTTATCTCCTCCTCTTTTGTTTGGTCTGGTGGGTTTTTATCACGTTCCTTTGCCTGCTGGATATTTCTCTGCCTTTGCATTTTGCTTAGTTTTCCATGTTTGGGGTCTCCTTTCTGCGGGCTGGAGGGTCATAATTCCTCTTAATTGTGGCGTCTGCTCCCTTTGGGTGGGGTTGAACTAGTGCCTTGTAAAGGTTTCTTGGTTGGGGAAACTTGTGCCTGTGTTTTAGTGGATGGAACTGAATTCCATCTTTTCCACCACGGCAACCATAAGTTTATTTTCTAAGTCTGTGAGTCTGTTTCAGTTTTGTAAGTAAGTTCATTTGTATAATTTCTTTTTAGATTGCACGTATAAGGGGAGTCATATGATATTTCTCATCTGTTAATCATTTTAAAAATGTACAGTTCATTAGATATTGTTATTGTTCAGTCACTCAGTCATGTGCGACTCTTTGCAACCCCATGGACTGCAGCATGCCAGACTTCCTTGTTCATTACCAACTCCCAGAGCTTGCTCAAACTCATGTTGATTAAGTTGGTGATGCCATCCAACGATCTCATTTTCTGTCATCCCCTTCTCCTCCTGCCTTAAATCTTTCCAGCATCAGAGTCTTTTCCAAGAGTCAGCTGGTCGCATCAGGTGGCCAAAGTATTGGAGCTTCAGCATCAGTCCTTCCAATGAATATTCAGGACTGATTTCCTTTAGGATTGACTGGTTTGATTTCCTTCCTGTCCAAGGAACTCTAAAGAATATTCTCCAGCACCACAGTTCAAAGGCATCAATTCTTCAGCACCCAGCCTTTTTTAGTGTCCAACTCTTACATCCGTACATGACCACTGGAAAAACCATAGCTTTGACTATATGGATCATTGTTGACAAAGTAATGTCTCTGCTTTTTAATATGCTGCCTGGGTTTGTCATTGCTTTTCTTCCAAGGAGCAAGCATCTTTTAATTTCATGGCAGCAGGCACCATCCCCCATGGTTTTGGGGCCCAGGGAAATAAAATCTGTCACTATATCCATTCTTTCCCCATCTTACTTGCCATGAAGTGATGGGAATGGATGCCATGATCTTAGTTTTATGAATGCTGAGTTTTAAGCCAGCTTTTTCAATTCTCCTCTTTCATCTTCATCAAGAGGCTGTTTGATTCCTCTTTACTTTTTGCCATAATCTGCATATCTGAGATTATTGATATTCTCCCAGAAATCTTGGTTCTAGCTTGTGATTCATGCAGCCAGGCATTTCTCAAGATGTACTTTGCATTTAAGTTAAATAAGCAAGGTAACAATATACAGCCTTGATGTACTCCTTTCCCAAGTTTGAACCAATCTGTTGTTCCATGTCCGGCACTAACTGTTGCTTCTTGACCTACATACAGGTTTGTCAGAAAGCAGGTGAGGTGGCATGGTATTCTCATCTCTTTAAGAATTTCCCACACTTTGTTGTGATCCACATAGTCAAAGACTTTAGCATGGTCAATGAGCAGAAGTAGATGTTTTTCTGGAATTCTCTTGCTCTTCCTATGATCCAATGGATGTTGGAAGTTTAATCTCTGGTTCCTCTGCCTTTTTGAAATCCAGCTTGTACATCTGGAAGTTCTAGGTTCACATACTGTTGAAGCCTGGCTAGAAGGATTTTGAGCATTACTTTAGCTAGCATGAGAATGAGCGTAATTGTGTGGTAATTTGAACATACTTTGGCATTGTCATGCCACCTTACCTGCTAGGAAATTCAGGTATGACCTAAATCAAATCCTTTATGATTATACAGTGGAAGAGACAAATAGTATCAAGGGATTAGATCTGATAGAGTGCCTGAAGAGCTATGGACAGAGGTTCATAACACTGTACAGGAGGCGGTGATCAAAACCATCCCCAAGAAAAAGAAAGGTAAAATGGTTGTTTGGGAGGTCTTACAAACAGTTGTGACAGAATGTTGTCCACTGGAGAAGGGAATGGCAAGCCACTTCAGTATTCTTGCCTTGAGAACCCCATGAACAGTACAAAAAGGCAAAATGATAGGATACCGAAAGAGGAACTCCCCAGGTCATTAGGTGCCCAATATGCTACTGGAGATCAGTGGAGAAATAACTCCAGAAAGGATGAAGGGATGGAGCCAAAGCAAAAACAATACCCAGTTGTGGATGTGACTGGTGATAGAAGCAAGATCCGATGCTGTAAAGAGCAGTATTGCATAGGAACCTGGAATGTCAGGTCCATGAATCAAGGCAAATTGGAAGTGGTCAAACAAGAGATGGCAAGAGTGAACATCGACATTCTAGGAATCAGCAAACTCAAATGGACTGGAATGGGTGCATTTAACTCAGATGACCATTACATCTACTACTGCGGGCAGGAATCCCTCAGAAGAAATGAAGTAGCCATCATGGTCAACAAAAGAGTCTGAAATCCAGTACTTGGATGCAATCTCAAAAATGAAGGAATGATCTCTGTTCATCTCCAAGGCAAACCATTCAATATCACAGTTATCCAAGTCTATGCCCCAACCAGTAATGCTAAAGAAACTGAAGTTGAACAGTTTTATGAAGACATACGAGACCTTTTAGAACTAACACCCCAAAAGATGTCCTTTTCATTATAGGGGACTGGAATACAAAAGTAGGAAGTCAAGAAACACCCGGAGTAACAGGCAAATTTGGCCTTGGAATATGGAATGAAGCAGGACAAAGACTAATAGAGTTTTGCCAAGAAAATGCACTGGTCATAGCAAACACCCTCTTCCAACAACACAAGAGAAGACTCTACACATGGACATCACCAGATGGTCAACACCAAAATCAATTGATTATATTCTTTGCAGCCAAAGATGGAGAAGCTCTATACAGTCAACAAAAACGAGACCAGGAGCTGACTGTGGCTCAGATCATGAACTCCTTATTACCAAATTCAGACTCAGATTGAAGAAAGTAGGGAAAACCGCTAGACCATTCAGGTATGACCTAAATCAAATCCCTTATGATTATACAGTGGAAGTGAGAAATAGATTTAAGGGCCTAGATCTGATGGATAGAGTGCCCGATGAACTATGGAATGAGGTTCATGACACTGTACAGGAGACAGGGATCAAGACCATCCCCATGGAAAAGAAATGCAAACAAGAAAAATGGCTGTCTGGAGAGGCCTTACAAATAGCTGTGAAAAGAAGAGAGGTGAAAAGCAAAGGAGAAAAGGAAAGTCATAAGCATCTGAATGCAGAGTTCCAAAGAATAGCAAGAAGAGATAAAGCTTTCTTCAGCATTCAATGCAAAGAAATAGAGGAAAACAACAGAATGGGAAAGACTAGAGATCTCTTCAAGAAAATTAGAGATACCAAGGGACTATTTCATGCAAAGATGGGCTCGATAAAGGACAGAAATGGTATGGACCTAACAGAAGCAGAAGATATTAAGAAGAGGTGGCAAGAATACATGGAAGAACTGGACAAAAAAGATCTTCACGACCCAGATAATCATGAAGATGGGATCACTAATCTAGAGCCAGACATCTTGGAATGTGAAGTCAAGTGGGCCTTAGAAAGCATCACTATGAACAAAGCTAGTGGAGGTGATGGAATTCCAGTTGAGCTGTTTCAAATCCTGAAAGACGATGCTGTGAAAGTGCTGCACTCAATATGCCAGCAAATTTGGAAAACTCAGCAGTGGCCACAGGACTGGAAAAAGTCAGTTTTCATTCCAATCCCAAAGAAAGGCAATGCCAAAGAATGCTCAAACTACCGCACAATTGCACTCCTCTCACATGCCAGTAAAGTAATGTTCAAAATTCTCGAAGCCAGGCTTCAGCAATACGTGAACTGTGAACTCCCTGATGTTCAAGCTGGTTTTAGACAAGGCAGAGGAACCAAAGATCAAATTGCCAACATCCGCTGGATCATGGAAAGAGCAAGAAAGTTCCAGAAAAACATCTATTTCTGCTTTATTGACGATGCCAAAGCCTTTGACTGTGTGGATCACAATAAACTGTGGAAAATTGTGAAAGAGATAGGAATACCAGACCACCTGACCTGCCTCTTGAGAAGTCTGTATGCAGGTCAGGAGGCAACAGTTAGAATTGGACATGAAACAACAGACTGGTTCCAAATAGGAAAAGGAGTACGTCAAGGCTGATATTGTCACCCTGCTTATTTAACTTCTATGCAGAGTACATCATGAGAAACGCTGGGCTGGAAGAAGCACAAGCTGGAATCAAGATTGCCGGGAGAAATATCAATAACCTCAGATATGCAGATGACACTACCCTTATGGCAGAAAGTGAAGAGGAGCTAAAAAGCCTCTTGATGAAAGTGAAAGAGGAGAGTGAAAAAGTTGGTTTAAAGCTCAACCTTCAAAAAATGAAGATCATGGCATCCGGTCCCATCACTTCATGGGAAATAGATGGAGAAACAGTGGAAACAGTGTCAGACTTTATTTTTTTGGGCTCCAAAATCACTGCAGATGGTGATTGCAGCCATGAAATTAAAAGACGTTTACTCCTTCAAGAAAAGTTATGACCATCCTAGATAGCATATTCAAAAGCAGAGACATTACTCTTCCAACTAAGGTCCTTCTAGTCAAGGCTATGGTTTTTCCTGTGGTCACGTATGGATGTGAGAGTTGGACTGTGAAGAAGGCTGAGCACCGAAGAATTGATGCTTTTGAACTGTGGTGTTGGAGAAGACTCTTGAGGGTCCCTTGGACTGCAAGGAGATCCAATCAGTCCAATTCTGAAGGAGATCAGCCCTGGGATTTCTTTGGAAGGAATGATGCTAAAGTTGAAACTCCAGTACTTTGGCCACCTGTTGCAAAGAGTTGACTCATTGGAAAAGACTCTAATGCTGGGAGGGATTGGGGGTAGGAGAAGAAGGGGACGACCGAGGATGAGATGGCTGGATGGCATCACGGACTCAATGGACGTAAGTCTGAGTGAACTCCGGGAGTTGGTGATGGACAGGGAGGCCTGGCGTGCTGCGATTCATGGGGTCACAAAGAGTCAGACGCAACTGAGCGACTGAACTGAACTGAACTACAAATAGTTGAGAAAAGAAGAGAAGTGAAAGGCAAAGAAGAAAAGGAAAGATATACCCATCTGAATTCATAGTTCCAGAGAATAGCAAGGAGAGATAAGAAAGCCTTTTTGAGTGAACAATGCAAAGAAATAGAGGAAAATAATAGAATGGGAAAGACTAGAGATGTCTTTCTCTACTTTCTTCAGTTTAAGTCTGAATTTGGCAATAAGGAGTTCATGATCTGAGCCACAGTCAGCTCCAGGTCTTGTTTTTGCTGACTGTATAGAGCTTCTCCATCTTCGACTATAAGAAATATAGTCAATGTGATTTTGTTATTGACACTCTGGTAATGTCTATGTGTAGAGTCTTCTCTTATGTTGTTGGAAGAGGGTGTTTGGTGTGACGAGCACATTCTCTTGGCAAAACTCTGTTAGTCTTTATCCTGCTTCATTTTGTACTCCGAGGTCAAAATTGCCTGTTACTCCGGGTGACTCTTGACCTCCTACCTAGGCATTCCAGTTCCCTATAATGAAAAGGACATCTTTTTTTGGTCTTAGTTCTAGAAGGTCTTGTAGGTCTTCATAGAACCATTCAACTTCAGCTTCTTCAGCATTAGTGGTTGGGGCATAGACTTGGGTTACTGTGATATTGAATGGTTTGCCTTGGAAACAAACTGAGACCATTCTATCATTTTTGAGATCGCACCCAAGTACTGCCTTTTGGACTCTCTTGTTGACTATGAGGACTATTCTAGTTCTTGTAAGGGATTCTTGCCCTCAGCAGTAGATATATTGGCCATCTGAATTAAATTCGCTGATTCCAGTCCATTTTAGTTCACTGATTCCTAAAATGTCGATGTTCAGCCTTGCTATCTCCTGTTTGACCACTTCCAATATAACCTGCGGAGAAGGCAATGGCACCCCACTCCAGTACTCTTGCCTGGAAAATCCCATGGACGGAGGAGCCTGGTAGGCTGCAGTCCATGGGGTCGCACAGAGTTGGACATGACTGAGCGACTTCACTTTTACTTTTCGCTTTCATGCATTGGAGAAGGAAATGGCAACCCACTGCAGTGTTCTTGGCTGGAGAATCCCAGGGACGGGGGAGCTTGGCGGGCTGCCATCTATGGGGTCACACAGAGTCGGACACGACTGAAGCGACTTAGCAGCAGCAGCAGCAGCAGCAATATAACCTGATTCATGGACCTAACATTCCAGATTCCTATGCAGTATTGTTCTTTACAGCATCTGACTACTTTCACCACTAGACACATCCACCAGGTATAGTTTCCGCTTTGGCTTAGCCTGTTCATTCCTGCTGGAGCTATTTCTCCACTCTTCTCCAGTAGCATATTAGACACTTACTGACCTGTGTGGGGAATTCGTCTTTCAGCATCGTATATTTTTGCCTTTTCATGCTGTTCATGGGGTTCTCAAGACAAGGAATGTGAAGCAGTTTGCCGTTCCCTTCTCCAGTGGGCCATGTTTTGTCATAACTCTCCACCATGACCCATCCATCTCTGGTGGCTCTCATGCATGGCTCACAGCTTAATTAAGTAGGCAAGGCTGTAGTCCATGTGATCAGTTTGATTAGTTTTCTGTGACTGTGATTTTCATTCTGTCTGCCCTCTAATGGATAAGGATAACAGGTTTGTGCCAGCTTCTTGATGGGAGGAACTGCCTGTGGGGAAAACTGGGTCTTGCTCTGGTGGGCAAGGCCATTCTTGTTGTTGTTAAGTCTCTCAGTCATGTCAGACTCTGTAACCCCATGGACTGCAGCATGCCAGGCTTCCCTGTCCTTCACCATCTCCCAGAGCTTGCTCAAACTCATGTCCATTGAGTCTATGATGCCATCCAACCATCTCGTCCTCTGTCATTCCCTTCTCCTCCTGCCTTCCATCCTTCCCAGCATCAGGGTCTTTTCTAATGAGTCACCTCTTCAAAACTGGTGACCAAAGTATTGGAGCTTCAGTCCTTCTAATGAATATTCAGGATTGATTTATTTTAGGATTGACTGGCTTGATCTCCTTGCAGTCCAAGAGACTCTAAAGAGTCTTCTCCAACACTTCAGTTTAAAAACATCAATTTTTTGGTGTTCAATCTTCTTTATGGTCCACATCTCTGCATGACTACTGGAAAACCATAGCTTTGACTATACAGATATTTGTGGGCATAGTAATGTCTCTGCTTTTTAATACACTGTCTAGGTTTGTCATAGTTTTTCTTCCAAGAAGGGTCTTTTAATTCCATGACTGCAGTCACCATCTGCAGTGATTTTGAAACCCAAGAAAATAAAGTCTGTCACTGTTTCCATTGTTTCCTCATCTATTTCATCTATTTGCCATGAAGTGATGGAATAGATGCCAAGATCTTAGTTTTGTTAAATTTTGAGCTTTAAGGCAGCTTTTTCACTTTCCTCTTTTACCTTTATAAAGAGGCTCTTTAGTTCTCCTTCACTTTCTGCCATAAGGATGGTGTCATCTGCATATCTGTGGTTATTGATATTTCTTCCAGCAGTCTTGATTCTAGCTTGTGCTTCATCCAGCCCAGCATTTCACATGATGTACTCTGCATATAAATTACATAAGCAGGGTGACAATATGCAGCCTTGACATACTCCTTTCCCAATTTTGAACCAGTCTGTTGTTCCATTTCCAGTACTAACTGTTGCTTCTTGACCTGCATACAGGTTTTCAGGAAGCAGGTAAAGTGGTCTGGTACGTCCATCTCTTTAAGACTTTTCCATAGTTTGTTGTGATCCACACAGTCAAAGGCTTTAGTGCAGTCAATAAAGCAGAAGTAGATGCTTTTCTGGAATTCTCTTGCTTTTTCTATGATCCAACAGATGTTGGCAATTTGATCTCTGGTTCCCCTGCCTTTTCTAAATCCAGCTTGTATATCTGGAAGTTCTCAGTTGATGTACTGTTGAAGCCTAGCTTGAAAAATTTTGAGCATTACTTTGCTAGCATGAGAAATGAGTGCAATTGTGTGGTAGCTTGAATGTTTTTTGGCATTGCCCTTTTTTGGATTGCTCAGTCTTTAATCCAATTTTCTGCTGATGGGTGAGGCTTTGTTTCCTCTCTGTAGTTTGGCCTTAGGCCAAACTATGGTAGGTGCAATGGCAGTAATCATGACCTCCTTTGAAAGGACTTATGCCATGAGCCTGGGCTTCTCAGGACTATTGCAGCCACTGCCTCTGACCCCATGGCAGGTCACTGTCACCCATGCCTCTGCCAGAGACTCCCAGACACACATGGGCAAGTCAGGCTCAGTCTCTTGTGGGGTCACTGCTCCTTTCTCCTTGGTCCTGGTGCTCACAAGGTTTTGTCTGCGCCCTCCAAGAGTCTGTTTCCCCAGTCCTGTGGAAGTTCTGTTATCAAGTTCTTCAAAATCAGGCTCCCTGGGATACCCAGTACATTTGCCATATCCCCAGGCTGGGAAGCCTGTTGGGCCTAGAACTTTCGCAGCAGTGGGAGAACTTTTTTTGGCATAACTGTTCTCCAGTTTGTGAGTCACCTGGCAGGCAGCTCTATAGTGGAGCTAACAGCGACCTTCTCCAAAAGGACTTATGCCACACACTGTGCCTTCCAGGACTGCTGTTGCCAGAACCTCTGTCCCCGCAGCAGGCCTCTGCTAACTCATGCCTCTGCTGAAGACCCTCAAGCACTCAAAGGCAGGTCTGGTTCAGTCTCTGGTGGGGGTCACTGCACCTTTCCCTCAGTCCTGTTGTGCATAAGGTTTTGTTTGTGCCCTCCAAGCATCTCTGGTGGGTATGAGGTTTGATTTTAAATGTGATTGTGCCTTTCTTATTGTCTTGTTGGGGCTTCTCCTTTGCCCTTCGTTGTGGGGTATATTTTTTTAGTGGGTTCCAACATTCTCCTGTCAGTGATTGTTCAGTATTTGCAATTTTGGTGTTCTTGCAGCAGAAGGTGTGTGCATGACCTTCTACTCCACCATCTTGGAATTGAAGGTTCACAACTCCAAGCATTCACATTTTGGGGCAATGAATGTCTAGAACTCTTCTCATCTTGCAAAACTGAAACTTTGTACCTATTAGCCAGTAATTTCAAGTTTCCCCTACCCTCATCCTCTGGCAACCACCATTCTACTTTTTGTCTCTATGGGTTTGCTCTAAATACCTCATGTAAGTGAAGTTACACAATATTTGTCTTTTTGTGGCTGATTTATTTCACTTAGCATAATGTTTTCAAGTTTCATCTGTGTTGTGGCATGGGTCTTTTTCTGTTGTATGCACACACCACATTTTGTTTATCCATTCATCTCTTGATGGACATTTGAGTTGCTTCTCTTTTTCAACTAATGTGAATAGTTCTGCAGTGAATGTGGTACATATATCTCCTCTAGACACTTTTTTCAGTTCTTTTGAGTATATACCCAGAAGTGGAATTGCTAGATCATATTCTTTGTTTCCTATTTTTTAGTAGGAAACACACTGTTACGGAAAATGCACTGTTTACATTCCCACCAATAGTACACAAGTATCCTAATTTAATCACATTATTGTCAACATTTGTTATTTTTTTTCTTTCTTTTTTTCTTTTTTGATGTGTAGCAATACAGACTATGAGGTTAATTCTGTTACTTTTTGTTTCTAAATCTATTTGAAGTTATGTTTATAATTTCACAAACATTTAAATTTTATAAAGGATTAATTTACCTCTTTATAATTATAGAATACCTTTCTCTCTCTTTAATGATATTTCTTGCTTTAGAGTGTATTTTTTCTGATTGTAGCAATACTACATTGGACTTATTTTCTTTGGTGTTTGCATGTATATATTTTTCTAATCCTTTACTTTCAAAGTCCGTCTTACTGTTCAATGTGTAGCAGATAATCAAGTTAAAGATTTTTTAAAATCTAATCTGATAATTGTAGTCTTTTATAATTGGCATGTTTTGTCCACTTACATTTAGTGCAATTATTAACATATAAATCTGGATTTGGATTATTGATATCCAAAACTCCAGGCTCTTTCCAACAGGATCCATATTGCAGTTTAATGCTACCTTCCATATCCCAGCATTAGTTTCTATGCTCATCATTTTGATTACATATATATTCTGCTTTTTTGGAATCTAAAATATTTCTCAGCCTTTTTATCAAGCTCAGTTACACTCATTCAAAACTTTTCATTATGCATTTGTTCATATTTATGTCAGGAAGGAGAATGGAGAAATCCACATTTAGCTCACAATAATGCTGAAATGATAAGATCCCATGCCAATAAAACAACAGGTCTAGAAAGTGTCAAAAGTCCCTTACATATTTGAAATTCTCTTACTTTCCGTGCTAATGTTGACTCTTTATTGAGCCCATCTCGGCATGAAATCTCCCTTGATATCTCTAGTTTTCTTGAAGAGATTTCTAGTCTTTCCCATTCTATTGTTTTCCTCTATTTCTTTGCATTGATCACTGAGGAAGGCTTTCTTATCTCTCCTTGCTATTCTTTGGAATTCTACATTCAAATAGGTATATCTTTCCTTTTCTTCTTTGCTTTTTGCTTTTCTTTTTTTTCCCCCACAGCTATTTGCAAGCCCTCCTCAGACAACCATTTTACTTTTTTGCATTTCTTTCTCCTGGGGATGATCTTGATCCCTGTCTCCTGTACAATGTCACGAACCTCATTCCATAGTTCATCAGGCACTCTATTAGATCTAGTCCCTTAAATCTATTTCTCACTTCCACTGTATAATCATAAGGGATTTGATTTAGGTCATATCTGAAAGGCCTAGTGGTTTTCCCTAATTTCTTCAATTTGAGTCTGAATTTGGCAATAAGGAGTTTATGATCTGAGCCACAGTCAGCTCCCAGTCCTGTTTTTGCTGACTGTATAGAGCTTCTTTACCTTTGGCTGCAAAGAATATAATCAATCTGATTTTGGTATTGACCATCTGGTGATGTCCATGTGTAGAGTCTTTGTATTGTTGGAAGAGGGTGCTTGTTATGAACAGTGTGTTCTCTTGGCAAAACGCTATTAACCTTTGCCCTGCTTCATTCTGTACTCCAAGGCCAAATTTGCCTGTTGCTTTAGGTGTTTCTTGGCTTCCTACCTTTGCCTTCCAGTCTCCTGCAATGAAAAGGACTTCTTTGGGTGTTAGTTTTAGAAGGTCTTGTAGGTCTTCATAGAACCATTCAACTTCAATTTCTTCAGCATTACTGGTCAGCACATAGACTCGCATTACCGTGATATTGAATGGTTTGCCTTGGAAATGAACAGAGATCATTCTGTCATTTTTGAGATTGCATCCAAGTACTGCATTTCGGACTCTTTTGTTGACTACGTCAGTGACTCCATTTCTTCTAAGTGAAATGGTATGGACCTAACAGAAGCAGAAGATATTATGATATCATATCTGGTCCCATCACTTCATGGCAAATAGATGGGGAAACAGTGGAAAGAGTGGCAGACTTTAGTATTTTGGGCTCCAAAATCACTGCAGATGGTGACTGCAGCCATGAAATTAAGAGATGCTTACTCCTTGGAAGGAAAGTTATGACCAACCTAGATAGCATATTAAAAAGCAGAGACATTACTTTGCCAACAAATGTTTGTCTAGTCAAAGTTATGGTTTTTCCAGTAGTCATGTATGGATGTGAGAGTTGGACTATAAACAAAGCTGAGTGCAGAAGAATTGATGCTTTTGAATTGTGGTATTGGAGAAGACTCTTGAGAATCCCTTGGACTACAAAGAGATCCAACCAGTCCATCCTAAAGGAAATCAACCCTGAATACTCATTGGAAGGACTGATGTTGAAGCTGAAACTCCAAAACTTTGGCCATCTGTTGCAAAGAGCTGACTCATTTGAAAAAACTCTGATGCTGGGAGGGATTAGGGGCAGGAGGAGAAGGGGATGACAGAGGATGAGATAGTTGGATGGCATCACCGACTCAATGGGCATGAGTTTGAGTAAACTCTGGAGTTTGCAATGGACTGCATGCTGCAGTCCATGGGGTCGCAAAGAGTCAGACACGACTGAGCAACTGAACTGAACTGAACATTGACTCTATCTAATGCATGTATATTCACTTGAAATTCCTATAGTCCTTACCTGCTACTAGTTCCTTAAATATCAGAGCATTTTATCATAAGAGTTTCCAACAAAAAGAATACTATTTTATAACTGCATATTCATAAAATGCTGGGCTCAGGAAAATTTCTGTCTGAAACTCTTAGTGAGCTTAGCTCAGTGTGATGGAATTCTTTGACTAACTTCCATTTTAAAATGTAATCTCTGTGTTGGTTGTCATAGTCATTGAATATGTTGACAGTTATTTCACCTCTTTTGTCTTTGAAACATATGGTAGCATTGCCATTCTCCTCCCTTTAAAATTTTAGATGTAGCAATACGACTTGCTTTGGCCAATGAAATGTGAGACAGTGTCACTTCCTGGTGGAGACTTTAAGAACTAATGTGTGCATCACCAAGTTCTGTTTTCCTTCTCCCATAGAAACTGGCAATGTCCCAGATGGTGTTGCTTCCTTAGCACAGGCACCGAAATGAGATTTATGCAAAGTAGAGTTTCTAACTGACTGATAATTGACACGGAGTCTGAGTGAGAAGTAAATTTTTATTGTCTGAGATTTTAAGGTTGTTTGTTACAGCAGAAAAAATTAGTCTTTCCTGGTTGATTAAAAAATAAGGGAAAGATTATTTTTCATTGAACTTCCCATATCCTGACACAGTAAGTGTTTGTGAATTGTTGAGTCAGATTTTAAAATTAGAGCTCTCTAACCCCTACGGTAACACTGCAAAGATGGACATTCTCCAGTTTTTTGTGAGACTTCATCTTATATCCTTAATATAGTCTATCCATTTTTTCCCCCTAGCTGGAGGCAAGGAGAATTAAATTTGACTTAGCCACAACTAGAATGTGGTCCACTGGAGAAGGAATGGCAAGCCACTTCAGTATTCCTGCCTTGAGAACCCCATGAACAGTAGGAAAAGGCAAAATGATAGGATACCAAAAGAGGAACTCCCCAGGTCATTAGGTGCCCAGTATGCTACTGGAGATCAGTGGAGAAATAACTCCAGAAAGAATGAAGGGATGGAGCCAAAGCAAAAACAATACCCAGTTGTGGATGTGACTGGTGATAGAAGCAAGATCCGGTGCTATAAAGAGCAATATTGCATAGGAACCTGGAATGTCAGGTCCATGAATCAAGGCAAATTGGAAGTGGTCAAACAAGAGATGGCAAGAGTGAACGTCGACATTCTAGGAATCAGCGAACTAAAATGGACTGGAAAGGGTGCATTTAACTCTGATGACCATTACATCTACTGCTGTGGGCAGGAATCCCTCAGAAGAAACGGAGTAGCCATCATGGTCAACAAAAGAGTCCGAAATGCAGTACTTGGATGCAATTTCAAAAATGACAGAATGATCTCTGTTCGTCTCCAAGGCAAAACATTCAATATCAGTTATCCAAGTCTATGCCCCGACGAGTAACGCTGAAGAAACTGAAGTTGAAAGGTTTTATGAAGACCTACAAGATATTTTAGAACTAACACCCCCAAAAGATGTCCTTTTCATTATAGGGGACTGGAATACAAAAGTAGGAAGTCAAGAAACACCCGGAGTAACAGGCAAATTCGGCCTTGGAATACAGAATGAAGCAGGGCAAACCTAATAGAGTTTTGCCAAGAAAATGCACTGGTCATAGCAAACACCCTCTTCCAACAACACAAGAGAAGACTCTACACATGGACATCACCAGATGGTCAACACCAAAATCAGATTGATTATATTCTTTAGAGTCAAAGATGGAGAAGCTCTATACAGTCAACAAAAACAAGACCAGGAGCTGACTGTGGCTCAGATCATGAACTCCTTATTGCCAAATTCAGACTCAAATTGAAGAAAGTAGGGAAAACTGCTAGACCATTCAGGTATGACCTAAATCAAATCCCTTACGATTATACAGTGGAAGTGAGAAATAGATTTAAGGGCCTAGATCTGATGGATAGAGTGCCTGATGAACTATGGAATGAGGTTGGTGACATTGTACAGGAGACAGGGATCAAGGCCATCCCCATGGAAAAGAAAGGCAAGAAAGCAAAATGGCTGTCTGGGGAGGCCTTACAAATAGCTGTGAAAAGAAGAGAAGCAAAAAGCAAAGGAGAAAAGGAAAGATATAAGCATCTGAATGCAGAGTTCCAAAGAATAGCAAGAAGAGATAAGAAAGCTTTCTTCAGTGATCAATGCAAAGAAATAGAGGAAAACAACAGAATGGGAAAGACTAGAGATCTCTTCAAGAAAATTAGAGATACCAAGGGAATATTTCATGCAAAGATGGGCTCGATAAAGGACAGAAATGGTATGGACCTAACAGAAGCAGAAGATATTAAGAAGAGGTGGCAAGAATACACAGAAGAACTGTACAAAAAAGATCTTCACGATCCAGATAATCATGAAGATGTGATCACTCAGCTAGAGCCAGACATCTTGGAATGTGAAGTCAAGTGGGCCTTAGAAAGCATCACTACGAACAAAGCTAGTGGAGGTGATGGAATTCCAGTTGAGCTATTTCAAATCCTGAAAGATGATGCTGTGAAAGTGCTGCACTTAATATGCCAGTAAGTTTGGAAGTCAGCAGTGGCCACAGGACTGGAAAAAGTCAGTTTTCATTCCAATCGCAAAGAAAGGCAATGCCAAAGAATGCTCAAACTATTGCACAATTGCACTCATCTTCATGCTAGTAAAGTAATGCTCAAAATTCTCCAAGCCAGGCTTCAGCAATACGTGAACCGTGAACTCCCTGATGTTCAAGCTGGTTTTAGAAAAGGCAGAGGAACCAGAGATCAAATTGCCAACATCCGCTGGATCATGGAAAAAGCAAGAGAGTTCCAGAAAAACATCTATTTCTGCTTTATTGACGTTGCCAAAGCCTTTGACTGTGTGGATCACAATAAACTGTGGAAAATTGTGAAAGAGATGGGAATACCAGACCACCTAACCTGCCTCTTGAGAAATCTGTATGCAGGTCAGGAAGCAACAGTTAGAACTGGACATGGAACAATAGTTGGTTCTAAATAGGAAAAGGAGTATGGCAAGGCTGTATATTGTCACCCTGCTTATTTAACTTCTATGCAGAGTACATCATGAGAAACGCTGGACTGGAAGAAACACAAGCTGGAATCAAGATTGCCGGGAGAAATATCAATAGCCTCAGATATGCAGATGACACCACCCTTATGGCAGAAAGTGAAGAGAAGCTACAAAGCCTCTTGATGAAAGTGAAAGAGGAGAGTGAAAAAGTCGGCTTAAAGCTCGACATTCAGAAAATGAAGATCATGGCTCTGGTCCCATCACTTCATGGGAAATAGATGGGGAAACAGTAGAAACAGTGGCAGACTTTATTTTGGGGGGCTCCAAAATCTATGCAGATGGTGATTGTAGCCATGAAATTAAAAGACGCTTACTCCTTGGAAGAAAAGTTATGACCATCCTAGATAGCATATTCAAAAGCAGAGACACTACTCTTCCGACTAAGGTCCTTCTAGTCAAGGCTATGCTTTTTCCTGTGGTCATGTATGGATGTCAGAGTTGGACTGTGAAGAAGACTGAGCCCCGAAGAATTGATGCGTTTGAACTGTGGTGTTGGAGAAGACTCTTGAGGGCTCCTTGGACTGAAAGGAGATCCAACCAGTCCATTCTGAAGGAGATCAACCTTGGAATTTCTTTGGAAAGAATGATGCTAAAGCTGAAGCTCCAATACTTTGGCCACCTCATGCGAAGAGTGACTCATTGGAAAAAACTCTGATTCTGGGAGAGATTGGGGGCAGGAGGAGAAGGGGACGACCCAGGATGAGATGGCTGGATGGCATCACGGGCTCAATGGACGTGAGTCTGAGTGAACTCCGGGGGATGGTGATGGACAGGGAGCCCTGGCGTGCTGTGATTCATGGGGTTGCAAAGAGTCAGACACGACTGAGTGACTGAACTGAACTGAACTGAGAAATCATTTTGTTTTTTCTTATATAAATTTACTTATTTTAATTGGAGGTTAATTACTTTACAATATTGTATTGGTTTTGCCATACATCAACATGAATCCGCCACAGGTATACTTGTGTTCCCCATCATTTTGTTTCATACAAAGCCCATTGTGAAAGAATACAAAGGAATTTTTTCCCAGTAGAAATAAATTTCCTATTATAACTAGGTAGGCTATTGGCCTATTAGAAATGGTACTAGGTAGGAGAAGAAGCAAGGGTTTTTTGTTTTTCAGTTCAAAATAATTGGGAAAGAAATCTCTCTGGTCACAGAATTGTGTGCTTGGGAGTGACTTTGGTGTTCACCAAGTTCACTTCATTCCCTTCCCATGGTCTTGATCACTGCCTCAGTACGGTGTCTCAAACCTCCTAGCTCAGAGAAAGTGCTTTATTCCTAGAGGTTATGAGGTCATTTTTGCTCTATGAAGTTATATGGATATAACAAGAGAAAGTCATATTCTCTTGGTCAGATAAATATTTTACAGATTTTTTTCTGAATAGGTGCAGTAGCCATGTTATTTATTGTTCAAACACAGAGATGTTTGAGAATCAAAGAGGGTATTGTTACCAATTAAAACAGGACATCTTTCTTTGGGATTGGAATGAAAACGAACCTTTTCCAGTCCTGTGGCCACTGCTGACTTTTCCAAATTTGCTGGCATATTGAGTGCACCACTGTAACAGCATCATCTTTCAGGATTTGAAATAGCTCAACTGGAATTCCATCATCTCCACTAGCTTTGTTCGTAGTGATGCTTCCTAAGGCCCACTTGACTTCACATTCCAAGATGTCTGGCTCTAGCTGAGTGATCACACCATCGTGATTATCTGGGTCATGAAGATCCTTTTTGTACAGTTCTTCTGTGTATTTTTGCACCTCTTCTTAATATCTTCTGCTTCTGTTAGGTCCATACCATTTCTGTCCTTTATCAAGCCCATCTTTGCATGAAATGTTCCCTTGGTATCTCTAATTTTCTTGAAGAGATCTCTAGTCTTTCCCATTCTGTTGTTTTCCTCTATTTCTTTGCATTGATCACTGAAGAAAGCTTTCTTATCTCTTCTTGCTATTCTTTGGAACTCTGCATTCAGATGCTTATATCTTTCCTTTTCTCCTTTGCTTTTTGCTTCCCTTCTTTTCACAGCTATTTGTAAGGCCTCTCCAGACAGCCATTTTGCTTTCTTGCCTTTCTTTTCCATGGGGATGGTCTTGATCCCTGTCTCCTGTACAATGTCACGAACCTCATTCCATAGTTCATCAGGCACTCTCTCTATCAGATCTAGGCCCTTAAATCTATTTCTCACTGCTGGCGATGGAATGAAACACCAACACTGCAGAGTGTTTGAATCTTTTTACTTTAACTCCTTGCTTTTTACAGCTGCTTTACTTTATATCTTTTGCACAACAATCTACAGGGCAAGTTGCCAAACACCATAATTTAGCGACTATACAGTGCGCAGGCGCAGGGCGAGATAATCTTTACCTTAACTTATTTACTGCAGCTAAGACTTTGTTTTGGGGAACTTCCTTATCAACTTAGAATCCATTGTCCCTGGGTCTGTTCCTTTTGAGGAATCAGAGAAACATCCTTGTGTGCAAGAAATGTTCTTTTCCCACGGGAACAAACAGAGGATTTTTAGCTGAACATCTCGTTTGCAAGAATGTTCAGCCCTGGTTGAGAGTCTCGTTTGCAAGCACTTCTCAACCTTCCTCATGCCTTGTTCCCTACATCTCACTTCCACTGTATAATCATAAAGGATTTGATTTAGGTCATACCTGAATGGTCTAGCGGTTTTCACTACTTTCTTCAATTTGAGTCTGAATTTGGTAATAAGGAGTTCATGATCTGAGCCACAGTTAGCTCCTGGTCTTGTTTTTGTTGACTGTATAGAGCTTCTCCATCTTTGACTCTAAAGAATATAATCAATCTGATTTCGGTGTTGACCATCTGGTGATGTCCATGTGTAGAGTCTTCTCTTGTGTTGTTGGAAGAGGGTGTTTGCTATGACCAGTGCATTTTCTTGCAAACTCTATTAGTCTTTGCCCTGCTTCATTCTGCATTCCAAGGCCAAATTTGCCTGTTACTCTAGGTGTTTCTTGACTTCTACTTTTGGGCTCCAAAATCACTGCAGATGGTGATTGCAGCCATGAAATTAAAAGACACTTACTCCTTGGAAGAAAAGTTATGACCAACCTAGATAGCATATTCAAAAGCAGAGACATTACTTTGCTGACTAAGGTCCGTCTAGTCAAGGCTATGGTTTTTCCAGTGGTCTTGTAAGGATGCGAGAGTTGGACTGTGAAGAAGGCTGGGTGCCGAAGAATTGATGCTTTTGAACTGTGGTGTTGGAGAAGACTCTTGAAGGTCCCTTGGACTGCAAGGAGATCCAGCCAGTCCATTCTGAAGGAGATCAACCCTGGGATTTCTTTGGAAGGAATGATGCTAAAGCTGAAGCTCCAGTACTTTGGCCACCTCATGCAGAGTTGACTCATTAGAAAAGACTCTGATGCTGGGAGGGATTGGGGACAGGAGGAAAAGGGGACGACAGAGGATGAGATGGCTGGATGGCGTCACTGACTCGATGGATGTGAATCTGGGTGAACTCCGGGAGTTGGTGATGGACAGGGAGGCCTGGCGTGCTGTGATTCATGGGGTTGCCAAGAGTCGGACACGACTGAGCGACTGAACTGAACTGAAAACAGGACATCTAGCATGCACTGATATTTGCCTGGGATAATTGCATGAACACCTTACAAACACAGACTTATTAATGTTCATTTCATAACAGAATCAAGGCATTAAGTCCTTTGTTCTGAGAGGAGCTGGGTGACTGAGCAACAGAAAAGCCAAGAGAAGGAAATTTCATCCCTAGTTGGGCATTTCAGTGAGTAACATCATTCTTCCATTAGCTGATCACCATTAAACTTTCTGCAGATATAACTCTAAGTGGGGACTTTGATATCTTTGTACAAATGCGTGAACTGTTTGCAAGATCCATTCCTTCCCAGCAGTCCTCCACCCCAAGACCCACATTAAATGTTATTTCCTCTGGAAAGAGCATCCTGAGATGTGGCTGGTATTTGGTGACTAGGTTTCCCCATCACTGTGTACACACTTCTGTGTAGACTTAGCACACTGAATTCTGATTCTCTGTGTGTGTCTGCTTTCCTTCATGGGCTACTTAAGGGCAAAATCCATATCCTCTTTTATTGTGTCTTCCTAAGAAAAAGTGTTTTGTGACCAAAATTGACTGCTGAGGAAATGATTGAAAGAATGAAACCAGGGAGCTATTATACTTATTTAGAAAAAGATTATGCTTACAAGACCTTCATAGCTTGAGCATGAGAAAAGGGAATAGAAAGGCTGAACTGGTTTACCCACTGTTTGCTGATTCATAAGAGGAGGAAGGGAGAAGTGATTTAGAGGTGGAGGCAGGGGAGAAACAAAAGGCAGTGCCTCCGTGTTAATTACACTTGGCTCTGGTGCCATTTCAGAAGGGAACTCACAAAGCTGTTAAGTGAGAGAAGCTGTGTGTTTATTACTTGAGGGGAAACAAGGTAATATAGCCATCTTTAAGGGAGTTTTAAAAGACTTTCCCAGAACAACTTCTAGGAATGAAACTGCATGTAGATCAGATCCACCAAGTGACAATTATAAGCATTAGAGAGGCAGAGAACTCATCTGGTCAACCCTCTCAACAGGGCATTCATTTTTATGTAGCTCCTGTCACTTCCCAGAAGTAAGCGGACCTCAAACAGAGCAGAAACACTGCTTTGAAAAGAGAAGGCAGATACTCGGCTCCTAATGCTATATGGCCTTGGTGAGGGATCTGAAATTGACAAATGTTAAATTCACAGTAGAATGCTCCAAGCCAGAGTTACTAATATATCTGAAGACTGATCTCCTGAGAAATCATATGTATTTGTGTAGAGAGGGGATCCCTCTCTTCTGGGTCAGGAAGTGGGTGGAGAGGAGATCCATTAGCTTTCTTAAGCTGTTTTATAGGAATTGAAAAGCTGATCTCACTGAGGAATGTGGCAAGACAGAGCAATTTTTATCAGAAGTAGTACTGTCTATGAAGAATAGCACAAGGCACAGAGACTTTTAAAGTTCCTTTTGGTTTTAACCTTGAGCTGACATGTTGAATGGGTTAGAAGCACTAAGCATCGGTGTTTCCCTCCAGGGCTAGAATTTTCGTAGCACTAGAGTATAAGGAGGGCTCTCAGGGACTGTGGGAGGTGGTGGCAGAATTAGGTGGTGCAGAAAGGACATCCCATCTCCCTGCACTGAGTCTGCCTTGGCCCTCACCTTCCACTCATTCTCTTCCTTCAATAAGTGTACCCTGGACTTCTCCACTAAGTTCATGGCACTGTGCTAAGCAGTGGTAAAAATGACAGCCTTGTCTGTCAAGATCTCCCAGTCTTGTGCGGAAGGCAGCTACAACAAAGCATCATCATTCACTGTGACAGTTATGCTGTGAGAAACGTGTGCAGAAATTTGTGGGAACATTGAGGAGGGAGTTGCTGATTCTGTGTGATTACAAATACAGAAGAATTTAAGGTTGGGGAAGGCTTCACATATGGCTCCCCATTGTAAAACCCAGCACTGCTGGTGTGACACTCTTGGTGTCTCCAATGTCACATTGGGCTGGGGTAACAAAATACCACAAACTGGGTAGCTTATAAAGCATAGGAATTTATTTGTCACAGTTCTAGAGGCTGGGAAGTCCAGGATCATGGCAGCAGCAGACTTTGTGTTTGGCAAGGATCTCCCAGTTTGTAGACTGTTGTCTTTTCTCTTTTTCCTCAGACAGCAGAAAGGGCAAAGGATATCTCTGTGGTCTCTCTTAAAAGTGCATGAGTTCATTCATGAGGGTTTCGCCCTCATGACCTCATTACCTCTAAAAAGCTCTGCCTTCTAATACCACTACTTTGGGCATTAAGTTTTCAACATGTGAATTTTGAGAGAGCACAAGCGTTGGGTCTGTAGCCACGTGTCTCCACTGATCAGTATCACCACCCACCCATGTTGCCTGACACCGTCACAGGGCTCCATCCACTTTGCATCGCTCTCACCTTTGTCCTGTTTGTTCCCTGGCTAGAAAGTGCTTCTTGGTTCTAATCTGATTCTTATCCATCAAAGATCAGCTGAAATCATACCTCCTCTGTGGGGCCTTCTCTGAGGTTCATAGCGCACTGTGCTCTCCCCATTCTGGAATTGCTGTTTGGAGTTCGACTTTGATACTTGATATCTTGATACTTTGTTACTTTTATCCTGCATTGTGACATCTCTTATATTATAGCTCTTCTATTATCGATTTAATAAGCAGACTTTTCTCAACTAAAATTAAAAGCAGTAAGTGGCAGAATCCATTATCTAATATTCCATATACATTGTAGTAAAGTGTAGGACATAGTATCAGTAAATATTTATCAAAAGAATAAGTGGAAAATGTAGGCTTTTTGCTCCACGGATGACATTTGGCATGAAATTGTCTTTTTTTTCCTTCTGAGCACCCAATTCAATATGAAATACCTTCTTTTCCTGTGGCTACTAGCTGGGTAATGGTATTTTTTTCCTGAAGGGCATTCAGCTTGTTACTGAGTAGCACTTCCCAGCGGGGAACAAATAGGACAAAGCTGAGAGTAGTGCAAACTGAACACTAAATATTTACTTGAGAGTTCACTATGAATCTCTACTTGGTGCCAGAGAAACTGAAATTAGTATACCCTAAAAACTCACCAAGAGCCAGATATCCTGGAGTGTGAAGTCAAGTGGGCCTTAGGAAGCATCACTACAAACAAAGCTAGTGGAGGTGATGGAATTCCAGTTGAGCTATTTCAAATTCTAAAAGAGGATGCTGTTAAAGTGCTGCACTCAATATACCAGCAAATTTGGAAAACTCAGCAGTGGCCACAGGACTGGAAAAGGTCAGTTTTCATTCCAATCCCAAAGAAGGCCAGTGCCAAAGATTGTTCAAATTACTGTCCAGTTGTGTTTATTTTGCATCATAGCAAGGTAATGCTCAAAATCCTTCAGACTAGGCTTCAGCAGTACGTGAACCAAGAACTTCCAGATGTACAAGCTGGATTTAGAAAAGGCAGAGGAACCAGAGATCAAATAGACAACAATTGGTGGATCATACAGAAAGCAAAGAAATTCCAGAAAAACTTCTGCTTCATGAACTACACTAAAGCCTTTGACTGTGTGGATCACACGAAAAGGAAAATTCTTAAAGAGATGGAAATATCAAACAACTTTACCTGTCTCCTAAGAAACCTGGTATTTGGGTCAAAAAGCAAGTTAGAACCTTACATGGAACAATGGACTGGTTCAAAATTGGGAAAAGAGTACAACAAGGCTGTATATCATCCTGCTTATTTAATTTATATGCAGAGTACATCATGCAAAATGCCAAACTGGATGAATCACAAGCTAGAATCAAGAATAATGGAAGAAATATCAACAACTTCATATATTCAGATTATACTGCCCTAATGGCAGAAAGTGAAGAGGAACTAAACAGCCCCTTGATGAAGGTGAAAGAGGAGAATGAAAAAGCTGGCTTAAAACTCAGCATTCAAAAAACAAAGTTCATGGCATCTGGTCCCATCACTTCATGGTAAATAGATGAGGAAAAAGTGGAAACAATAACAGATTTTATTTTCTTGGGCTCCAGAATCACTGTGGACAATGACTGCAGCCATGAAATTAAAAGACACTTGCTCCTTGAAAAAAAGCTATGGTGAACCTAGACAGCATATTAAAAAGCAGATATCACTTTATCAACAACAGTCTGTCTAGTCAAAGCTATGGTTTTCCCAGTAGTCATGTATGGATCTGAGAGTTGGACCCGAAAGAAGTCTGAGTGCCAAAGAATTGATGCTTTCAAACTGTGGTGCTGGAGAAGACTTTTGAGAGTCCCTTGGACAGCAAGGAGATCAAACCAATCAATTCTAAAGGAAACGAACCCTGAATATTCATTGGAAGGACTAATGCTGAAGCTCCAATAATTTGGCCGCCTGACGCAAAGAGCCAATTTGTTGGAAAAGACCCTGATGCTGGGAAAGGTTGAAGGCAAAAGGAGAAGGGGTGGCAGAGGATGACATGGTAAGATAGCATCGCAGACTCAGTGGACGTGAATTTGAGCAAATCTGGGAAATAGTGAAGGACAGGGAAACCTGGCATACTGCAGTCCACGGTGTTGCAAAGAGCTGGACACAGCTTAGCGGCTGAACACACACACAACAAAAGAACTGACATCTAAATGAGATAAAGTGGGTTAAGTGAGGCTGGATTTAGATGCTACTTCTGATTCTTGATATTTCTATGTGTTACCCTTTTCTTTTCCCCTATTGTCACCAGAGGTTTTTAGAATCCTCGCTTTGTCCCTGGTATCAAAGATAATGTACCTTGATATATTTTGTTGTTAATATGTGGCTTTAATTTAATAAAATTTAAAAGGGATAAAGGATAAGTGCAATAAAGCATGAGGAGTTTTCTGTTAGGCAAGGGGCCTAACAGAGAGTCAGTTCTCTCTCAATGGTAAGTAATGCTTTCATGAGGCAAAGAATATTTATTCCCATGTTCAGCAGGGAATGATGATGTGGGGTGGGAACTTTTGGGCTTCCCAGTAATAAAGAATCCACCTGCCAATGTAGGAGACGCAGGAGTTGCCAGTTCGATCCCCAGGTCGGGAAGATCCCCTGGAGTAGGAAATGGCAACCCACTCTAGTATGCTTGCCTGGGAAGTCCCATGGACAGAGGAGGCTAGTGGGCTGCAGTCCATGGGGTCACAAAGAGTCAGACATGCTGAGCGACTGAGCATGCATGGGGACTTTTAGGGAAAGAAGCATAATGAGAAAAGGAATAGAGCTCTCTAGAGCTCAGGGCATTTAATGCAGCCACATATCCCACAAGTTTAAGATCCAAGTGAGGAGCCCTAGACACCAGCTGGTTATTAACTGTCTTATCTGCTTTGTGCATTCCTGACCTGATCCCATTGTGACCTTGTGTGTTTGAACACATCTTTATTCTATCCTTACAGATGATTTGATGGATACTTTGGCAGGAGATAAGAGTTCTTGGCTGGAAGTAATTGTCCCTCAGAATTCTGAGGGCATTTTCCACTTGTTTCTAGCTTTCAGTGTGCCTGGAGTTAGATCCCATTTCTGATTCTTGATGTTTTTATGTGTGACTTTTTTCTTCCCCTTGCCTCCAGAAGTTTTTAGGGTCCTCTCTTTGTTTCTGGTATTAATAATACTGTATCTTGATATGTTTTGTTGTTGTTAATTTGTGACTTTAATTCAATAAAACTTTAAACTTTTAATGTTTTAATGCATGATGGGCCCTTTAAAAATTGAGATTCATGACCTTGTATTATTTGTTGAATCATTTTCTACTCTTCATGTTCTTCCTTCTCTTTTTCTGAAATTTCTTATGGGTAGATTCTTTTTTTTTATTTTTATTTTTACTTTATTTTATTTTATAATACTGTATTGGTGTTGCCATACATTGACATGAATCCACCACGGGTGTACATGCATTCCCAAACATGAACCCCCCTCCCACCTCGCTCCCCATAACATCTCTCTGGGTCATCCCCGTGCACCAGCCCCAAGCATGAGGTATCCTGCATCGGACATAGACTGGTGATTTGATTCTTACATGATAGTATACATGTTTCAATGCCATTCTCCCAAATCATCCCACCCTCTCCCTCTCCCTCTGGGTCCAAAAGTCCACTATACACATCTGTGTCTTTTTTGCTGTCTTGCATACAGGGTCATCATTGCCATCTTTCTAAATTCCATATATATGTATATACTATGTATATACATATGTATATATGTATATATGTGTGTATATATGTATATATGTATGTGTATATATATGTATGTATATACAATATATATGTATGTATATATAATATATATATGTATGTATATATAATATATATGTATATATATTCCATATATATGTATACTGTACTGGTGTTTTTCTTTCTGGCTTACTTCACTCTGTATAATCGGCTCCAGTTTCATCCATCTCATCAGAACTGATTTAAATGTATTCTTTTTAATGGCTGAGTAATACTCCATTGTGTATATGTACCACAGCTTTCTTATCCATTCATCTACTGATGGACATCTAGGTTGTTTCCATGTCCTGGCTATTATAAACAGTGCTGCGATGAACATTGGGGTACATGTGTCTCTTTCTATTCTGGTTTCCTCGGTGTGTATGCCCAGCAGTGGGATTGCTGGATCATAAGGCAGTTCTATTTGCAATGGGTAGATTCTTATCTTCTGAACTGCTTCTCAATTTTTACATCCTCTCTCTCATTATTCATCTCTTTGATCATTTGTTCTACTTTCTGAGATTTTTTTTTAACTTCATCTTCCAACTATTTTGCTGAATTTTTTTTTCTGAACATAGTAATACACTTTTCTTAGTCATAGTAAGGTCTATTTATTTTAATTGAAGTACAGTTGATTTATGATATATTAGTTTCATATAGCATAGTGGTCCAGTATTTTTATTGATCATACCTCCATTATGTTATTATAAGATAATGGCTATAATTCCTTGTGCTATAAAATATATCCTTGTTGCTTATCTATTTTATACACAGTAGTTTATTATTCTTGTGCACTGGATTTGTCTCTCCCCTCTTTGGTAACCACTAGTTGTTTTTTTTCCTAAGTCTGTGAATCTGTTTCTCTTTTATATATACATTCATTTGCATTGTTTTCTTAGATTCAGGACTTATGTGATATCATATAGTATTTGTCTTTATCTGTCTGACTTATTTAACTAAACATAATATTCTTCTCTAGGTTCATCCACATTGCTACAAATGGCAATATTTCGTTCTTTTTTTGTGGTTGAGTAATTTCCATTGTGTGTGTGTGTGTATACACACACCATTTTCTTTATCCATTCATCTGTTCACAAATGCCTGGGTTGCTTCCATGTCTTGGCTACCATAAATTGTGAACAATGGGGTACTCAGTGTTTTCTTCCTGTTATATTTTGATTTCCTATTTGTTATTTCTTGTTTCAAGTGATTTTTAAATAGCATCCCATTGTTTCATCGATGTGAAATGTCCTCTTATTTCTCTCAGAATAATATATAATTTTCTTAAGGAGATCCCCAGCAAGATGGTAGGAAGGGCAAAATCTCATTTGGAATCAAACCTTGTACCCACCAGAGATGCTCAGAACACTCAAACAAAACCTTGTGTGCACCAGGACCCAGAGAACCTACAGAGACTGAGCCAGACCTGTCTTTGAGTGTTTGAGTGTCTCCTGCAGAGGCATGAGTCAGCAGTGGCCTGCCGCAGGAGCAGGGAGTCTGGGTGTAGCAGACCTGAGTCACACAGTGTGTGGCATAAGCCCTCTTGGAAGAGGTCGCCTTTAACCCCAACAAAGAGCCGCTGAGCAGATGACCACAACCTGCAGAACAATTATACCAAATAAATTCTCACACTGTTAAGAAAGTTCTAGGACCCACAGCAGATTTCCCAACCTGGGGATCTGGCAAAGGGACTGAGAATCCCCAGGGAATTTGACTTTAGAGGCCAGAGGGATTTGATTACAGTACTCAAACAGGACTGGGGAAACAGACCCTTGGAGGGCACAAACAAAACCTTGTGTGCACCAGGACCCAGGAGAAAGGAGCAGTGACACCACAAGAGACTGAGCCAGACTTGTCTGTGAGTGTTCAGGAGTCTCTGGCAGAGGTGTGGGTCAACAGTGGCCTGCTGCAGGGTCAGGGGCACTGAATACAACAGTGCGTGCACAAGTCCTTTTGAAGGACTTTTGAAGGAAGTTGCCATTATCTTCATTACCCCTACCATAGTTTGGTCTCAGGTCAAACATCGGGGTGGGGGGAGACATAGCCCCATCCATCAATAGAAAATTGGATTAAAGATTTACTGAGCATGACCCCACCCATCAGAACAAGACCCAGTCTCCCCCACAGTCAGTCTCTCCCATCAGAAAGCTTCCATCAGCCTCTTATGCTTATCCACCAGAGAGTAGACAGAAAGAAAACCACAACCACAGAAAACTAATCAAACTGATCACATGGACCATAGTCTTGTCTAACTCAATGAAACTATGAGCCATGCCGTATAGGGCCACCCAAGAAAGACCAGTCATAGTGGAGAGTTCTGACAAAATGCAGTCCACTGGAGAAGGAAATGGCAAACCAGTTCAACATTCTTGCCTTGAGAAGCTCAAGGACAGTATGAAAAGGCAAAAAGTTATGACACTGAAGGATGAACTCCCCGGGTTGGTAGGTACCCAATAATGGTACTGGAGAAGAGTGGAGAAATAACTCCAGAAAGAGTCAAAGCAAAAACAACACCCAGTTGTGGCTATGACTGGTGATGGAAGTAAAATCCAATACTGCAAAGAACAATATTGCATAGGAACCTGGAATGTTAGACCCTTGAATCAAAGTAAATTGGAAGTGGTCAAACAGGAGATGGCAAGAATGAACATAGACATTTTAGGAATCAGTGAACTAAAATGGACTGGAATGGGTGGATTTAATTCAGATGACCATAAAATCTACTACTGTGGCCAAGAATCCCTTAGAAGAAATGGAGTAGCCATCATGGTCAAAAAAGAGTCCGAAATGCAGCACTTGGGTGCAATCTCAAAAACAACAGAATGATCTCAGTTCATTTCCAAGGCAAACCATTCAGTGTCACAGTAATCCAAGTCTAAGCCCCCACCACTAATGCTGAAGAAGCTGAAGTTGAACGGTTTTGTGATGACCTACAAGACCTTCTAGAACTAACACCAAAAAAAGATGTCCTTTTCATCACAGGAGACTAGAATGAAAAAGTAGGAAGTCAAGAGACATCTGGAGTAATAGCAAGTTTGGCCTTGGATTTGGCCAAACAGCAAGTCTGGCCTTCATTTTGGAGTACAAAATGAAGCAGGGCAAAGGCTAATAGAGTTTTGCCAAGAAAATGCACTGGTCATAGCAAACACCCTCTTCCAACAACACAAGAGATGACTCTACACATGGACATCACCAGAAGGTCAATTTCAAAATCAGATTGATTATATTCTTTGCAGCCAAAGATGAAGAAGCTCTATACAGTCAGCAAAAATAAGACCAGGAGCTGACTGGCTCAGATCATGAACTCCTGTTTGCAAAATTCAGACTTAAATTGAAGAAAGTAGGGAAAACTACTAGCCCATTCAGGTATAACCTAAATCAAATCCCTTATGATTATACAGTGGAAGTGAGAAGTAGATTCAAAGGATTCGATCTGATAGACAGAGTGCTTGAAGAGCTATGGACAGAGGTTCATGACATTGTACAGGAGGCACTGATCAATACCATCCCCAAGAAAAAGAAATGCAAAAATGCAAAATGGCTGTCTGAGGAGGCCTTACAAATAGCTGAGAAAGGCAAAAAGTGAAAGTGAAGTCGCTCAGTCGTGTCTGACTTTTTGCGACCCTGTGGACTGTAGCCTACAAGGCTCCTCCATCCATGGGATTCTCCAGGCAAGAATACTGGAGTGGGTTGCCATTTCAAGGAAAGATATACCCACCTGACTTCAGAGTTCCAAAGAATAGCAAGGAATCAGTGCAATGAAATAGAGGAAAACAATAAAATGGGAAAGACTAGAGATCTCTTCAAGGAAATTAGAGATACCAAGGGAACATTTCATGCAAAGATGGGCTCAATAAAGGACAGAAATGGTATGGACCTAATGGAAGCAAAAGATATTAAGAAGATGTGGCACGAATACACAGAAGAACTGTACAAAAAAGATCTTAATGACCCAGGTAACCATGATGGTGTGATCATTCACCTAGAGCCAGACATTGTGGAATGTGAAGTCAAGCGGGCCTTAGGAGGCATCACTATGAACAAAGCTAGAGAAAGTGATGGAATTCCAGTTGAGCTATTTCAAATCCTAGAAGATGATGCTTTTACAGTGCTGGCTCAATATGCCAGAAAATTTGGAAAGCTCATCAGTGTCCATAGGATTGAAAAAGGTCAGTTTTCATTCCAATCCCAAAGAAAGGCAATGCCAAAGATTGTTCAAACTACTACATAATTGCACTCATCTCACTCACTAGCAAAATAATGCTCAAAATTCTCTAATCAAACTGATCTCATGGACTACAGCCTTGGCTAACTCAATGAAACTATGAGCCATGCTGTGTAGGGTCACCCAAGATGGACAGATCATAACGGAGAGTTCTGACAAAACATGGTCCACTGGAGAAGGGAATAGCAAACCACTTCAGTATTCTTGAGAACCCCATGAACAGTATGAAAAAGCAAAAAGCTATGATGAAAGATGAACTGAAAAGATGATCTCTGAATACTGAAAAATGAACTCCCCAGGTCAGTAGGTACCCAATATGCTGCTAGAGAAGAGTGGAAGAGTCTTCAACAGTAAGTGAACCAAGAACTTCAAGATGTTCAAGCTGGATTTAGAAAAGGCAGGGGAACCAGAGATCAAATTGCCAACATCTGTTGGATCATAGAAAAAGCAAGAGAGTTCCAGAAAAACATGTATCTGTACTTCTTTGACTACACCAAAGCCTTTGATTGTGTGGTCACAACAAACTATGGAAAATTCTTCAAGAGATGAGAATACTAGACCACTTTACCTGCCTCCTGAGAAATCTATATGTAGGTCAAGAAGCAACAGTTAGAGCCAGACATGGAACAACTGGTTCCAAATTGGGAAAGCAGTACATCAAGGCTGTATATTGTCACCTCGCTTATTTAACTTATATGCCGAGTACATTATGAGAAAGATGAGGCTGGATGAAATCAAGATGGCCTGGTGAAATATCAATAACCTCAGATATGAAGATGACAACACCTTTATGGCAGAAAACAAAGAGGAACTAAAGAACTTCTTGATGAAAGTGAAGGAGGAAAGTGAAAAGGCTGGCTTAAAACTCAACATTCAAAAAACAAAGATCATGGCATCCGTTCCATCATTTCATGGCAAATAGATGGGGAAACAATGGAAACAGTGACAGAATTTATTTTCTTGGGGTCCAAAATTACTGCAGATGTTGACTGCAATCATGAAATTAAAAAACACTTGCTCCTTGGACAAACCTAGACAACATATTAAAAAGCAGAGACATTACTTTTCCAACAAAGGTACACCTTGTCAAAGGTATGGTTGTTCCAGTAGTCATGTATGGATGTGAGAGTTAGACTGTAAAGAAAGCTGAGTGTCAAAGAATTGATGCTTCTGAACTGTGGTGTTGGAGAAGACCTTCAGAGTCCCTTGGACTGCAAGGAGATCCAACCAGTCCATCCTAAAGGAGATCAGTCCTGAATATTCATTGGAAGGACTGATACTGAAACTCCAATACTTTGGCCACCTGATGCGAAGAACTGACTCATTTGAAAAGACTCTGATGCTGGGAAAGATTGAAGGTGGGAGGAGAAGCACCTAAGCAGCCTTTCTTGTTCTCCTTCTTCCACAAGAGTGTGGGGCTAGGCTTACCTAGCCCACGGATATACCAATGCATATGGTATATTATGGTTCAGCACCTTCTACATCCTGCTGAAACAAGATGGGTAAGATGGAGGAGGAACAAGATGGTGGAGGAGTAGGTAGACATGGCATACATCTCTCTCCACTGATACATCAGGAATACACCTTCAGACACAGAAATGCAGGAGTGGTCCTGATCAGTGGAAAAGAAAATATAGACCCACACAAAACTTGGTAGGACAAAAGAACTAGGGGGAAAAAATGGAAGTGTTAGTAGGATTGGACCTGCCCTTGGCAGGTGGGGGACCTGAAGCAGGGGTCCGATCTGCACATTGGGGTAATTGTCTGAGCCAGAGGAGAAACATTTAAAGCTGAGAGGGAAACAGCTGATCTGTAGCAGCCTAAATGGAATGAGAATCAGACAGTGCTTGCTGCAGCCATACATAAACTGGACAGGCATTCAGGTCTGCTAGAAGGCGCGGCATCTGGGAGCTGGAGTTTAGGGATTGTGAAGCAATTCCAGGGCGAGGGCTGCTGTTAACTGCAGAGAAACTGGATGGAGGGGAGGTGAGGGAGGAGATTGTGGTGGGATACACCTGTGGAAGAAAGCCGGCCAGCCGTGGAAGCAAGGCATACTACTGAGTCACGCATAGGGGGTGGAGCCATCACCAAAGCCTCTCTCTCCCCTCATGCCAGCATTGGCAGCTGAACAATAGAGAGGCTGGCCCATCAGATGCCTGATGCGTTGAACTACAGAGTAGTACCCCACTCAGGGTGCCCCTTTAAGTGCCTGACATGCCGATCTACAGAGTAGGACGCCACCCCCGAGGGTGGGGAGGGGTCTCTCTGTTCCTGATGCACCAAACAACAGAGAAGGACCCCAGGCAAGGAAGCTAAGTGCTTGAATGGGTGGAGCTACAGAGAAAGACTGGCCAAAGAGGTCTTTTGATTGCCAGCTACAAGAGGCTTGAAAAAAGACGCTTATAGGGCCATAACTCCTGCAGTGGAGGCACCAGGGTCCCCACCAGGGTCCCCACAAGCCAAGCAGCTGGGCTACCTTCACACTCAACTCTCACTGGGGCAGAGCTGCCACAGGCAAAAAAAGTCTTGTGCTTATATGCGCAGGGTCGCTTCGATAGTGTCCGACTCTGTGACCCTGTGGACTGTGGTCTGCCAGGCTTCTCTGTCAGGGAGGGGGGTCCTCCAGGCAAGAATACTGGAGCGTATTGGCCAATACAGGTTGCCATACCCTTCTGCTGCTGCTGCTAAGCCACTGCAGTTGTGTCCGACTCTGTATGACCCCATAGACGGCAGCCCACCAGGCTCCCCCATCCCTGGGATTCTCCAGGCAAGAACACTGGAGTGGGTTGCCATTTCCTTCTCTAATACATGAAAGTAAAAAGTGAAAGGGAAGTTGCTCAGTCGTGTCTGACTCTTCGCGACCCCATGGACCGCAGCCCACCAGGCTCCTCTGTCCATGGGATGTTCCAGGCAAGAGTCCCGGAGTGGGGTGCCATCGCCTTCTCCGGCCATACCCTTCCAGAGCACTATATTTCCTGCTGCCTTAGCTCCCAACTCCCCTGAGTACCTGGTGCTGCCAGAATCCCTATGACTAAAGCAGCTGCACCACCTCCACACCTGGCCCTCACAGGGACAAACCCAAGTCCTCCAGGGCAGCCTCAGGAGCAAACCCCAGTGGATGACCCATATGCCAGAGGTAAATAAAGCCACAATTGAAACCCAGGGGCAGGGTGACTAAGGAAAAAGACCCGGATCCTCATACCAGCTGTACAAGCTGCAGATTAAATCCACACTATAAACTAGGCAGACTCTGTGTCTATGGAATATATAAAAGGTCATTGAGAGCTTCCACAAAAGAAAACACACTGGTTCTGATAGCTTTGGACATTGGATGCAAGAACACAGAGGAGGAGCAGATTAGAATCTGAGCTGCCCTCACAGCAGATCCAGAGATTAGCCCAGTGTTAGAGGGCATCCTAGGGAGGTGAAATGGACTGTGACTCCCAGCAAGGGAAAGGACTCTGACAGCAGTGACTCAAGAAAAACATCTACTATTCTTATGTTTTCACCTGTAGATTCTTTCGGATTTTTTTTTCTTTTTCTTTTTTTCCTCCCTGCCACCCTCTGTTGTAGTTGTTGATTTTATTGGCACTATGAAATCTAACTAGGCTTTTGAGCTTTCTTTTCTTTTTTTTAAATTTTTTCTCAGTCATGTTTTTTATTGTTGTTATAAATCTCTGCCTCTATATTGGGCTTTTGCAGTTCTGAGGAGGTTTTTTTTTTTTCTCTCTCCTTTTTTAAACTTTAATTTAAAAAATTTTAAACCTATTATTATTTTTTCTACATTTATTCCTTTGTTTGCTTTTCCTAATGTTCTTTTCCCCTTCCAGTTAACCTTTAATGTATATAAATTTCCTTTCAGTTCACTTCAGTTGCTCAGTTGTGTCCGACTATTTGTGACCCCAAAACCGCAGCACACCAGGCCTCCCTGTCCATCACCAACTCCTGGAGTCCACCAAAATCCATGTCCATTCTGTCGGTGATGCCATCCAACCACTTCATCCTCTGTCGTCCCCTTCTCCCTCCTGCCCTCAATCTTTCCCAGCATCAGGGCCTTTTCAAATGAGTCAGCTCTCCGCATCAGGTGGCCAAAGTATTGGGGTTTCAGCTTCAACATCAGTTCCTCCAATGAATACCCAGGACGGATCTCCTTTAGGATGGGCTGGTTGGATCTCCTTGCAGTCCAAGGGACTCTCAAGAGTCTTCTCCAACACCACAGTTCAAAAGTATCAATTATTTGGCGCTCAGCTTTCTTCATGGTCCAACTCTGACATCCATACATGACTACTGGAAAAACCACAGTCTTGACTAGATGGGCCTTTGTTGGCAAAGTAATGTCTCTGCTTTTTAATGTGCTGTCTAGGTTGGTCATAACTTTCCTTCCAAGGAGCAAGCATCTTTTAATTTCATGACTCCAGTCACCATCTGCAGTGATTTTGGAGCCCAAAAAAATAGTCTGACACTGTTTCCCCATTTATTTCCCATGAACTGATGGGACCGGATGCCATGATCTTAGTTTTCTGAATGTTGAGCTTTAAGCCAACTTTTTCACTCTCCTCTTTCACTTTCATCAAGAGGCTCTTTAGTTCTTCTTCACTTTCTGCCATAAGGGTGGTGTCATCTGCATGTCTGAGGTTATTGATATCTCTCCCAGCAATCTTGATTCCAGCTTGTGCTTCTTCCAGCCCAGCATTTCTCATGATGTAGTCTGCATATAAGTTAAAGAAGCAGGGTGACAATATACAGCCTTGACATACTCCTTTTCCTATTCGGAACCAGTCTGTTGTTCCATATCCAGTTCTAACTGTTGCTTCCTGACCTTGGTATAGGTTTCTCAAGAGGCAGGCCAGGTGGTCTGGTATTCCCATCTCTTTCAGAATTTTCCACAGTGTATTGTGATCCACACAGTCAAAGGCTTTGGCATAGTCAATAAAGCAGAAATAGATGTTTTTCTGGAACTCTCTTGCTTTTTTGATGATCTAGCAGATGTTGGCAATTTGACCTCTGGTTCTTCTGCCTTTTCTAAAACCAGCTTGAACATCTGGAAGTTCACAGTTCATGGATTGCTGAAGCCTGGCTTGGAGAATTTTGAGCATTACTTTACTAGTGTATGAGATGAGGGCAATTGTACAGTAGTTTGAGCATTCTTTGTCTACCTCCATTTAACTCTGCATATCTATTTTATCTTTCTTTTCTTTCTTTCCTTTAGTCTCAACATATTTGTTAGTCTTATTTTCATTGCTTTATACCCCAATTGGCACCTTGCTTTAGTTTTGTTTTCCAGTTCTGCTTTAGTTAGTTTTGTTCTGATAGACATAATTTTTGGTTCCCTTTGTTCACCAAGTTAATCTATTGTACTTTATTTTGTTGGACTGTTTTGTTTTTGCTTATGGGTGTATATATCTCTGTGTATATTCAGTCACACTTTCTATTGTTGTTATAAACCTTTGCCTCTACATTGGGACTTTGCAGTTTTGTGGAGTTTTTCTTTTATTCCTTTTCTCTTTCTTCTTACATTTTTTTTCTTTTCTCTACTTTATAATTTTAATTTTTAATTTTCTCAACCTATTATATTTTTCTACATTCATTCCTGTTTGCTTTTCCTACTGTTCTTTTCCCCTTGCAGTTAAGCTTCAATGTATATAAATCTTCTTCATTTACCTCTATTTAACTTTGCATAGCTATTCTTTCTTTCTTTTCTTTCTTACCTTTCCTCTCAACATATTTGTTAGTTTTATTTTCATTTCTTTATTCCCCAGTTGGCATCTTGCTTTGGTTTTGTTTTCCAGTCTGCATTTGAGTTAGTTTTATTCTCACAGACATAATTTTAGGTTTCCTTTGTTTGCTGGGTCAATCTATTGTACTTAATTTTTGTTGGACTGTTTTGATTTTGCTTATGGGTATATATGTATATGTGTATATTCTATTATTTTAATTATTATTTGCCTGATTTTGTAACTGCCATTTGTCTGGGGTTCATCTTTGGTTTCTTGTTTTTGGATATTTGTTTTAATCTCACTTAATGCCATAACAAACCACTTGTGGAATCTTCATTCCTGACCAGAGATCAAGACCTGAGACTTTGGAGTGGGAGCACTGACTCCAAGACCGTAAACTACCAGAGAACTGACCCTGCTGCTGCTGCTGCTGCTAAGTTGCTTCAGTCGTGTCAGACTCTGTGCGACCCCATAAATGGCAGCCCACCAGGCTCCTCTGTCCCTGGGATTCTCCAGGCAAGAACACTGGAGTGGGTTGCCATGTCCTTCTCCAATGCATGAAAGTGAAGAGTGAAAGTGAAGTTGCTAAGGGGTATCAAATAGTGAGAACTCACACAAAGGAAACCACTTGAATATAACACCTGGCATCACCCAACTACCAATAGCACCCTGTGCAGGACACCTCATCTAGACAATAAACAAAACAAAAATACACACCCAATCATCAGCAGAGAACAAAGAAAAACTCAGCACAAATCTCATGCTATAAGAACTTACACAAACCACTGGACCAACCTTAGAGGGCAGAAACCAAAAGGAAGAAAGAATTCAACCTTGAAGCATGGGAAAAGGAGACCTCAAACACAATACGTTTAAACAAAATAATGAAAAGGAACAAACTAGAAACACAGAAGTCCAAATAAATGAAGAGGAGATAGGCAAACTCCCTGAAAAAGAATTCAGAATAATGATAGTAAAGATGATCAAAAACCTTGAAAACAAAATGGAGAAAATGAAAGAATCAACTAACAAAGATCTAAAAGAATTAAAGAACAAACATGTAGAGACAAACAACATAACTATAGAAATTAAGAATACTCTAGAAGGAATCAATAGCAGAATATCTGTAGCAGAAAAACAAATCAGTGAGCTGGAACATAAAATGGTAGAAATAACTTCTGAAGAGCAGAATAAAGTAAAAAGAATGAAAAGAACTGAGGATAGTCTCAGAGACTTCTGGGACAATAACAAACGTACCAACATTTGAATTATAGGTGTCCCAGAAGAAGAAGAGAAAAACAAAGGGTATAAGAAAATTTTTGAAGAGATTATAGTTGAAAATTTCTGCAACAATGAAAAGGAAATAGTCAATCAAGTCCAAGAAGCACAAAGGGTCCAATACAGGATAAACCCAAGGAGAAACACACCAATACACATACTAATCAAGCTAACAAAGACTAAACACAAAAAAGGACTATTAAAAGCAGCAAGGGAGAAGCAACAAATAACATACAAGGGAAACCCCATATGCTTAACAGCTGATCTTTCAGCAGAAACTCTGCAGGCCATAATGGAATGACAGGATATATTTAAAGTATTGAAAGGGGAAAATCTACAACCAAAATTACCGTACCCAGCAAGGATCTCATTCAATATTGATGGAGAAATTAAAAGCTTTTTAGACAAGCAAAAGTTATGAAAACAGCTTTATAACAATGTTAAAGGAACTTATATAGCCAAGAAATACATGAGAAGAAAAAAGATCTACAAAATCAACCCAAAACAATTAAGAAAATGGCAATAGGAACATACATATTAATAATTAGTTTAAATGTAAATGGATTAAACGCTCCAACCAAAAGACATAGACTGGCTGAATGGATGCAAAAACAAGACCCATATACATGCTGTCTACAAGAAACCCACTTCAGACCTAAAGATACATATAGACTGAAAGTGAGAGGACAGGAAAATATATTCCATGTAAATGGAAAGCTGGAGTAGCAATTGTCATATCAGCCAAAATAGACCCTAAAATAAAGAAGATTATAAGAGATAAAGAAGGACACTACATAATGATCAAGGGATCAATCCAAGAGGAAGACATAACAAGTGTAAATATCTATGCACCCAACATAGGAGCACCTCAATATGTAATAAGACAAACACTAACAAACATAAAAGGAGAAATCGACAGTAACACAATAATAATAGGAAACTTTAACACCCCACTCACACCAATGGACAGGTCATCAAAACAGAAAATTAATAAGGAAACACAAGTCTTAAATGATACAATAGATGCGATGGATTTCATTGATATCTTCAGGACATTCCATCCAAATGCAGAAGAATACACCTTCTTCTCAAGTGCACATGGAACATTCTCCAGGATAGACCACATCTTGAGTCACAAATCAAACCTCAGTAAACTTAAGGAAATTGAAATCATATCATGCATCTTCTCCAACCACAGTGCTATGAGATTAGGTATCAGTTACACGAAAAAGACTGTAAAAAACACAAACACATGGAGATTAAACAAAACATTTCTAAATAGCTAACAGGTTACTGAAGAAATTTAAAAAGAAATAAATAAATTTCTAGAAACTAATGACAATGAAAACATGACAACTCAAAACCTATGGGATGCAACAAAAGCAGTCCTAAGAGGGAAGTTTACAGCAATCCAATCCTACCTCAAGAAACAAGAAAAACATTAAATAGACAGCCCAACTTTACATCTAAAACAACTGGAAAAAGAAGAACAAAAAACTCTGAAAATTAGCAAAAGGAAAAAAATCATAAAGATCCAAGCAGAAATAAATGAAAAAGAAATGAAAGAAACAGTAGTGAAAATTAATAAAAGTAAACAGTGGTTCTTTGAGAAGATAAACAAAATTGACAAACATTTAGCCAGACTTGAGAAAAAGAGAGAAGAATCAAATCAACAAAACTAGAAATGAAAAAAGAGAGGTTACAACAGACAATGCAGAAATACAAAGGACTATGAGAGACTACTATGAGCAACTATATGGCAATAAAATGGATAACCTAGAAGAAATGGACCGATTCTTAGAAAAGTTCAATCTTCCAAGACTGAACCAGGAAGAAATAGAAATTATGAACAACCCAATTACAAGCACTGAAATTGAAGCTGTGATCAAAAATCTCTCAAAAAACAAAAGCCCAGGACCAAATGGCTTCATAGGAGAATTCTATCAAACATTTAGAGAAGAGCTAATGCCTATACTTCTAAAACTGTTTTTAATAATTGCAGAGGAAGGAACACTTCCACTTCATTCTATGAGCTCACCATTACCCTGACACCAAAACCAGAGAAAGACAACAACAAAAAAGAAAACTACAGGCTAATATCACTGATGAACACAGATGCAAAAATCCTCAACAAAATTTTAGCAAACAGATTTCAGCAACACATCAAAAAACTCATACACCATGATCAGTGCTCAGTCGTGTCCGACTCTTTGTGACCCCATGGACTGCAGCCTATCAGGCTCCTCCATCCATGGGATTCTCCAGGCAAGAATACTAGAGTGGGTTGCCTTTTCCTTCTCCAGGGGATCTTCCCGACCCAGAGATCGAACCCAGGTCTCCCACATTGCAGGCAGACGCTTTAACCTCTGAGCCACCAGGGAAGCCACACCATGATCAAGTTGGGTTTATTCCAGGAATGCAAGGATTCTTCAATATATGCAAATCAATGTGATACACCATATTAACTAATCAAAAGATAAAAACCATATGATAATCTCAATAGATGCAGAAAAAGCCTTTGACAAAATTCAGCACCCATTTATGATTAAAACTACAAAAAATGGGCATAGAAGGAACCTACCTCAACATAGGAAAGGCCATATATAATAAGCCTACAGGAAACATTATTCTCAATGGTGAGAAACTGAAAGCATTCTCCCTAAGATGAGGAACAAGACAAGAGTGTCCACTCTCACCACTATTATTCCACATAGTTCTGGAAGTCCTAGCTAGCAATCAAATCAGAAAAGAAAAAGTAAAGCTCTCACTGTTTGCAGATGACATGATATTGTACACAGAACATCCTGAAGATAATTGCTAGAACTAATCAGTGAATTTAGAAAAGTTTCAAGATACAAAATCAATACATAGAAATCACTTGCATTTCTATATACTAACAATGAAATGTCAGAGAAATTAAGGAATCAATCCCATGTACCATTGCAATAAAAAGAATTAAATATCTAGGAGTAAAGTTACCTAAGGAGACAAAAGAATTGTACACAGAAAATTATAAGACACTGATGAAAGAAATCAAAGATGACATAAGCAGATGGAGAGAGATTCCATGTTCCTGTGTGGGAAAAATCAATATTGTGAAAATAACTATACTTCCAAATGCAATTTACAGATTCAACGTGATCCCTATCAAATTACCCATGGCATTTTTCACAGAACTAGAAGAAAAAATTTCACAATTCATAGGGAAACACAAAAGACCCCAAATTGCCAAAGCAGTCTTGAGAAAGAAGAAAGGAGCTGGATGAATCAACCTTCCTGACTTCGGGTTATACTACAAAGCTACAGTCATCAAAACACTATGGTACTGGCACAAAAACAGAAATATAGACTAATGTAACAAGATAGAAAGCCCAGAAATAAACCCATGCATCTATAGGTACCTTATTTTTGACAAAGGAGGCAAAAATATACAATGGGGCAAAGACAGCCTTTTCAATAAATGGTGCTGGGAAAACTGAGCAGCTACATGTAAAAGAATGAAATTAGGACACTCGCTAACACCATAAACTCAAAATGGATTAAAGACCTAAATGTAAGGCTAGACACTATAAAACTCTTAGAGGAAAACATGGGCAGAATACTCTGACATAAATCAAAGCAAGATCCTCAATGACCCCCATCCTGAGTAATGGAAATAAAAACAAAAGTAAACAAGTGAGACCTGATTAAATTTAAAAGCTTTTGCACAGCAAAGGAAACTATAAGCAAGGTGAAAAGACAACACTCAAATGGGAGAAAATAATAGCAAATGAAACAACTGATAAAGAATTAATTTCCAAACCATACAAGCAGCTCATACAACTAACACCAGGAAAACAAACAACCTAATCTAAAAGTGTGAAAAACACCTAAACAGACATTTCTGCAGAGAAGACATACAGATGGCTAACAAACACGTGTAAGGATGCTCAACATCGTTCATCATTCAGTTAAGTTCAGTTCAGTCACTCAGTCATGTACGACTCTTTGCGACCCCATGAATCATACCATGCCAGGCCTCTCAGTCCATCACCAACACCTGGAGTTCACTCAAACTCATGTCCATCGAGTCGGTGATGCCATCCAGCCATCTCATCCTCTGTCATCCCCTTCTCCTCCTGCCCCCAATCCCTCCCAGCATCAAGGTCTTTTCCAATGAGTCAACTCTTCCCATGAGGTGGGCAAAGTATTGGAGTTTCAGCTTCAGCATCAGTCCTTCCAAAGAACACCCAGGACTGATCTCCTTTAGAATGGACTGGTTGGATTTCCTTGCAGTCCAAGGGACTCTCAAGAGTCTTCTCCAGCACCACAGTTCAAAAGCACCATCAATACTTTATTGCTCAGCTTTCTTCACAGTCCAACTCTCACATCCATACATGACCACTGGAAAAACCATGGCCTTGACTAGATGGACCTTTGTTAGCAAAGTAATATCTCTGCCTTTAAATGTGCTGTCTGGGTTGGTCATAACTTTTCTTCCAAGGAGCAAGCATCTTTTAATTTCATGGCTGCAACCACCATCTGCAGTGATTTTAGAGCCCCCCAAAATAAAGTCAGCCACTATTTCCACTGTTTCCTCATCTATTTGCCATGAAGTGATGGGACCAGATGCCATGAAGTGATGGGACCAGATGCCATGATCTTTGTTTTCTGAATGTTGAGCTTTAAGCCAACTTTTTCACTCTCCTCTTTCACTTTCATCAAGAGGCTCTTTAGTTCTTCTTCACTTTCTTCCATAAGGGTGGTGTCATCTGCATATCTGAGGTTATTGATATTTCTCCCGACAATCTTGGTTCCAGCTTGTGCTTCTTCCAGCCCAGCGTTTCTCATGATGTAGTCTGCATATAAGTTAAAGAAGAAGGGTGACAATATACAGCCTTGACGTACTCCTTTTCCTATTTGGAACCAGTCTGTTGTTCCATATCCAGTTCTAACTGTTGCTTCCTGACCTTGGTATAGGTTTCTCAAGAGGCAAGTCAGATGGTCTGGTATTCCCATCTCTTTCAGAATTTTCCACAGTGTATTGTGATCCACACAGTCGAAGGCTTTGGCATAGTCAATAAAGCAGAAATAGATGTTTTTCTGGAACTCTCTTGCTTTTTTATGATCCAGCAGATGTTGGCAATTTGACCTCTGGTTCCTCTGCCTTTTCTAAAACCAGCTTGAATATCTGGAAGTTCATGGTTCACCTGTTGTTGAAGCCTGGCTTGGAGAATTTTGAGCATTACTTTACTAGCGTGTGATATGAGTGCAATTGTGTGGTAGTTTGAGCATTCTTCGGCATTGCACTTCTTTGGGATTGGAATGCAAACTGACCTTTTCGAGTCCTGTGGCCACTGCTGAGTTTTCCACATTTGCTGACATATTGAGTGCACCACTGTAACAGCATCATCTTTAAGATTTAAAACAGCTCAACTGGAATTCCATCACCTCCACTAGCTTTGTTCATAGTGATGCTTTCTAAGGCCCACTTGACTTCACATTCCAGGATGTCTGGCTCTAGGTGAGTGATCACACCATCGTGATTATCTGGGTCATGAAAATCTTTTTTTGTACAGTTTTTCTGTGTATTCTTGCCACCTCTTCTTAATATCTTCTGCTTCTGTTAGGTCCATACCATTTCTATCCTTTATCAAGCCCATCTTTGCATGAAATGTTCCCTTGGTATCTCTAATTTTCTTGAAGAGGTCTCTAGTCTTTCCCCTTCTGCTTTTTTTCCCTCTAATTCTTTGCATTGATCGCTGAGGAAGGCTTTCTTATCTCTCCTTGCTCTTCTTTGGAACTCTGCATTCAGATGCTTATATCTTTCCTTTTCTCCTTGGCTTTTCACTTCTCTTCTTTTCACAGCTATTCGTAAGGCCTCCTCAGACAGCCATTTTGCTTTTTTGCATTTCTTTTCCATGGGGATCCCTGTCCTCTGTACAATGTCATGAACCTCCGTCCATAGTTCATCAGGTACTCTGTCTATCAGATCTAGTCCGTTAAATCTGTTTCTCAGTTCCACTGTATAATCACAAGGGATTTGATTTAGGTCATATCTGAATGGTCTCTTGGGTTTTCCCTACTTTCTTCAATTTGAGTCTGAATTTGGCAATAAGAAGTTCATGATCTGAGCCACAGTCAGTTCTTGGTTTTGTTTTTGCTGACTGTATAGAGCTTCTCCTATGAAGAGTCCCTGACCTCGGATGTGGGTTAGCTCCTCTCAGCTGTTCCTGCACTGTGGCAACCTTGGGCTCTGGGTTGAGGTCCATTGCAGCTGCTGTGCTTCATTAGAGAAATGCTAATCAAAACCACAATGAGATATCACTTCACACTGGTCAGATGGGCCATCATCAAAAAGTCTACAAACAATAAATGCTGGAGAGGGTGTGGAGAAAAGGGAACACTCTTGCACTGTTGGTGGAAATGTAAATTGATACAGCCACTATGGAAGATGGTATGGAGATTCCTTAAAATCTAGGAATAAAACCACCATATGACCCAGCAATACCACTTCTAGGCATATATGCTGAGGAAACCAGGGATGAAAGACACATGCATCCCATTGTTCACTGCAGCACTATTTAAGGTAGCTAGAACATGGAAGCAACCTAGTTGCCATTGACAGTGAATGGATTAACAAGTTGTGGTACATATACACAATGGAATATTACTCAGCCATAGAAGGGAATGTATTTGAGCCAGTTCTGGTGAGGTGGACGAACCTAGAACCTGTTATACAGAGTGAAGTGAGTCAGAAAGAGAAAGATAAATATCATATTCTAACACACATATACAGAATCTAAAAAAATGTTTCTGAAGATTTTATTTACAGGGCAGCAGTGGAGAAACAGACATAGAGAATACTTACGGACATATGGAGAGGGAAAGAGAATGAGGTGTATGGAAAGAGTAACATGGAAACTTACGTTATCGTATGTAAAATAGATAACCAATGGGAATTTGCTGTATGGCTCAGGAAGCTCAAAGAGGGGCTCTGTATCAACCTAGAGTGGTGGGATGAGGGGCAGATGGGAGGGAAGTTCAAAAGTGAGGGGATGTATGTATACCTATGGCTGATTCATGTTGAGGTTCGACAGAAAACAACAAAATTCTGTAAAGCAATTATCCTTCAATAAAAAAATTAAAAAAAAGAAAAATGGGTAAGATGTCTGCTCTCCATGTTTTGTTTCTTGAAATTTATCCTTAAAAGCTTTGGAGATTCTTTTTTTATAAAAAAATATGTATATATATTTTTACTAGTGAGATGACATGATCAGATTTGGAATTTTCAAAAAAAAAATCATACTGTAGCACAGAAAGTGACAAGCCTTTGGGTCATTGTTGTCATCAGTAATTCCATCAAGAAAATATGACAGTCAGAATCAGAGCAGAACACATGAGAATTGAGAAAAGAAAATGCAAGGAATATTAAGGAGGAAGGAACCACTGGCCTGGGAAATTGAAAGCTGTGGGGAAGGGAAGGGAGGTGTTGAGGATGTTTGCTGAGTTTCTTAAAAAAAAAAAAAAAAAAAAAAAAATTTTTTTTTTTTTTAAATTGGAGTATAGTTGATTTATTGGGTTGGCCAAAAATTTCATTTGGGTTTTTCTGTACCATCTTATAGAACCTTGAATGAATTCTTTGGCCAACTCAATACAGTATTGTGTTAGTTTCAGGTGTACAGCAAAGTGAATTAGTTTTACATATATCTGGGCTTCCCTGGTAGCTCAGCTGGTAAAGAATCCACCTGCAATGCAGGAGACCCCAGTTCAATTCCTGGGTCAGGAAGATCCCCTGGAGAAGGGACAGGCTACCTACTCCAGTATTCATGGGCTTCCCTGGTGGCTCAGATGGTAAAGAATTTGCCTGCATGTGGAAGACCTGGATTTGATCCCTGGTTGGGAAGACCCCCTGGATGAGGGCATGGCAACTCACTCCAGTATTTTTGTATGGAGAATCCTCATGGAGAGAGAAGCCTGGCAGGCTACAGTCCATGGGGTCAAAAAACTCGGACACGACTGAGCAACTAAGCACACACATATATATATATCTATTCTTTTCTAGACTCTCTTTCCTTATAGGCCATTACAAAGTATTGAGTAGAGTTCCTGTGCTACACTGGGTCCTTATTAGTTATCTGTTTTACATATAGTAGTGTGTATATGTCAATCCCAATCTTCCAGTTTATCCCTCCCTGCCCTTACCCCCTGGTAGCTATAAGTTTGTTTTCTACATCTATAACTTTTCTTTTGTAGATAAGTTTTTTTTTTTTTTTAGATTCCACATATAAGCAATATAATGAGTTTCTGACTGATGCAAGTGATAGCAAATAGAACCTTTCACTGAAACATATTCAAAAGAAGAACAGATTTCAGAGAGGAAGTTACTGTTAATTCTCTCCTAGAGAGTTCTCGGGCTTCCCAGTTGGCACTAGCGGCAAAGAGCCCACCTGCCAATGCAGCAGATGTAAGAGGTGCAGGTTCATTCCCTGGGTCAGGGAGATCCCACGGAGAAGGGCATGGCAACCCACTCCAGTGTTCTTTCCTAAAGAATCCCAAGGGCAGAGGAGCCAGGCAGGCTACAGTCCATGGGGTTGTAAAGAGTCGGACACGACTGAAGCGACTTAGCACAAGCACAGATGGGTTCTCAGTTACACGGGGGGAGAGGTATTCTTCTGGGAATCATGAATGTGCTTGGCCTTGTCCCAAACTCCGGCAAAAAGAAACCACAAGGATATATCCAGCTTATTGAAGCTGCTTGAAAACTGTCCCTCCTACTCTGGCTGTGAGCTCAGCTGATGGAGAAAGGCCCAGATACAATCAAGGGAGGGGCCTTTTCACAAGCTAGTTCTGTCCCTCCCACTGGGGCTGGGGAAGTATGACAGCTGGTGGCAATTGTCAGCTCAGCAACTCTGGAAGTAGGCTGTCCTCATTTTGCTCCAGCTCATGATGACAAGTAAGAATGACAGGGGCTGTCCTGTGTTCGACCTGAGCAAGATAACTCATCCTCGATGGAGCCCTGAGAGAATCTGGGAGAACTGACTCTGTAAAGAAACCATATTCTTACTGCTGTGGGAGTCACCTTCCTCACTTTCTGTCTTAACTTTCAGATCACAGTATTTGCATCGCATTCTCTTTCTGCACTACGTGATCTGCTTGGAATAGTTACATTAGGGGTCATTTATCAGCTGTAGTCAGTACATGTTACTTGCTGAGATTCTGGAAATGATATGTACTTCTCTGTTGTTAATGTTTGGCTCACACTAAATCTCATTAGTGAATTTAGTTGTTGAGAGTTTAATATCAACTTCAGTGCCAATGTTTTTGCCCTGTGAATAGTCAAGCCGGTGAAGGCTACTGCTCTCTGTCTTAAGCTGATGAGCCCTAGTAAGGATGGAGGATGGCACGTGAGGCCATCCCATTATCTCTTGAGTCTCTGGTTGCCCAGGCAACTTTTCCCATGACTGAAAGTGGCAGGTCAGTGCTTTTCAGTGTTGCTTCCCTCTGTCCTGTGTTAGCAGACCGCCTGGCCTCTCCCTTTTGTTTTCTCAAAGCGTGTGTGGGAGGAACTCAGTCATTGTGGCCGCTCCTGATGAGCCTTCTCTGTTGATTACATATCTTTTTGAAAAAGTTGTATAGAATTGAAAGCACAGTTTTGCACGTGAAATTACTATCACAAGGCAGCAAATGGCTATAGTAACTGGGAAAAGAAGTGGATATTGAAGAATACATTTAAAAAGCTGGGGGCCCAGGAACAGAGGAGTTCTGAACTAAGATCTTCAGCTGAATAAGTCATATGCGTCTATAGAGAAGTAGGGAAACAGACTGCAAAATTGGAAGCACCATGAATTCAAACAAACATTATGGAGCCTACGTTTGCTTTGTTGGACAGATTGTTAAAGGACAGGGAAATGATAGATAATCAACAGAAGAGATTTTATAAAATAGCCTAGAAAATAGGACTTCAGTGATAGTGGAGGGAGACACTGCATCTTAACTTACAGAAAGAAGCATTCACTGGCCAAAAATGAGCTTGCTGTTAGTTTGTTTTTTTAACTAGCCCACCTTTCAGGAGGTAATCATGGAATATGATGGATTAAATTCAGTGTTCAAATTCTTCTAATGTACAACCACATACAAATGTGGGCGCACACACATGCATACTAATTCATTCCAGTGTGGCGCAAAGTGGCTTCACTAAGTACTTTCACAAAGTACTACTATGCAGTGATTAAAAATCTGGTCTGGAGTAAAAAGTCTGAGAGTCATATCCCAGATCTGTAAGCTGCTAACAGATTTAGTGAAAATGATTTGGTCTCTGAGCCTCAATGTCCTCTGAAAAGGGGGGGATGATTAAAGGAGAAAAAGCTACAAGGCACCAGCCTGGTGCCCAGTACACCCCAGCTGCCACACTGTTATTTGCAGAGAGTCGCCTACAAAGAGCCTGTGACTGAAGCACAGCCACATGGTCTCACTTCCTTTGATTCCTCATGGGAAGGGCTACTTCAGTCTCTGCCTCCCTGTGTTTTGTTGCTGGCCGGCACACAGCCTCTTGGCTCTGGGTCTACGGAGGAAGTTTGGCTGTTTGCCAGGCCGCGAGGAGGATTCCCCCCTTAGGGACTGTGCCACAGACACAGAGATGCTAATGAGAGCTCTGCTTAGCTAGGACTGTGAGCTCTCCTGGCAACTGGGGGAGGGCAGAAGCACCTTGCACAACAATTAGCTTTTCACAGCCATTAGCAGTTTCTAGTCATTAGCACTGCAGAAACGCTGCAAATGACACTCAGGAAACAAATGCCACTGTGACTCAGAGCCAGGCTTCTGAGCAGCATCAGTCCTCCAACAAGGCAGGGCTCTTAGAGGGTGAGACCCCCCCCAACCCCTCCCCACTCAGCAAAAGGGACCTGTGACCCAAAGCTCCTCTGTCCCCTCCCATCATATCTTTGAAAAGGACTTCATCCAGCCTATTATTTGTTTCAGTGAAATGTAAGTCTTTCTGAAGGACAGTTCAGAAGACTTAGTGCATAATAAAGTGACTGGATTCCTTCACAGACCAAGAAACTTCCTAAACTGGGCATGAGTGATTGAAGTGAGAATCGAATGAAACCCCAGAGCAGTGAAATGATTTAGCCCCAAAGCTGTTCATAGCAACACTGCTAAATACTGGGACCATCTATATCTCTAAAGGAAGTGAAGTGAAAGTCGCTCAGTCATGTCTGACTGTTTGCAACCCCATGGACTATACAGTCCATGGAGTTCTCTAAGCCAGAATACTGGAGCAGGTAGCCTTTCCCTTCTCCAGGGGATCTTCCCAACCCAGGATCCCAGGTCTCCCATGTTGGTAAAGAAACCCAGGCAGATTATTTACCAGCTGAGCCACAAGGGAAGCCCTCTCTAATGGAAAGGATAGGTTAAATAATTGTGTTATTCCCATTCAGTGGAATATAACACAACCTTTTAAAATAATATACTGGAATTTGTAGACAGATTATATTTAAAAGGTTATGAAATACTATTAACATATGACTTCATTTTTTTGTGAAAATAGTAACTTCTAAAATTTCAGCCTTGGTTGTTCCTGAATGCTAGGAATGGAAATAATTTTTAGTTTTTATTCTTTCGCTTCCCTGCTTCATATAATTTTTCCAAAATGACTATACATGCCTAATTCTTGTGAATCTGAGAGAGAAAAAGAGAGCAGAGAAAGTAAGCCATCTGGCTAACTGGTTTTAATACAAATGCAGCATTTTTCAAGTTAATATTTTATTGAAGTAATAACCTAATTGCAGAAAAAGACACAAATAATAAGTACACAGTTGGATGACTTTTCACTAAGTGCATAAACCCGGATCCAGAATGAGTCTTAAATACAGCAATGGGTCTTCTTTGGTTCCACAACCAGGAGTCTGGACAGTGAGCAGTAACAGTAGGGGTTCAGCTAAGAGGCACTCAGTGAACCAGACTGGCAAATTGAAAGCCCTTAATGGTAACTCTGGGGCTTCCCAGGTCACACTAGTGGTAAAGAACCTGCCTGCTAATGCAGGAGACATAAGAGATGTGAGTTCGATCCCTGGGTCAGGAAGATCCCCCTGGAAGAGGGAATGGCAACCCACTCCAGTATTCTTGCCTGGAGAATCCCATGGCAGGCTACAGTCCATGGGGTCGCACAGAGTCAGCCCTGACTGAAGTGACTAAGCACAGCACACACTCAGTGCTAACTCTGGAAAGAAAGGTGGTAAATATTTTATAGATGTAGTAACTAGAACAAAGGGAGTAAGAGTAACTGGAATCCCACAGCTACTCAACAGGGAAGCTAAGATTCATTCCCAAGCCTTCAGGCTCTGGGATCAATGCTTCTCTAAGAAGGAGAAATACAGCTGCAGCAACCAGCAGAAGGCCAGGGCGATCCCCTAGGGCTTGATGACTGGACATCAGAGGAGGGGGAGAAAATGAATGCGAGAGGGCAGGAAGGCTTATGTTTGGAAAGAGGGATAGAAAAGCCAGTTCCTGGCAATTCTACAAAAAGTGGACCAATGGTGAAAGCAGTAACTCCTGGTTTGTTAGCTTTGTGCACTTGAGAAACACTGGGCTGGATGAAGCACAAGCTGGAATCAAGATTGCTGGGAGAAATATCAATAACCTCAGATAAGCAGATGACACCACCCTTATGGCAGAAAGTGAAGAAGAACTAAAGAGCCTCTTAATGAAAGTGAAAGAGGAGAGTGGAAAAGTTGGCTTAAAGCTCAACATTCAGAAAATGAAGATCATGGCATCCAGTCCCATCACTTCATGGGAAATAGATGGGGAAACAGTGGAAACAGTGTCAGACTTTATTTTGGGGGGCTCCAAAATCACTGCAGATGGTGACTGCAGCCATGAAATTAAAAGACATTTACTTCTTGGAGGAAAAGTTATGACAAACCTAGATAGCATATTAAAAAGCAGAGACATTACTTTGCCAACAAAGGTCTGTCTAGTCAAGGCTATGGTTTTTCTAGTAGTCATGTATGAATGTGAGAATTGGACTATAAAGAAAGCTGAGTGCCAATGAATTGATGCTTTTGAACTGTGGTGCTGGAGAAAACTCTTGAGTCCCTTGGACCGCAAGGTGATCAAACCAGTCCATCCTAAAGGAAGTCAACCTTGAATATTCATTGGAAGGATTGATGTTGAAGCTGAAACTCCAATACTTTGGCCATCTGATGTGAAGAGCTAACTCATTTGAAAAGACTCTGATGCTGGGAAAGATTGAAGGCGGGAGGAGAAGGGGACAACAGAGGATGAGATGGTTGGATGGCATCACCGACTCAATGGGCATAAGTTTGAGTAAACTCTGGGAGTTGGCAATGGACAGGGAGGCCTAGAGTGCTGCAGTCCATGGGGTCACAAAGAATCATACATGACTGAGTGACTGAACTGAACTGAACTGAACTCCATGTAGGACTGAAGATGCCCTTGAGGCCACTGATCCAGGGATGCTGAGCTCAAGAGCTCAGTCCTTTTTCAGAAGTCACAGTCAGCTCAGGAAGAGGACAAAAATCTGATTTCTTTTTTTAGAATTTGCTGATTCAAAAGGAAGCAAGGCACTACTCATAATCCCCCACTTTAAACATGGTGCCCCAAATCATCACCCAGTTATCAAATGTGTTTACTGCTTGAAATAACTGCTGGGGGTGAACCACACATAGGGTGCACACTGGGCAAAGGATGACTTTGGAGAATAGGGGGTAATATTGACGATCTTGAGTGATGACTGCAGAAAGTTCCCTCCCAAAATAAACTCTGCTGGGGAGGACTGAGCTTGGGAAGCTTTCATGGACACCATCTGTCAATGATACGTGCCTGGGAATGTGGTTTTCTTAATTAACTCAGTGGTAGTTCTATGCTAAGAGGGCTAGATATGATAGCTTGTCAATACCTCTATTCATGTGGTAACATTCTGTTCTGTCACTGTAAGCTTTTCAAGGATAAGGGCCATGTTGTGCATCTCTACATTTCCAATGCATCACAAAGTGCCTGGTAGATAAGAGATGTTAAATAAATGCTTACTAAATGTATCAAACACACACCCTAGGTTTTCCAGGAGAATACCAATTTAAATGTTCTGTTGATTATGTACTCCAATTTAAGTTTAGAAACATTGATCACCAGAGAGTTAGGTCTAAATGTGGCTGATGGGAATTGCTAGGAATTCTCAGCAGCTATTTCTCAGCAGTAGCTGCAATATCTATCGTTTTTCAGAGTCTTAATCATTCTTTGGCCCCAGAAAAGGTAGGATCATACAGAAATGAAAAAGTTCCTGGCAGGGAGGAAATCAAGACTTTTATAAAACTTAAAATTGAATCCTAATCTTCATGCTTCAGCGACTGGAGTTTTTTTATCCCTTATATACCTTTGCAAAGGCATTTTAAAAAAATGCCAGGATAATAGTCTGGAGAAGGCAATGGCACCCCACTCCAGTATTCTTGCCTGGAAAATCCCATGGATGGAGGAGCCTGGTGGGCTGCAGTCCATGGGGTTGCTGCGAGTTGGACATAACTGAGCAACTTCACTTTCACTTTTCACTTTCATGCATTGGAGAAGGAAATGGCAACCCACTGCAGTATTCTTGCTTGGAGAATCCCAGGGGCGGGGGAGCCTGGTGGGCTGCCATCTATGGGGTCGCACAGAGTCAGATGCGACTGAAGTGACTCAGCAGTAGAAGGATAATATTCAATGATAATAATATGAAAATTAATAAGAAATAATTCAGACATAAAATAAATTACAACATGAATTGGATAGTGTTTGTATCAATTATATATCTTTGGCTACAAGAAAAATAAATGAAATAATGGTTAAAACAAAAGAAAATTTTAATCATCTCATAAATTATCAAAGTCTAGAAGAACATGTTTCCAGACTAGGTTTTTTCCCAACTATATTGTCAGAACCCTTGTTCTGTCTTTTCACTGTTTTATCCTGTGCCCATTGACTTGTCGCCTCATGGTCACAAAATGGTTGTTGTTACCCCAAGCACCATGTTCTCACATCATTGCATTCAAGTCAGGCAGGAAGGAACGTTCTGTTTGTAACAGGCAATAAAAATCTTCTGAGAAGATCCCTTCAACAAATTACCGCTTTGGTCTCAACGTTCAGAACTGCGTCACAAGCCACTCCCAAGTCTATCATGGGGAGAGGAAGAGGATTGCCACATTTGGTGTACGCCGATTATGCCTTAGTTTCTCAGGCTAGGGGAAGGTTTTTGTTTCCCTTGAGCACGCTGCCGGATGCAGAATTGGGGATCCTATGATCCGAAGAAAAAGATGGAAGGAGACGGCAACCAACTGCACTTGCCACCTGGTTAAGCACAGAGTTGTGTCGGTCCGTGTTCTTATCTTCTCTTATTGGTGACATGTTCAGCTCCACATGCCTTCCTAGCATAAGGCCAAAAGCCCTAGGCTACTAGAAAACCTGGCCTTTCAGTGACCCTGCCCTGGCCTTGACCGCCCCAGTCTGAGCTCAGCTGGGCCCTAATCTTGAGCTCCCATAATCTTAAGCTTTCACAGTTCTAACCAACTTCACAAACTGTAGCTTGTTGATGTGAGTGAGAGTTAAGAATGCTGCAGGGGAGCGTGAGAGTCAGGTCAACAAAAGACATTGGAAGTGGATTTCCTTCCTCATACAGGGTCTCTTGTTGGGACCCTGACCTCCAATGGCTTCTCCCAAGTGGGCTGGCCCAGCCTCAGGTGTCACTGAATGTCGTTTGAGAGGAAGAACCAGTAGTTCTTCTTTTCTTCCTGAACAACACTGGTTATTGATTTTAGGATGTAGGTGAGAGAGAAATACAAAGTGATTTGAGTCTGGAGTGGAGTGGGGAAGGTGGTTGGAAGAGATCTCTTTGGGGAATGTGACTTTGGTCAACACACCCACTGGCACTGGTTTTACAAGGCCACATTCTACACCGCTGCTATATATAATGTGATATGATGCAATACTGAATGTATATAGTACGAGAAATATCAATAACGTCAGATATGCAGATGACACCACCCTTATGGCAGAAAGTGAAGAGGAACTAAAAAGCCTCTTGATGAAAGTGAAAGAGAAGAGTGAAAAAGTTAGCTTAAAGCTCAACAATCAGAAAGCAAAGATCATGGCATCTGGTCCCATCACTTTATTGGAAATAGATGGGGAAAGAGTGGAAACAGTGTCAGACTTTATTTTGGGGGGTTCCAAAATCACTGCAGATGGTGACTGCAGCCATGAAATTAAAAGACACTTACTCCTTGGAAGAAAAGTCAACCTAGATAGCATATTCAAAAGCAGAAACATTACTTTACCAACAAAGGTCCATCTAATCAAGGCTATGGTTTTTCCAGTGGTCATGTATGGATGTGAGAGTTGGACTGTGAAGAAAGCTGAGTGCCGAAGAATTGATGCTTTTGAACTGTGGTGTTGGAGAAGACTCTTGAGAGTCCCTTGGACTGCAAGGAGATCCAAGCAGTCCATTCTGAAGGAGATCAGCCCTGGAATTTCTTTGGAGGGAATGATGCTAAAGCTGAAACTCCAGTACTTTGGCCACCTCATGCGAAGAGTTGACTCATTGGAAAAGACTCTGATGCTGGGAGGGATTGGGGGCAGGAGGAGAAAGGGACAACAGAGGATGAGATGGCCGGATGGCATCACTGACTCGATTGATGTGAATCTGGGTGAATTCCGGGGGATGGTGATGGACAGGGAGGCCTGGCGTGCTGCGATTCATGAGGTCGCAAAGAGCTGGACACGACTGAGCAACTGAGCTGAACTGAATGTAATAAAATATAACCTAACAGAGTAACTCAAATTTATTGAACATTCACTGTGATGGACAGGGTATGAAGTACTTTCTTAGTATGATTACTTAGAATCACATTCATGGTGGAAGTTTCATTATTATCCAGAGATTGGTAACTTGCCCATTAGACAGTAGACGCCAGGACTCAGGACTATCTGCCTCAAGAACCCCCATCCCACCCTCCAATTCTCCACTTTGTTCTCTGCTTCCAGTTTGCCTTTTCCTCACTAAGGTGTGAAGGAATACTGTGGCGAGAAGGCCAGGTGTTAGCAAAAGATAAGACAGAGGGTTTAAATGAAACAATAGCTCATTTGGACTCTGGATTGGGAAAAAATGTTCAAGCGGTTAACGAAATAAAAGAAATAGCAGCAACAAGTTATTTTAATCCTGCCCAAATGTTTAGAGAACAAAAGAGCAAAGTTAAATGTTTCTTTTTCTACAGAGTTCAGGAGAATAGAGAGCAGAAAAGGAAATGCCTTATTGATAGGAACTATATAAACAGATGAGCCTTTTTCTCCAGCATAGAATTTATGCAAATTTATGCATGCATTATCAAGCCTTTGCAGTTCCCTTGTGTTTCCACAATCATTCTCTACCTAGATACTTCATTTACTCGTTAACTCAAACACTCACTTATCCTTTCATTCATTCATTTATTTACCTAATCATTTGTCAGATATTTATTCCATCTCTTCCATGCACTGGGCCCCAAGGAGGATAGTGGAGGCTTAGAATTAAAGGAAAAAGAAAAAAAAAGTACTGTCTCCTGCCTTAAATGGAATGGAATTTAAATATGTTCAAAAGAAAAGGCAGTTTTCCCCTCTGTATCTATTTTCTGCTCCTCACTGTCTATGAATGGTTCTCTGCTAAAGACAGACCTCCTTTAGTTCTCTGGCATGGCACTGCTGTGCTAGGGGGAGTTGCCTGTCCCTAATTTAAAACTAGGATACTGTGAAGAATGGAAGACATTAGGTGTGTCTTCTGTTTATCTGCCTGATTGGAGCAAATCCTGGTTTAGGGACCTTCTGTGAGGTTCTGAGACATCAACATCCTATGGAATTTTGAAGATATTAAAGCTTTCATGAACTGATCAACCCATGTTGGTACCTTTAAGATTTCCTTCCCACCTGTGGAGGGGCTAGGCTAGGAGTACAGCAGTGCCTGCGGCAGTCTTCATTCTCCAGCTCCGCCCAAGAGCTGCCCCCAGCTGATCGCCATGCCCTGGTCTGGCCTTGCAGCTTGACCCACAGATTCTAACAAAAGTCTCACCTCTCCAGGGTCTTTCTCGTACACCAAAAAACCAGTGATGAGCACCAATCCTGAAATAGTTCTAGAAATGTCCACACTTCTATATGGCCTCTTAGGCTTCTTGTTAAGAGAAGGCCCCCAAAGATTGGGATTTCAGCCCAGCCATGCCATTCTGAGGAGGTATTCCAGATCACTGAAGATGGCCTGTATCAAAAATGTCTCCCCACAGTGATGGCAAATGTCCTAAGCAATATTCTGTCAGAGGCAGTTCATGTCCATAAGGGGAATCCAGTTGTGATAATGCTCCAGGAAGAACCCCACCCTCGCCACAGCCTAGATATTTGTTTCTGCTCATTTCTATGCCCAGATTTTCTCCTCTACAAAAACAGTTCAGACTAAGATGGGGCCTCAGATCCTATTGAACTTGAACAGTCTATGACTTCTGAGTACTTGTTGTATCTGCTTTAGCAGTTTGTAGCAGGAACTGGACTTCAGAGACATAGCATGTCCTGATGTTCACTCTGGTGGGAAGTGAATTCAGTTTCCCTGGTACATGCATCCCAGGCATCTCTGGCGTCTGCTGTGCAGGGGCCAGGGGTAGCTGGCATGCCCATCCCAGTCCCAGGGAGGGGGGAATGCAGCAGCTACTCCGCTAAAGGACACTTTGGTCTCCACGGGAGCCAGTCTGTCTTCTTGGCAGAGGAGCCACATCCGTGTGTGCCACAGCCTGGGAACAATGCCCCGGGGGCCTGTGATCCCAAGCACCCATGAATGGAGGCAGGGGAACAGCCAGTCCCGGCGTGCCTGTGTCCTATTTGATCTTAGAAACTTGGAAGCCTTTAGGACCTGGAAGTGCTCATGCCCAGGGGCCATGCAGTGTGGTGGAAAGAGAACTGGCCTGGCGATTAGAAGTTCTGGTCTGAGTCTCAGCTCTGCCCTCGCTGGCTACGTGACTAGGAGCAGGTCTCCTCACCCTGCTGAGTGTGGGTTTTCGTGTCTGTCCAATGAGGAGAATTAGGTCTCCCCTGATGACCTCATAGGGCTGATCTTTGTTGGTTACTCTCCTGCACGCAGTGTACAACAGCACCTCCCGCCCCCGCCACAGCCAGTAATGTCTTCATCACAGTCTAATGACAATATTACACAGGAGATGATAAAATTAATATTAATTTTTGTAGCAAATAGAACAACAATTATTGCTACCAGCTATTGAGCTCTTATTATGTACCAGACACTCTGCTAAGGACTAGAGAAATATTATTTCACTCGCCAAGGTCACATGGCTGGTAAATCTTGTGGCAGGATTCAACCCAGACATCCCTGACTCCAGAGCCAAGATATTAATTTAACCCAATGCATGCTTCACTTCCTTCCTCATGACCAGACAGCCTGGTTTATTCAAGTCCTGGCTGGCAGAGAATGAGTGAGATGTGTGGACTTGTCTACTCACCTTGATAAGCTAGGTAAATTAGTGAAATGCTTTAAAATGGCCAAACACAGTAACTTTGGAATGTCATATGTTAAAAGATACTTAAGGCGCAGGGTTAAATAAATGCATGTATTTTTTTAATGTGTGTTTTCACTAATAATTAAGCAACACTGCCCACTGCCTTATGTCAGACTTTTTCATAGGCTGGTACAGGGTGGCATGCATCCCAACCATACAACCCCCACCTCCAAATTCATCCTTTCAAGACTTATTTTCCAAGCGCCTACTCTGTGCCAAACTCCCAAGAAGTGCTTGAATTCAATGATGAGTGAGGTGGTTTTGTCCTCAAGGATTACTCTGGTGGAGACGCTGATAGGCATACAAGTAGAGCAGGACAGTTCTTGGGGTATGAATTGGGGATATCCAGGGTACTAAGGACAAACAGAACCCGAGAAGCTAATCCAATCTGAGTGCACCAGGGAAGCCTTCAAAAGGAAGGTGACAAATAAGTTGAGTGGGAGTCAAGCTGTTGGAAGGGAAGGGACAAGGAGATGGCAGGCAAGAAGGAAAGGGGCAGGACAATTCAGGAAGTCAGAATAGTCCTGTGCAATGGCTAAAAGGCAAGAGAGGTGTGACCCACTCAGGGAGCCAGAAGGAGTTCAGAATGGCTGGAGAAGAGTCCAAAGATGGGAGAGAGAGCTGCCAAGGTAGGTGTATCATGCAGGGCCATACACTGTGCAAAGAAGATTGGACTTTATTGTAATGACATTGAGAATTAATTAAAAACATTCAAACCGGGTGTTAGGGAGGTGGGTCTAATCTGATTTGTGTGTTAGAAAGAAGATTCTGGCCCCAGTATGGAAAATAGATTAATGAGGGGTAGGGGAGGATAGAATTTCCCAGGTAGCTCAACTGGTAAAGAATACGCCTGTAATGGAGGAGACCCCAGTTCAATTCCTGGGTCAGGAAGATCCCCTGGAGAAGGGATAGGTTACCCACTCCAGTATTCTTGGGCTTCCCTGGTGGCTCAGATGGTAAGGAATACACCTGCAACACGGGAGACCTGGGTTCGATCCGTGGGTTGGGAAGATCCCCTGAAGGAAGGTGTGGCAACCCACTCCAGTAGTCTTGCCTGGGAAATCCCATGGACAGAAGATTCTGGTGGGCTAGAGTCCATGGGGTCACACAAAGTCGGACACAAGTGAGCGATCAAGCACAGCACAGGGGAGGATGGCAGCTAACAGAAGACAGAACTAGTTATCTCCTGGAGTAATTCACCCAGAAGGTGAAGATGACTCAGCCTGGGGAACTGGCAGTGGAAATGGAGAGAAGCAGACACTATGAAGAATGTTTAGTGAGGTGACATGATTTAGTGATTGAATGAAGTTGGGGGGTAGGGCATGGTACAGGGGTGCTGTGTTTGGGCCAGCCCCCCACCTTCCACCTCAGTCCCTGAAAATAAGGGCCGGTCTCTTTTGTTCCAGGCTCTTTTCAGTTAAGATGAAATGGCTCTGTGTCTCCCAATTTCTGAATCTATCATCCTATGCTTTTTTGACATTTCATCTCTCCTTTGGCTGCACTTTTTCTTTCATGCTTCAGTATGATGACAAAGGCAATGTGAACTGCAGCATGAGACCCAGAACTCTCAGTGGCTTAGCACAATAAAAGTTTACTTTTTGCTCCTGCAAGAATCTTCCCAGGTGAGCCAGTGGCTTTCCTCCATATGCAGGTTCAGGAAGCAGGCTTCCTTCTGTCTTACAGCTTGGCCATTCTGTAGGGCCTTTGTGTTCCGGTTTAGCAGAAGGAGCAAGACAGAGTGAAGAAAGTAACCTTGCTGTGTAGAACTTCATGTATACACCCAATAGTGAGAACTCGTTGCATGGGTGTCCCTGGTTGTGTACTTTATATCAACATACCTACATGAAGGGGGGATCACAAAGGTTTCCTCTGTCACACCAGCAGGTCTAGATCCTAATTCACTTTTTCCTTATTTTTACTTACCTGCTTCTTCTTCTAGTTGGCAGTTCCTAATCACAGGAGTGATGCGTTTTATTCCTCTGGTTTAGACATTGAAGGAGAATGATATTCTTCTAATGCACTCAAAACAAAATAAACAGGAAAAGGGCAGTTTCCAAGCTGCCCATCTCAGATAAACCCAGGACGGTTGCGCTGCCATTGTGCAAAGCACACCTGAGAAATGGGAGATCTGGGTTCAAGTTCTGGCTCCCTCAATAATTTACATCATCACTTAAGTCACTTTGTCTCTCTGGGCCCCAATTTTCTCATCAGTAAAAGAAATGGACTGAGCTGTTTCTCTAAGTGTGTACTCAAGAACATTAGTTCCATGAAACAGTCTGTGAAAAACTCTTTTCTGGAGAAAGAAGTTTGGGAAATTCTGTGAATCTTAAACCTTTCCTTAAGGATAGTTGGGGCTCATAGGTATATGAAAGCTTCTGAGAAACCCTATGCTAAGGAATATTGTTTTCTTTAAATTGACATTTCCTAATCTTGAGAGGTGGAATTTACATACCCAAGTACTAATATACATGGTTAATGTTTTACAACTAAACAGTGGGTCAATGATACAGAAAGGCTTGGATTCAGGTTAGCAGAATGAGTTCTGTCAGTAACTAAGATTCAATCAGGTGAAAAGGAAAAGCTGGGAACTATGGTAAGGAGGCATTGAGGTACTGTGAGGATGGTAACTGCACCATGCCAAAATGTTTCTTTTCTATCATTGCGATTTCCCCACAAACTACCAAGGACCAGTCCATGGACAACTGAGCATCTGCATAGGGGTGAGGTTTGTTGTTATCCCTGTTGCTGTTGTTCAGCCACTAAGTCATTCCAACTCTTTGAGACTCATGGACTGCAGCACGCCAGGCTCCTCTGTTCTCCACTATCTGTTGGAGGTTGCTCAATTGATGTCCATTGAATCAGTGATGCTATCTCATCCTCTGTCACCCCTTTCTCCTTTTGCCTTCAATCTTTCCCAGCATCAGGGTCTTTTCTGATGAGTCAGTTCTTCACATCAGGTGGCCAGAGTATTGGGGCTTCAGCTTCAGCATCAGTCCTTCCAATGAATATTCAGAATTATCTGAATATTCCGGGGTTATCCCGGGAGACTCTGCCTAGACTCCTCCTCTGTTCCACGTGCACCCATCTCCTGTAGACAAGCCACTAGTGAAAATACTAGATGCTCATAAGCCCCACAGATCAATAAAGGACTTTGCCCCTTTGAGGGATGATGATAATTAAGGGAAATTTGCCTCCAGATTAAGAGTGGGTCAGGAAGAGCCATCTGGAAATCCCTTCTTACATCAGGGTGAGGGGTGAAGATCCCATCCCCATTATGTTTCTTTAACCACGTGAGACTGTGGTTGATGTTGTTTTCCTACCCTGAAGCCCCACAACCCACCTAAGCTCATTTGCAGGGGTAGGACCAGTCCCAGAAAGCTGAAAGCTTCCCCCTCAAGCATCTGCATCTCCTTTTCTAACCCAAAGGATTTTTTACTTTTTCAACAGGCACTTGTTTCATAGCAAGCAGACAGAGCCTCCCCACCCCCCAACCGGGGGAAGACATGATCTGGCAGATACCTGCCTCAGTCTCCCTGCACTCCTGTGGGGCAATTTTGAGACATAGTCTACTTTGTCTTTCCAGAGCATGGCCAATGGCCTTGCACCCTAATGCTCCACATGACATGAATGACCCATGCTTTATGATACGTTTTATCGGCTTTTCTTCCTTCCACGTCTTACCTGGGATAGCCACCTAAATAAACTATCTGAACCCAAGTCCTTATGTCACAGTTTGTTGGGGGAGAATTCACACCAAGACAAACACTTTCTCATGTGATATGTGTCAGGGGACCTCTAGAGTCCCCTCTTGCTCTAATAAAATTCAGTGCTCATTTATTTGGCTACTTGAGGTAGCCAAGTCCTAAGCCAGTTCTCATTTCCCTAGAAACAGAGTAGAGAGGGGTTTGACCACATTCTGACTTTAGTTCTTCTTCTAATTACTGAAGTCTATACTGCCACACGTGGAGAAGGCAATGGCACCCCACTCCAGTACTCTTGCCTGGAAAATCCCATGGACAGAGGAGCCTGGTGGGCAGCAGTGCATGGGGTCGCTAAGAGTTGGACACGACTGAGCAACTTCACTTTCACTTTTCACTTTCATGCATTGGAGAAGGAAATGGCAACCCACTCCAGTGTTCTTGCCTGGAGAATCCCAGGGACGGGGGAGCCTGGTGGGCTGCCGTCTATGGGGTCGCACAGAGTCAGACACGACTGAAGCAACTTAGCAGCAGCAACAGCAGCATACTGCCACAGGACTGGAAAAGGTCAGTTTTCATTCTAATCCCAAAGAAAGGCAATGCCAAAGAATGCTCAAACTACCGAACAATTGCACTCCTCTCACATGCTAGTAAAGTAATGCTCAAAATTCTCCAAGCCAGGCTTCAGCAATATGTGAACCGTGAACTTCCTGATGTTCAAGCTGGTTTTAGAAAAGGCAGAGGAGCCAGAGATCAGTTTGCCAGCATCCGCTGGATCATCAAAAAAGCAAGAGAGTTCCAGAAAAACATCTATTTCTGCTTTATTGACTATGCCAAAGCCTTTGACTATGTGGATCACAATAAACTGTGGAAAATTCTGAAAGAGATGGGAGTACCAGACCACCTGACCTGCCTCTTGAGAAACCTGTATGCAGGTCAGGAAGCAACAGTTAGAACTGGACATGGAACAACAACTGGTTCCAAATAGGAAAAGGATTACATCAAGGCTGTATATTGCCACCCTGCTTATTTAACTTCTATGCAGAGTACATCATGAGAAACGCTGGGCTGGAAGAATCACAAGCTGGAATCAAGATTGCCGGGAGAAATATCAATAACCTCAGATATGCAGATGACACCACCCTTATGGCAAAAAGTGAAGAGGAACTAAAAAGCCTCTTGATGAAAGTGAAAGAGGAGAGTGAAAAAGTTGGCTTAAAGCTCAACATTCAGAAAACAAAGATCATGGCATCTGGTCCTATCACTTCATGGGAAATAGATGGGGAAAGAGTGGAAACAGTGTCAGACTTTATTTTTGGGGGGCTCCAAAATCACTGCAGATGGTAACTGCAGCCATGAAATTAAAAGACGCTTACTCCTTGGAAGAAAAGTTATGACCAACCTAGATAGCATATTCAAAAGCAGAGACATTAGTTTGCCAACAAAACTCCCAAGGCTCTAGTTTTTCCAGTGGTCATGTATGAATGTGAGAATTGGACTGTGAAGAAAGCTGAGCACCAAAGAATTGATGCTTTTGAGCTGTGGTGTTGGATAAGACTCTTGAGAGTGCCTTGGACTGCAAGGAGATCCAACCAGTCCATTCTGAAGGAGATCAGTCCTAGGTGTTCATTGGAAGGACTGATGCTAAAGCTGAAACTCCAATAGTTTGGCCACCTCATGCGAATAGTTGACTCATTAGAAAAGACCTTGATGCTGGGAGGGATTGGGGGCAGTAGGAGAAGAGGATGACAGAGGATGAGATGGCTAGATGGTATCACCAACTCGATGGACATGAGTTTGAGTGAACTCTGGGAGTTGGTGATGGATAGGGAGGCCTGGCATGCTGCGATTCATGGGATCGCAAAGAGTCGGACACGACTGAGTGACTGAACTGAACTGAACTGATAATTCTTGAACGATTCTTCCAGAGAAGCCCAGAGCAGTAGGAAACTGTGAACTGAAACTGGTCTGGGACATTTTTATAACCTCAAAACAGGAATGAACATACTTTATACAAGTTAAACATGTTATAATTATCTTTTACTTATAGAGAGCTTTATTGATTTATAATTTATATGCCAGATGATTCACCCAAAGTATTGAGTTGGCCAACTGTTCCTTCTAGTTTTTTCATAAGATGTTACAGAAAATCCCAAACAAATTTTTTGGCCTACTTAGTATAAAATTAAATGATTTTTAGTGTATTATTACTTCCAAGGGCTTCCCTGGTGATACAGATGTAAAGAATCTGCTTGTAATACAGGAGACCCAGGTTCAATCTCTGGATCAGAACAATCCCCTGGAGAAGGGAATGGCAACCCACTCCAGCTTTCTTGCCTGGAGAATCCCATGGACAGAGGAACCTGATGGGCTATGCTCCATGGGATTGCAGAAACACCACTTGCAGTGACTTTCACTTTTACTTTCAAAAGAAGCCCCATACTCATTAGCAATCTCCTCATTTCATGCCTAAAAACTCAGCCCTAGGCATTCACAAAACTACTTCATGCGTCTAAAGATCTGCCTAAACTGGACATTTCATATAAATGGAATCATATGATATGTGGTCCTTTGTGATTGGCTTGCTTTACTTAGCATAATGTGTCCAAAGTTCATCCATGTTGAATCATACAGGCTATTTTATTCTTGTTTACAGTTGAATAGTATTCTGTTATATAAATACACCACATTTTATTTATTCATTAGAGGGGCATTTGGATTGCATCCACTCTTCGGCTATTATGTGTAATAATGAGTTTCTATGAATATTCACATACAAGTTATTGTGTGGACATTTGTTTTCATTTTTCTTGAATATATACCCAGAAGGTGAATTGCTGGGATAACCCTAAGTTCAACCTCTTTAGAAACTGCCTGTTTTTCAAAATGACTGCACCATGTTACATTCCTATGAACAGTGAATGAGGGTCCAATTTTATCAACATTTGTTTTTATTTGTCTTTTTTATTATAGCCATCTTTCAGTTCAATTCAGTCGCTCAGTCGTGTCCGACTCTTTGCAACCCCATGAATCGCAGCACGTCAGGCCTCCCTGTCCATCACCAACTCCCGGAGTTCACTCAAACTCATGTCCATCGAGTCGGTGATGCCATCCAGCCATCTCATCCTCTGTCGTCCCCTTCTTCTCCTGCCCCCAATCCCTCCCAGCATCAGGGTCTTTTCAAATGAGTCAACTTTTCACATGAGGTGGCCAAAGTACTGGAGTTTCAGCTTTAGCATTTAAAGTGGTATCTCATTGTAGTTTCGATTTCCATTTACCTAATAAATAATGACATCAAACATCTTTTCATGTGCTTATTGGCCATTTGTATATCTTCTTAGGAAAAATGTCTATTAAGATTCTTTGCCTACTTTTTAATTGAGTTGTTTTTCTTTTATTATTACACTGTAAGAGCTCTTTATCCTTTATCAGATACATGATTTGCAAATATTTTCTCCTGTTTTATGAACTGTGTTTGGACTTTCTTAGTGGTACTCTTTACTGTACAAAAGCTTTTAATTTTGATGATGTCCAACTTATCTATTTTTCCTTTTGATGCTTGGCTTTTAGCATTATACCTAAGAAACCATTGTATAATCCAAAACCATTGTGTAATCCAAAGTCATGAAAATTTGGGGGCTTCCCAGGTGATGCTAGTGGTAAAGAATCCTCCTGCCAATGCAGGAGGCATAAGAGACACGGTTTTGATCCCTGGGTTGGGAAGATCCCCTGGAGTAGGAAATGGCAACTTGTTCCAGTATTCTTGCCTGGAAAATTCCAGGGACAGAGGAGCCTGACGTGGTACAGTCCATGGGGGTTGCAGAGTCAGACATGACTGAACACACACATGCACACACATGAAAATTTATGCCTATGGTTTTTTCAAAGTATCTTCTAATCTTAGGTTTTATATTTAGGTCTTATATAGTATTATATAGCATTAGTGTGAGTTAATTTTTATATATAGTGTTGTGGTTTAGGGGTCCAACTTCATTCTCTGACTTGTGGAAATCCAGCTGTCCTGGTGCTATTTGTTGAAAAGACTATTTGTTTATTTATTGGGTTTTCTTATCCTTCTTGTTTCTTGTCATTGGATCACAAATGTGAAAATAAAATCAGGACACTCACTTCTGTTTACTTGATCTGTACATTTAGATTTAGGCCAGTGTTACAAGTCTTGATTGTTGTAACTTTATAGCAAGTTTTAAAATTGGGGGGTGTTACATCTTCCAATTTTGTTTTTATTTTTTTCCCCCCAAGATTGTTTTGCCTCTTCTGGGTCCCTTGAATTTCCAGATAAATTTTAAGGTCATCTTGTCAATTTCTGCACAAAAGTTAGTTTAGATTTAATAGGCATTGGGTTGAATCTACAGATCAATTTGAAGTGGTTTGCCATCTCAACAGTATTAAGTCTTGCAGTGCATGAACACAGGATGCTTTCCTTTTAATTAGGTCTTTAATTTCATGCGGCAGTATTTTGTAGTTTTCAGAGCATAAGTTTTGCAGTTCTTTTGTGAAGCCTATTTCCAATATTATATGCTTTTTGAAGTTATTATAAATGAAATTATTTTCTTAATTGCATTTTTTGAATTATCTACTGCTCTTGTGTAGGCATACAGTTGATTCTGTATATTGATCTTACAGTCTGCAACCTGGCTGAATTCATTTACTAATTCCAACAGCTTTTGATGGATTCCTTGGGATTTTTCTATACACATGTTCATGTCATCTACAGAGAGAGTTTTACTTCTTCTTTTACAGTCTGATGCCCTTCTCTGTTTTCAGGCTAATTTGCCCTGGCTGGAACCTGCGGTATAATGTTGAATAGAAGTGGTGAGAGCTGTCATCCCTGTCTTGTTTCTGATTTTATTTTACTTTTGTAATTGTATTTAGTCATTTATTTTTAGTTTGGCTGGGTCTTCACTGTTGCAAGGGCTCTTCTTTAGTTGCAGTTCAGTTCAGTTCAGTTCAGTTCAGTTCAGTTGCTCAGTCGTGTCCGACCCTTTGCGACCCCATGGACTGCAGCACACCAAGCCTCCCTGTCCATCACCAATTCCCGGAGTTCACTCAAGCTCATGTTCATTGAGTCAGTGATGCCATTCAACCATCTCCTCCCCTGTCGTCCCCTTCTCCTCCCGCTTTCAATCTATCCCAGCATCAGGGTCTTTTCAAATGAGTCAGCTCTTCGCATCAGGTGGCCAAAGTATTGGAGTTTCAGCTTCAGCATCAGGCTTTCCAATGAACACCCAGGACTGGTTGGATATCCTTGCAGTCCAAGGGACTCTCAAGAGTCTTCTCCAACACCTCAGTTCAAAAGAATCAATTCTTTGGCGCTCAGCTTTCTGTACAGTCCAACTCTCACATCCATACATGACTACTGGAAAAACCAGAGCTTTGACTAGAAGGATCTTTGTTGGCAAAGTAATGTTTCTGCTTTTTAATATGCTATCTAGGTTGGTCATAACTTTTCTTCCAAGGAGCAAGCATCTTACAGTTTCATGGCTGCAGTCACCATCTGCAGCGATTTTGGAGCCCCTCAAAATTAAGTCAGCCACTGTTTCCACTGTTTCCCCATCCATTTGCCATGAAGTGACGGGACCAGATGCCATGATCTTTGTTTTCTGAATGTTGAGCTTTAAGCCAACTTTTTCACTCTCCTCTTTCACTTTCATCAAGAGGCTCTTTAGCTCTTCTTCACTTTTTGCCATAAGGGTGGTGTCATCTGCATATCTGAGGTTATTGATATTTCTCCCAACAATCTTGATTCCAGCTTGTGATTCTTCCAGCCCAGCGTTTCTCATGATGTACTCTGCATAGAAATTAAATAAGCAGGGTGGCAATATACAGCCTTGATATAATCCTTTTTCTATTTGGAACCAGTTGTTGTTCCATGTCCAGTTCTAACTGTTGCTTCCTGACCTGCATACAGGTTTCTCAAGGGGCAGATCAAGTGGTCTGGTATCCCCATCTCTTTCAGAGTTTTCCACAGTTTATTGTGATCCACATAGTCAAAGGCTTTGGCATAGTCAATAAAGCAGAAATAGATGTTTTTCTGGAACTCTCTTGCTTTTTTGATGATCCAGTATATATTTGCAATTTGATCTCTGGTTCCTCTGCCTTTTCTAAAACCAGCTTGAACATCTGGAAGTTCATGGTTCATGTACTGTTGAAGCCTGATGTGTGAGATGAGTGCAATTGCATGGTCATTTGAGCATTCTTTGGCATTGCCTTTCTTTGGGATGTGAAAACTGACCTTTTCCCGTCCTGTGACCACTGCTGAGTTTTCCAAATTTGCTGGCATATTGAGTGCAGCACTTTCACAGCATCCTCTTTAAGATCTGAAATAGCTCAACTGGAATTCCATCACCTCCACTAGCTTTGTTCGTAGTGATGCTTTCTAAGGCCCACTGACTTCACATTCCAGGATGTCTGGCTCTAGGTAAGTGATCACACTATCATGATTATCTGGGTCATGAAGATCTTTTTTGTACAGTTCTTCTGTGTAGTCTTACCACCTCTTCTTAATATCTTCTGCTTCTGTTAGGTCCATACCACTTTTGTCCTTTACTGAGCCCATCTTTGCATGAAATGCTCCCTTGGTATCTCTAATTTTCTTGAAGAGATCTCTAGTCTTTCCCATTCTATTGTTTTCTTCTATTTCTTTGCACTGATCACTGAGGAAAGCTTTTTTTTTTAAATCTCTCCTTGTTCTTCTTTGGAACTCTGCATTCAAATGTGTATATCTTTCCTTTTCTCATTTGCTTTTTGATTCTCTTCTTTTCGCTGCTATTTGTAAGGCCTCCCCAGACAGCCATTTTGCTTTTTTGTAGTTTTTCTTCTTGGGGATGGTCTTGATCCCTGTCTCCCGTACAATGTCATGAACCTCTGTCCGTAGTTCATCAGGCACTCTATCAGATCTAGTCCCTTAAATCCATTTCTCACTTCCACTGTATAATCATAAGGGATTTGATTTAGGTCATACCTGAATGGTCTAGTGGTTTTCCCTACTTTCTTCAATTTTAGTCTGAATTTTACAAACAGGAGTTCATGATCTGAGCCACAGTCAGCTCCTGGTCTTGTTTTTGCTGACTGTATAGAGCTTCTCCATCTTTGGCTGCAAAGAGTATAATCGGTCTGATTCCGGTGTTGGCCATGTGGGGACAGGGGCTGGTCTGTAGCTGTGGTTTGCAGGCTTCTCGCTGTGGTGCCTTCTCTTGTTGCAGAGCACGGGCTCCAGGGTGCAAGGGCTTCAGTGGTTGCAGCTCCCAGGCTCTAAAGCACAGGCTCAATAGTTGCAGCACAGAAGTTTAGCTGCTCTGCAGCATGTGGGATCTTCCTGGACCAGGGATTGAACCCCTGTCTCCTGTAGTGGCAGGTGGACTCTACCACTGAGCCCTCATGGAAGCCCTTGCTTCTGATTTTTGAGGGAAACATTGAGATTTTCCCCTTTTAGGATGATGAAACATGGACCAAAATGTGGCCCACCATGAGTAAATTGGAAATGCCAGACATGCCTTGATTTAGTGTAGAGAAGAAAGAATTCAAAGACTTAGGGAGCTTGGAATGTTAGAGTGTAGTATTCATTTAAGACTTACTTATTCATAATGTGAGTATCCAAAAGATAGCCCTTTCACTAGTACTTAGAAAAATACATTTGTGAGGGGAGCTCAGTGATCTCTCTTCTCTGTAGGTCAGACCTTACAGTTGGTACTGCAGTCACTGAGTTGGGAAACCTAAATGCAGTGGAAATAATTGGATCCAGGGATGGCAGGGGCCAAGTGAAGACACTCAGCTACCAAAGGCAATGGCGTGGCTACCGTCATGAACAGCAGAGTCAAAGCAGCTATCAGAATAGTTTGACTTGTACAGGCCTTTGGTGCTGACTAAATAATCATGGTGTCTCTAGAAGGCTTCCCTGGTGGCTCAGTGGTAAAGAATCTGCCTGCAATGAGGGAGACGTAGTTCAGTCCCTGGGTTGAGAAGATCCCCTGGAGAAGGGAATGGCAACCCACTCCAGTATTCTTGCCTGGAGAATTCCATGGACAGAGAAGCCTGGAGAGCTACAGTTCATGGGATTGCAAAGAGTCAGACACGACTGAGCAACTAACACTTTCACTTTCTTAGATGTAAAAGAGATAGAGTACTTATTCTTGATCTGTATAAGCAGAAAATTTCTAAGTCAAGTGAGCAAAAGTCTAATGTGAATCATAAAATAGAGTCATGGTCCTTCAATCAATTCTGAAACTTGAGTCAGTTTTCAGGTCCAGAGGTCCTTGAGTGAGGGGAAAGCCAAATCTCCTTGAAGAAAAAATCTCATTACTATAAAGCACTTGTATCTTGCATCTACCAAAATTTATACAGCTCACCCCTAAACAGTATGGAGGTTATGGGTGCTGACCCTCCATGCAATCAAAAAATCCAAGTTTAACTTTATAGTTAGTCCTCCATATTCACAGTTCTACACCCATAGATTCAACGACCTTTGGACTGAGTAGCACCACAGTACGTATTTATTGTAAGAAATGCAGCTATAGGTGGAACCCATGCAGTTGAATCTCCTGTTGTTCAGGGGTCAACTCTACTGTTAAATCTTTCTCCCAGACTTCTTCTAAGGGAACCTATGGCCTTTTGTGAGGGTAACTGCATATTGGGGAAAAGGAAATAATCTGAACACTAGCTCCAAACTGACTCTAATTCCAGGTGACCCAGAGTCAACTGTGGAGCACCAGAGTAGGGGTTTATGGTGGTTGGTGATCAATGGAGTTTTAGCATTGGTCTGTCTCACAGTGGTTCCCAGGGGTTCCTGAACCTAGTCTGAGAATGCATAATTGGAATAGACATACGTTGCAGCTGGCAGAACCTTCACACTAGTTCCTTTTTGCTCTAGGTTTCTCGCAGGTGTCCTTTTTCAGATTGAGAATGTTCCTTTCTATTCCTAATCAGTTGAGTGTTTTTATTATGAAAGGATGTTCTACTGTATTAAATGCCTTTTCAGCAACTATTGAGATGATTATGTGATTCATCATTTTTATTAGTATAACTTCAATGTTTGAATGTTGACCCAATCTTTCATTCCTGCAATAAATTCCACTTGGTCTTGATGTATAGTCTTTTTATATCTTGATGATGATTTACAATCTTTTAAATGTTGCTTAATTTGGTTTGCTAATATTTTGTTGGTTTTTATCTATATTCATAAGAGATAATGGTCTATAGTTTCTTTATTCCTGTGATATCTTCATGTGGTTTTGGTATTGGGGTAATATTTAACTTCATAAAAGGAACTGTTTCTTCCCCTTCTGTTTTTTGAAAGAGTTTATGAAGTATTGGTACTCATTCTTTAAATATCTGGTAGTATTGACCAGTGAAATCATCTGGTTCTGGGTTTTTCTTTGTGTATAATTTCTTTTTATATTATTACTAATAATCTATATCTGTTCAGATTGTCTTTTGCTGCTTGACTCCTTTTAGTAGTTTGTATCTATCTAGGAATTTGTTTCATCTATATTATTTAATTTGTTGGCATACAGTTGTTCATAGTGTATCCTTATAATTTTTTCATTTCTGTAAAGCTGGTAGTTCTATTGGTAGCTCTGTTCCCTCTTTCATCTTGATTTTAGAAACATGTCTCATCTCTTTTTGTTAGTTTAGCTCAAGGTTTTGTCAATTATTTTTTTCAAAGAACCTTTTGGTTTTGTTTTTTTCCCCATTGTTTTTCTCTTCTTTTGGTAATTTCTACTGTAATCTTTGGGCTTCCCTGATAGTTCAGTTGGTAAAGAATCTTTATTATTTATTTCCTTTTGCTTGTTTTAGAATTAGTGTGCTCTTCCTTTTCTAGTTTCTTAACATGGAATATTAGGTTACTGATATGAGATTTTTCTTTTTTAACACAGGCTATAAATTTCCCCCAAAGCTTTGTTTGCATAAGTTTTGCTATATTGTATTTTAATTTTATTTTCATTTCAAGATATTTTCCAATTCCTTTGGAATTTCTTCTTTGACCTGCTGGATATTTAGGAGTGTTTTTTAATACGAACATACTTATAAATTTTATAAATTTCTTTCTGTTATTGATTTCTGAGTTCATTCTGTTGTGGAGATCATCATTTGTATGATTTAAATCCTTTTAAATTTACTGAGGCTTGTTTTACTGCTTATCATATGGTAGACCATGGAGAATCTGTGCACTTTTTGTTGTTGTTCATTCACCAAGTCATGTCCAACTCTGTGATTCCCTGGACTTCAGTATGCCAGGCTTTCCTGTCCTTTACCATCTCCCGGAGTTTGCCCAAATTCATGTCCATGAATCGGTGATGCCACCCGACCATCTCATTCTCTGTCGCCCTTTTCTCCTTCTGCCTTCAATTTTTCCCAGCATCAGGGTTTTTTCCAGTGAATTGACTATTCTCATCAGGTGGCCAAAGTATTGGAGTTTGAGCATCAGCATCAGTCCTTCCAGTGAATATTCAGGACTGATCTCCTTTAGGAGGGACTGGTTTGATCTCCTTGTCTGTCCAAGGGACTCTCAAGAATCTTCTCCAACACCACAGTTTGAAAGCATAAATTCTGTGGCATTCTGCCTTTATGATACAGCTCTCAAATCCATACATGAGTGCTGGAAAGACCCATGGCCTTGATTATATAGACCTTTGTCGACAAAGTGATGCCTTTGCTTTTTAACACACTGTCTACATTTCTCATAGCCTTCCTGCCAAGAAGCAATCGTCTTCTAATTTCATGGCTGCAATCACCATCTGCAGTGATTTTTAGAGCCCAAGAAGAGGGAACTTGTCTCTGTTTCCATCTTTTCCCCTTCTTTTTGCCATGAAGTGATGGGACCAGATGCCATGATCTTAGTTTTTTTTTTTAATACTGAGTTTTAAGCTGACTTTTTCACTCTCATCTTTCATCCTTATCAAGAGGCTCTTTAGTTCCTCCTTTCTTTCTGCCATTAAAGTGGCATCTTATGCATATATAAAAGGTTGTTGATATTTCTCCTGGCAATCTTAATTCTATCTTGTAACTCATCCAGTCTGGCACTTGTGAAGAATGCCTGTTCTACAATTGTAGGCAAAGGCTTCTGTTGGGTACTGTTGGTTTATAATATTGTTCTATACTTCTATTTGTTAATCTTCTGCCTTATTGCTCTATCCATTACTGAAACTGAAGCATGAAAGCCTCCAACTCTTGTTGAATTGCCTGTTTCTTGCTTTCTTTCTGTGAGTTTTTGTTTCATGTATTTTAGACTATTTTTAGGTGGAATGTTTATAATTGCTGTATCCTCCTGGTGGATGGATCCTTTTGTCATAAAATGTCTCTCTTTATTTTTATTAACATTTTTGTACTAAAGTCTATTTTGCCTGATGTAAGTATAGTCAATCCAGTTTTCTTATGTTTACTGTTTGCAAGATATAGTTTATTATTTTTCTCAAAATTATTGTGTTTTTGAATCTAAACTAGGTTTCCTTATAGACAGATATAGTTGAGTGTAGTCTTTTCATTGTCTGACAGTTGCTGTCTTTTAATTGAAATGTTTACTCCATTCACACTTAACATTATTATTGAAGTGGTTAGTTTTACATCAGCCATGTTCCTTTGTTTTCTATATGCATATTTCTAGGGCTGCTATAACAAAGTACAACATAACTGGTGCTTAAACAACAGAAATTTGTTGTTACACAGTTTTGGAGGCTAGAAGTCTAAGACCGGGTTGTTAGCAGGGTTAGTTCCTTCTCAGGACTGTGAGAGAAGGATCTGTTCCAGATCTATCTTCTTCTTCTTCTTCTTTTTTTTTTTCAAGAGTTGGATATAGATTTTATTCATTTATTTTTTCATAGATTTTATTCATTCATTTATTTGGATATAGATTTTATTTTTTTGGAAGTAATTTTTTTTTTTTACTTATGAAGTTTTATATAAGAATTCATCTGAGTATCATTCTATTGGTAATGACAACTGAACAATATTCTTAAAACTGTTCTTGAGTAGCTAATAATTATCAAAGATTGTAATTGTACAATACAAGTAGTATAGAACAAAATGCAATTATTGGAAGGCAATTGCTCTGCAGTATTGTGTTGGCCTCTGACACTCATCAACACAAATCAGCCGCAGGTATACATATGTCCCATCCCTCCTGAAACCCCCTCCCATTTCCCACCCCCATCCCACTCCTCTAGGTTGTCACAGAACACTGTGTTAAGCTCCCTGTTTTACAGAGAAAATTCTCACTTGCTATCTATTTTACATATAGTAATGTATATGTTTCCATACTATTCTTTCACCCCTCTTCTTTGCTTGAAGATAGCCATCTTCTCCCTGTGTCTCTTCATGTCATTGCCCCTCTGTTTGTGTCTAAGTTTCCCATTCTTAAAAAGGATTTTAATCATATTAGATTAGGACTCACCCTAATACCTCATTTTAAATTGATTACCCAGGTAAAGACCATATCTCCAAATAAAGTCACATTCTGGAGGTTAGGACTTCAACATCTAAATTTTGGAAAGATACAATTCAACCCATAACAATATTTTGTCTTCTATTCTTCTTTTACTACTTGTTTTTGCATTAATGAATATTTTCTAGTAAAATATTTCACTATACAGTTGACCCTTAACACAAGTTTGAACTGCACAGATCCACTTAGACACAGATTTTCCCAAGAGTGAATATTATAGTACTGCACAATCCAGAGTTGGATGAATGTACAGACTCAGAACTGAAGATACACAGGGACAACTGTAAGTTAAATGCAGATTTTCAACTGCAGAGTGTTGGAGTACAGGGTTACCCTGTATTGTTAAAGGGTCAACTGAATATTTTTGTTGTATTTTCTTAATTGTATAGTGATTACTCTATGAATACCATACACATCTTAATTTTCAAACTCTGCTTCAGATTTGCCAACTTTATTTCAGTGAAAGATAGAAAAGTTGCTCCTTTAAGTTTTATAATCTCTTCTCCTCTTTTGCTGTATTATTGTATTTGGATAATGTCAAAAATCTAACACCACATAGTTGTAATTATTTATATAATTTTATGTGTTTTAAGTAGGTAAGAAAAGCAAGAAGAGCAAACATATACTTACAGAGTTTGTGGTATTAACTCTTATTTGCCATTTCTTGTTCTCTTCATTTGTTCCTGTGTTTTAGTTAGCATATGAGGTTCTTTCCTTATTATAGTATACCACAATTTGTTGCTGTTACAATCAAGTATATTCCATTTCCATTATATAGTCCCCCAAATATAATTATATAGATATTGCTTTGCACAATTGCCTTTTAAATAAGAGAAAGGAGGGAAAATATGCCCCAATACTTTCTTCTGTAACTACAGAATTACCTCTGTCAGTACTCTTTTTTAAACATAGATTTAAATTACTGTTTGCAGCTACTTCCTTTTAGCTTGAAGAACTTTCTTTAGTATTTTCTGCTGGCAATAAATTCTCTCAGTTTTATTTATCTGGGAATGTCTTGATTATTGTCTTTACTTAAAATTTGTTTTGCTGGATATAAGTGTCTTAATTGTCCTTTTTTTAATTTTTAATTCAGCATTTTAAATATGTCATTCCACTGCCTTCCAGTCTCATTGTTTCTAGGGAGAAGTTAGCTGTTAATCTTTTGGGGTCTCCTTTGTACATGATGAATTCATTGTCTTATCTGCTTTCAAGATTTTCTTTCTGTTTTTCAGCATTTCAATTATGAAGTGCCTAGCTGTGGATCTCATTGCCTGTGTCCTGCTTGGAATATGTTGAGCTTCTTGGTTGTATAGATTACTGTTTTTCATCAGATTTTTAGAATTTTCAGCTACTATTTTATATTAATTTTTCATCCTTCTTTTATCTCTCTGTTATTTGCATTGAGCAACCTATATCAACCTATCTTCAAGATCATTGATTCTTCTGCAAGTTCAAAACCACTGTTGAGTCTCTTTAGTGGACTTTTCCTTTTGGTTATTGTATTTTCAACTCTAGAATTTCCATTTCATTCATTTGTATAGTTTCTGTCTCTTTGTTATTCTTCTTCTTCTTCTTCTTTTTTTTTTTTTTTAGTGAGACTTTGTCATCATCACGCGTTCCTTTACTTTCTAATGCATAGTTTCCTTTAGTTCTTTGAACACACTATGACGGATGTTGTGAAATCTATGAAGTCAGACATCTGGGCATCTAGAAGTGATTTCTGCCTCCTCCACTCCCGCATCTGCCACATATTGGTCGTACTCTCCTGCTTATTTACATTTCTCCTTTTTTTTTTTTTGCTAAAAAGTGAACATTTTAAAATAATATATTGTAGGAACTCTGGATCTGATTCCTCTTCCCTCAGGCCTCTTGTTATTGGTTTGCTTATTTGCTTAGTAACATGGCTGCAGTATTTTTGGAGTATTTTTGGAGTATTTTAGTAATTCCTGTTTTTCATGTATTGCGAAACCTTTGATGTCATTCTTAAGAGGATGCAGGCTTAGGCATGGGCACAGTTGTCCTGAGATGATTAGTTTTAATAGGGCTCTCTTAGTCTGTTTTTCTGATCTCTTTGTTAAGCTGTTTCCTCTCTGCTGATATCCACACCCAGCTGTTAGGTACCACTAATTGCTAGCTGATTTTGTTGTTTATAATGTCCTAATACATACGTTGCTCCACAGACTGATACAATTAAATTTGGACCTCCTTATAGAGCCGGTATTTCAGGTGTTTTTTGATTCCAGGAGGGCTCATCTTAGCAATTCTCTCTTTACCTGGTTTTCTCTGATAATGTAGCCAGCCTATAGTTTTTCTTCTTGCTTTTGTGGGGCTGCCAACCTCCTATGAATTCAATTCAGTTGTTTAGTCATGTCTGACTCTTTGCGACCCCATGGACTGCAGCACACCAGGCTTCCCTATCCATCACCAACTCCCAGAGCTTGCTCAAACTTATGTCCGTTGAGTCAGTGATGCCATCCAACCATCTCATCCTCTGTTTTCCCCTTCTCCTCCTGCCTTCTGCCTTTCCCAGCATGAGGGTCTTTTCCAATGAGTCAGTTCTTCGCATCAGGTGGCCAGAGTATTGGAGCTTTAGCTTCAGCATCAGTCCTTTCAATGAATATTCAGGACTGATTTCCTTAAGGATTGACCAGTTTGATCTTCTTGCAGTACAAGGAACTCTCAAGAGTCTTATCCAACACCACAGTTCAAAAGCATCAATTCTTTGGTGCTCAGATTTCTTTTTTCCTGTGAATCGCTTACCCCTAAAACCTCCACTGTTGCTTGAGAATGACTTTAGGATTGAATTTCTCCACACTTTTTTCCAGATAAATTGAGTTTCTTTGGGAAAAGCTTTTACATCTCATATTCTTTTGGCATGCCTCTCCCTCTAAGCCAAATATCAGAGCCACTGCTGTGGATTTGAGAGCAGAGACAATGACCTACTTCTCTTAGAATACTATTCCTGCTCTAATGAGGAGGGCCATGGGCAGAGGCAGTAGGACCAGTGTGAAATATTCCCTCTGTGTGCGAACTGTGGTGAGGGTGATTGATCTCAGTAGTGTCAGCCCTGTTTGCCTGGGATAGAATCAGTGGGGCTACAAAAGGAGCTGGATGGAGGAAGGGGGACCCTAACCTCATGACCATCCTTGTCTGAAGATTAGCCTTTGCAGCAGCTGACTAGGGGAGGGTGAGAAACATTGGCAACCTTTCAATCCCAGAGAGATGCTCGAGTGCTTGAGTGGTAGGTTGGTAGAAAGGGAGCCCCCTCTGAAGCGGAGTGTCCATTGTGCTGTGCTGTGGGGGAGGCGCAAAGAGGGGAATAGGTCCTGACTCAGGTGACGCAGGTTCTCTCTGCTCTTTCCAAGATTTAGCAGATTTTCTTAAATATTCCTTCAATTTCTATATTCCCTTAGGCAATTTACAGAGATTTTTTAAAAATAATTTTGTTTTTTTTAATTTACTATTTTTTAAAATAATTTTGACCAATTAGGTTATTTTGTTGGGCGGTGAGTTTGTAGAGCTCCTTATATTGTCATTCCAGAAGTCATTTCTCTCCAATTATCTTTAGATGAAATTTTTTAACTAATTAGGGTAAAGGAAACAAATTGGTATAAATACAAAGAGTTAGAATAAACCTGCAGTCTAACTAATTTGACTGTTGGGGTAATTATCATTTACAAATAGATTATTTGTAGCTCATTAACTGTGAACTTGCTTCATCTGTGTTGTAACTCTTCAATCAGAAATATATATTGAGTGATGAGATGCTGATGTGGTTTGACTTTTAAAATAAATTCCCAGATTTGGATATCAAATTTCAGTGGAGCATTAAATAAGCATGTTAGAGGTTTGAAGAATTGGTGATTATACACATTTTCTATAATGCAAATACTTTAGTGTCTTAAATGTCAGTGTGCTTATTTACCCAGAGTCTGGGTGGGTTTTAATATGTCTGCTCTACACCATATCTCATGTTTGCAGAACTGGCACAGTAAGAAATTACTTTATCTTATAGAACACATAGTCTCTGATTTAATTAGCCAAGAAATACTTATCCACTGCCTCAAAGGTTACTGTACTAGAAGATACAGAAAACTCCACAAATGTAGTATGAGATACTTGTCCCCAAGGAACTAATTACTGAGCTGGTAATGTGTTTTCTAAGTACAAGGGGAAGAAAACTTAAGATAGCAGAGTTCAGTGACAGATGAGTGGTGCTGAGGAATTCAGAGGTCAGACCCTTTATGACTGAGTCATGTAGTTTAGTTAAAACAGTGGCTTAAATTAATAGCATCTCCCCCTCTTTCTCATAAATCTTTAATTCGGGCAAGACTCAAGGGGAAGGCTTGTCTCTGCTCCATGCAGTGATATCTGGGGAGTATCTGGTGGGTAATGATGATTAGCTGAGGGCTGGAGGATTTGCTTCCAAGATGGCACCTTCATGTGACTAGTAAGATGATGCTGGCTTTTTGAGGAGCTCAGCCGGAGCCGAGAGCCAGAGATCTTGGTTTCTCTCCTGGAAGGTTCTAGAGAAGGAGAAAGGAAAATGATGACTTAGAGGTCACTGGAATTATGTACATTAGCATTCAAGAATATTAAAGTTTGTGGGGAAGAAATCAAATTGCAAAAGACGAGGAGACAGGAGAATCAAAGCAGGTTCATCTCTAGTGCAGAATGTAAGCACTAAAAGGCAGGAGAGGAACTGATTGGTGGCAAGAGACAGTTCAATCAAATAAAGGCTTTCTTTCAAGCTAAGAGAAATCAATTATAATAGAAAGTTGAGGAGAAAGAAAACCATTCAGTATGTGGCCTGAATTAGATAAGGTTTCTAATAGTATCGCATTTGAATACTACCTGGAATTTCTCAAGAATTTCTGGGACTCTCTTGGACTTTTGACTTGTTTAGATGCTTCTGCATCACTAAGAAAAGAGGGTCTGAGGTTTTTGCAGCATTCCATCTTGATATAATCTGAATCCAGTACTTCCGGAAGAGAATAAGTAGTTCTTGATTCCTCTCTCCTTAAAGAATTGTTCCCTCTGGAGATTAAGAAAAGGCTGAGCCATACAGCAAATTCCATTGGTTATACTGTATGGCTTAGAAAACTCAAACAGGGGCTCTGTATCAATCTAGAGGGATGGGATGGGGAGGGAGATGGGATGGAGGATCGAAAGGTAGGGGATATACGTATACCTATGGCTGATTCATATTGATGTTTGACAGAAAACAACAAAATTCTGTAAAGCAGTTATCCTTCAATAAATATAAATTAAAAAAAAAAGAGAGAGAAGCCTGAGTGCTTCTTGGCCTGCAGCAAAACAGAACAGGGCTGGAGGACAACCACAAGTATAACACTGAATAGAAATGTGCATTGAAATTGCAATAATTTTCTTCAAAGAGCTTATGTGACTTTATTCATAATCATTTATTGGGTAGCCATAGCTACCTGAGACTGGAAAGCCCATAGAGGACCCCGCTGATAATTTGCCTATTTACTGCCAAGAGGTCTCATTGCCAAGAGATGGCTAGGAGGCGGCTTAAGTGAGCTGCAGCTGGGAGCCATGACTTCTAAACAGCAACTGCTGCCGCTGAGAGTTCCTGCTATAGAAGGCTCCAGGGTAGACTGTTGAGTGAGAACCAGCTTCAGTTCCTGGCAGTTGTCACTGACGGGAACCCAGCCTCGATTGGGCTTTTCCTAAAGACATCACTAATTTGCCAGGTGCTGTGAGCCGCTGAGAGAAAACTCTCTAGGGAGCTGAATTTAGATTCAGAAATAGGGAGCATTTTTGGAGGCCAGTGGCAAGCATTGGCCTTAACACTGGTGGGAAGAGCAGATAATGTAGTTGAAAGAGCATGAGTCTTGAAGCCTATTAGAAATGGGTTTGTATCCATGCTCTGGTACTTCGTGTTTGTGCCCGTGTATGCTTTGTCTGTTTCCTTGTCACTGACATTAAAAAAAATCATGTCAGGATATTAGAGAGTGGGCTGAATGAGGTAAAACAGGCAGTAGTACTGGTATACGAGGTACTCAGATTGTGAGTACTAGTACTAGGTACTGGTCTATTAGGTACCCAGATTGTGATAGTCAGTAGTGTTCTTTCCTATCTGAACCACATGTAATGGAGAGCATGAAACTTTAAGGCCTCAACCAATTACTGAGCTTGCTTCTTGTATCCCTATGGAAATAATTAAGGAGGGTGGTGTTTGGGAAATTTGTTAAAAGTGTGAGAAGCAGGTCCTGTGCCTGTGAGAGCCAGCACTCTATTATATGGGTTTGGGATTGATCCTAGACATTTCATATTAGAAGTCAGCAATCCCATCCTATGCATTTTTAACAATGACTCCAGGACACATTATCATTAAACTGTTGAAAGAATTATAGTCACAAAGGATTTTGTTTCTGGAAAACGTTTTCAGCGTGTCTCCTTCACCTCATCTATAAAAGATGCAAGCCAAATTTCTCTTTTAAAAATCCACTGCTTGATTAATTTCCCTTTGCCCCAGCTGTGTAATAGCTAGATGATTTGGGTATCACTTTGCAATTCAAAATCTGAGCTTTCCAAAAATGCTTCTTGATTTGATGGTTCCAGGTGGCTGAAGAAATGGACATTAAGTGATAGCTCATGGCTTTGAAAGATCATAATCTTCTTCCTTCAGCAGGCTGGAGAATGTCAATATGCACCTGAACTTTAAGACTCGTATTTTTTCTGATTATAGATACAAACTATGTGACAGCAGCAAGTAATTCATTTTCATACATACCTAATGCTCAATTAAGTTAGGACTCAAAGCTGATGGGCACCTCTGTGGCTGGTATTTCAGAGGTGTATTAATTTCAGTGCTATATTGTCTTTCTTAACTCCAGCCTCAGAGGAATTTAAACAATCTGGCTGGTGGGGAAAGGGGAAAGTAATTCCTCACTATATATATATATAATCATTTACACATTCAGAACCCCCAAAATGTGCCATTTTTCCATAATTAGAGTTTTGCATATAATTCATTTACTAAAGATAAAATGACACATTTCAAAAAATACTGTAAAAATTGTAGATATGAGCATTTGAAACATTGTTATATAATAAAAATCCATAAAGTTCATACAAATACTGCTATTTTTGGTGTAGCATCAAATCATTGATCCACCAAGACACAGTTTTGAACATTTTGAAATATTTTCATCTAGTGTTTGGTACAGATAAAATACTTTACAATTAAAATGCTTTTCACATATATTGCACTGTTAATTCATTCAGGCTCAGTGAAGTAAATTCAGATATTTGTTTTGAAAATATTTATTAAGTCCATTTTGTGCCAAGCCTTGAACTAGCATTGCATTTTAAAAGGTCTCATTATATCTGATGTACAAATAGTAAATTTTAGACACATACATACATAAAATTATTAGAGTGTTATGTATTATAAAGGAAACTGTAGGGACAGTGGATTTTATGAGGTTTCAGATTGAACAATCATAAAAGGACTCCCAAGGACTTAAGTAAAGTACATTATGTAACATCACAATTACTAAGCATCTCACCTAAGGTCAGGTGGGATGGGATATTGGTATTTGCAAACTCACAAATACATGAGAGATCTGGTCCAATGGTAACTATAAAGGCTGTGGAGTTGGCTGGCTCAACCAAACCAGCTGCTTATTTCAGGACATAATATGCAATTCAAAAGGTCTCTCTCATAGATTTAAAGAGATCCTCCACCACCACAGGCAGAAGGCAGACTGGGCTGAAAATCAGGCCCAGGACATGAATGTGAACAATAAATTACAGAGAAGCCCTACTATGCAGCTCCACCAAATCTCATATGCTAGTCAGGGTTTGATAAGGAAAGAATGAGATACTGGGGCCTAGAATGGGGACATCTAGATGGAAGAACTAGATGCTGTCAGAATCCCTTGATCCCTCTGGCTCTTTGGAAGTGGTCCATAATGGAATAATTCCTTGCCTAAAAATTCTACAAATGCTTCCCTTGAGGCAAATGTCTTGCTTTATAGAAACATTTCCTCAAGGTTATCCCCACTTCCTTCATGATAATCCAGGTCAATAACCAGGATCAACTCCCCAAATTTCCCAACTAGTAAAATAACATTGTGACGGTTAAAACAAAGTGATATTTATACACACACACACACACACACACACACACACACACATATATGTATATTTTACATTTCTGCAGTAACCAGTTATCACACATTTGAAAAACTAAATAATGCAATTTACAGTTTTACATTTCTGTAGGCCAGAAGTCTGGCAGAATCTCAAGGGGCTAAAATCAAGTTGTCAGCAGGACTGCTTTCCTTTCTAGAGGCTCTAGGGTAGGATCCACTTCTTGTCTTTTCTAGCTTCTAGAGGCCACCCCCATTCCTTGACTTAGGTCCCCTTCCTCCTACTTCAAAGCCATTAAAGACAGATTGAGTCCTCACTTCACATCACTCTGATCTTCTCTTGTATTTTCCTTGTCTACTTATAGGACCCTTATTATGTTGGGCCCACATAACCTATATAATCTAGAATAATCTCCCTAGTTTACGGTTAGCTGATCAGCAACCTTAATTCCATCTGCAACCTTAATTTCCCTTTGCCATATAATGCAGCCAATGTACAGATCCCAGAGGTTAAGATGTGGACATTATTAGGAGGTCATTATTCTGCCTGCCACAATATGTAGAGATGCTAAGATCAGTTTTGGGACATTGTAAATGGTCAGTAAATGTTTGCTGTTATTTCCTGCTTCTCTTCCTGGGTTTCTGCTTGCAGGTGGAGAAAATCACAGCTGTGTGAATCAGAGGCTTCTCAAACCCAAGGCTCTCCCCTGCCATCAGAGATTTATTTCCTCCTTTCTACTTACTTCCCGGATGTCCCCAAGCTACCCTTTTCCTCCAGCCTTTTCGCTAGTCTCTGCGTCCTATTAGTAGGGGACTTTGTAGCCTACTTCAACACAAAACTGAAGCCCTCTGGCTTGAACTGTATCGTCCTGTGGTGCTCCTCCCTCCAAGTTTGCCCATCACAGCTTCACTTCTTGGATCTTTCCCCAGTGTCTTGGAGGGTTAGAGGTCTTCCTCTAGGGAGAGGGTTAAGGTTAGAAGTCTCTTCCTTATGGCCAACTCTTCCAACCCATATACTTGGCCTCCCATCAGCTCAAGGACATTGCTTCATCATCTCTTCTCTCTACTTTAAAAACATTTTTATTGAAGTGTAGTTGATTTACAATGTTGTATTAATTCCTGTTGTATAGCAAAGCGACTTAGTTATACACATATGTACTTTGTTATTATGGTTTATCACAGGATATTGAATATAGTTCTCTCTGCTATAAGAGGACCTTGCTGTTTATCCATTCTATGTATACTAATTTGCATCTGCTAATTAGAAACTCACAATCCTTCTCTCCTCCACCTCCCACTTTGGCAACTGCAGGTCTGTTCTCTGTATCTGTGAGTCAATTTTTGTTTTGTAGATATGTTGGTTTGTGTTGTATTTTAGATTCCACGTATAAATGATATTATATGATATTTGTCGTTCTGACTTCGCTTAGTATTATAATCTCTGGGTCCATCCATGTTGCTGAAAATGGCATTATTTCATTCTTTTTAATGGCTGAATAATATCCCGTCACATTCTCATATCTTATCTATCCATTCCTCTGTCAGTGGACATCAAGGTTGCTTCCATGTCTTGGCTATTGTATATAGTGCTGCCATGAACATAGGGTACAGGTATCTTTTCGAATCATAGTTTTGTCTGGGTATATGCTGGAAAAAAATCCAGGAATGAGACTGCTGGGTCATATGGAAACTCTATTTTTAGTTTTCTGAGGAACCTCCGTACTGTTTTCCATAATAGCTGCACCAAGAGGCTTCCCTTTTTTCCACACCCTCTTCATCATTTATTGTTGTTGACTTTTTGATGATGGCCATTCTGACTGGTTTGAGGTGATATCTCATTGTAGTTTTGTTTTGCATTTCTCTAATAAATGATGATGTTGAGCATCTTTTCATGTGCCTCTTGGCAATTAGGTATTTTCTTTGGGGAAATGTCTATTTAGGTTCTGTGCTTATTTTTTGATTGGGTTGTTTGTTTTTGATACTGAGTTGCATGTGTTCTTCATAAATTTGGGAACTTAATCCTTTGTTGGTCACATCATCTGCAAATATTTTCTCCCATCCTGTAGGTTGTCTTTTCATTTTGTTCATTGTTTCCTTTGCTGTGCAAAAAGTTTTGAATTTAATTAGGTTCCATTTGTTTACTTTTATTAATTTTTCTTGGAGTATGGTTGCTTGACAATGTTGTGTTTCTACTGTACAGCAAAGTGAATCAGGAATATGCTTACATATATCCCCTGTTTTTTGAATTCTCCTCCCATTTAGGTCACCACAGAGCATTGAGTAGAGTTCCTGTGCTGTACAGTAGATTCTTACTAGTTACCTATTTTATACATAGTATCAATAGTGTATATATATGTCCATCCCAATCTCCTAATTCATCCCATTTAATTACCCCCTTGTTATCCACGCATTTGTTCTCTACATCTGCCTCTATTGCTGCTTTGCAGGAAAGGTATCTCTACCATTTTTCTAGATTCCACATATACATATTAATATACAGTATTTGTTTTTCTGATTGGTTTCACTGTATGACAGTCTCTAGGTCCATTTACGTCTCCGCAAATGGTACGGTTCTGTTTCTTCATGGCTGAGTAATATTCCACTGCATATACGTACCACATCTTCCTTATCCACTCCTCTTTTGATAGACATTTAGCTTGCTTCCATGTCTCGGCTATTGTAAATAGTGCTGCCAGTGAACTTTGGGGTGTCTCTGTTTGAATTATGGTTTTTCTCTAATAAATTAGTGGGGCTTCCCTGGTGGATAAGTGATAAAGAATCCGCCTGCCAGTGCAGGAGATGCAGGTTTGGTCCCTGGGTCAGGAATATCCTCTGGAGAAGGAAATGGCAACCCACTCCCATATTCTTGCCTGGGAAATCCCATGGACAGAGAGGAGCCTGGTGGGCTACAGTTCATCTGGTCACAAAAAAGTCAGATATGACTTAGTGACTAGACAACAACAATATTCTAAGTGATGGTATCTTTTTCTCTTTTTCTCTGTGCTTTACTGTTGAGTGTTACCTTCTCCTTGAGTTGCTGTCTATAATTTCATGCTTTCCACAACACTTGGCACTATTTTCCCATGATTCCATTGGCACCTCTCTCATCACATCTTGATTTCCTTCAAAACCTCCTAGTCATCCCCTATCCATTACTCTGTGAGGTATTCCAAATCTTTTCACTGGTGCCTTCTGCTCTTATTCCACTGACAGTTTTTCTCCATCTCATAAACAGTGCTTTGTTCATCGTTCTAAGACTCAGTATCTTCAGGAAACCGTTCTTTGACCTCCTCAGTGCCTTTTCTCTGAGTTTCCATAGTAGTTGAGTATCTCTGTCTTAGAATTTACATAATACAGTGTTGAAATTTCATTATAGTTTTACTGGTCTTCTCTATTGTATTATAAGTTTCACTTGGGTACAATATTTTAGTCATCTTTCTTTCTTTGGTACCAACTACAGAGGCTGACACACAAGTAAATCTCAACATAAATTTGGTGAGTTTTTTAATCTAAAAATAGAAAAATAATGGTGAATTTATAATGTCCTGGGCTTAATCTTTCTTTGTCCACTAAATCTACCTTCTGCTGAAAGCTATTTTCTGTTATGTGAACATCTTCTAGAAAGCAAATTAACAATTGTATAACAAATATTAGTAGTGTTATTCTCTTTTGCATATGTATTTACAAAGCAAAAGAAACTTTGTTAGGCTAGTTAGTGTATAAATGTAAACAATTTGATGTAAAGTAACTTCTAATACTGGTTCTAAGTTGTATCTAAAATGCTTCCAAACTGCTTGCTCAACACATTTTCAGAACCCCATTTATGAAAATGTTCTCTTGTTTGCACAGAGTTTATGTATCTATGAACATTCACAGCATGGCTTTTTGTAATGGACAACTGATAGAAAGCTCTAGATTCCACATATACATATTAAAGCTCTGGAAGTCCAGAAATAAGGTCAGATTTGCACAATACTTACTACAGCCTCCATTCAGTAGTCTGTTTCACTGACAATGAAATTTGGTAACTTAGTTCTTAAATTCCCTATTCCTATTAGGAAATCATGGAGGAGTAGACAGCTTTTTAAAATTTCTGACCCTCCTCTTAGCTCTGTTGTAAAATTATTAAGGTGTTCTGGGATGGTTGCTCTGTTTTACTTGTAAGGGGCATATGTTTTATTGGTAAATGAAGTGATGTATCCAGATGCTGAATGTAATTTTCCAAAGTTCGTTGGCATCAGGTGTTACACAAACTTGGAGTAAACTGCAGAGTACAAGCGCAGCTTCCTTTGGAGCTTTCAAATCTGGGCAATACTGAGTCAGGATAAAGAGAGTTCAGTAGAATCAGTTTGTGGTTCAATCTATTTACTGGGTCATCCTTTTCTAAATGAAGCCATGTTGAGAAGTCCATCTACACAATACTGGATGGCTTCAGAGAATGGTGGAAACATATTTGAGTCACTATGAGGTAACTCTTGTTTTTTCACTTAGCATCGCAGGATGGAAATTGTCCCAGCTTGCTTTGTTAGTACAGGAAGCCCTCAATAAATATTTGGTGAAATAAATCAGGGTCAGATTGGGTCCCCAATGCTGGGATTAAAAAAAAGGAAAAAGACACATTCCACCCTGAAGGAGTTCACAGTTTGGCAGAAAAATCAAAGAAGCTAACAAAAGGGGATAATAAAATGTGATATAAGCAAAGTGCTATGGGAGCCTAATAAGGGGTAAGATTAACTGTTAGGTGGGCTCAGAAAAGATAGCATCCTTCAAGACCCAGTAGGCAGAGAAGTCAGGGGAGAAGGGAGAAAAGAGAGGGTGTCTTAGGAAGCATCTGTTAGCTCACAGTGTGTGAGAGCATGGAGAATATTGATGAAACTCTATGTAGTTTAATTCGGACAAAACAAGAGGATGCTGCAGGGTGGGGATGGCATTAAATTAGGTCTGGAACAGCAGCTTGAGGTTGGGTTGTGAAAAGCATCATAAATCATGCAAAGGAGTTTGCATTTCATTTTCCCCACTGAAAACCTCCATTTTTAAAGCTCCATGTTACCTGGAAGACTGGGTTTTCCAAAAGCTGTTCCTGGACATGCTAGTTTTATAGAATGTTAATAGATGTTAAACTAAAACTCCTATCCAGCTTTTAGTTAAAGGTGGAAAGGTAATTATCTGGAGAAGATAGTATGGAGCCCGCTTAAGAATTTCCTGAAATGTGTACAGTCTGAATGTCTTGAATCAAATTGGACTGTGTAACTAGATCCTATAGTTCTATCTCCTCGAATAGATTTTAACATTTGCCCTTCAGCAAAATGAGACTGGCTTGCCCTGAGAATTGTAACAGGAAACTATTTGATGTGACGTTTCTGTGTGCTTCACCTGAATAGCTGGTTTGTTGTTATCTTAGAGGCAATGTGAGTGTTGTCATTGATTGTGTGTCCTTTTGTTTTCGTAAACACTAGGTAGCCTAGAGCCAAATCTGTGGCTCACCACCAAAGAAGGGTCCTCAAGGCATGCATTCCTGGGTAACAACTGAACCCAGGATTCTCTTTGACTTTCTACATTCATATTCCTTTTGGTAGAACACCTTCATCTACTTATTTGACCATTTTGCAACTTCTCTCTGATCTTTTGGGGGAAAAAGGTGAGATTAAGAAAGAGTGAATATATGTCAATTACCACAGTGCCTGGCATATAATACATATGAAATAAGGTCTTTTTTTTCTTTTGATTTTGTATCAATCCTACCTACTCCACTACACCATCCTCCTTGTTGACAGAAATATAAAGGTAGCATACATGATTGATGGAAATGATTTTCAGATGTTATTTCCCTGATCTTAAGTCCCTTAAGCAAAACAGAATTAAATGGATGAAAATGAGGTGAACAGTTACCAACTGCAAGTCCCTGAGCCTTGCACTGAGAAAGAGACAAGTCAGTAAGTCAAAGAGATGGTAAATGGAGCTTCTAATCTGATGAGAGAGTTATGACATCATTATGGGCCCTAGGATTCATAAATTGCGAATAATAATACAACCTAACTTAAAGAGTCATCGTCAGGATTCTGACTTTATATCAGTAAAGTGCAAAAAAATGTGCCTGTATGGAGGTACTCATACCAAGCACTATAATTAATAGTTAACTTAGTTAAAATCAATAATTTAAATATTAATGCTTTAATATTTATTATTGGCATAAATTTTAAATTAATAAAAACTTAACAGTAATATTAAAAAAATTAATACTTTTATTAGTGCTATAAATTATTTTTTATGTGGATACCTCCAGAATGTATAGTCATCAAGAGCTCTAAAAATTCAGAGTAGAGGAAAATTACTTCCAGCTGAAGCCATCCAGGAAGACTTCCTGGAGGAGGTGGGATCTGAATAAGACTTTAAAGGATGGAGAGATAATTCAACTGGGTAGAGAGGATCAGGGAGAGTTCAGTTCAGTCACTCAGTTGTGTCTGACTCTTTGCGACCCCATGGACTGCAGCACGCCAGGCCTCCCTGTCCATCACCAACTCCTGGAGTTTACTCAAACTCATGTCCATTGAGTCAGTGATGCCATCCAACCATCTCATCCTCTGTCGTCCCCTCTCCTCCCGCCTTCAATCTTTCCCAGCTTCAGGGTCTTTTCAAATGAGTCAGTTCTTTGCATCAGGTGGCCAAAGAATTCTAGTTTCACCTTCAGCATCAGTCCTTCCAATGAATGGAAACTAATAATAATAATTAAAAAAAGGATTTCTCATTGTGGTACAGTGATAAAGAATCCACCTGCCAATGCAGTAGACACAGGAGTCACGGGTTCAGTCCCTGGGTTGGGAAGGTCCCTTTGAGGAGGAAATGACATCCCCCTCCCATATTCTTGCCTGGAAAATTTCATGGGTAGAGGAGACTAGTAGGCTATAGTCCACGGGGCTACAAGGAGCTGGACATGACTGAGTGCACGTGTGCACACACACATGTAGAAAGGCAGGGTGTATTCCATCAGGAAGAGACCTCGGGAGCACGGAGGACTGTGAGAGGGTTGATGGGTGGCAGGGCTGACATAGGCTCCTGTCCCCTTGCATCCTCATTCTCCACAGGTCAGCACTAACATCCTGCCTCACAGTGGGCTCCTCCCCACCAGTCCCCTGGAAGAAAACCCACGCTGTTCTTTGAGAGACACACTGAGCACCCTTCTGACTCCTTTACCTACCTGGTAGCCAGTAGGAAAATTACCTCAGGGTGTGATAATCACAGGGAGCTACAGAGACCCTGTCCATTCTCCCAGGAAATTCCTACACATGGACTCAAAAACTGTGATTCTATTTTGGGCAGTGGAGTGCTTCAGAAGAAAAGTGCAGGAAATGCAAAAAGAGACGGTGGCAGCAGAATTCCCATCTGTGCAGACACTGAAAGGCCTCTGTCACTGAATGTGAGAGAGGAACTCGGTGAGTTCCTGCAGTGATGGCTGGATGGGCTCCAGCAAGGAGGCTGCAGAAGGCTGTAGCCAAAATGACTGCGAGGTTTCAGAGACAGGGTTCCCAGGCTCCTTCCCCACACTGATCTGCTTAAAGAGAAGAAAATGAATTTTTAAAGATGCCCCAGAGTCTGGAATTTCTAGAGCTCTTAAAATTTGGGAGGGGGAAAAAAAAAACCCTATCAGTTCACATACATTAATTTCGATAAATAAGCACAATCCTTTTATCAAGAGGAAGAAAATCAATTTTAAACTGCAGCTGGGAAATGTGATCTAGTATAGGGGATGTTTGATAGATGTGCACAGGCCAGTAAGCTTGTGCCTATTAGTAAGAGAATTAAAGATTTTAAAATTAAAAATATATATATATAAAATAATTTTTTAAAAAAAGCAGAAGGGTGAAGATCGCAAGCAAAGAGTGAAATTCCAATTATACCCCGACTCATTCTAAAATCACTGAAGCATGCCGAAATTCAAGTAGAGAAGTCAAACTATCCACATTAACACCTGCTGATACCAAAGTAAATGCTGAACTCTGTATGGGAGAGCTTTCTTTCTCTTTTTTTTTTTCTCTTTTTCAAAGAAATTTTCCTTCCTGCCCTGAAACACTGTTCTGAGTAAGGAAAAGAGCATCAGTCAAGCTGGCAATTCATCTGAGTCAAACCTATCGTCATTTCTGTCATTGTCCTTAACGCCACAGAGAAACATGTTTCACAAAGGGAACTTTGCTAAATTAAATTTTTTATTATATAGGAGATACATGCACAAATCATAAATACACAGCTGGATGAAAATTCCACAGTCAGCACCCAGATCAAGAAATAGAACACTACTGGGGCCCCAGATGCCCCTCTATCAGTTACTCTGTTCATTTGAGAGTAACTATTCTCATGATTTCTAGCACCATAGATAACTTTTACCTGCTTTTTGAGCTCATAAAAAAGAAATTATACATTGTTTACTCTTATTTCTGGCTTCTTTCACTCAACATTATGTTTGTGAAATTCATTCACAGTATTCAGTCATCCAATCTCACTGTTGTATGGGATTTACTTATTTAAAATGCCATGATTTACTTACCTATTCTATAGTTATGAGACATTTGGGTTATTTACAGTTTGGGATTAATTCAGAAAATGCTGCTTTGAACATTCTTGTACATGTCTTTGCAAATATTGGGATTATATCCAAGAGCGAATTTTTTGTTGGATATTATTTTTGAGTGCTTACTATTGTCTAGAAACTATGAAAGTAGGCTTGGCACTGGGATAAAGTCACGGAAAAACCCAGCCCCTGCTTGCAAAGACCTCAAGACCCCATGAAGGACAAGCAGTGGGCTGGCAAATATTCTTAGCTGTAAGGGCCATGGGTGATACGGCCTTGGCCTGAATGAACAGACAAGGGAGGGAAAAGAGAAGCAGTGGCAAGGAAAACTTCTCAGCGAGATGATGCTCAAATTGGGTTTTGAAAGGTGAGGCATTGATTGGGTACCAAGTGGAGAAGGCAGGGGAACAGCCTGTGGAAAAGCAGAGGCAAGTGAGGAGGCAGGTCAAGTCCAGTGACAGTGTTGAGAGCAATAGAGTCAGGTGAGAAGTCTGCGGTGACAGTGACTGGGTAAGTCGGGGGCATATCGTGGAGGACCCGGCTAAGCATCTAAGGATACGTATATTATCCTGAATGTGTTGGGGAGTCACAGAAGATGTGGGGACCACAGAGTGACGAGATCAGTTCATTCAGGCAGCTCCACAGAGGCAGGCCTGGAGAGGGAGAGCTAAGAAGCTGGAAATGGACCAGAAAGCATGCTTCATCTGGAAAGGGAGGAAGAAACACAGTATTTTAGCAGATGGAAACTTGGTGATTTTTGAAGAAGGTCTGGCATTGGTCTAATATCGTGGCCAAATGGAACCAGCTTCTAATGGAATACTGAGTGTATGTCAGGGGAGGGGTGGATGCGTGTGGGTGCCATGTTTTGATATGCAGAAACCACACAGAGTAATTCATGCAGAAAGCTTTGGGGACCAGCAGGCCTCCTGCTGACATCCAGACTGGTGCAGGCAAGGAGCCCTCTGCTTGATGGCAGAAAGGCAAAGCATATGTGTGAGGAGTTCCAGCCAAAAAGCCAGTACACTACAACTTGGGTCTGGAACAGTGGTGCCAAGATCTCATCACTCCCCATTCTCTCCAGAGACTGAGATGGAATGCTGAGTGGAAAGCAGCCAGTTCTCATCCCACCCAGCTCCCCGCTAGACTCCTAAAAGGATTCTAGAAAAGTTTCCAAGCCTCTTTTCATGATTCACATCATAAATTCAGAAGTATTTGTCTATAAATGTGACCTAATGTAGTGGTCTGGCTGGAGCCTAGAAACTTGGCATGAAGACTCAGTGTAGACATTTGACATGAGAGACATGTATAAAAGAGGGTGGAAAGATGCTTACTCTATTAAATTCAATTTTATATTTAAAAATAAATTTCTGAGAATAAAACTGGTAATATATTAGAAAGTATGAAAACTTCATAAAAGTAGAAAGCATTTGCCCCATTTTCCACTGGCCAAAGAAAACCACTGTTAGGAGAGATTTTTCATCCCTTCTTCCTTTTTTCCTTTATTTACATCCTTTATTCTTCTAATTTATACATAGTTGTAATCTTTTTGCCATAATAGGTATTATCTCTTATTAAAAAGTGTCATGAACAAAACTTTCTTATTTATATTAAAAAATAAGCTTTCATTGCAAAATATATAAGCAGTACTATGCAAAAGACAAAAATTATCCATAAGTTCCAACCACCCAGAAATAATCATTAACAATTCTTAATACATCTTTCTTGACATTTTAGTGTTATGATCTATAATTTAACAAACATATTATTTCACCTGTTTTTCATTTTTGTTATTAGTTATATATTATTAACATGTTTTCTAACTGTATTCCATTATATAGCACCATATTTTATTTGTTGTGTTAAGTTGCTCAGTTGTGTCTGGCTAAATAGTTCCTTTTTGGGGATATTTAAGTTGTTCTCAAGTTTTTCATAATATAAACAATGTTATACTTGTTTGATTTTATTAAAAATATATTCTTTATATGGATTTGCTGAACCAAGAAAAGAATTTTTAAGATTTGATTACATATTACTAATATTCTGTCTAGAAACCATGTACCAACTTATACCGCCAACAGCAAAGTTATGCCCATTTCTCCACAACTTCACCAACACTGGGTATTATCAGTCTATTTTTTTTTAACCTAATTTTTATCAAATAAGTGAAAGGAAATTTTATTATTTCTTTAATACTAATAAGGCTAACTGTTTATGTGTCTGTAGTACATTTTTATTTCTTCTGTAAACCACCTGTTCAAAATAAGTTTTAAACTGGCATAATTCTATCATTATTTATCTAAGCATTTTCTGTCAAAAAGAGAAAACAAATATATGTGTAAGGAATTCATGGCAACCCACTCCAGAGTTCTTGCCTTGAGAATCCCAGGGATGGGGGAGCCTGGTGGGCTGCCGTCTATGGGGTTGCACAGAGTTGGACACAACTGAAGCGACTTAGCAGCAGCAGCAGCAGCAGCAGCAAGGAGTTCAAGGCAAAAAGCAAATGTATTTCTACATGTGTCTGAAAAAAACATGTCATAATCTTAGTGATCTCTGTCCCTTCTGGAGACTTTGCAGGTTTCCATATGTAAGTATATAATGCTGGAATGAATACCCTTGAATATATAGGCTCTTTATATTTTCATTTTATGTTGGTATAGAGTTGATTTACAGTGTTGTGTTTCAGGTGTAGGGCACGGTGAGTCAGTTATACATATACATATATCTGTTCTTTTTAAGATTCTTTTCCAATATAGGTTATTACAGAATACTGACTAGAGTTCCCTGTGCCATAAAGTATATCCTTGTTGATTATTTTATATATAGCAGTGTGTATATGTTAATCCATAACCGCTAATTTTTCCCTCCCACCCATGTCTCCCCTTTGGTAATAAGTTTGTTTCTGAAGTCTGTGAGTGTTTCTGTTTTATAAACAAGTTCATTTGTATCAACATTTTAGATTTCAGATATAAGTGATATCATATGATCTTTGTCTTTCTGTCTGACTGACTTGGTATGGTAATCTCTAGGTGCATACATGTTGCTGCAATGGCATTATTTCTTTCCTTTTTATGGGCTGATTAATATTCCCTGTATACATGTACCATATCTTTTTTTATTCATTAATTCCTCTGTCAATGAACATTTAGGTGGCTTCCATGTCTTGGCTATCGTGCTGCAATGAACACTGGGGTGCATGTAAGTTTTTGAGTTACGGTTTCCTCCACATATATGCCCAGGAGTGGGATTGCTGGATCATGTGGTAGTTTTATTTTTAGCATTTTAAGTAACCTTCATACTCTTCTCCATAGTGGTTGTACCAGTTTACATTCTCACCAACAACGTAGGAGGGTCCCCTCTTTTCCACACCCTCCCCGACATTTATTGTTTGTAGATATTTCTGATGTTGGCTATTCTGACCAGTGCGAGGTGATACTCACTGCAGTTTTGATTTTGCATTTCTCTGATCATTAATGATGTTGAGCATACTTCACCTGTGCTTTTTGGCCATCTGTATGTTTTCCTTGGATAAATGTCTATTTAGACTATATGCCTATTTTTTTGGGATTGAATTGTTTTTATCATATAGAGGTCCAGAAACTGCTTTGATATTTTGGAGTTTAATCCCTTGCCAGTATCTTTGCAAATATTTTCTCCCATTCAGGGCATTGTCTTTTCATTTTGCTTATGGCTTAAAAGTTCTTAGATTTAATTAAGTCCTATTTGTTTATTTTTGTTTTTATTTCCATTACTCTAGGAGATGACTTGAAAAAGATACTGCTAGAATTGATGTCAGAGTGTTCTGCCTGTTTTTCTACAAGAGTTTTATAATATCTGGCCTTTTTAGGTCTTTAATTCATTTTGAACTTATTTCTGTGTATGGTGTTAAAGATGTTCTAATTTCATTTTTTTTTAAACATCTAGCTTTATAGTTTTCCCAGCATGGCTTATTAAAGACTGTCTTTTCTCTGTTGTATAGTCTTGCCTTCTTCATCATAGATTAATTGACCATAGGTGAGTAAGTTCATTTCTGGGCTTTCTATTCTGTTTCATTGATCTATACTTCTATTTTCATGCCAGTACTATAATGTTTTGATGACTGCAGCCTTGTATTATAGTCTAAAATCAAGGAGTCTGATTCCTCTAGCTCCATTTTTCTGTCTCAGTATTGCTTTGACAATTTGAGGCCTTTTGTGTTTCCATATGAATTTAAATTTTTTTTGTTCTAGTTCTGTGAAAAATGCCATTGGCAATTTGATAGGGATTGCAGTGAACCTATAGATTACCTAGGGTTGTATAGTCATTTTGACAATATTGATTCTTCCAATCCAAGAGCATAGTATATCTTTCCATCTGTTTGTGTCATTTTTTATTTCTTTCATCAGTGTCTTATAATTTTCAGAGTACAGGTCTCTGGCCTCTTTGTTGTTGTTCAGTCGCTAAGTTGTGTCTGAATCTTTGCAACCCCATGGACTGCAGCACACCAGGCTTCCCTGTCCTTCACCATCTCCCAGAGTTTGGTCAAATTCATGTCCATTGAGTCACTGATGCCTTCCAACCATCTCATCCTCTGTCTCCCCCTTCTCGTCTTGTCCTCAGTCATACCCATCATTAGGATCATTTCCAGTGAGTCAGCTCTTCACATCAGTTGGCCAACATATTGGAGGTTGGGGTTCAGCTTCAGCATCAGTCCTTCCAATGAACATTCAAGGTTGTTTTCTTTTAGGATTGACTAGTTTGATCTCCTTGCTGTCCAAAGGACTCTCAAAAGTCTTCTCCAACACCACAGTTCGAAAGCATCAATTCTTTGGCATCCAGCCTTCTTTATGGTCCAACTCTCATATCTGTGCATGACTACTGGAAAAACCATAGCTTTGACTAGACAGACCTTTGTAATCAAAGCGGTATCTCTGCTTTCTAATATGCTGTCTAGGTTTGTCATAGCTTTTCTTTCAAGGAGCAAGTGTCTTTTAATTTCATGGCTGCAGTCACTGTTCACAGTGATTTGGAGCCCAAGAAAATAAAATCCGTCACTGTGTCCATTTCTCCACATCTTTTTGTCATGAAATGATGAGACTGGATGCCATGATCTTTGTTTTTTGAATGTTGAATTTTAAGCCAGGTTTTTTAACTCTCCTCTTTCACCTTCACCAAGAGGCTCTTTAGTTTCTCTTCATTTTCTGGCATTAAAATGGTATCATCTGCATATCTGAGGTTGTTGATATTTCTCCCAGCAATCTTGATTTCAGCTTGGGAGTCATCCAACCCAACATTTCACATGATGTAATCTGCATATAAGTTAAATAAGCAGGGTGACAGTATACAGCTTTGACATACTCTTTCCCTAGCTCCAGGAGTTGGTGATGGACTGGGAAGCCTGGCATGCTACAGTCCATGGGGTGGCAAAGAGTCAGACACAACTGAGAGACTGACCTGAACTTTCCCAGTTTTGAACCAGTCCATTGTTCTATGTCTGGTTCTAACTATTCCTTCTTGACATGCATTCAGGTTTCTCAGGAGACAAGTGAGGTGATCTGGTATTCCCATCTCTTGAAGAATTTTCCAGTTTGTTGATTCACACAGTCAAAAGCTTTAGTGTAGTCAATGAAGCAAAATAGATGATTTTGGAATTGCCTTGCTTTTTCTATGATCCAGTGGATGTTGGCAATTTGATCTCTGGTTCCTCTCTCTTCTCTAAATCCAGCTTGTACTTCTAGAAGTTCTCAGTTCACATACTGTTGAAGCCTAGCTTGAAGGATTTTGAACATAATCTTGCTAACATGTGAAATGTGAATTGTGTGGTAATTTGAGGATTCTTTGGCATTGCCTTTCTTTGGTATTGGAATGAAAACTGACCTTTTCCAGTCCTGTGGCCACTGCTGAGTTCTCCAAATTTGCTGACATGTTGAGTGCAGCACTTTCACAGCATCATCTTTTAGGATTTGGAATAGCTCAACTAGAATGCCTCCATGTCCGCTAGCTTTGTTCATAGCAATCCTTCCTAAGGCCCACTTGACTTCGCACTTCAGGATGTCTGGCTCTGAGTGAGTGACTGTACCATCTTGGTTATCTAGGTCATTAAGATCTTTTTTTGTACAGTTCTTCTATGTATTCTTGCCACCTCTTCTTAATCTCTTCTGCTCCTGTTAGGTCCTTGTCATTTCTGTCCTTTATGTGCCCACCTTTGTCTGAAATGTTCCCTTGGTATCTCTAATTTTCTTGAAGAGATGTCCAGTCTTTCCCATTCTGTTATTTTCCTCTATTTCTTTGCATTGTTCACTTAAGGCTTTCTTATCTCTCCTTGCTCTGGAACTCTGCATTCAATTAGGTATATCTTTCCCTTTCTCCTTTGTACTTCTCTTTTCTCAGCTATTTGGAAGGCCTCCTCAGACAACCACTTTGCCTTCTTGCATTTCCTTTTCTTGGGGATCGTTTTGGTCACCACCCCCTGTACAATGTTACAAACTGCCATCAATATTTCTTCAGGTACTTTACCAGATTTAGTCTCTTGAATCTATTTGGTACCCCCACTGTATAATCATAAGGGATTTGATTTTTATATATGTTTTATATTTTTATGTATTTTATATATATTTTCTATGTAATCATAAAGAACTTGCCTTCTTAGGTAGGGTTATTCTTAGGTATTTTATACTTTTAATGCCACAGTAAACTAGATTGTTTCCTTAATTTCTCTTTCTGACCTTTGGTTGTTAGTGTATAGAAATCCAACTGATAACTGTGTGCAAATTTTGTATCCTGCAACTTTACCAAATTCATTGATGACTTGTACTTTTGTGGTAGCATCTTTAGGATTTTCTAAATCCTAAAGATTTAGGATATAACATGTATCATATCATGTCATCTGCAAACAGTGACAGTTTTGCTTCTTCTTTTCCAATTTGGATTACTTTTTTCTTCTCTGATTACCATGGCTAGGACTTCCAAAATTATGTTGAATAAAAGTAGCAAGAGTGGACATCTTGTCTCTTTCCTGATCTCAGAGGAAATGCTTTCAGCTTTTCACCATTGAGAAATATGGTTTGTGACATATGGCCTTTGTTATGTTGAGAGGTAATTTCCCTTTATGCCCACTTTCTGGAGAGTGGTCATCATAAATAGGTGTGGAATTTTATCAAAACCTTTTCCTGCAACTATTCAGATGATCATTTGATTTTTATTCTTTAATTTGTGATGTGGTGTATCACACTGATTGGAGATATAGAAAAATCCTTGCATCCCTGAGAGAAATCCCACTTGATTGTGGTGGTGTTATTTAGTCAATCAGTCATGTTGGATTCTTGTGACCCCAGGGACTGTAGCCCACCAGGCTCTTCTGTCCATGGAATCTCCCAGGCAACAATACTGGAGTGGGTTGCCATTTTCTTCTCCAGGGGATCTTCCCAACCCAGGGATCAAACCCATGTCTCTTGCATCTCCTGTATTGGCAGGTGGATTCTTTGCCATTGAGTTATCTGGGAAGCCCCTTATAAGAGTTAAGCAACCACTAATCTGAGAACAGATGTCCATAAAGGTAGACTAAATTTCTTATGCTGGTGGTTTTGGTATACTGTCCTTTTGTATTTAATATGAAATACCAAATAAGACAGAAGGCATGTCTTACCAAACACTGAAAATTTGAAACATTCACGAGTCTCATCAAACACACACCTAAGATTCTGAAAGTATGAGGAAGTCTGACGTGCCCTCTGATTCTAGTCGTGTGTTTACTAGAGAAGACAGAAATGGGAAAAGATTTCAGAGGTCAGAGATACTTTGCCTTTATTTGGGGCGGGGGAGGGAAATCATCCGACACCATTTAGCATGGATACCTGGAGATTAAAAAATAATAAAACTTTGGAAATTATCCTTGGTTATGGATCCAGCCTCTCCATTTTTTTTTTTTTTAGGGGAAGTCTCACTAAAATACACTAGAGAACAATGTGTTTGAGCATAAGAATGTGCAATGTGTTTATGTATTTGGTGCTAAGGAAAGAGGGTTTTAAACATACTTGACCTGAGAAGATGATTTAAAAGGCATATTCCTGAACACTATCCAAAGCATCTGGGGTAAAACCGTAATACTGTAGCTTAATGTGCTTCTCAGGTGATTCTGGTAATAAGTGAGAATTGTCTTCTAGTCTCTATTTTATTGACATCCTGTATTATTCTAATCATTGTTCCTTTGTATGTTATCTTTCTTCCCTATTTGCTCTTCAATTAGAGTTTGCTTTTCTTTAGTGTTCCACTCTTCACAGGATTAGCAGTGGATTTCTATATTGTGCAAGACTCAGTGTGGTTCTTCAGTCTGAAGTTTCATGGCCGTTATATTTTATTCACAGCTTTTCATTTGGAATTGTTCTATTTGGTTGTTGTTCATATCTGCCTGTTTTTTTAAAAATTCCCTGGTTTTTTTATGAGGGCTTTGTATTTGTTTTATCTCTTCAATGATTATAAATATACTTAATTTATAGATAGCTTTAGATCATTACATGTCAGGCTCTTGTGCTTATTCCTCCCACATGTATCTGCTGACTCTTTCTTGTGGTGAACCACTTCCTTGGTTAGACTGTACTTCTTAATTGTGAGCATATTTTCAGCCAGGTTGTATTTCCTTGTGGAACCCCTGTGTGTACTATACTATTTGGTAGTAACTATTCAGAGAAGTTTTACATTTGATTCTTCTGAGAATTCCAGGAGTTTCACTGGTATGAAATATTTCCAGTATCTACAAAACTATCCCCATTTGGGGTTCCTATGTTATGAAAATAGTCTAAAATGTGGATTCTAGCTCTGTGCATAACTTAGATCTTTAAATTGCCATTTATCATGGGGAAGTTTTTCCCATCCAGATATCTAATCAGTGAGAACTTTGCCAGTTGCTTTTGTCGTGAGTGAATGAAGCATCATAGTCACCTTCTGTAGTGAGAGCAGTTCTTTCTCAGTCCTAGCTTTATGCATGAATTTCACAGTTCTACCTCCTCACCTTTCACAGACACAAGGGAAAGTTATTCTAGTCATGTGTTTAAAAACCACAACCCCTAGCTGTTGGGTCCTATCCAACGCAGACATCCTGCTGTGTACTATAGGATGTCTAGTTGGAACTAGAAACCTGTGTTAGTCGGGTCTGAAGACTACCAGCCAGTGCAGTAGAGAATACATGACCTTTGATACTGGAACCAGAGTTTGAACCGTTTATTATTTATTTTTGAGTAAGCTCTACTAAGTCACATATTCGCTCTAAGCTTTTATTTTTCTCATCAAGAAAATAGCAATAATATTATTACTGATTTTTCCTTATACGATCTTCCTTAATGCTCTAAATTCCTTCCTTTATCAATTCAAGCCATTTTCTCCATCCATTCCTACAAGAGTTGAAGCAGATTGAAAGTTTCTTTAGAGGCAAAACCATAGACTATTCAATATTTTCTCTTATAAAACAAATAATGAAATAGTGAGTGACCTCATTAATTTCTTTTTTTTAAAAATTTTTATTTTTACTTTATTTTACTTTACAATACTGTATTGGTTTTGCCATACATTAACATGAATCCACCATGGGTGTACCTGAGTTCCCAAACATGAACCCCTCTCCCACCTCCCACCCGATCATCTCTCTGGATCATCCCCGTGCACCAGCCCCAAGCATCCTGTACCCTGCATCAAACATAGACTGCATATCAAACATAGCGATTCGTTTCTTACATGATAGTATACATGTTTCAATGCCATTCTCCCAAATCATCCCACCCTCTCCCTCTCCCTCAGAGTCCAAAAGACCGCTCTACACATCTGTGTCTCTTCTGCTGTCTCGCATACAGAGTCATCATTACCATCTTTCTAAATTCCATATGTATGTGTTAATATACTGTATTGGTGTTTTTCTTTCTGGCTTACTTCACTCAGTATAATCGGCTCCAGTTTCATCCATCTCATTAGAACTAATTTTCTTTTATTAATGTACTTTTTTTTCTGTACCAACTGACTGAGAAAAACTGGTTAAAAAAAGAGACACACCTGAGGTTGGAAGAAATTATGCATTTCATTTCTCAAATTTGCAAGAGTGAAGTGAGGGGTGGACTTACATCTCTGCAGAGTTCCATGCCTTAGACTTCCCCTCCCCCTCTCCCTAGAGTGTGTGTGACTGAAAACGTATATTGGTTTAGAGGTTCTGCTTGGATAAATGTTTCAGAGCCAATAAATCTGTCACAGTAGCTCTCAGGCTGAGCCAAGGTGAACGATCACACAGTAATTTCTGCAGAGCCTCAGGGTACCAGGCAGCACAAGCAGGGAGGTCACCAGATGCCTCCTCACCTTATGCCCAGAAGCAGAGACGTCACCCCACAGGAACAGGAGTTTTCCCCACATGCTGCATCTACCGGGTGGTAAAATTCCTTGTCAAACAGCAGAGCAATCAGATGTAAAACACAGAGGAAAAAACAGAAGCACATAAAAATAACTGGTTCTCACAGTGATTCTGGTGATTGGTAGACTCCAGGTGAAAATAAGTGCTCTTTATGCAAGGCAACATGGTGGTGTTACTCAAAAAAGGTTAGTGTATACCTCCTTTGTTTCAGCTGCATATGCCATAGACACCCACTCACACAAAAGCACTAGGTTGTCCATGATGGTTTAATTTTTTGCAGTTTATTTCTAGGAATGAAAAATCTGGAAGAGAATAAAAATTCTCATAAGATAGGAGTTGATAAGCTACGTCATACAATGGAGTGTTCTGTAAGTACTCAAATTATACAGATCTCTATACACACAAATGGAAGGTTTCTGAGATACACTCTTCATAGTGACTGGGAGCATGAACTTTGGAGCCAGTCTGCCTGAGCTCAAACGCCTGTGTGACACTGGGCAATTAGCGTCCCAATTCTGTGCCTCAGCTTGTTCATGTATAAAATGAGGGTAACAGTAATATGTAAGCAGTAGAGTCATTGTGAGCATCAAAATGAACTCCTATGAAAAGTGCTTATAACAATCTTGGATTCACATAATAATACTAAACTACTAATTATGTGAGCTATTATGTTATGTATGAGCTGTTATGAGTAGTAGTGGTAGTAACTAAGAAGCTAATGCTAACTGCTTATGTCTGGGGCTTATACTTGTGGGGCTTGAAGTGAAAGAGTAGAACTTTCCACTTTCATTTTAGACCATTTGGATTAGTTACAGTGAACATAATACTTATATTAAAGAGTAATTAAAAGTATTCAGAAGTATATTGGATAAGAAGACTGCTGTTTTAAAAGTCTGATATGTAACAAACAGGGACTTAACCAAAATCACAATTACTGAGGGCTGTATTTTTAAAACATTAGAAACTGATTAACATAAGCAATCCCTTATACTAAATCCCTTGTGGCTGCATTGCATTGTACACTTAGCAAAATGTTTTCACGTTCATGAGTTGATTCAATCCAACTAACTGGATTATTAATGAATTCACTTAATCCTTGTAAAGTGAATGTTCATATTTATTATTCCAAATAAAGGAAGAGAGAGAGGAAGTGAGACAGTTGGCTGTTGGTTGTTTGGGTTTTGTTGTCATTTTTGTTGTTTCCTTGCTCACAGCAAAGCTGGACAGGCTACGAGATTGAAGCTTAGAGTATTAAGGGCTTGCTTAAACTCAGACAACTTCTGAGTAATAGAAATGGAGAAAACCCAGGTTTCCCAAGGCAAAGCTCTTTCTACCAAACCATAATTACCCTGTAAACATGCTAGATTTACAATTCTACCCATATACAGAAACTATCAAGTATTTAGTTTGGTAAGAAGGTGGGATTTTAGTGGATCAGCAGGAGAAAACATCTAAAAAGTCAGTTCTCCAAGTTTATAAACAAAGCTTATGACTGCCCCAGGAAATTATGACCTGTGTGAATGGCAGCTGACAATAGAACATATAGTTGGCTCCTGTCCAAAGCACCCTCAGGTGAGATAATGCTAATAAGATATGACCCTAGGGTGAGATGATAAACAGATGAAATTGGTAGAGCCAAGAGTGTAATTAAAGATAGTTGCTTTGGGATGTGGCTGAGGTCACTAAAACAATGAACAAATTTTTAAAAGTAAGCCAAATAGCAAGATAACTATAAGCACCTTTAGCAAGTTGCTTTTCTCTCTGGTTTCTTACCTCTAAAAGTGAAGAGGTTGGACTAGCTGACCTCTAAGATGCCTTTCATCCATCTATTCATCCATTCAACAAATAAGCATTGAGTGATTTTTTTGTTTGTTTGTAGATCCAGGTACTAATGATACAAGTTGAATGCAACTGATGAGGTCACTTTTCTCAAGGAGTGGTGGGGGCTGGACAAGAAAGAAAAGTATCAGACAGTGATAAGTGTTACCCAAAGAATTAAAAATAGGCTGATGGTAAAGAAAGTGATTGAATGAGTAGTCTAGGTGGGTCCCCTATGAAGGATTCTCTGAGGAGGTGACTTTTTACATGAGATTATTGAATGCGCCCTGTGAGAATGAGAGAAGCTTCTAGCAGAAGAGCTGGTTCAATGACTCTAAGGAAGGAATGAGCTTGTGTTGTGAGGAACCAAATGAAGGATTGATAGACAAGTGAGAACATGTATGGTTCTGTAAATCATAAAGAGTTTGGAGGATTTCAAACAGAAGCATGATCTGATTTATGACTCTAAAAGTTTACCAGGATTGCTATGTACAAGCCTGGAAGCAGGTATCCCAGGTAAGAAGCTACTGCAGTAGTCTAGAAGAGATACTATGATCTCTTTAAGGTAAGAGTCAAGAAAATGCAGAAAATTGGACAGATTTAAGACATTTATGGGAGTAGAATCAATAGTATTTATAAATAAATGGCTTTTGTGGGTTAAGTGAAAGAAGAATTTCAAGGGTTATGTTAGATTTGGAGCTTGAGCAAGTGGCTGGATATTGGTGCCATTTTCCAAAATGGGAAGAAATATATAAAGGCCAGTTAGGATGTGTACAGACAGCAGTGACTCTGGAGTTCGACAGTGGTCATGCTAAGCACTGGATGTCTATTGAACATCTGTACAAAGATGTGAGAGTAGGCAACTAGAGTCAGGAGTCATGAAAATACAATATATTGTTTAACTGTGTGTGGCTTTTGTGACCCCATGGACTATAGCCTGCTAGGCTCCTCTGTCCATGGGACAAGCATACTGGAGTGGGCTGCCATTTCCTTCTCCAGGGGATCTTCCCAACCCAGAGACTGAACCCGAGTCTCCTGCATTGGCAGGATGATGCTTTACCATTGAGCCGCCAGGGAAGTCTGGAGATACAATAGAGTTGAAGACAAATGTGCAGGAGTCGTTAGTGTAAAAATATGAACTAGATGGAATCACCTAAAGAGACCTGATAGACAGTAGACATGGGGTGAGCAAACAGAATCCTGGAGTGCTCTTGACCTTGAGGAGGTCAACCTAATAAAGGAGGAGAGGAAAGAGTGGCTAGTGTGATAGGAGATAGAAACACAACCAGGAAAATGTGCTACCAAGGGAAACTTTAAGAAGCAAAAAGCAATCCAGTGTATTAAATGCTGCCCTTGGACTGCAAGGAGATCCAACCAGTCCCTTCTGAAGGAGATCAGCCCTGGGATTTCTTTGGAAGGAATGATGCTAAAGCTGAAGCTCCAGTACTGTGGCCACCTCATGCGAAGAGTTGACTCATTGGAAAAGACCCTGATGCTCGGAGGGATTGGGGGCAGGAGGAGAAGGGGACGACCGAGGATGAGATGGCTGGATGGTATCATGGACTCAATGGACGTGAGTCTGAGTGAACTCTGGGAGATGGTGATGGACAGGGAGGCCTGGCATGCTGCGATTCATGGGGTCGCAAAGAGTCGGACACGACTGAGCGACTGAACTGAACTGAGGAGGTCTAGTTATAATAACACCAGAAAATCAAGTATTTGATTCCACACGAAGGAAATCATGTTTAAGGATCCAGCTATGTCTATCACTACTGTGTTTCTAGATCTTGAGGACTCGGGGAGGAATTCCTGGCAAATGTATTGTTGAGAGGTCTAAAGCGTTGAATTGAAAGTCCTATCCAGGACAGCCTAGTCACCTAGGCTAGCCTAGGTTAGTCACCTGTTCCAATATGTAGAAATTTTCATCAAGAGGATAAACAAACATGTGGTTTCAGCAGAATCACTGAAAAAGGAGATGAATGTACATCAAGATAAATGTAATTAATATGTATGTAATTATCTTAATGATTAGAATGGATCTAATTAGAATGGATCTAATCAGAATATAATATAAGGATATTATATAAGTTGGCATCAATCCAGAAGTCAAGTTTATAATAACTATCATGTAACTATTAGGTTTTTTAACCTCAACAGTTGATGTTTCTGTATGTGGCAGAAACTGAAGCATGATTCTTCTATTGGTTAGACTGCCTTCCTGTAGGAAAATAACTTATAAAGCTGAATACGGGTAGAAAGAGAATTCTGAGGACGTAGGTCAGCAAGAACCAAAGAGCTCTACCTTAAGATGAGTACGAATTTAGCAGTGGGGAAGAATTTGATAAGCAATATAGTGGGGAGACAGAGTTGAAGCTGCAGACAGAGCAGGAGGCGTTTTAGGAACCACATGCCTCACATTGAATTTTTAGTTGTTTGTGCTGCCATAATAGAAATTGTCTCAGTCTTCTCAAGACTTCAATTTTACATAAATAAATACATTATATGCTTAGATATACATTAAATCCTGTAGGTCCTGACATTTAGAAATCTCTCAATTAAAAAGCCAACTCATCACCCAGCTATTCTATCGTGCACTTTACAGTCAACAAAACAAGTCTAAGCACCCGGAGCATCCAGAATTTATTTTAACCTAACCTTAAAAAAAATAAGTACAGAAAACCAATGATTACTTGACAGTTGAAGAAAAAGTCTGAGGTAAAAGACAGAGACATCAAAATGGAAGCAAGGAAGAAAGAAAACTCAAAAGACATAGCACACTAAAAAGAAAACTTTAATAGAATTATATTTAATGACCTCAGAAAGAGAGGATAAGCTATTGTTAAAACAAGGTCAGGATACTATTGAAGGAGGAAACAGACAGAACAGGCTCCATCTTGAAAGCAGGACTCCATCTTGGGCCGGACTGTAGACTTTGAGCTATATGCCCTGTATCTATGGAAATGATATACTAACTGGAAAACCAGAGCCCCCCCTCCACCCCCCGGATGGAAGAGCCCCGGGACTCATACCTAGACTCTCTGTCACCTAAAAGAATACCCTAATTATCTGTGTAACCAAACAGAATCATAAATTCTCTTATGCTTATTGGGGTGTGACCACAGGCCTATTGATGATTGTCCATTGTTAACTACCTAGGCTTAAGGGATATGAATCACGGGTTTAAGGCATACGTATCATTATCATGGGTTAACTTTGATTGTATCTTTCTTTTCCTTTGTTCAGACTAGTTTCAGAGAATTTGGGGAGGTGGGTTTGAGCACATACACTTAGGGTATATGAGGTTTTCACAAAAACTGGTTGGGGTCCTTGGTTACAACACTGTGAAGAAAAAGGAATAAGCAGACACTTTTATTAGCATAATAAAGTTTTAAAAATATAAAATTTTAATTTAAATTTAAAATTATATGGATAAAAATATATTTATATGTTTATATATATATGGAAAATAAGAAAATATCTCAAAATCTTTAAAATATAGAAGAGAAAACAAGGTTAAACTAGAAGGTTTAAATCAAGAGGCCCAACATCCTACGGTAAGGATCCAGAAGGGAAAAATGTCAAAAGGAATATTACAAGAACATTTTATGGACCTGCAGAAAAGTCCTATTGAGCACCCAACACAATAAATGAGAAAAGACCCACCAAGTTGTAAATTTTAGAATATCAGGAAGATAGTAAAAGTTTCAAGAAAGGGGAAAAAAACAAGTCACAGATATACCTAGAATAAGAAGGCAGTGACCACCATATCCAGTGCTATCAAACTAGAATACAAACATTGTCTGACATTTAAGATCTAGAAAGTATTTCTCTCCCATGTACCTTTTCTCAAGAAGTCTTCTAAAGGTCTTGTTTTTATTCAGCAGCTAAGTTGTATCCAATTCTTTGCAATCTCATGGACTGCAGCATGCAAGGCTCCTCTGTCCTCCACTATGTCCAGGAGTTTGCTCAAATTCAAGTCCATCAAATTGGTGATGCTATCTAGCCATCTCATCCTCTGCCACCCCCATTCTTTCAATCTTTCCCAGCATCAAGGTCTTTTCCATTGAGTGGCCAAAGTATTGGGGAGCTACAGCAATTTTCCTTCCAGTGAGTATTCTGGGTTGATTTCCTTTAGGGTTGACTAGTCTGATCTCCTTACTTCCCACTGAAGCAATAAGATACACCAAGAAAGAAGAAATGATATCCAGAAAACAAAGAATCAATACAGAAAGGAGATATAGGAAATTCCCCAGAAAATAGTAAAAATAAACCCTACTATGATAGCAGAGACAGCTGTAGTAAGTAAGCAATCCAGATGAATATGAGAGGACAGGGACATACAGGAGAAAGAGCTCCGTTAAAAAACCATTTACCAACTGCTTATCTGGTTGGTTCGCTTGTATAGTTTTTTCAAAGGCTATCTTGCTGGAATTGGGAACGTGGATGCAGAAGCCAGACTGGCTGGGCTCAAATCCTTCCTCTGCCACTGTGGTCAGACAGATAGCCTCCCTGTGCTTCATGTTTCCTATCTATAAAATTGGGTCACAATGTACTTACCTCATAGTTATTTCAGAATGGAAGGAAATATTTTCAAATGAAGAGACTGACAAGAGGTTAATCTCAAAAAAAAAAAAAAAGAAACTCAGTCAAAAAATGGGCAGAAGACTTGACAAACCAGTATGTTGTACTCATACATTGTTCTCCTAATCTATGTTAATGAAACTATATATTTGTATGGGAATCTGCCTTTCTTCAAGATTCATGTCAATCATTTTCTGGCCCAGGATGACTCACCTGGTACCAAGGTTATCTTGAAGGAGGAAACAGCCAGAACAGGCTCCATCTTGAAAGCAGGACTCCATCTTGGGCCAGACTGTGGACTTTGAGCTATATGCCCTGTATCTACGCAAACGACATACCAACTGGAAAACCAGACCCCCCAGATGGAAGAGCCCCAGGGCTCATACCTAGACTCTCTGTCACCTAAAAGAATACCCTAATTATCTGTGTGACCAAACAGAATTATAAATTTTGTCATGCTTATTGGGGTATGACCACAGGCCTATTGATAATTGTCCACTGTTAACTACTTAGGCTTAAGGCATACAAATCACATGTTAACTTTGATTGTATCTCTCTTTTCCTTTGTTCAGACTAGTTTCAGAGAATTTGGGGAGGCGGATTTGAGCACGTACACTTAGGGTGTATAAGGTTTTCACAAAAACTGGTCGGGGTCCTTGGCTAAGAGGAGACTCTGCCTTGGGCCTGCCAGTGTAATAAACTGCACTCCACTATCTGCATTGTCCTTCTGAGTGAGTTTGTTTCCTGGAACGCGTGGCTACAACATTTGGTGCACTGGCAGGAAACTCACTTTGAGGAGACAAGTCCCATTTGGGACTACTCCGTCGCCTTGCGGCTTGAATCTTCTGGAGAGGGAAGGCGCCTCGCCCTTCTGGAAGGATTCTGCTTCTCAACGCCTGGACCTTTCACATTAGCAGGTAGTGGATGGCAGCAGGGGAACTGAGCAGTCAGGTGAGGAGGAACCCACCCAGCAGGGTGGAAGAGGGGGCCTGATCACCCCCCTGGGAGGGACTAGAAGGGGCATGGACCCACAGGAGCCTGGAGTCGGCAGGTAGTGGCGATTGCTTGGTACACAGGTAGACAAGCGTGTTAGGGCTTAGGAAGGGAATTTGTGAAGGTCATTTAGGAGGTGGTGTCCATGCCGTCTTGGGGAAAATTATTACCAAGCAATTGCCAGGGGATTATTAGGAGAAGAAACTTGGTCTTTGTGTGCTCGTACTCTGCCCTCCCCAAGGAGGTGTCCCATCTGCTGTGAAATTCTTGACCCCCTCAGAATTGTCAGGCTAGAAGAAGGAGTACAAATGGGCTTTTCTGGAGATGGCCTGAGACATGGGATATTTAACCCATCTGTGTTTTCATCCACACCTGATCAATGCAGAATGGACTTAAAAAGTTAAGGGAGAAACAGTCTTGGACCATGTGGTGTTCTGGTTCAGCCGTGCTGACCAGCAGGTAAAGACGCCAATCCCCCTTCTCCCTCTGGGATCTGGCAGGTAAGGCTCTTCTCATCCCAATTAGGACGGAGGTGGAATGGCAGTTTAAGTGTTTCATTGAGTGGAAATATCAGAAGTACATAGGGTACAAAGAACTTCATAGACAGAATGAAAAGGAAAAGTAGAAGAAGGTCCGAGAAGGTAAGCAAGATGAGGGAAGTGAGTCTAAGGCAACTGTATTGGAGTGCACAATTAAAAATTTAAAGAAGGGATCTGGAGGAGACTATGAGGTGAAGATGACACCTAACCGCCTCCACATACTCTGTGAGGTCAAATGGCCCCTGTGGGAGTAAGATGGCCACCAGAGGACACCATGAACTTAAAAATAGTGGAAGCAGTCTATATAGCAAGTCTCAGGAGAGCTGGGACACCTGGATCAATATCCATATGTTGACTCATGGCTAGGGTTAGCTCAAGACCCTCCTCCTTGGATGAGGTTCTGTATCCAGAAGGGAAAAGGAAAAATATTAATGGCACAAAAATTGACTGAATAAATAAAAAAGAAATTCTACAGGATTTGGACAGTGATGACCTGACTCCTCTGCCATACTGGATAATGATGCGCCTGCCTCCCAGTGCTCCACCAGGACCGGAGGCCACCTTAATGCCCAATCCAGGGCCAGGTGAAGTCCCTGCAGCAGCCGCTGCTCCTCCACCAGCTCTCCTGGAGATCATAGAGCCACCATTTCAGCAGGCTCTGATCCCAGCGATGGAGACCTCTGGTCAATGCCCCCAGGATTCCACCTCAGCTGGATCTCCTAGATTGTACCCACCTCTCCTGGTGAGTATTGATGGAAAGGGGGAAGAAAACACAGGAATTAGACAGAGGCTGTGCTCTGCCAAGGAACAGGGGGAAAGTACCCTACTACAGATGCTCCTCAGAGAGCTACAACAGCCTCCGGTTCAGGAAGCATGTGGGCACTACCATCCGTGCCCTGTAGCCTATTATTACCAGCCATTTTCCTCTACGGATATATTAAACTGGCAGAGGCACACTCCACCATACTCGGAGGAGCCACAAGCCATGATTAGGCTAATGGAGATTATTTTTCAAACCCACTGCCCTACATGGGATGACATAATCCAACTACTAGCCTCCCTTTTCAGCACTGAGGAAAGACACAGGATCCTAACTGAGGTTAGAAAGTGGTTAAGAGAAATAGCACCCGAGTGTACTGAAACCTGCAGCAGTGGGCAGAACTAGCCACCCCTAATGAGAGGCCCAATTGGGACTGTCACAGAGAAAGGGAGGGGCCCCCTGGAGAGATATCGGGTGGCTATTTTACAAGGTCTCAAGAGTGGGGCCCGAAAACCTATAAGTAGGGCAAACCCTCCCAAGTGATTCAAAGGGAAAGCGAATCAATCACCCTCTGAATTCTACAAAAGACTGTGCGAGGCCTGTAGACTTTATACGCCAATAGATCCAGAGGCTGCTGGGTCTCAGATGGTGATAAATGCAGCCTTTGTGTCTCAAGCCTACCGCAGAAATGTCAGATGTGGGGGACACCAAGTTACTCATGAATTTATATACATCCCTGAACCCAATACCTTTGTTGGGAAGAGACCTGCTGTCTAAATTGGGGGCGCAAGTGACCTTCCCCCCCTTCCACAAAAGACCCACTCTTCGAATGGGCTCAACCACCTATTTACTCTTCCTCTCGGTAACCCCTCAGGATGAATGGAAGTTGCACGATCTCCCAGAGGGAAAACTGGATGGGCTAAACAGTTGAGAGAGAGAGTTAACTCAACAATTCCCTGAGGTCTGAGTGGCAGACAATACCCCCTGCCCCCCGCCCCAGGCTTGCAAAACAAGTCCCACTGGTAATAGAACTCAAACCCAGTACAACTACGTCAGCAGGTGCCTTGGGCCTGCCAGACCTTGCTCAGCCATTTACTATTCATGTGACTGAAAAGGACAAGGTGGCTATGGGACATGGGACAGACCTGCGGCTTATCTCCCAAAATGGCTGGACAATGTTGCCACTGGGTGGCTAGGATGCTTATGGGAAATTGCTGCAGTTGCCTTACTGGTCTGGAGGCAACCAAGCTGACTTTGGGCCAAGATTTGATCGTAAAAGTCCTGCATGAGGTCAACACTCTTCTGCAAGGGGACCCTCATAAATGGCTGTCAACATCCCAGATTACTCAATACCAGGGACTGTTATGCCCCATGTTACTATTGAGCCTTGTCAGGCCCTGAATCTGGCTGCTCTCTTTCTTGTGGGAGAAGGTGGGCCCTCACATGATTGCAAGGAAATATGCCAGCAGCCCTGACTTGAGAGACCAGCCAATCCTGGACCAAGATTTGGTCCTGTACACCAATGGCACCAGCCTGGTGAAACAAGGACAACTGTCAGGATATGCAGGAGTCATGGAAGAAACCATCGTTGAGGTTAGCTCTCTGCCATCACACTGGTCTGCTCAACGGGCTGAACTATATGCTCTAATTCGGGCCCTCCAGCTGTCAAAAGGTAAGAAGACAAACATTTACACAGACTCCAGGTATGCTTTTGCCATACTACATGTACACAGGGGTCTATATAAGGAGAGAGGCCTTTTGACAACTAGTGAAGAAGATATTAAAAATAAGGAAGAAATTAAGACCCTATTAGATGCTGCCTGGGAACCAGAAAGGGTGCAGTCATACACTGCCGAGGACATCAAAAAGAGGATACCCCCCAGGCTCAGGGAAACAGACTGGCAGATATGACCATTAAACAAGCAGCCGAGGGCTTGGGGGTGACAAGTGAAGCCCCTATTAAAGCTCTCGTATTGGCAGAGCTGCCTGAGCTAACACTGGACTCTCCAAAATACGCCAAAGCCCAAAACCAACTAGCCAAAGCAGAAGGGGCCATCAAGACTGAAAAGCGATGGTGGGACTTGCCAAGTGGCAAATTATCGGTACCAGAGGAGCTGGCACCCACTCTGGGAAGCCAAACACACCAAGCGACCCATCTAGGCCTGATAAACTGGAAGAGCTAATTTGAAAATATTTCTTGGTTCCCCACCTCTCTTCCCTAAGCAGGACAGAATCTCAGAACTGCACTGCCTGCTCACACGTCAATGCTGCCTCTCGACACAGAAACTTCAGGGGATTCAGCTAAAAGGCACGCTGCCCCTTGAACACCCGGAAGTGGACTTCACTGAAATGAAACCTCATCGACACTACTGTTACCTGCTGGTCAAGGTATGTACATTCTCGGGATGGGTAGAAGCTTTTCCTACCCGGACTGAAAGAGCATCAGAAGTAACCCAGTGCCTGCTTAGGGAGATAGTTCCCAGATTTGGATTTCCTATCAGCATTGGATTGGACAATGGCCCAGCTTTCATAGCTGGCTTAGTACAAGTAAGCAAAACTTTAAACATCAAGTGGAAATTACACATAGCATATAGGCCCCAGAGTTCTGGGATGGTGGAAGGAACCAACTTGATACTTAAAAGAGACACTCTCCAAGTGGGTCATAGAGCCTGACTGCTCCTGGGTGGACTTGTGTCTGACGGCTCTGCTCAGACTCAGGAATACCCCATGGTCCCATGGCTATTCGCTGTATGAAATTGTGTATGGGAGGCCCCCTCCCATAATAAAACAGATGTCAACAAATTTGCCTCAGGTAAGGGGAGATAAGATTTCACAGCCGTTGGAACAACTGGGTAAGGTAATAAACCAGGTAACTAAGTTTGTACAAGAAAGGGTGCCGTTTCCCCACTGGGGAACAGATTCACGAATTTGTGCCTGGGGATCAGGTGTGGGTCAAGGGCTAGAAACACAACTCCTTGGCCCACACTGGAAGGGTCCATATACTGTTGTTCTAACCACCCCTACGGCAGTTAAAGTTGCAGGTGTCACTCCCTGGATCCACCACATGAGGATGAAGAGAACATACCACGCAGACCCAGAAAATGCTGAGTGGACTGAGCAGAGGGACCCCACTGACCCTCAAGAGATTAAGATCATCCTTAAGAAGAAAAAGGAAAAGAAGATCCTGGATGAGCCCCTTCAGGATGAAGCCGCATAATCAACTCCTGCTGCTTGGCCTCATCAACGTGATTTTGAATTTAACTTCTGTTTCAACTCAGGACAATGTTTTCATCTCATGGACACATTCCCAAGCGGCCTTCCACAACACCTCCAGCTGCTGGGTATGTAGGGCTATGCCTCTGTCTGTGATGGATGGACTTGCTTGCTGGGTGTCACCGCTCCGCCAAGGAGATTTTAAACCACTATGCTCTTTCCTAGGACAACAAAAAGAGACTTTCCTTCCTCTTGTCAACCATAATCTGTCCTTGCTCTCTTGGTGTAAGCCAGACCTACAGTCAATAGACTTGGCTCATGGGGTTACATTTGATGTAAACATCAGTTTCGTAGAAGTAACAAAAGCCTATACCTCATATTTAAAGAACAAAAAGGAAAAAAATCTCCCTGACCAGCAAGGAAGGACAGACCTCTAGGTATGTTGAACAAGTCTACCAAGTCTGGGATGAATATTTCTGGATGACTCCAGAAAAGGGTCAATTAAGTACTTCTACCGCTATATTCTGGAACAAAAAGAACAAAAGGTAGGGTTCGGTGACCATCCATTAGACCTAAAAGAGCCAAAATATATGGGGTATCTATCCCCCGAACAATGTAAACAAACATTCGAAGTCACATACCACCCCAACCAGTAGATCCACTGGCCAGGCTCTGATTGGAAATATAACCCTGGAATCCGCTGGGTGGCGCCCAACGGAACACAATGGCTTTGTGGGCCTAACCTTTGGCCCTGGTTACCAATCAGCTGGGTAGGCCGCTGCACACGGGGATTCACTTTTGCCCATGGCAGCATAAAACCTAACCTACAACAAGCCCCGGTAAATCTACCTTATTTACATGCTAGGTGGACAAAGTCTGTGTTTCAGTGGTATGAGCATACTGCTGCCTTATTCATACGTTCTGTAGGGACAACAGCTATAATGATTAAAGTAGAAGCCTTGACTAATTTCACAAAACAGGCCCTCCTAGATAGTGCTAAAGCCATCCAAGCCTTAAATGAAGAACAAATCTAAATGAGAAAAGCAGTAATTCAAAATAGAATGGGCTGGTGCACTGGGATGACCCAGAGAGATGGTATGGGAAGGGCAGTGGGAGGGGAGTTCAGGATTGGGAACTCATGTACAACCGTGCGGATTCATGTTGATGTACGGCAAAACCAATACAGTATTGTAAAGTAAAGTAAAATTAAAAAAAGAATAAAGTACAATTAATTAAAGAATATTGTACACATAGATATGGGCCATCTTTTTATCAAGAATTTCAACACCATCAGTTCAGTTCAGTCGCTCAGTTGTGTCCGACTCTTTGCGACCCCATGAATTGCAGCATGCCAGGCCTCCCTGTCCATCACCAACTCCCAGAGTTCACTCAGACTCAAGTCCATCAAGTCAGTGATGCCATCCAGCCATCTCATCCTCTGTTGTCCCCTTCTCCTCACCATAGCAATACTAAATTGTGTTTTAGTTTCTTTATGTATAAAAGATGTGCTGAAATATGCACGCCTCAACAGTTTTTATTTTCTTGAATATGGCTGTAGGTGACATCCTTCTATATAAAAACGATCTGCACGGCATCACATAAAGAATACAAACATCTTAAGTTCATACAGTCATTTCTCTAAACTCCTTAAGGAGAAATTTAAATCTTTGCTCAACACTAAAATTCAACAAAATGCTTGAGTTTCTCAGGAAATAAAAAATAACCAATTTCAAAAAAAAAAAATAGAATGGTTCTGGACATGCTCACAGCTGCTCAAGGAGGGACTTGTGCTATAATTAAGTTTGAATGTTGTGTATATATTCCTGATTTATCTGGCAATGTATCAGCTGCTTTAGATGACATGAAAAACCAGGTAAAAGCAACATGAAATGAAAACATTCCTTTCTGGACTTCAGTCCTATCTGGTGAAGGGTGATTGGTGGAAAACTATACTTACCATTGTTATAGTTGCTTTGATAGTTCTGCTTTGTGGACCCTGCATTTTACAAAGTATTATGAACTTTGTAAACCAAAGGTTGGTGTTGTTCTCCCAAATTGGTGGTCAGAGAGCCAGGGTACAATATATCCCTATGAGTAATGCTCATACTATGAGTTAAGAGCATCAAGAGGGGGTAATGAAGGAGGAAACAGACAGAACAGGCTCCATCTTGAAAGCAGGACTCCATCTTGGGCCAGACTGTGGACTTTGAACTATATGCCCTGTATCTGTAGAAACAACATACCAGCTGGAAAACCAGACCCCTCAGATGAAAGAGCCCCAGGGCTTGTACCTAGACTGTCCGTCACCTAAAAGAATACCCTAATTATCTGTGTAACCAAATAGAATCATAAATTCTATTTTGCTTATTGGGGTATGACCATAGGCCTGTTGATAATTGTCCACTGTTAACTACCTAGGCTTAAGGCATATGAATCACGGGTTTAAGGCATACAAATCATGGATTAACTTTGTATCTTTCTTTTTCTTTGTTCACACTAGTTTCAGAGAATTCGGGGAGGTGGAATTGAGCACATACACTTAGGGTATATGAGGTTTTCACAAAAACTGGTCAGGGTCCTCAGCTAAGAGGAGACTCTGCCTTGGGTCCGCCAGTGTAATAAACCACTCCACTATCTGCATTGTCCTTCTGAGTAAGTTTGTTTCCTGGAACGCGTGGCCACAACATTCTCAAAATGCCTGTTGTGGGTGAGGGGCCTGGTGCCATTCTCTGAATTTTGAGACATTTCCTTTCTTTAATTAGCAGACTGCTAGTAGCTATGTCGCATTCAGCTAAAGACTAGCAGAGGGGCACTCTTTCTGCCCCCTTCTGATGTCTATGTCAGAAGCTTTCTCTATCTCTTTTATACTCTAATAAAACTTTATTACACAAAAGCTCTGAGTGATCAAGCCTCATCTCTGGCCCCAGATTGAATTCTTCTCTTCCAGAGGCCAAGAATCCTGGCATCTTTTGTGGTTCAGCAACAACCTTTCAATATCCCCTCACACCCAGTTAAAATGGCCATCATTAAAAACATCTACAAACAAAAAATGCTGGAGAGGGTATAGAGAAAAGGGAACCCTCCTGCATGGTTGATGGGGATGTAAATTGATATAGCCACTATGGAGAACAGCATGGGGGTTTCTTTAAAGACTAAAAATGGAGCTACCATATGACCCTACTGGTCACATACCCTAAGAAGACTCTAATTCAAAAAGACATATGCTAGTATCAGAAAATTACTACAGCTAATCAGTGAATTTAGCAAAGTTGCAGGATACAAAATCAATACACAAAAATCACTTACATTTCTATATACTAACTGAAAAAAAGAGAAATTAAGGAATCAATCCCATTCACCACTGTAACAAAAAGAATAACGAGGAATAAACTTACTTACCTAAGGAGACAAAAGAACTGTACACAGAAAATTATAAGACACTGATGAAAGAAATCAAAGATGGAATAAACAGATGGAGAGATAGTCCATGTTCCTGGATAGGAAGAATCAATATTGTGAAAATGACTATACTACCAAACACAATCTACAGATACAATGCAATCCCTATCAAATTACCCATGGCATTTTTCACAGAACTAGAACAAAAAATTTCACAATTCATATGGAAACACAAAAGACCCCAAATACCCAAAGGAGTCTTGAGAAAGAAGAATGGAGCTGGAGGAATAAACCTTCCTGACTTCAGGTTATACTACAAAGCTATAGTCATCAAGACAGTGTGGCACTGGCCCAGAAACAGAAATATAGACCAATGCAATAAGATAGAAAGCCCAGAAATAAACCCATGCATCTACGGGTACCTTGTTTTTGACAAAGGAGGCAAGAATATACAATGTGGCAAAGACAGCCTCTTCAATAAATGGTGCTGGGAAAACTGGACAGCTACATGTAAAAGATTGAAATTAGAACACTTCCTAGCACCATACACAAAGATTAACTCAAAATGGATTAAACACCTAAATGTAAGACCAGAAACTATAAAACTCTTAGAGGAAAACATAGGCAGACTACTCGATGACATAAATCAAAGCAAGATCCCCTATGACCCACCTCATAGAGTAATGGAAATAAAAACAAAAGTAAACAAGTGGGACCTGATTAAACTTTTTTTTTTATAGCATAGTTGTCTTTTTAAATTTTTATTTTATATTGGAATATAATTGATCAACAGTGTTGTGTTAGTTTCAAGTATACAGCAAAATGATTCAGTTTTACATATACATGTGTCTATTTTTTTTCAAATTCTTTTCCCATTTAGTTTATTTTTTTTTTTTTTTTTGCAGTATAGACATCTCTCTTTTTTTTTTTAATTTTTTAAATTTTAAAATCTTTAATTCTTACATGCGTTCCCAAACATGAACCCCCCTCCCACCTCCCTCCCCACAACATCTCTCTGGGTCATCCCCATGCACCAGCCCCAAGCATGCTGCACCCTGCGTCAGACATGGACTGGCGATTCAATTCTTACATGACAGTATACGTGTTAGAATGCCATTCTCCCAAATCATCCCACCCTCTCCCTCTCCCTCTGAGTCCAAAAGTCCGTTATACACATCTGTGTCTTTTTTCCTGTCTTGCATACAGGGTCGTCATTGCCATCTTCCTAAATTCCATATATATGTGTTAGTATACTGTATTGGTGTTTTTCTTTCTGGCTTACTTCACTCTGTATAATTGGCTCCAGTTCCATCCATCTCATCAGAACTGATTCAAATGAATTCTTTTTAACGGCTGAGTAATACTCCATTGTGTATCTGTACCACAGCTTTCTTATCCATTCATCTGCTGATGGACATCTAGGTTGTTTCCATGTCCTGGCTATTATAAACAGTGCTGCGATGAACATTGGGGTACGTGTGTCTCTTTCAGTTCTGGTTTCCTCGGTGTGTATGCCCAGCAGTGGGATTGCTGGGTCATAAGGTAGTTCTATTTGCAATTTTTTAAGGAATCTCCACACTGTTCTCCATAGTGGCTGTACTAGTTTGCATTCCCACCAACAGTGTAGGAGGGTTCCCTTTTCTCCACACCCTCTCCAGCATTTATTGCTTGCAGATTTTTGGATCGCAGCCATTCTGACTGGTGTGAAGTGGTACCTCATTGTGGTTTTGATTTGCATTTCTCTAATAATGAGTGATGTTGAGCATCTTTTCATGTGTTGGGGACCTGATTAAACTTAAAAGCTTTTGCACAGCAACAGAAACTATAAGCAAGGTGAAAAGACAACTCTCAGAATGGGAGAAAATAATAGTAAATGAAACAATTGACAAAGGATTAATTTCTAAAATATACAAGCAGCTCATACAACTCAATACCAGAAAAACAACCCACTCAAAAAGTGGGAAAAAGACCTAAACAGACATTTTTCCAAAGAAGACATACAGATGGCTAAAGAGCACATGAAAAGATGCTCAATATCACTCATTATTAGAGAAATGCAAATCAAAACTACAATGAGATATCACCTCACACTGGTCAGAATGGCCATCATCAAAAAGTCTACAAACAAATGCTGGAGAGGGTGTGGAGAAAAGGGAATGCTCTCGCACTGTTGGTGGGAGTGTAAATTGATACAGTCACTATGAAAGACGGTATGGGGGTTCCTTAAAGAACTAGGACTAAAACCACCATATGACCCAGCAATCCCACTCCTAGCCATATACCCTGAGGAAACCAAAATTGAAAAAGATACATGTATCCCATTGTTCACTGCAGCACTATTTACAATAGCTAGAACATGGAACCGAGATGTCCTAGAACAGTAGCATGTCCTAGATGCTATATAGATGTCCTAGAACCTAGAACAATAGCAACGTAGATATCCATCGACAAATGAATGGATAAAGAAGTTGTGGTACATATACAGAATGGAATATTACTCAGCCACATAAAGGGATGAATTTGAGTCAGTTCTGATGAGGTGGGTGAACCTAGAACTTATTATACAGAGTGAAGTGAGTTAGAAAGAGAAAGATAAATATCACATTCTGATGCACATATACAGAATCTAGAAAAATGGTACTGAAGAATTTATTTATAGGGCAGCAGTGCAGAAACAGACGTAGGGAATAGACTTATGGACATGGAGAGAGGGGAGGAGAGGGTGAGATGTGTGGAAAGAGTGACATGGAGACTTGTATTACCATATGTAAAATAGATAGCGACAGGAATTTTCTGTGTGGCTCAGGAAACTCAAACAGGGGCTCTGTATCAACCTAGAGGGGTGAGATGGGGAAGGAGAGGGTAAGGAGGTCCAAAGGGAGGGGTATATGTATACCTACAGCTGATTTATGTTGAGGTTTGACAGAAAACAACGAAATTCTGTAAAGCAATTATCCTTCAATAAAAAAATAAATTAAAAAAGACATACGCATTCCAATGTTCATTGCAGCATTATTTACGATAGCCCAGACATGGAAACAACCTAAATATCCATCAACACGTGTGGATGGGGAAGAGGTGGTACATATATGCAATGTACTATTATTACTCAGCCATGAAAAGGAACAAAATTGGGTAATTTGTAGAGATATGGATGGACCTGGAGCCTGTTATACAGAGTGAAGTAAGTCAGAAAGAGAAAAACAAATACTGTATACTAATGCATTTATGTGGAATCCAGAAAAATGGTACTGTCCTGGTGCGCTTAGTCACTTAAGGCAGGAATAGAGACGCACATGTAGAGAACGGATGTGTGGACACGGGGTTGGGATGAACTGGGAAACAGGGATTGACACAAATGTGCTGCAATGTGTAAAACAGACAGCTAATGGGACCCTGCTACCCAGCACAGGGAGCTCAGCTTAGTGCTCTGCGGTGACTAGATGGGTGTGATGGGGAGTTGGGGGGAGATCTAGGAGGGAGGGGTATATTATACGTAGAGCTGATTCACTTCGTTGTACAGCATAGATTAACAGCATTATAAAGCAATTACAGTCCAATAAAAAATTTGTACCTTGAATCTTATGGGCTTATAGAGGGGCTGAAAGTGAAAGTGAAGTCATGTCTGACTCTGTGCAATCCCATGGACTGTAGCCACCTGTCTCCTCTGTCCAGGGAATTTTCCAGGCAAGAGTACTGGAGTGAGGGCTGGGAAACTGTAAAACACACACAGAGAAAACTAAGTACAGTTTTTTTAAACATAATTAATTTATCAGCTCTAGGGAAAAATAATGAGTGAATAAGAAAGGAAACATAATAATAATAGGCTTCTCGGCTCAACAGTGACTATTCCAAAGTCAGAAACTGCAGACGAGGGAGAACTGTAGTGTGACAAACTGGAAGGCCAGAGGAAGGATAAAGGATGCGAGAGAACTCTTTACCACAATAGGAAGTGAACAGAGGTAGCATTCTATTTGGAATGAGGAATTAAATACCAAAAAGAATGAGGAAATATGTTTAAAATAGCCCTGAAAGAATAGGACATTGCAACGATGGCCATTCAGGTACCATGGTAAATGACTGAGTGGGTGAGACAGACTCAAGGGGAGCAGTGGCGGCTGCTGGGGTCCCAGAGCACCAGCTTCCATGAGGAGCCTCAGGGTTAGGGGTCCACCGTGAGGTTAGCACCACTGGAAACAATGGGAGGAAGAGAAGAGCTGCCCCCTGAGCATTCTAACCCAGAGACCCTGAACATGGATCTTCCCCATCCCGGGAAGGTTCTTGGCCTGTCTGGAATAGGGCCCTGCAGGGCAACCTAATTCTAAAAATTGATGGGGAAGACTTACCTTTTTGACCTCCACCACCTTGGCTTGACACTACCATGCTTCCTATATATTCACACAAAAAAAGATTACATTTTGGGTTGAAATCATACTTTCTAAAACAGAAAGTCATGACAAAATCAATATTTGAAGACACCTAACTGACATATAAATGAAGCGATAAATATTTCTGTTGTGCTATGATATTAAACAGATTAAAAGGATTGTGCCCAAGAACAACCAGAAGAACGAGAGAGAAGGCGTACAGGCTGCCCATGCAAGGGTGAAGCGTAAGGGAGATCCGATATTGTCTGAGCTGCAGCTGATGTTTCAAAGACAAGCCAAGCAGTGAGTACTCTGATGGCTGCCCCACAGGTATCAATGCTGGCTGGCACGCTTCCACTCCAGTGACCCATCCCTGGGGTTTGCCTCCATTCCTGAAATGGCCCCCTTTTCACACAGGCCCCACACTGTCTTCAAGGGCTGAATAAGACAAGGCTAGCCAGCATGGAGGAAGTCACTTAATAAGCACTTTCCTGTCCTGGGGACAGATGTGTTTGGATTTCAGTGAAGGAACTAAAATCCCAGCAGCTGAGCTGGAGGAGGCTGCTCCAGAAGCCTGGAGGGAGATGTAGGGGTCTTATGTTTTGTACCGTCTCTTGGCAACCCTCCTGACTGCTGCTGACCTGTGGCAGAGACCCAGCTCCTTTGCAACGGGCCTTGAAGTGATCACATTTCCATCTGTGTCCAGAAGAAAGAGTGTGGTAGAGTCACAGGGACTCACTCCTTGCTTGGGTCACAGAAACACCAGACACCAGCTGAGAATAAAACCCCACACAAAATAGAAATCCAGAGGCATTTTTCAGCAGCCATGGTAAATGAGGATTTTTAAAGAAACAAAGTAAGTGCAGATTTTTTTTTTTTTTAAAGAATGTCTGAAATCCTAAGTAAATGGCCTTTGATTTACAACGCCCATGGATTTTTGGTGTTTTCAACAATAAGCAGGAATACTGAGTTTGGGGTTTTTTTTTTTTCAATAATAAGCAGGAATATTGAGTTTGGGGTTTTAATTCCTTTAAGCATTTTCCTATAAAATGATTTCTAAAAAAAAGCATTTTCTAGAAAGTATTTCCACTTTCTCCCTTTTTTGCCCTCTAGGTTAGAGCTATGATAAAAAAAAGAAGGGAGAAGAAGGGAACAAATATTTGTAATGTGCTCATTTTGTGTTGGCATGGGCTCAGAAGCTTTGCCTATATACCAAGTTCCTTCTCACGAATCCAAACCCAGACCTTTGTTTCCTCGTATGTACTGCCAGTAACAAAGAGATCACATTCCATTTATTCACGGAATTCATCTAGGACAACACCATCAGTTCAAACTGTGAGAGCGAATGCGCTTGTCTCTAAGTTATCAATTAAGATTCGTGCTGCGACTCATTTCTCTATTTTGCCAAGTATTTAAAAATCCTCATTATTCAAAAATCCTCATTATTCGCTGCTCCTCACCTTGCCCAGTGAAAGTTGGCAAGCACTGTTATCCTCACTTAATAACCCATGTTACCCAGGGAATAGCCTGGCTTAGAAGCTATGATACCCAAAGCTCCTGGATAAGCGCTCTGAGTCTCCTGTCTAGACTTGATGAATAATTCATGGATCTAGTTGGTGGAAGTCCAGTCAGGAGTCTGGCAGAGTTGATTGCTTCAGAGCCGTGACATCCAGGGCCCTACTCTTGCCTCATTTTCCTTTTCTCTCTCTGATGCTTCAGCTTAAGGGAAATCTCTTCTTTCCCTATTTTTCAAGAGTTAGGAAAGCACAAGATTCAGATCCCAGCCCTCTGCTTGGTTTTTCTCTTCACGCATTCAGTCAAAAAAGGAATGAAAGTGGGTCATTTGCAGAGATGTGGATGAACCCAGAATCTCTCATATAAGGTGAGGGAAGTCAGAAAAAGAAAAACAAATATTGTCTATTAATGCATACATGTGGAATCTAGAAAAATGGTATGGGTGAAACTATTTCCAGGGCAGGAAGAGCGATGCAGACTTGAGAACGGAGATTTGGACAGAGGGTGGGGGGGAAGGGGAGGGAGGACGAACTGGGAGATTAGGATTAACATATATACACTGCTGCTGCTGCTGCTGCTAAATCACTTCAGTCATGTCCGACTCTGTGCGACCCCATAGACAGCAGCCTACCAGGCTCCCCTATCTCTGGGATTCTCCAGGCAAGAACACTGGAGTGGGTAACACATATACACTACCATGTGCAAAATAGATAGCTAGTGGGAAGCTGTTATATAGAACAGGGAGGTCAGCTTATTGCTCCATGGCGACCTAGATGGATGGGATGGGGGTGGGAGGGAGACTCAAGAGGGAGGGGATATATCTATACATCATATAGCTGATTCTCCTCTCTGTACAGCATAAACTAACACAGCATGGCAAAGCAATTATACTCTTAATAAAAAAATTTTTTTAATTGAAGTATTTGGACTTCTAGGACATGGGCATGTCAACTGCCTGTTGGCTTTCAGAACTATTTCTGACTCTTCCTCTATTCTGCTGTGTACTACAGGCTCCCTTGCCCTCTAGCTTCTGGTAGTTACTTATAGTTAATAATAGGTAGGGTATAAAGTTGGAGAGAGAGAGGAAAAAAAAAGGAAGATCAGATCTTTCTTTCTCTCCTTCTCACCCTTCCTTTCTATGAGTTTCCAGATCCTGGATCCCACTGGTCCCCCCTCCAGGCACCCCTGTGTGGTTCTAGCTCCTGTCAGACAATGGGCTCCCTTCCTCCCCTGCCCCTCCAACCCTGGTGGAGATAGCAGCTTCCTTTGTTTCTCCATTTCTTGCTAATTTTCTATTACCCTTTGAACCAATTATCAGTATTAAATCCCATCTGCCTGGAAGATGCAGAAGACTATTTTCCTGGCTCTATTCTGACAGACCCCATTCTTAGTTATAAGCTATAGAAACCAACCTTGACATGTTGGCAAGAAAGAATTTTGCTATGAAAGATACTGGAGAGATCAAAGGATCTCTGGCAGGACTGGAAAGCCAGGCTCGGAAACTGCAAGGGAAGGAGCAATGCTCGCAAATCTTCAAGTGACATTGTGTGGGTGCAGGCATGCTTGAGGTCTTGGGTCCTGCCATGTGCCACCGCCAACACTGGATGTTGGAAGGTACCATTTGAATTGTTGTCTCTGCTCCCATCTCTCAACAGAATCAACTCTAGGCTCTTCCTACTTCTCTATGACATTTGCTTCCAATTTAGAGAGAGTAGAGATGGATACATCTGATGGTCAATGCCCAGGTCATGTGCCCACTTGTGGCCACAAAAGTATCTGACATTTTCCATTCCTATCATGCGAGATGGGCTCTTTTTAGGCAGAATTCCCTAAATACAGGAGAAAGACTTGGCAGCCAGAGAGACCTTGAGGAAATGAGTGATAGTTGGTCAGTTGTGTCTGACTCTTTGCGACCCCATGGACTGTAGCCTGCCAGGTTCTTTCATCCATGGAATTCTCCAGGCAAGAACACTGGAGTGGGTAGCCATTCCCTTCTCCAGGGGATCTCCCCAACCCAGGGATCGAACACAGGTCTCCTGCATTGCAGACAGATTCTTTACCATCCGGGTCACCAGGGATGTTTACTATTAAGAGACGTTCCTAAGTATAAAGACAGATCAACTTAAAAAGTATCCACAGATAGATGGTTTACTTAATCTTATAATCTATAGATAATACATTAGAATATATAATGAATCCATACACCTTTTCCAAAGGAATACCCGAGACAGAAGTAACAATGAAGTTATAAATGACAATCATCAATCAGATGAAATAATTTAGATGAAGCTTATCTCTCTCGAAGAGATGCAGACTGGGCGGATTCAAATGTAAGTAGTTTCTTTGGGAGCTATGGAAATCCCTGGGATCGCTGGTAAGGAAGTGGAAAAAGAAAGACGGGGAGTGAGTGAGTGACAGTTGCTCAGTCATGCCTGACTCTTTGCAACCCCATGCAGCCTGCCAGGCTCCTCTGTCCAAGGAATTCTCCAGGCAAGATTTCTGGAGTGGGTTGCCATTTCCGTCTCCAAAGATAAAGAAGGGAGTGTAAATTGTCCATTGAGTTATTGCTCTGGGGTAACCGGATCTAAATCCTCTAGGGAGAACATGGAGCCAGTGTAGAAGACATGCCTCAGAGTCATCCCAGGTGCTGGAAGCTGAGGTTTTCTATACCAACTATATACCCCATGCCACTGAGAGCCGCTGCTGCTGTTGCTGCCTAAGTCGCTTCAGTCGTGTCCAGCTCTGTGCGACCCCACAGACGGCAGCCCACCAGGCTCCCCCGTCCCTGGGATTCTCCAGGCAAGAACACTGGAGTGGGTTGCCATTTCCTTCTCCAATGCATGAAAGTGAAAAGTGAAATTGAAGTCGCTCAGTCGTGTCCAACTCTTCACGACCCCATAGACTGCAGCCTTCCAGGCTCCTCCATCCATGGGATTTTCCAAGCAAGAGTACTGGAAAATCCCATGGATGGAGGGTGGCGCTTAAATTCTCCTGCACTCATATGCAAACTGAGTGGATCTAATCAGAGAAAACCTTCAGGCAAATAAAAGCTTCCAGGGAGAGGAGTTAAAAGTTGGGCAGGTGTAAGCTGAAAAGGTAAGGGAGAAATGATGTAACAGGGAACCGACCCCATCTGCTATGGGGGTAAGATGAATATAAAGGTCCACTAGGCACTGCTCAGCATTAAATATACCACAGTATCTACGATGGAAGCATTCCTGACTTCACGATACTGGTGGTCTCAAGAAATGGGAACAGGCAAGCACAATACAGTGGGGACAAGAGCAGTAATAGAGGCTGCCTACACAGCTAGAGGTGGACCTCGGGCCACTGAGACCCAAGAGGACAAAGACAGTATCCTACTCATTTTCGCTTCTCCGTTGTCTATGATGGCACCTAGTCTGTATATGCTTTCTGACTCAGCATTGACCTGTCAGATGCGCTCTTGGTGTGTTACACTCTTTGTCTCTGTTTCACGCTATAACCTAGGAGTGTCAAGGTACTCATAATTATTCCTAACCATCAGACTACCCCCAGTCATTCTTCATATATGAAAGTGAGAGTGAAGTTGCTCAGTCGCGTCCGACTCTTTGAGACCCCATGGACTTTAGCCTGCACCAGGCTCCTCCATCCACGGAATTTTCCAGGCAAGAGTACTGGATTGGGTTGCCATTTCCTTCTTGGTGTAATTTCTCCAAATGTACACTCCGTGTCCAGGCTAGTGCTGGCACATTCTGTATGTACAAGCTTCATTTACACTAATGATTTCTTGGATGACTTGAATAAATGAATAAAGGTTATAGATGTTGAGTAATGATCAGTTGCACATCTAAGACATGGGAGAAGTGAGACTTGAACTGCAGTCTGTCTGACCCCCAAGTATCTCCTATATTTTGCTGCACATTAAGCAACTTACCTGTCCATGGCAACTAGAAAATTTAACTTGGCTTAAAGATTACTATTCTGAGGTCAAAAGTAATGGGATAGGAAGTGTGTAAGAACTTACTATAAGCATCAGGCTGAGGGATTATCAAGCAAAACTCTGGACCCAAAGTTGGAAGAAGGTTCTTAGAGGATTTGACAGGACTGGACAATCTTTAAAATTCCCAGAAATGAGAACACTCTTTAACACCATACACAAAAATAAAACAGATTAAAAACCTAAATGTAAGACCTGATACTATGAAACTCTTTGAGGAAAACATAGGCAGAACACTCTGATATAAGTTGCAGCAATATCCCTTTGGATCTGTCTCCTAGAGTAATGGAATCAAAACAAAAATAAACAGGACCTAACTAAGCTTGTAAGATTTTGCAAAGGAAATCATAAAAAAAAAAAAAAAAAGAAAATATACAGAATGGAGAAAATATTTGCAAATGATGTGACCAAGGGATTAATGTCAAAAATATACAAACAGCTTTTGCAGCTCAATATCAAAAAACCCAACCCCAAAATGAGCAGAAGACCTAAATAGACATTTCCCCAAAGATGCCATACAGCTGGCTAAGAGGCACTTGAAAAGATGCTCAACATCACTAATTATTAGAGAATGCAAATCAAAACTACAATGAGATATCACCTCACAATAATCAGAATGGCCATCATCAGAAAAATTTTTTTAAGTTTAAAAAAAAAATAGTAGTAGAACTACCATATGACCCAACGATGCCATTCTGGGGCATATAGGTGAAGGAAACCATAATTTGAAATGATGCATGCCCCCAGTGTTCATTGCAACACTATTTACAACAGCCAAGACATGGAAGCAGTCTACATGTGCATCAACAGACGAATGGAGAGAGAAGATGTGGTGCACATATCCAACATACTATTACTTGGCCATAAAAAACGAAGTAATGCAATTTGCAGCAACGTAGATGGACCTACAGATTATCATACTAAGTGAAGTAAGAGACAAATATCGTATGATATTGCTTACACACAGAATCTAAATAAATGATACAAATGACCTTATTTATAAAACAGAAACAGACTCACAGATTTTGAAAACAAAGTCATGGTTAGCAAAAAGAAAAGGTAGGGCAGAGGGATAAACTGGGAGTTTGGGATTAAAATATATACACATTTATATGTAAAATAAACAAGCACAAAGTAGATAAACTGCATGGCACAGAGAACTATACTCAATATCTTGTAATAACCTATAGTGGAAAAAATCTAAAAAGGAATATGTATACATATACATATATACAACTGAATCACTTTTCTGTACACCTGAAACGAACATTATAAATCAACAATATTGAAATAAAAATTAAATTTTTTAATATTATACCTTTTTAAAAAAATAAAATTGGTGGTCTTATTGGAAGGGAGAATATTGGAGGAAGGAGAGGCAGAACGTTCTCTGCAGGATAGTGAGATACTTGAAGGAGGCAGGAAGTCTGGATAGTGGCAGCAGATATGGAGGAAACAGTATTAGAGCATATACACACTGCTATATATAAAATAGAAAACCAACAAGGATCTACTCTATAGCACAGGGAACTCTGCTCAATAGTCTGTAAAATCCTAAATGGGAAAATAATTTGAAAACAAACAGATACACGTATTGCTGACTGTACACCTGAAACTAAGGCATTGTTAATCAACTATAGCTCCAATATAAAATGGACTTTTAGACTCTGTGGGAGAGGGAGAGGGTGGGATGATTTGGGAGAATGGCATTGAAACATGTATACTATCAGGTAAGAAACAAATCACCAGTCTATGTTCAATACAGGATACAGGATGCTTGGGGCTGGTGCACGGGGATGATCCAGAGAGATGATATGGGATGGGAGGTGGGAAGGGGGTTCGGGATTGGGAAATCATGTACACCCGTGGCTGATTCATGTCAATGTATGGCAAAACCAATACAGTATTGTAAAGCAAAATAAAGTAAAAATTTAAAAAAAATTTAAAAAGATTTTACCATTCCAAGGTTTTATACTTAATCTCTAGGTAAAAAGGCCCCCTCTAACATCAGTAAGAATTGACATCGTTAGCTTACTACACTGATTTTAAAATATTGGAAATAAAGTGATAGTAAGGCACCTGATCCATCTTTTGTTGCTCCTTTAGGCACTGCAGAAAAAGTCATCACCAACTTCTGGGTGTCAGACATACACGGAACCATGTTCAAATTAGAGGAAGAGGGAGGTATAGTTTTGAAATCTTCAGTCAGAGAAATTCTTCTGCCTTATTTATCATGTTCTCTTCTTTCCTTTTGTCAGAATCAAAGTCTTGCATCCTCCATGCAGGCACTTCCCACACTTTCTTGATTCCAAAATAGCCAAGCAGCAGCATAAATTTAATAACAGCGTTTGGTTTGTGGGGGGTGGGAGGGAAAGTGTTCCATGAACTGTCCATAGATTACAATGTACACAGCTCATATTTAGAGTGCTAAAATGTGGCCCCAAGAAAGTCTTGGAAGTAACAGACAACATATGTAATTAAATATAACATATTCAAGTAGTATTAATGAGGAGCCTATATATTTTGTCCAAATGTGACTGCTAGATATAACTACAAAATAGTGGAAACAACAAAAAGAGTTTTCACAGTAATTACAGTTTTGAAGAAGTAAACATGCATTTTAAAATTTCCTTGAAGCATGTAAACTATTTGGATTTGTTTCTGAAAACTGATAAATTGAAAGATTAATAGACTAATCAATATTTACATATATAATAAAACAGGTGCTTTGACCATCAGTGTAAACTTTCTTGGTAAAAACTGAACTAGATCTAATTTCTGTGTTAACTCTTTGACTTCTGGAGGAAAAAATTGTCTGTGCACCATCACCTTTTAAATGGAGATCCATAAATGCAAAACATCAGATTAACTGTTCATTAGTCACCTTTTGACTTGATCGCTGATTCAGAAATTCAGAAGTGGAACACTGGGTTGTAGTCATCTAGTTCTCACTGCCTCATTATAATGGTCCAGCCAAGCCCACCCACAATGCCCATCAACAGAGCTAGACAGGCAGTCAAAGGAAAACACCTTTCTCAAAGGATCAGCACCTCATGAACCCCTCAAGGCTCTCACTCTACAATATGAGATACCACAGGGAGAATTAAAACCAGGACAAAGACATTGAATGTATATACCAAATTAGGAGGAGGTGTGGAAGAAAAACAAATACTTCTGCTTTATTGACTATGCCAAAGCCTTTGACTGTGTGGAACACCACAAACTCTGGAAAATTGTTAAAGAGATGGGAATACGGGACCACCTGACCTGTCTCTTGAGAAATCTGTATGCAGGTCAGGAAGCAACAGTTAGAACTGGACATGGAACAACAGACTGGTTCCAAATAGGAAAAGGAGTACGTCAAGGCTATATATTGTCACCCTGCTGATTTAACTTATATGCAGAGTACATCATGAGAAACACTGGGCTGGAAGAAGCACAAGCTGGAATCAAGATTGCCAGAAGAAATATCAATAACCTCAGATGCATATTACACCATCCTTACGGCAGAAAGCAAAGAACTAAAGAGCCTCTTGATGAAAGTGACAGAGGAGAGTGGGAAAAGTTGGCATCTAAAAGCTCAACATTCAGAAAACTAAGGTCTTGGCATATGGTTGCCATCACTTCATGGCATATAGATGGGGAAACAGTGGAAACAGTGACAGACTTTATTTCTGGGGGCTCCAAAATCACTGCAGATGGTGACTGCAGCCATGAAATTAAAAGACGCTTGCTCCTTGGAATGAAAGCTATGACCAACCTAGACAGTATATTAAAAAGCAGACCTTTGTTGTTACTTTGCCAACAAAGGTCTGTCTAGTCAAGGCTATGTTTTTTCTAGTAGTCATGTATGGATGTGAGAGTTACACTATAAAGTAAGCTGAGTGCCACAGAATTGATGCTTTTGAACAGTGATGTTGGAGAAGAGTCTTGAGAGTCCCTTGGACTGCAAGGAGATGCAACCAGTCAATCCTAAAGGAAATCAGTCCTGAATATTCACTGGAAGGACTGATGTTGCAGCTGAAACTCCGATACTTGGCCACCTGGTGCAAAAAACTGACTCATTTGAAAGACCCTGATGCTGGGAAAGCTTGAAGGCAGGAGGAGAAGGGGACAACAGAGGATGAGATGGTTGGTTGGATGGCATCACAGACTCAATGGACATGAGTTTACTAACACCGGGAGTTGGTGATGGACAGGGAGGCCTGGCGTGCTGCAGTCCATGGGGTCACAAAGTCAGACACAACTGAGCAACTGAACTGAACTGTGGAAGAAAAACACTAAGATCAAGAATACAGCAATACAGTGGGGTCGGGGTGGGGGTGGCAGAGATATATGGCAGAAACCAACACAAAATTGGAAAGGAATTATGCTCCAATTAAAAATATTTTATAAAAGGATAAACAGGCAAAAAAGAACACATGCCCAAATGTTACATCATGGAGACTAAGAATAGAAAATACCCTGATATTCTGCAGCCTTGTCTAACAAAATGAAACTAAGCAATGCCTGTGGGGCCACCCAAGACGGGCAGGTCATGGTGGAGAGGTCTGACAGAATGTGGTCCACTGGAGAACGGAATGGCAAAACACTTAAATATTCTTGCCTTGAGAACCCCATGAACAGTATGAAAAGGCAAAATGATAGGATACTGAAAGAGGAACTCCCCAGGTCAGTAGGTGTCCAATATGCTACTGGAGATCAGTGGAGAAATAACTCCAGAAAGAATGAAGGGATGGAGCCAAAGCAAAAACAATACCCAGCTGTGGATGTGACTGGTGCTGGAAGCAAATTCCGATGCTGTAAAGAGCAATATTGCCTAGGAACCTGGAATGTCAGGTCCATGAATCAAGGCAAATTGGAAGTGGTCAAACAAGAGATGGCAAAGGGTGAACGTCAACATTCTAGGAATCAGCGAACTAAAATGGACTGGAATGGGTGAATTTAACTCAGATGACCATTATATCTACTACTGCGGGGAGGAATCCCTTAGAAGAAATGGAGTAGCCATTATGGTCAACAAAAGAGTCCAAAATGCAGTACTTGGATGCAGTCTCAAAAACAACAGAATGATCTCTGTTCGTTTCCAAGGCACACCATTCAATATCACAGTTATCCAAGTCTATGCCCCAACCAGTAACGCTGAAACTGAAGCTGAACGTTTCTATGAAGACCTACAAGGCCTTGTAGAACTAACACCCCCCAAAAATGTCCTTTTCATTCTGGGGACTGGAATGCAAAAGTAGGAAGTCAAGAAACACCTGGAGTAACAGGCAAATTTGGCCTTGGAATGCAGAATGAAGCAGGGCAAAGACTAATAGAGTTTTGCCAAGAAAATGCACTGGTCATAGCAAACACCCTCTTCCAAAAACACAAGAGAAGACTCTACACATGGACATCACCAGATGGTCAACACCGAAATCAGATTGATTATATTCTTTGCAGCCAAAGATGGAGAAGCTCTATACAGTCAACAAAAACAAGACCAGGAGCTGACTGTGGCTCAGATCATGAACTCCTTATTGCCAAATTCAGACTTAAATTGAAGAAAGTAGGGAAAACCACCAGACCATTCAGGTATGACCTAAATCAAATCCCTTATGATTATACAGCGGAAGTGAGAAATAGATTTAAGGGCCTAGATCTGATAGAGTGCCTGATGAACTATGGATGGAAGTTCGTGATATTGTACAGGAGACAGGGATCAAGACCATCCCCATGGAAAAGAAATGCAAAAAAGCAAAATGGCGGTCTGGAGAGGCCTTACAAATAGCTGTGAAAAGAAGAGAGGTGAAAAGCAAAGGAGAAAAGGAAAGATATAAGCATCTGAATGCAGAGTTCCAAAGAAGAGCAAGAAGAGATAAGAAAGCCTTCCTCAGAGATCAATGCAAAGAAATAGAAGAAAAGAACAGAATGGGAAAGACCAGAGATCTCTTCAAGAAAATTAGAGATACCAAGGGAACATTTCATGCAAAGATGGCCTCGATAAAGAACAGAAACGGTATGGACCTAACAGAAGCAGAAGATATTAAGAAGAGGTGGCAAGAATACACAGAAGAACTGTACAAAAAAGAGCTTCATGACCAAGATAATCATGCCAGACATCTTGGAATGTGAAGTCAAGTGGGCCTTAGAAAGCATCAGTACGAACAAAGCTAGTGGAGGTGATGGAATTCCAGTTGAGCTATTTCAAATCCTGAAAGATGATGTTGTGAAAGTGCTGCACTCAATATGCCAGTAAGTTTGGAAAAGTCAGCAGTGGCCACAGGACTGGAAAAGGTCAGTTTTCATTCTAATCCCAAAGAAAGGCAATGCCAAAGAATGCTCAAACTACCGCACAATTGCACTCCTCTCACATGCTAGTAAAGTAATACTCAAAATTCTCCAAGCCAGGCTTCAGCAATACGTGAACCATGAACTTCCTGATGTTTAAGCTGGTTTTAGAAAAGGCAGAGGAACCAGAGATCAAATTGCCAACATCCACTGGATCATGGAAAAAGCAAGAGAGTTCCAGAAAAACATCTATTGCTGCTTTATTGACTATGCCAAAGCCTTTGACTGTGTGGATCACAATAAACTGTGGAAAATTTTGAAAGAGATGGGAATACCAGACCACCTGACCTGCCTCTTGAGAAACCTATACCTAGGTCAGGAAGCAACAGTTAGAACTGGACATGGAACAACAGACTGGTTCCAAATAGGAAAAGGAGTATGTCAAGGCTGTATATTGTCATCCTGCTTACTTAACTTATATGCAGAGTACATCATGAGAAACACTGGGCTGGAAGAAGCACAAACTGGAACCAAGATTGCCGGGAGAAATATCAATAACCACAGATATGCCAATGACACCAAAGAGGAGAGTGAAAAAGTTGGCTTAAAGCTCAACATTCAGAAAACAAAGCTCATGTCATCTGGTCCCATCACTTCATAGGAAATAGATGCAGAAAGAGTGGAAACAGTGTCAGACTTTATTTTGGGGGGCTCCAAAATCACTGCAGATGGCGACTGCAGCCATGAAATTAAAAGACGCTTACTCCTTGGAAGAAAAGTTCTAACCAACCTAGATAGCATATTGAAAAGCAGAAACATTACTTTGCCAACAAAGGTCCATCTAGTCAAGGCTATGGTTTTTCCTGTGGTCACGTATGGATGTGAGAGTTGGACTGTGAAGAAAGCTGAGCACCGAAGAATTGATGCTTTTGAACTGTGGTGTTGGAGAAGACTCTTGAACGTCCCTTGGACTGCAAGGAGATCCAACCAGTCCATTCTGAAGGAGATCAGCCCTGGGATTTCTTTGGAAGGAATGATGCTAGAGCTGAAACTCCAGTACTTTGGCCACCTCATGCGAAGACTTGACTCATTGGAAAAGACTCTGATGCTGGGAGGGATTGGGGGCAGGAGGAGAAGGGGACGACAGAGGATGAGATGGCTGGATGGCATCACTGACTTGACGGATGTGAGTCTGAGTGAATTCTGGGAGTTGGTGATGGACAGGGAGGCCTGGCGTGCTGTGATTCATGGAGTTGCAAAGAATTGGACATGACTGAGCAACTGAACTGAACTGAGTCATCCTCAGGGCCAGAAGCACGCTCAGAACCCATCTTAACGTATTTCCTCAAAAAAACCACTCCAGACAATGGGAAATAGAACCAAGATCGAATTCTTTGCCCCCACCCCTGCTGCTGATATCTCCCATTTATCTTATATCCAGGCTACACTGAGCTACTCACCATTCTGAAGTGTGCCAGGCAGCTTCAAGCATCTGTGCCTGTTTCTTCTGTTTCCTCTATCTGTAGATATTTTTGTATCCTATGTGGCTGCACACACAAAAAAATTCCACTTTTATGAGGCAAGTCCCATTCATATCCTCTAACCAGAATTAATTGTTAATAGGTGTTCCTTTATTTCAACAGTTTCAGCTAGAGGGGCCTGAAGGATCTAGAAGAAAAAGTTGACCAAATAATGAAAGTAATGGTTATATATAACACATTTCAGCCCCAACACAAAGCTGAAGAGGAAAATAATGATGAGATTTATGAACCAGAATTTCTTTCCTCATTTTGCTTATAAAGCTGTAGCTTCTACTATAAATATATAAAAGTTTAGGGTAAGCCTGGATTCCTATTGTAAAATGTAATAAGGATAGAAATTCAAGCATAATATCACTTTGTTTTAAGCTATAAAAACTCTATCAAGGCATAACATCTTACCTTACAAAAGTTACTTCAAAAGTTAGCAAATGTTCCCATTCAGTCAATCCCACCCTGGGCCAACACCCAGAATTATAAGAGGAACTTTTGAAGAGTATGGATTTCTTGGCTTCATTCATGGCCTGTGAGCCAGCATTTTGGGAGAGTGGGTCCAAGAATCAGTATTTTACAAAGGCTCCCCTAGGTGAACTGAAGGCAATCAGGTTTACTGACTTAACTGATGGTTTCAATAATCGTCTGAGTTGGGCATATCAGTAAATGTTCATTACAAGGACACATCAATAGACATAAGTATTCGGGGGTCACAATATCTGAATTCTATTTATGATGTCAGTTTCAGGAAAGATATAGGCACCAAGTTTGCTTTGTTTGCTCCTTTGGCATTGTAGTGATAGGAGAAAAAGGACTGGAAAAAGTTTTAAGTCTCTAGCAAATCCCTAAAGAATGAAATGTTGACTGAGCTTAAAAGAAATGTTTCATGGCTGTCTTCAGTCTAAACAAGAAAATATTTGGGGGCAAAACTTTGTTAAAATTCACTTTGACTAATTTATCCAACCGTGAATAAAGACTGTTTTTTCACACTTTAAAAGGCAGTGTGAAAGTCTGTTTTTCTTTTATTTTTCACATGTCAATCACCAAAACAGCTTAGTTTATAAGACTTTGGTTTCATGATGACTGCATCTTCTTAAATGAGAGAAGAACTTGGTTATGTTCAAAGAAATAAAAATTAATAGTAATAGAGTTCCTAAAAATTAAAATCCCTGCAGATCTAATTTACTGCTGATTTGCGGCTAATAATTCATATCGTAAAATAAAGGGAAATGTGAACCTAGTAGGCGCCATTAATTGGTTGTTTTCCGACAATTCTCTAAGTGTTACTCTATGGGTAATCTATACATACCTGGTGATTAGTCCACTGTTAATATGTTTTCTTGCGTGCATGCCACAGTGGGAAGCAAGGACACTAGGGATACAAGTGAATCCTTAATGAACCTTAGTAAAAAATGATAAATGCATCTGACTTTTCACATATTAAACTTAACATAGCCTTGAATAAAGTGTGGCTGGCAGGTTATAAGAACACTGATGTGCATTTAAGGAGAATATCTGAAATTGTGTTGCAAACCATATATTTTCATGAACCTCTTTTCTGTGCACTTTTGTTGTATTTGAGAAGTAAGCTCAGAGGCAAAAATAATACCAGTTTCCTGAGTCCAATCAATAAAAATAGACTTTACCTGTCCCTATAATGTGTCAATCTGCCTTTTAGGCTAAGATAAATTTGACACTACTTAGGAAAGCTGATTTTAAAACCATGGATGTGCTAAGCATGAATAATACTGCTACTGCTGCTAAGTCGCTTCAGTTGTGTCCAACTCTGTGCGACCCCATAGCCGGCAGCCCGCCAGGCTCCCCCGTCCCTGGGATTCTCCCAGCAAGAACACTGGAGTGGGTTGCCATTTCATTCTCCAATGTATGAAAGTGAAAAGTGAAAGCGAAGTCACTCAGTCGTGTCCAAACTCCTAGTGACTCCGTGGAGTGCAGCCTACCAGGCCCCTCCATCCATGGGATTTTCCAGGCAAGAGTGCTGGAGTGGGTTGCCATTGCCTTCTACAATACTGAAATTCTTTTGGTTCCTTACGTAAGAATTCACAGCTCTCACAATACATGAACATGGTTTTCAGAGTGAAGGTAAAGTTGCAATACTCACATTCAGCTGGGCAGCCAGGCAGCTCTGGGCTGTTTTCCATCTTTGCTCTGCAGCTGTGTAGTACAGATCACGTCAGTGAAGAGACAACTTACTGGGCCAGGCTGTATTTTCCAAAAATGGCTACATTAGTATTTTCAGTCCCACATGCTCTTGTAGAACCTGCTACTTGCCCATGAAGAGATAGAGTTCGTTTTTCCTTTTTTCCCTTGATGAACAGAATGTGAAGAAAGTGATCTCTGTGACTTTGGAGGTTAAGTTAAAAAAATTGACACAGCTTCCACCCAACTCTCTCTTGGGACATTCACCTTTGGAACCTGGCCACCATATTGTGGGAAAGATGAGCAGCCATATGGAAGGGCCACATGGAGGTTTCCCAGCCACATTCCAGACAACAGCATCAGTTACCAGACACCTGAGTGCCCTTCAGATGATTCTGCCTTCAGCCTTCCAGTCACCCCACCTGATGTCCAGTAGAAAAGAGACAAAATGTCCCTATCACACCCTGACTCTGCCCCACCCAAACTGCAAATCTGTGAGCAAAATAAACACTATCATTAAGCCACAGGAGTGGTTTGTTTTGCAGCAACTGGAATACTTACCAAGTGTCTTGATTCTATTTCATCTTCTATCAAGAGCTGAAGTCACTTTCATCAGGAAAACAATAGCTATTTAATAATGATTCTGTCTACAATGAGTCATATATTCTGGTAGCTGCTGTTTGTCTATCTACTATGTGTTTGGTCACCATTGGACTGACATCATATGAGACAGCTCTTTGTGCAACTTGGACAGTGCAAATTTATTTAAATTTATAAAATTAATTCATACTCATGATTCAAAATTCAAAATTCAAACTGTATAGATTTTTAGTAAAGAAAAAGTCCCATTTTGTTAACTTCTTCTCAATCACATCTTTTTGAGGTAACCATACCAAATCCAGTGTGTATCCCTGCAGACCCTTCTCTGCTTTTCTTTACCTTTACACATACAAACTCACTTACTCATAAATATGTATCTTGGGCATCCTTCCGTGCCACCCAGAGATGATGGTTTCTTTTCAGTATGTTGTTAAAGCACTATCATACATAATACCGATGATAACTATGATCAGGACACAAAGATAAGGATGATGGTTGCCATGGTTGAGTTCTTGTGTGCCAGGTAATACAGAACATGGAGAGGTTGAAATTGGCAAATATTAAAAACCAGGCCTTTTGTTTCTAGAAAACTAAATCTTGTTCTTAAACCAGCAAAAACCACGTTTGTCTTTGCCAACTGATTCTCCTCCAGCGCTTAGGAAAGTGTCTAGCACATGGGACACTCTCTATGAATATTTGTTGTATGACCAGATTAATTAATGTTTTCACCACAAGCTCCTGGCAACCTTGATTCCAGCTTGTGCTTCAACCAGCCCAGCGTTTCTCATAATGTATTCTGCATATAAGTTAAATAAGCAGGGTAACAATATATAGCCTTGACATACTCCTTTCCCTATTTGGAACCAGTCTTTTGTTCCATGTCCAGTTCTAACTGTTGCTTCCTGACCTGCATCAGATTTCCCAAGAGGCAGGTCAAGTGGTCTGGTATTCCCATATCTTTAACAATTTTCCAGAGTTTGTGGTGATCCACACAGTCAAAGGCTTTGGCATCATCAATAAAGCAAAAATAGATGTTTTTCTGAAACTCTCTTGCTTTTTTGATAATCCGACAGCTGTTGGCAATTTGATCTCTGGTTCCTCTGCCTTTCTAAAACCAGCTTGAACATCTGGAACAGTGAACAGTTCACGTACTGTTGAAGCCTGGCTTGGAGAAGTTTTGGCATTACTTTACTAGCATGTGAGATGAGTGCAATCGTGTGGTAGTTTGAAGATTCTTTGGCATTGCCTTTCTTCGGGATTAGAAATGAAAACTGACCTTTCCAGTCCTGTGGCCACTGCTGAGTTTTCCAAATTTGCTGGCATATTGAGTGCAGCACTTTCACAGCATCATCTTTTATGATTTGAATAGCTCAACTGGAATTTCATCACCTCCACTAGCTTTTTTCATAGTAATGCTTCCTAAGGCCCACTTGACTTCACATACCAGGATGTCTGGCTCTAGAGGAGTGATCATACCATTGTGATTATATGAGTTGTAAAGATCTTTTTTGTATAGTTCTTATGTGTATTCTTGCCATCTCTTCTTAATATCTTCTGCTTCTGTTAGGTCCATACCATTTCTGTTCTTTATTGAGCCCATCGTTGCATGAAATGTTCCCTTGGTATCCCTAATTTTTTTGAAGAGATCTCTGGTCTTTCCCATTCTGTTCTTTTCTTCTATTTCTTTGCATTGATCACTGAGGAATCTTGCTATGTCTCCTTGCTATTCTTTGGAACTCTGCATTCAAATGGGTATATCTTTCCTTTTCTCCTTTGCTTTTAGCTTCTATTCTTTTCTCAGCTATTTGTAAGCCCTCCTGAGACAGCCATTTTGCTTTTTTTGCATTTTTGGGGGGGATGGTCTTGATTCCTGTCTCCTGTACAATGTCACAAACCTCCATCCATAGTTCATCAGGCACTCTATCCAATCTAATGCCTTGAATCTATTGCTCACATCCACTGTATGATCATAAGGGATTTGATTTAGGTCATACCTGAATGGTCTAGTGGTTTTCCCTACTTTCTTCAATTTAAGTCTGAATTTTGCCAACAGGAGTTCATGATCTGAGTCACAGTCAGCTCCCAGTCTTGTTTTTGCTGACTATATAGAGCTTCTCTATCTTTGGTTGCAAAGAATATAATCAATCTGATTTCACTATTGACCATCTGGTGATGTCCATGTGTAGAGTCTTCTTTTGTTGTTGGAAGAGGGTGTTGATTTAACTTATATGCAAAGTACATCATGAGAAACACTGGGCTGGATTAAGCACAAGCTGGAATCAAGATTTCCAAGAGAAATATCAATAACGTCAGATATTCAGATGACACCACCCTTATGGCAGAAAGTGAAGAACTAAAGGGCCTCTTAATGAAAGTGACAGAGGAGAGTGAAAAAGTTGGCTTAAAGCTCAACATTCAGAAAACTAAGGTCATGGCATCTGGGTCCCATCACTTCATGGCATATAGTTGAGGAAACAGTGACAGACTTCATTTTAGGGGGCTCGAAAATCACTGCAGAAGGTGACTGCAGCTACAAAATAAGACGCTTGCTCCTTGGAAGAAAAGTTATGACAAACCTAAAGCGTATATTAAAAAGCAGAGACATTACTCTGCCATCAAAGGTCCATCTAGTCAAAGCTATAGTTTTTCCAGTAGTCATGTATGGATGTGAGAGTTACACTATAAAGTAAGCTGAGTGCCAAATATTGACGCTTTTGAACTGTGGTATTGGAGAAAACTCTTGAGAGTCCCTTGGGCTGTCAGGAGATCCAACCAGTCTATCCTAAAGGAAATCAGTCCTGAATATTCATTGGAAGGACTGATGTTACAACTGAAATGCCAATACTTTGGCCACCTGATGTGAAGAACTGACTGATTAGAAAAGACCCTGATGCTGGGAAAGATTGAGGGCAGGAGGAGAAGGGGACTGCAGAGGATGAGATGGTTAGATTGCATCACTGACTCAATGGACATGAGTTTACTAACTCTGGGAGTTGGTGATGGACAGAGAGGCCTGGTGTGCTACAGTTCATGGGGTCACAAAGAGTCAAACACGACTGAGTGACTAAACAGAACTAAGCACATGTACTGTGGAAATATATGTATGTGCCCAGAGACACATGGGCATATATAGATCTTCACTGAGGAATCTTCATACATAACAGGCTGCTCTGGTGGCTTAGTGGTAAGGAACCCATCTGCCAGTGCAGGAGACAGGGATTCTATCCCTGTGTCAGGAAGATGCCCTAGAGAAGGAAATGGCAACCCATGGCAGTATTCTTGCCTGAAGAATCCCATGGACAGAGGAGCCTGGTGAGCTTTAGTCCATAGGGACACAAGAGGGTCGAACACGACTTAGCAACTAAACAATGGCAACTACATACATAATAAATATTTCCTTTAAATAGGACTGGTGGGTGGGAGGGTTAGCGGGAGATGAGGAAGAAAGTATAAATAATGAAACCATGTATAAAATAGATATACGTGCTTTAAAGCACAGGATTCTTAGCTTCGCGCTCTGTGATGAACTAGATGGGTAGGATTCAGGGGTGGGTGGGAGGGAGTTCCAAGAGGGGGGTGATCCATGTATACATATAGCTGAATCACTTCATTGTATAGCAGAAACAACATTATAATGCAATTATACTCCAATTAAAAAAATAAAACTATGCTTTAGAGAAAAAAAAGGATAGGATTCCAGGCTTTGTTTTCTGTCAGTGGAAGAAAAATCATACCTGCAAGGTGGCTGCCACCAAAATTAACCAGCTACCCAGATAAATATAAGCAGCTTATACATTTTAGGCCTAAAAGACCCAAGAAGCATGCTAATGATCAGGTCAGGGACAAAAGCATTCCTGGAGAGCAAAACTATGGACATTATTTAACCATCATAACATGAGCCAGGTTTCAGGTCACTGACAATAATTATGATTTGTAGAATGATAGATGTCAGCATGGCACTTCCCCAATTCCATCTCTCCTTAAAATACAAATGCTTCCCAGAGTAGATTTATCTTTTCAATTAACCTTCTTGTGGGTGCCAAGAAATTCTTTCGGGTTAGGCTGGTATGAAGGAGATGAATGATAGTGGTATTGGTGTTGATTTACTTATCAGTTATTCTTTAGGGCTGGTCCCTTCCAGTGCTGGGCTAACAGATGAATATTTAGTTGAATATTCTTTTTTTTTTTTTGAAAGCTTTTTTTGAGTTTTTGAAATTTCAGGAAATGTTGAGACCCCCTGTCCTGTTTCTATGAAAAAAATTAGGGTATTATAAATAATGGTGTGGCTTTTGTGAGAGGCATACTCACCACTGAAAAGTAGATATCCTGTGATTCCTTGCTTCTGAGACATACCAGAAATTTCCAACACTGGAAAAATGCAGCCATCATTCTTATAGTATTTCCAAAATCAAAGGTACTGGGAAAATGCAAAGAAGTCAGGGGGAGGCCATGTATTCCCCTGTAGAAATAAAAAACAATAAAATTAAAGGAATGCCTAAGAAAATTTTTAGCATGCCATGGCTTTTGCAGATCAGCAAAACAAATTATTAAGAAATCTTAAGAGTGGAAAAAAAATCAAAGGAAGGCACATTGTGAAAGTGCAAGAGTGAGTCAATATTAGTAAAAATCTATTAATATAATTCACTAAGTTATAAGCCAAAAAGAAAAATTACTTTCTTCTCTTTCTCATCGTACCCCTCTTCCCTTTCTGACCTATTCAGCCCAAAAGCCAGCATCTACGGCCAGGAATAAATGGGTGTAGATTAGATCTTAAGTGCTGTGAGAAGGGCAAACACAGGGGAGGCAGCAGCGGTGCTAAACAGAAGATTGTTTTTACACAAGAATTTTATCACATATGTAACACTCTTAAGGATAATAAAGGTCAGATTTCTTACTCTCAGAGGATGGATATGCAAATGTGGAAAGGCAGAAACCTCAAACTACTGAGTTGTATTGACATAAAAGTATCACTATAAAGAAGCACAAGCTGGAATCAAGATTGCCAGGAGAAATATCAATAACCTCAGTATGCAGATGACACCACCCTTATGGCAGAAAGTGAAGAGGAACTAAAAAGCCTCTGATGAAAGTGAAAGAAGAGAGTGAAAAAGTTGGCTTAAAGCTCAACATTCAGAAAACGAAGATCATGGCATCTGGTCCTATCACTTCATGGGAAATAGATGGGGAAATAGTGGAAACAGTGGCTGACTTCATTTTGGGGGGCTCCAAAATCACTGCAGATGGTGGTTGCAGCCATGAAATTAAAAGACGCTTACTCCTTGGAAGGAAAGTTATGACCAACCTAGACAGCATATTCAAAAGCAGAGACACTACTTTGCCAACAAAGGTCTGTCTAGTCAAGGCTATGGTTTTTCCTGTGGTCATGTATGGATGTGAAAGTTGGACTGTGAAGAAAGCTGAGCGCTGAAGAATTGATGCTTTTGAACTGTGGTGTTGGAGAAGACTCTTGAGAGAGTTCCTTGGACTGCAAGGAGATCCAACCAGTCCATTCTAAAGGAGATCAGTCCTGGGTGTTCATTGGAAGGACTGATGCTAAAGCTGAAACTCCAATACTTTGGCCACCTCATGCGAAGAGCTGACTCATTGGAAAAGACTCTGATGCTGGGAGAGATTGGGGGCAGGAGGAGAAGGGGACGACAGAGGATGAGATGGCTGGATGGCATCACTGACTCGATGGACATGAGTTTGAGTGAACTCTGGGAGTTGGTGATGGACAGGGAGGCCTGGCGTGCTGCAATTCGTGGGGTCGCAAAGAGTCGGACACAACTGAGCGACTGAACTGAACTGACTGATGACTATAAAGTCATGGCTTTCAATATATGGATGGATGGATGAGTGAGTAAGTGAGTGAAGTCACTCAGTCGTGTCCGACTCTTTGAGACCCCATGGACTGTAGCCTACAAGGCTCCTCTGTCCATGGAATTTTCCAGGCAAGAGTACTGGAGTGGGTTGCCATTGATAAACACAGATATTAATAACATAGAGAACCACACAGACATAAGAGAGTGTACATATATAGGAATCTACATATATTCTTTAGCTCAGCCCACTGAGAGGGATGTGAAGCAGTGAAACCCTTCAAATCAGAGAGAATTCCTTAGAGAGCAACTCTTGGTTTCTAAGTAGCATTTTCTTCTAAGAGGAACCAGAGCTTCTTGGGGAAATGGCTGATTCTAGGGCTGGAGAAAGCAGAACACAAAATAAACTGGAGCATTTTCTTACACCAGAGAATCATTTGGAATCACTCACAGCATGAAGGGGATATACTAAAAGGACATAGATGCCAATTTGAGACGATCCATGGGTCAAATCTGGGGTAAACTGACATAAAAAGGTAATTTTAGTAACAAATCATAACATGGCAAATTAAATGTTAAAACATGGGTTCATACTAATAAATGAATACAACTTTGATGATGAATGGATTTTTATACTCTTCCAAAGTAACTTTCCATAAAATAAAATTATTCAGAAGGGAAAAGAATAATAAGTTTATAGGAGAGAAACCTGACAGATAACACCTTAATCAACTGATCAAATTGAACATCATTGGTAATGGGACAAATCAAAATCATGTATCACCTGATAAGATACAATGTAAAGAACACAGTATTCCGTCTGTGAGATTTCCAGCTCTGATGCATAAGCTGAATGTAATCATGGGGAAATATCAGACAATAAAATTGAGAATAAACTACAAAAGAACTGGCCCATAATTTTCAAAACTGTCAAGGTCAATAAAGCCTAGAAAAAGACTGAACCATATTCCATATTGAGGAGACCAAGGGGACATGATAAGTGCAAATACAAGTATTTTCTTTAATAACAGCTTCATGAAGATAAAATTCATAACACATACATTTCACCCTTATAAAGTACACACTTTGATATTCTTTTTACTATGTTCACAGAGATGTGCAACCATCACCACCACTTAAAAACACATTTATCACCCCAAAAGAGAAGTCTTGTACCCAGTAGTAGTCACCCCTATTCCCTCTCCCAATATCCCCCAGTCCCTAGGAACACTAATCTACTTTTGGTCTATGGATTTTCCCGTTCTTGGCCTTTCATATAAATGGAATCACATAATATGGGATCTTTTGTATTAATATAATAACTGGCTTCTTTCATTTAGCAGAATATTGTCACTCAGAGGTAGAGCATATGATTGCACTTCATTCTTTCTTTTGGCTGAATAAAATTCCATTATATGGAGCTAACACATTTTGTTTATCTATTCATCAATTGATAGATATTTAGGGTTGTTTCCATTTTTGGACTGTTATGAATAATGCTGCTATAAATGTGTGTATACTTCTTTGTATGGGTAGCATGTGATTCTGAACTGGATATTATTGGGATGTGGTTGGAACATATGACAGAGCTTGAACGGAATCTACATATTAGATGTTAGTCATGTTTCAGTGTTTAGTTTTGGTGGTTGTATTTTGATAATGCAAGAGAATATTTCTGGTTTGTAGGAAATATACACAAGGTACTTAGAGTTTGTGAATATTATATCAGCCACAAACTCTCAAGTGGTTCCAGAAAAATAGTTATTTGTATTATAGTCTCAACTCTTTTCTAAATTTGCAATTGTTTCTAGAGAGAGAGAGAGCTCACGAGGGAGAGACCATATTCATATAAACAGATGCTAAAATATATTTGATAAAATTCAAGAAGTATTCTTTTAAATTGTAAAAATAGCTGAATAAATTGACATTAACTTAGCAAATGCATATTTGTTTTGATACATATCTCAAACAAAAAGCCAGTATCATGCTTAATAATTAAACATTAAGGTATTCCTATTAAAGTCACAAACAAGGATGTCCATTATCACCACTATTATATACCATTGTCCTTGAATTTCTAACTTGCACAATAAGACAAAAATAGATATGAAATTCAAATATAACTTCAAAAACATTTCAAATGAATATGAATGTTTAGTAAGTAAGCTCACCAGTTAAATAACACATACACACACAAAAACATAATTTTTCGATAAATCAAGAATAATCTGATAGAAGACTTAATCCATGATTCATCTACTTATAATGAAATAAAAAGCCAAAAAGCAAATAAACTGAGAAAATTGGGGGAGATAAATATTCTTTGCACTAAAATAACTACTCCAAGCCATAAAGCCATTAAGAAAAAATAAAAATGCCCTAGTAGAAAAATGGAAACTGGTATGAAAAATTAATTCTCCAAAAGAAGATGGCAATAGACAAGTGAAAAAAAAATGTTCACTCTCACTAGTTATTAAAATGCAAATTAAAACAACAAAATATTACTTGCTTTTGTTCTTCAAACTGTTAAAATTTTTATGAGTGCAAGTGTGTAGAGAAATTGGTATTCTTGCTGTTGCTGATAACACATCCACATTAGTACAGTATTTCTAGAAGACAATATCACTTATACAAACTAAACTTTAAACATTCTATCTTTTAGTCTAGTAATTTCACTTCTAGGAATTCACCTTAACAAAAAATGTAAATATATTTATGTTCTTGACTCACAGACATAGAAAACAAACTTATGGTTACCAAAAGGGAAAGAATGCAGAATAGGGATGGACTAGGAGTTTAAAATGAACAGATTTACACTATCTTATATAAAATAGATAAGCAACAAGGATTTACTGTATAGCCTCAGATGGTAAAGAATCCACCTGCAATGCAGGAGACCCGGGTTAAATCCCTGGGTTGGGAAGATCCCCTGGAGAAGGGAATGGCAACCCACTCCAATATTCTTACCTGGAGAATCCCATGGACAGAGGAGCCTGATGTGCTAGAGTCCATGGGGTGGCAAAGAGTTTGATGTGACTGGGTATACAGCAAATACATAAGGAACTATATTCAGTATCTTATAATAACCTATAATTGAAAAGAATCTGAAGAAGAATATATATATATAGAGAGAGAGACATATATATAACTGAATCACTTTGCTGTACAAATTAACAATACTATAAATCAACTATAATTTCATAAATTTTTTTTAAAATTTAGGTTCATGGATGTTTATTAAAGCATTAATCATAATGACAAAAAAATCACAACCTAAATATCCAACAGCAGATGACTAGTTGACTAGTCTATAAAATTTTGATATGACTATAAAAATGTTATATGAAACGTGTTCACAGAGGACAGTTCAGCGCTATTGCAAAATGCCATCCACAATACATATCCATCCCTATGCTAGAAACAATTGGTTTATACATATCAACCTGTTAATAATGGTCATTTTGCTCGTTCACATTTTCCACTTTTCCCAAAATTTATTTCTATAACCAGAGAAGTCATCACATCTTCTTTAAAACAGAAAAAAAAAAAAGGTCCAGAAGTGTTAAATAAGTCAATAATATCCAGTGAGAAAAAACAGAGCTTTTTCTTTTAAGAAACTTTTTATTTTGTATCAGGGTATAGACGATTAACAAACTATGTTGTGACAGTTTCAGGTGAACAGCGAAGGGACACAGCCATGCACACATAAGTTGTCCATTCTCCCCCAAACTCCCCTCCCATCCACGCTGCCACATAACACTGAGCAGAGTTCCATGTGCTATACAGTAGGTCCTTGTCGCTTATCCATTTTAAACATAGCAGTATGTACATGTCCATCCCCAAATCCTCAGCTATCCCTTCCCTGCATCCTTTTCCCTGGCAACCATAAGCTCATTTTCCAAGTCTGTGCATCTGTGAGAATAACAGGGCTTTTTCTTATCAACCAAGTTCTGGTCTGGATCTTAAGTCTCAAGTGACTGCCAACCAACCACAACTGAGGACTCTCTGGAAGAAGTGGAGGTAGGTAATAAGCCCACTTTTCATTTTGATATTTGGACGAAGCTTGGAATGTTTTGTTCAGCTGGGAGAGGTACACAAAGGTACACAGTTTCCTGGAGAATCTGGTATTCTCCCTCTGGGAGAGAACCAGAGGGTTCTATTATTAAGAGCAAAAGGAGATGAAGAGCTTTAATCCATTGAAAAGAAGACTTAAGGGGAAGATATAAAATGCTCTTCAAATTTTCTAAGTGGCTATCATGAGAAAGAGAGATTTGATTCATTATCCTAGTGGTTCCAAAAACAGAACAAAAACCAATGCACAGAAGTTTCCCAGATAGTATCTGGGGACAAGGGAAAACAGTAAGATGGAACATGCTCTCCAGCTCTCCAGCTTCTCCACCCACTTCGGCTTCCAAAGTCTTTTGCTACTCCTCTTCCACGACCTACTGAATATCCATGTTAATAATTTGTTCCTAATGGCAGAAGACCTAAGGGTGATTTGTGACAGAGTGGTATAATATGCTTCCAAATTAATATACTCTGATGAATGATTATATTCCATATTGGTGGGAATTTATTGGAGGAGGAATCCTCCTGAAATTCATTGACAGGTAAATGAGCATGAATGCAACCAAGTATACTCTCCTTGAACCCAATGAATGAGAACAAATCAAAAGCCCTGACCTTCCTATCTGATTCTCATTCATCAGTCCTACACTTGAGATGGCAATCTTAGGCTGCCTTCCTATATTTCAGACTACTGCCGAGGGAAAAATGGCATCCTGCCTTCCAAGCAGCACCTTCACATTATTAGTCCTGTCCTCTGGGACAGCCCTATTAGAGACATGACCTTCCAACTCTCCATTGCTGGTAGTCCAAAACTCCTAACAATAGTGGAGACATAATCCGACCTCAAGCATAAGACAAGAACGACAACTGGATCTTAAATGATGGGAAAATTAGACTTCACTTCCCTGGCAGCTTTTTCTTCCAACTCACAATCCTTTATCCTGTGGAATAACCAACTGCCTCCAGCACTCCATAAACACAAGCCTTTCCACACCTTCCTGTTACCTCCATCTAGAATGCCCTTTAGATTTGGTATTGCCTGGATAACTTCTGCCCATCTTCGACTCAGCTCAGGATGCATCTGCTCCTCCAGGCAGCCTTCCTTCAATCCCAGGCTCCATGGCATGCTTCCCCGCTGCATCCCGTTTGAATCTCCACTGTATCATCTTAGACCAAGTGCTGGCCAAGAGAACCTAACAGGGGCCATGTATATTTAACAGCACAGTTTTTAAAAATTAAAAAGAAAAAGTGAAATTAATTTTAAGTATTTTATTTAGCCCAGCATATCCAGGGCTTCCCTGGTGGCTTAGATGGTATAGAATCTGCCTGCAATGCAGGAGACCCAGGTTCAATCCCTGCGGTTGGGAAGATTCCCCTGGAGAAGGAAATGGCAACCCACCCCAGTATTCTTGCCTGGGAAATTCCATGGACAGAGGAGCCTGGTGGGCTACAGTCTAGTATTCTTGCCTGGGAAATCCCATGGACAGAGGAGGCTGGTGGGTTATAGTCCACAGGGTTGCAAACAGCCTGACACGGCTGAGCAACTAACACACACACAATCCAGAATGTTATCATTTCAACAGGTAATATCATACCTTAAACTGAAATAATCTGCTTATGGGTTTGCCTTCGTTACTGGAAGACAAGGCACTCAGGGACAAGGTCAGTTTCTTGCCTGTGGTTTCATCAGGGTTGCATCAGTGCCTGACATACACTGAGTGTTCAGCTAATGTTTGCTAAACTAAACTGACCTGAAAGTATTTTGAGAGAAGGTGGAATTTTAGCAGCTGCTCAAATGAAGAGCAGCTTATGTGTACTTATAAGAGTAATGGTGATAGGAATAATGGCTGCTATTTTGGTCTTGGACCTCATGTTCTATGCTTTTTAACTACATTATTTAGTCTTCACAACAACCCCGTGTACTAGGTAGCATTATTACCTCCACTTTATGGCTAAAGAAAATTGCCCAAATCATACTGCTATTAAGTGGAAGAGCCAGGACTTCCTGAAATAGTTACAGAAAAACAAAGCAAACAACAAACACACACCCCATAATAAATACAAAGTTGAAAGAAAATAAGTGATATTCACAGATGTGATAAACCTACTCCAGTAGGTAAACCTACTCTTGAATCTCCTTTACCAGCTTCACCACCATCTTTTTGGGGTTTCATGATCTGCCGAGTTTTACCTTATCCAAGTGTACCTCTTTCTAAGTTCCTGAACCAGATCTTTCTGATTTTAAATTACATATCTTTCTTTTTTTTTTTTTTTTGCTCTTTTTTATTTATTTATTTTTACTTTACAATACTGTATTGGTTTTGCCATGCATTGACATGAATCCACCACGGGTGTACATGAGTTCCCAATCCTGAACCCCTCTCCACCACCCTCCCCATATTATCTCTCTGGGTCATCCCAGTGCACCAGCCCCAAGCATCCTGTATCCTGTATCGAACATAGACTGGTGATTTGTTTCTTACATGATAGTATATGTTTCAATGCCATTCTCCCAAATCATCCCACCCTCTCCCTCTCCAACAGAGTCCAAAAGTCTGTTCTATACATCTGTGTCTCTTTTGCTGTCTCGCATACAAGGTTATCATTACCATCTTTCTAAATTCCATATATATGTGTTAGTATACTGTATTGGTGTTTTCTTTCTGGCTTACTTCACTCTGTATAATTGGCTCCAGTTTCATCCACCTCATTAGAACTGATTCAAATGTATTCTTTTTAATGGCTGAGTAATATTCCATTGTGTATATGTACCACAGCTTTCTTATCCATTCATCTGCTGATGGACATCTAGGTTGCTTCCATGTCCTGGCTATTATAAACAGTGCTGTGATGAACATTGGGGTACATGCGTCTCTTTCAATTCTGGTTTCCTCAATGTGTATGCTCAGCAGTGGGATTGCTGAGTCATAAGGCAGTTCTAGTTCCCGTTTTTTAAGGAGTCTCCACACTGTTCTCCATAGTGGCTGTACTAGTTTGCATTCCCACCAACAGTGTAAGAGGGTTCCCTTTTCTCCACACCCTCTCCAGCATTTATTGCTTGTAGACTTTTGGATTACAGCTATTCTGACTGGTGTGAAATGGTACCTCATTGTGGTCTTGATTTGCATTTCTCTGATAATGAGTGATGTTGAGCATCTTTACATGTTTGTTAGCCATCTGTATGTCTTCTTTGGAGAAATGCCTATTTAGTTCTTTGGCCCATTTTTTGATTGGGTCGTTTATTTTTCTGGAATTGAGCTGCAGGAGGTGCTTGTATATTTTTGAGATTAGTTGTTTGTCAGTTGCTTCATTTGCTATTGTTTTCTCCCATTCAGAAGGCTGTCTTTTCACCTTGCTTATAGTTCCTTTGTTGTGCAGAAGCTTTTAATTTTAATTAGGTCCCATTTGTTTATTTTTGCTTTTATTTCCAGTAATCTGGGAGGTGGGTCATAGAGGATCCTGCATATCTTTCAAGATTTCCTTCTTAGCTGCTTGCATTCTGCCTGTCTTGTCAACATGGCAGTGCTTTTCACAAACCACTCCAGTGAACAGTCGTCTTTCTCAATGCCTAAGCCTGTCCCAGGGTATTGAGAGAGAGTGGGGTATAAACTATTTTCCTCCACACACTTCCCCAGAGGACCCCTGCGTCTTGCTCACATGGCCTGGGGCGAGGAGGTTTGGGAGGGAGGTGAGCCATCACTGCTGATGTGTGCTTTGCGTACGGAAACTAGGCTGAACTGTGCTTAAGAAAAATGATAGATTTCCAGTTTTGTGTGTGAGTATGTACAAAAATTCCATTATCTCTAAACCACAGGAACCAGAACCACATCTGGCAAAGGAAATAAAGCTGGAGACGCAAGGAAAGAATAGATTAGGAGAAGCCTTGAAAGCAGGCCGCTGCATTTAGATTTGATGTGGTGGGAAATAAAGAGCCCTCGGGGGTTTCTGAGCAAGGGAGTGATGTGATGAAAACAGTGATTAAGGAAGATGAAATGCAAGCGGGACAAATTAAAGGGCGGGACTAGGATCTGACAGGAGGCAGTCACCTGGGTGCTGGGAGACAGACAGTGAGAGGGAAAGCCAGGGGATTAGGAAAGGCAGCCGTGATTCTCCATGAATGAACAGACACCATCCTGAAGTCACTTTACTACCAAGTTACCACCAGCTCTTTATGCTCTTACCCTATTTGGAAAGGCAAAAATAAACCCACGAGGAGTTGAGTGTTTTCATTAAAATGATAATAAAATTTCATCTCTGTGAATGTAATGGTTTAAATGTATGTGCACCCTGCTGAGTAAATGGGCTTCACCGTGAGCCAGCGGAACAGTTAGCAGGCAGAAATGGAACTCAGAGAAATTGATATTAGAGCTCCATTCACAGAATAAACAAATACGGCTAAAACAAAGCAGTTTTTTACAGAGAAAGATAAACATCATATGATATCACTTATATGTGGAATCTAAAAACATATAATACAAATAAACTTATTTACAAACCAGAAACAGACTGAGACACAGGAAACACATTTATGATTACCAAAGAGGGAAGGGGTAGGAGCAGGAGGGATAAAGAGGAGTTTGGGAATAAGAGATGCACACAACTATATATAAAACAGGTAAATAACAAAGTCATACTATATAGCACAGGAAACTACATTTGATATCTTGTGATAACCTATAATGGAAAGAATCTGAAAAAGGATATATATAATATACAACGCTTTTGAATTTTGAAGCTGGAGAAGACTCTTAAAAGTCCCTTGGACAACAAGGAGATCAAATTAGTCAATCCTAAAAGAAATCAATTCTGAATATTCATTGGAAGGACTGATGCTAATACTTTGGCCACCTGATGCAAAGAGTAGACACATTGGAAAAGACCCTGATGCTAGGAAGCATTAAAGGCAAAAGGAGAAGCAGGCAGCAGAGGGTGAGATGGTTAGATAGCACTGACTCAAGGCATATGAATTTGAGCAAACTGTGGGAGATAGCAAAGGACAGGGTGTGTTGCAGTCCATGGAGTCACAAAGAGTCGGACATGACTTAGTGACTGAACAACAATATATATTTTTATATATAAAACTAAATCACTTTGCCGTACACCTGAAACTAATACAACACTGTAAATAAACAATACTACAATAGAAAAATCCTTTAAAACAGCCTCTTCTGGATGTAGCCCATAGAACAGAGTACACTTGGCTGTCCCGCAGGGGCAGTCCCAGCCAAAAGTGCACCGAACTTATTGCCCTACAGTACTCTGAAAGCATCCTTTCCAAGTCATATTCCACAGTGTTAGAAATCCATAAAGAACTTGGGTTAACCAACACTTTTTGCCAATGCCCTATGCCCTAAGTCATCACGTGCTCTAGTACTGGCTGCAGTTTTAAAGGGTCTAGAGATGCAAACGTTCTTTTCATTCAAGTTTACATCTGGAAAGAGACTTGAGAACATCTAAACCCAAAGTTTCAGAATATTTTTGAGCTGCACACAATGGAAATACAATGGATAAATATTGAAATGGGCTCCTTGGGTTGGGACCGTGGTAAAAGGCCCCAAATTCCACCTCCTCATTCTCCTCCTTTTGCTCCTCTAAACCCCCCCTCCCCCTACAGCTTACACACATTAGAACAGAACCTGAAGCCCTCCTCAGGACTTTGGGACTGAAGGGAAAGTAGTCTGCAAAACACTGAAGAATCTAGTATTTTTGTTTTATTTTGACTTCTTGTGACAGATGAAAAAATTGAAACCCAGAAAGCTAAAATGGAATTTCCATTTCCAGCCACTAAATAACTCAAAAAGCTGCCGCTTAGAAACCCCAAGAATGCTGGCTATATGCAAATATCCCTTTAAACACATCAAATGAACTCACAAAGGCATAAACTCCTCAATTTGAAAATGGGTATAACCTGTGACCCGGCAATTTCATGGCCAAGTATGTGCCCAGAACAGTGTGGAGATGCACTACTGGGCCATGGAATCACTTTAGTAAATTGCAAATGGCCTATTTTTTTGGTATGTGAAATAGACTAAATCAAACTAGATCATAGCTGAATAGACAACAAGAGTGTTATTTTGAGGAACTTTTTTCCACATACAATGTGTACACAGATACACAGAAATGTACACTTGTATGTTTTGGGTTTCCATGTAAAGTGTATGTTTTACTGTGAATATAGACAGAACATTTTTGAGAAGCTTTTGTATGTTAGTACAGAAAATGAACAAGAACACTGGTCAAAGCATTGCTCACCATAGTGCAAAATTAGAAACAATCTAATTACTCAACAGGAGAATAGAGATAGATAGATAAATAGGTAGACTGATGTCTATTCACCAATCATTAGAATACATACTAGTTAAAATGAATGGACCAGAGATTTGTTGCTGAAAGCTAATGCTAAATTCATTAAAAAAGCAAGTTGAAGAATGATATGTAGATAAAGTTTTAAGTTTTAAAACATGCAAAACAAAGAGTACCCACTGTTGAAAGGTACATGTGTATACAGAAGAAGTACGAAAGATGGAAATTCAGGACAGTGTTAATCTCTGGGGTGGGAGGAAGGGAATCAGGGGTAAAGGAGAAATCCACAGGTCTGAAATGAACTCATCCCAACGTTGGGGTTGCTTAGAACTCGACAGCGCACACAGTTTTGTTATTGTATTCTCCCTATTTTTTGTTGTTGATTAAAAAATATTTTGTAAGTCACAGATACTTACCTGAGACCAGATTGCTGACTGGTGGGATCACCTGGAAGAAAGCTAGGCAGGACGCTGAATCTGATTTCCGAGTCAGTCCTCTTTCCCATGGCTCCCAATTCAGGATCTGTTTGCAAATGAAAGATTGGCATCATTTTGGTGTGAATCTTAGCAACTTATTTTTACCTGGGAGATACTGTTCCCTACAGTCCACCAAGGCCACATTTGCTCTGACTAGAAATAGCACAAAGCACACTTGCTCTGTGAGGCTGAGCTGTTGCTTCACAGCTTGTCACTTGGCTCTGTTTTCCAACTTCGCTCATGCATTGAAACAAAACACTAAGCCACTGAAAGGTCGGTAGAAAGATGATCTAAACATGCAGAAAGTATAAGCAAAAAGAGAAAGAAAAGCAGAGCAGAGGGAAGACTCAGCTGCATGGGAGATCTAGACAAAGTCAGGGGTCACCACCAAATCAAAATCAGAATACTGCTAAAGAGCCATAAAACACACAGGGAGGGTTATTTTAGAAGACGGAAAGAACTTGAAATAATAGCATCTCATACCTTTCACAATCTAATACACAATCTCATGGGAGGGGGTTTATTAACATTTTTTCTAGTCTGTTTTAAGACAAAAACAACACAACAAATGATACCTTAGCAATGGCTGGCAGAGATTTATTATGCTTCAGAAAAGTTCACGGCAGTGGTTTTTATCATTGGGTCCTTTATGCTCTTCAAGTTACATAAGAGGCTCTTTCTTCTTTTTCTTCTCTAAACATAACTTCTGGGTCAGCTTTAGCTTTTCGAGTGCATAAGCCAGAGCTTTCTGCTGTTCAAAAAGAAGATAACTCTTGCAGTAGAGTGCCAGGAATACATCTTACTCTGGAGTCAAGCATTAAACTGTATGGGAATATGTTTTTAGACGCTTCTCACCCTGGAATGCCTATCCATTGTCATGAGCTAAGAAAGTATTCTTTTCAAGCCTTCCCTGGCAGTCCAGCGGCTAAGATTCCACACTCCCAATGCAGGGGGTCTGGGTTTGATCCCTGTACCACAACTAAAGGTCCCCCATGGCACATTTAAAATTTTGAGCAGCCAAACAGCTAAATAAATTTTTTTTTAAAGAGAGAGAGAGAAATTGCTCTCTTCATACTGCTGGAGAAAACTCAGACCTGTGACAGAATTCCTTCTGTTGTCCTGAAAGCAAATGTAACAACTAACATTTTCTCAACATTTACTCTTCTAAATACTTGACCTCATTTAGTCATCACCACCTTCTCAGGAAGACACTACTGCTACCCCATTTTGTAGATAAGAAAACTGAGATATCGGAAGGTTAAGTATAATAATATCCTTCAGGTCACCCAGAAGAAGTGGTAGCGCCGGGATTTGAACCCAGCCAGTTGGTTCTAATAGCTGGGGCTTCTATGCGCCACTCTGTCCAGGAGATGGTATTTAAAATAAATGGAGGTGGTTATTGAAATGACAGCACCAGGTTCTGTTACAGCCAGGAGCCTCTGCTTCAGATATAGGAACTTTAAGAGGGAAGTATTTACACACTAGTGAAGGTGACCTCAGAATCCTTTCATTACGCTTGTAGCAACCCAGAACATTGGCCTTGGGGCTCCTGTGTATTCTACCCCATCTAAGCTATGGCTAATTTCTGTTATGTTCCTCAATCCCCAGAGGATGAAAGTAGTGATCGATTTGGAAATGATATTAGATAAAAGTCAGAAGGCTTAAGCTTGAGTTCAGTATTGCCACTTACTAACTAAATGGATGCATTTTCCTCATCTGTGAAATGAGAAAAAGAATGCTTGCTATATAGGGTAGTGAGAGTGGAACCAGACAGAGGCAAGGAGAACTGTGATCGTATACTTTCACATTGTTGACCCAGGAATTTTTTTCCCTTTGTTCCATAAGTCAAAACAAAACAACAAAATGATGTAAACATCTGTGAAAGACCCATGTGGATACCCAAAAACTTTCTATTGTAAAATTAATGTTAACTTTGGTTAAGTCATTTTTCCTTTTTATTTTTCATTTCTTAAGAAGAGGGATATCGATCACTGAAGTCTCTCCCAACTTTGATATTTTGTAATCCATTTCATCCTAGATCTAGGAGAAGGAAGCCAGGTTTTTACTTATTTTTAAAATTAATTAATTTATTTTCAATGAAACAATGATGAATATTTTTAATTATAAAAGGCATAATTTTAGAAAGAATATAGACATCTTACACCATTAGACACCTTAACAGCAAAGAAACAAAGATACATAGAGCAAAACTCAGAAGAAATATAAGGCAGAAGAAAAATATATAATCATAGACATACTAACATTTCTCTGAGAATATTTTATCAAGTGCAGAAAAAATAAGAATAGGAGCATCGTGAATGATGTCATTAACAATTTAAATATAATAGATTTATATTTAATTAATTTATATAATCATATCCTACACAAATATATATAAAATTTTTTATCTCACACCTTGTTATTAGAAAATAATGAGCCAGGGCTTTCAAATGGTAATTTGGCTACTTGTAGTCCACCTTACCTCCTAAAGTGAACACACGCCTAACATCTAACCAGTCATATAGGATCCATGAGAAAATCTGACAGCTCTAATAATTAACTGCCCCCAAGTTCAAGTGTTAAGGAGAGTTGAATTCTATACCAGAACTAGGTGGCTATCTGGTTCAGCTGGCAACCTGCCAGAAGTAGGGGTGGTGGCATTCCAACACTTTTGTTCTGGGTCATGCCAGACATGTAAGAAATGCCAGACAGGATGACCTTGGAGGGTGCTTCAAGCCCTACGATCTCATGTGACTGCCTCACTGATAAGTATCACTTGAAAATGATGTTGGGTATGACCAGCTGTAGCAAGCTGGGAGCCAGAGCCAGGTCTTTCCACAGAGAGACACGTCAAATGTGGCCAGTATAACTCGAGGAAGTGACTGGAACGTGGTCTTGAAGCAGCTGCACGCCAGCTGAATGGTCTGCCAGACCCTCCAGTGGAGGGCCCATCCATTCCAGAGGAAGCAAGGTCCCCAGGGAGCCTATGTGCTGCGCTGAAAACAATGGTCCACTCACCAAGGGTTTTCTCAAGAACAAATCAAGAGGTATTGGGTCTGGTGTCAGTGTGACACTCATGATCAGTCATTACCCAGGCTCCCCGCCCCCAGCCATCCCATCCCGCCTGAAGCAGATGCTGGGAACAGTCATCCAATCAGCAGCCTTGAGATCCATCACAATGCCCATGAGCTGAGTGGCGGGAACGGTCACAACGAGATAAGCATGGGTGGCCTCCCGAATCACCGTGCACTGGACACCCATTAATAATTCAGTCTGTGTGTCCAGCCCACTATGCTCACCCTGCCAAGGGCCTCTGCACTAGCTATTCCCTTCAGAAAATCATGGTCGGTCCCCGGGTCTCATACAGCAGGCACCTTTATGCAATTCAAGTTTTATTTCCAGTGTTAACTTTCTTAAGTCTTCCACACTCACACCCTCCCAGACTCTCTATCACAACACTCTGTTTTATATTTCATATAGCACTTCTCAGTACTTGGAATGATCCTGTTCCTTTACCTTTCTGGTTTATTATCTATTTCCCCTTTAGAATGTTAATTTAATGAGAACCCAAATCTCCTCACTCTTCTCCAATCTATTCCCAACATGGAGAAAAATATCTAGCAGATAATAAGGGATTGATAAAAAATTAGTAAAACTAATGTATGAGTTAATGAGTTAATTCTCTCTAGGACAGGTGTGTCCCAGTGTCAAGAGGGCTTCCCTCACTGTGCTCTGCCACGGTAGTAAGATTTCAAGGCTCCAGGGGAGATTCCGTAGACACCTCTAAGTATGCCCCCATTTCCTGAGCTATCTCTGTCTTTTCCCCCATTAAAGCTCTGAGAATCACTCTTTGACCTGTAGAAACTAGCTCCCAACATCTATATTTATCCTATATAACTTTTCACTTAGGAATGATTTAGGTTGCAAGTAACAACAATAACAACAACCTATTATAGCGCACTGCAATGACAACAAATGAATCGTTTTCTCAAGAACCAATCAAGAGGTATTGGGTCTGGTGTCAGTGTGACAGCTCTATTATATAGACACCTTGGCTTTCTCTCCTTTAAACCCCCTACTCCTAGTATACCCCTTCCATCTGGTGCACTAGGCATCATGTCTGAACTCCAAAGAAGGGGAAAAACAAAGGGAGAAAAAACCATGCCATGTGAATTTGTTGTTCCTTCTTACTGGGAAAACAAAAGCTCTCTCAGAATCCATATCCAGCCCTTTTCTATTTACATCTCCTGCCCTAGTTTTGGGTCTCAAGGCCATCTGCAGACCAGTTCCTGACACAGGGCAATGAGATCACAGTGACTGGTTTAGACTGTCACACCGTATCTCCTGGGGCTGGAGAAGGGACCCATTTTCTATGAGATCAAGATGTTGCCACATGCTCCTGAACCAACAGATACATCATAACTAAATGGCCTTAGAGTGGACATTTCACCCAAAATTGGAGCTGAGAGTCTGGGGAACTGAGAGTGGAAAGCAGACCCCTTGGCCATCATGCTTCTGAACTTTCTGAAGATTTGACTCTTCCAAGTGTTTAAATTCCATCATATGCTCAAATATCTACCCACTATATTCTCTTTTTTCCTTAACCTGGCTCAAAGATTGTTTCTGTTATTCAACACCAAAGGGTCTTTGTTACAGGAGCATCTAAACCCCCAGCATCCAGCAAGGCCAATCAGGAGGAATGGTTGCTTCAGGGTGTCAGACATTCCACTCCTATCCCCCTCAGGAAAGGCAGCCCTTTGGACCAAATGCTCTGCTCCCCTCAAGGTGATCCACATGCTTAGACATTATGTCATCAGCCTGACAACTTCCTCCTCTTCACCTTCAGACTATATTTGCGAAGGTCCCCAGTAGACAGGGAGGCTTGCTGGGTACTAAAGGCCTGCCTCGTGACAGAGGGATGGGGTTTGTGCAATAACACCCATGCTAACTGGTGGAGATGCCACATCTCACATCTATGGTATCAGACTTTCTGATTATGAGCCCAGTACTTTCTTTTAAGCTATCTGATTATCCAGGACATGGACACACACACACACACTCACACACACTCTCACTCTCTCTCTCCCCCCCTTTCTCTCACATGTGGTTGTGTTAGTCACTCAGTTGTGTCTGACTCTTTGCAACCCCATGGGCTGTTGCCTGCCAGGCTCCTCTGTCCATGGGATTTTTCAGGCAAGAATACTGGAGTAAGTAGCCATTCTCTTCTCCAGGGGTTTTTCCCAAACCAGGAATTAAACCGAAGTCTCCTGCATTGTAGATGGATTCTTTACCATCTGAGCTATCAGGGAAGCCATACATACGTCCACCCCCCACAGTTAAGAAAGATCTTCATGAGTGAAAAACCTGGCTAGGCTATTTTAGTACTCCATCTCTGCTAATCAGCCACAAGGAATATTTCGCAGAGATTACAAGCATTGTGAGTCACTCAAGTATCCAGAGAGAGAGAGAGAGATCTCTGCAGCTCTCTTGCTATATTACCTATAAGCTTGATCTAAGTTCTTTTATTTTTTGCCACACCACACAGCATGTGGGATCTTAGTTCACCAACCAGGGATCGAACTCCTGTCCCCTACATTGGAAGCACAGAGTCTTCACCACTGAACCACCAGGGAAGTCCCACCAAATTCTTTTCCAGTGTATATATTTCTTTGACTTAAGTAAGTTTTGTACAAGATTTCTCAAAATGTGCTGCTTACAACATACAGGTTTACATGAACAAATGGTTCCCTGCTCAGAAGACTTTGGAAATACCTGACTAAAGGAAGCTCAGCGCTGCTTCTTGCAAGATGCTGCCAAGCCTTCAATATTCCAATATACACCATGAACAGCTAAAAGAGGGATGCAGTGCGTGGCATCTTCCAGATTTCTTTAACCACTAAAATTTCTTCCTTGGTGTATACCGAAAGGCTGGTGATACAATAGATACGCTTTGGTAAACTGCTAGAAGGGAGTACAGAGGGCAAATCCTAGAAACGAACACCTCTTTGGCTCAGAGGGTAAAGAAGCCACCTGTAATGTGAGAGGGTTCAGTCCCTGGGTTGGGAAGTTCATCTGGAGAAAGGAATGGCTACCTACTCCAGTATAATTACCTGGAGAATTCCATGGACAGAGGAGCCTGGCGGGCTACAGTCCATGGGGTCACAAACAGTCAGACACTACTAAGCAACTAACACTTTCACTGCAGTACCTCTTTTAAATACCAAGAGGCATAGTTTAAGAGCTGGTGAAGTAGGCCATGTGTAGGTTTACGTGTAGCCCTATTGGATGTCAGTAGATAGTTAGAAATGCCACTTCATCTGCTGTTCCCAAGTTCTACATCACAGCAGCCATCCTGGGCGGAAAGTCTGAGAGAGCGTGTACTTGTCTTCTTGGGCTGAACATGTTAATGTTATGATCAGAGGATCATCAGGTTTTCCTCCTTCAAAATGACGATGTGAGAACAGGAAGACTGTGGTTGTCACCAAAGAGTCCAACACCCCATTATTTTTTTTCCTGTTCCGATCTTAAATCAAAGCAGTTTTCATTAATGCAAGGATAAGTAAACCACACTGACCTTGGTGACATGATATATGAACTAAAAACTTCTAAAACAAATTTGTCTTATTTAAATCCACCTTTTCTAAAAGACCGCTTGGTATAATCTAACAAAAATAACCTGTCTACCAATGTGCAAATATTTTGCTAAGATATCTGGTGCCACTTGGGCTGCTTTATAACCATCACAGGCTTTAAGCATCCCTACACTGACAAAATGATTTTCGGAGAATTAAATAGCAGGATTGGCAATTGTTCTGCCAAAGCTTTATCCATGAGACATCTAGAAGGAAAACTTACTTCCCTGGAAGCCTTTTGCAGGGACAGAGAGATCCAAATAAAGAGGAAAATAACTGCACAAATGCATTTATCAACACAATGCCATTTTATAAACTGCAATTTATAGAATAAGTATGGGAGAACCTAACACTCTAAGGTTCAATAATTTCAGTGATGTAATACAAGTCTCATTACTTATCTTTATCCCCAAGATGACTATTTTCAGGCTTTATTAATAAGGATCCTTACTATTTGAAATTTACTTTGACCTTATATTTCATCTAAATTGAATGATTTGAAATGTCTGAGAAAATACAAGGTTTCAATCACATCTCTGTACCCTACCTCTGTGAAAAACAAAATGGTTTTCTTTGCATCCATGGGAACAAGAATATTAAATGGCGCATGGTGTAGCCATTACCACGGCTACTTTAGGTGCGTGAAAAATACCTAACAAAGACATCAAAAGATCAAGATTCAAGTCTGTCTTTAGACAGCTATTGTAATAAGTTGAACTATATCTCTCCACCAAATTCATAACTTGGAATCCTAAGCCCTAGTACCTTAAAATTGGACTTTCTTTCTGAGATAGGGTCTTTATAGAGACAATCAAATTAAAATGAGGTCATGAAGGTGGGCCTTCATCCAGTATGAATGGTGGACTTCTAAGAGGAGGAAATTTGGACACAGACACACATAGTGGGAATGTGGTGAGAACAGAAGATGGCCACTGATAAGCCAAAGAGAGGAAGTCTGGAATAGGTCCTTCCCTCACCGTCATCAGAAGAAACCACCCCTGCCAACACCTTGGCTTTGGATTTCTAGCCTCCAGCACTGGGAGAATACAGAAAATACACGTCTGTTGTTTAGTCCAGTCAGTTGTGGGTACAGTGTGACAGAGCCCCTGCAAATGAATACGGCTGTGTTCTTAGCCAAGTCTTCTAATATTTCTGTCTCAGTTGCCTCATCTATAGCATTAGGAGGTAGATGAGCTTTGAAACTGCTGTATCTCCAATAGCTAATGATCAAGGATGAAGGAAATGGCAACCCACTCCAATATTCTTGCCTAGGAAATCCCATGGACAAAGGAGTCTGGCAGGCTACAGTCCATGGGGTTGCAAAGAGTCAGACACAACTGAGTGACTAACACTTTCACTTTCAAGAATGGACATAGACTGTCATCAGTTCTTCTGAGATGTAAACATGCACCATCTTCTGAGAAAAGCTCTTCCTCTTGTCTATAGATCAGCGGATTACAGACAAACTGAGATCATCTTTGATAACCCTGTCTGGTCATCCTAAGTCTTATTTAGGTAATGACACTGGGAAGCAAAATAAGGAAGAAAGGAGGATCAAAGTTAACTCTGATTTTTGAAAGGCTAAGCAGGAAAATGCAATGGCACCCCACTCCAGTACTCTTGCCTGGAAAATCCCATGGACGGAGGAGCCTGGTAGGCTGCAGTCCATGGGGTAGCTGAGTCGGGCACGACTGAGCGACTTTACTTTTTCATTTCACTTTCATGCATGGAGAAGGAAATGGCAACCCACTCCAGTGTTCTTGCCTGGAGAATCCTAGAGACAGAGAAGCCTAGTGGGCTGCCATCTATGGGGTTGCACAGAGTCGGACACAACTGATGCAACTTAGCAGCAGCAGCAGAAAACTTATAAGCTTATATCTTCAAGAAATTCATCATTTGTTAGATAATTAGCGGGAAGCTGTTGTATAATGAAGGGAGCTCAACTCAGTGCTCTGTGATAACCTAGATGGATGGGATGGGGAGTGGGAGGGAGGTTCAAGAAAGAGTGGATTTATGTATACTTATGGCTGATTCTGCCCTTATGGCAGAAAGTGAAGAGGAACAAAAGAGCCTTTTGATGAAGGTGAAAGAGGAGAGTGAAAAAGTTGGCTTAAAACTCAACATTCAAAAAACTGAGATCATGGCATCTGATCCCATCACTTCATGGCATACAGATGGGGAAACAATGGAAACAGTGAAAGATTTTATTTTCTTGGGCTTGAAAATCACTGCGGACAGTGATTGCAGCCATGAAATTAAAAGATGCTTGCTCCTTGAAAAAAGCTATGACAAACCTAGACAGCGTAATAAAAGGCAGAGAGATTACTTTGCCAACAATTTGTCTGTCAAGTCAATGCTATGGTTTTTCCAGTAGTCATGTATGGATATAAGAGTTAGACCATAAAGAAGGCTGAGCACATGGTATTTTTCACAGAACTAGAACAAATAATTTCAAGATTTGTATGGAAATACAAAAAACCTCGAATAGCCAAAGCAATCTTGAGAAAGAAGAATGGAACTGGAGGAATCAACTTGCCTGACTTCAGGATCTACTACAAAGCCATAGTCATTACGATAGTATGGTACTGGCACAAAGACAGAAATATAGATCAATGGAACAAAATAGAAAGCCCAGAGATAAATCCACACACATATGGACACCTTATCTTCCACAAAGGAGGCAAGAATATACAATGGAGTAAAGACAATCTCTTTAACAAGTAGTGCTGGGAAAACTGGTCGATCACTTTCTAACACCACACACAAAAATAAACTCAAAATGGATTAAAGATCTAAACGTAAGACCAGAAACTATAAAACTCCTAGAGGAGAACATAGGCAAAACACTGTCCGATGTAAATCACAGCAGGATCCTCTATGATCCACCTCCCAGAATACTGGAAATAAAAGCAAAAATAAACAAATGGGATCTAATTAAAATTAAAAGCTTTTGCACAACAAAGGAAACTATAAGTAAGGTGAAAAGACAGCCTTCTGAATGGGAGAATATAATAGCAAATGAAGCAACTGACAAACAACTAATCTCAAAAATATACAAGCAACTTATGCAGCTCAACTCCAGAAAAATAAACGACCCAATCAAAAAATGGGCCAAAGAACTAAATAGGCATTTCTCCAAAGAAGACATATGGATGGCTAACAAATACATGAAAAGATGCTCAACATCACTCATTATCAGAGAAATGTAAATCAAGACCACAATGAGGTACCATTTCACACCAGTCAGAATGGCTGTGATCCAAAAGTCTACAAGCAATAAACGCTGGATAGGGTGTGGAGAAAAGGGAACCCTCCTACACTGTTGGTGGGAATGCAAACTAGTACAGCCACTATGGAGAACAGTGTGGAGATTCCTTTAAAAATTGCAAATAGAGCTGCCTTATGACCCAGCAATCCCACCGCTGGGCATACACACCGAGGAAACCAGAATCAAAAGAGACACATGTACCCCAATGTTCATCGCAGCACTGTTTATAATAGCCAGGACATGGAAACAACCTAGATGTCCATCAGCAGATGAATGGATAAGAAAGCTGTGGTACATATACACAATGGAGTGTTACTCGGCCATTAAAAAGAATACATTTGAATCAGTTCTAATGAGATGGATAAAATTGGAGCCAATTATACAGAGTGAAGTAAGCCAGAAAGAAAAACACCAATACAGTATACTGACACATATATACAGAATTTAGAAAGATGGTAATGATGACCCTGTATGCGAGACAGCAAAAGAGACACAGATGTATAGAACGGACTTTTGGACTCTGAGGGAGAGGGAGAGGGTGGGATGATTTGGGAGAATGGCACTGAAACATGTATACTACCATGTAAGAAACGAAGTGCCAGTCTATGTTCGATACAGGATACAGGATGCTTGGGGCTGGTGCATGGGGATGATCCAGAGAGATGATATGGGGTGGGAGGTGGGAGAGGGATTCAGGATTGGGAGCTTGTATACACCCATGGTGGATTCATGTCAATGAATGGCAAAACCAATACAGTATTGTAAAGTAAAATAAAGTAAAAATTAAAAAAAATTGAGAAAGGAAAAAAAATAAAAATAAAAGTCATGGGAAATATTAAAAAAAAAAAGAAGGCTGAGCACACACACACAAAAAATTGATGTTTTTGAACTATGGTGTTGGAGAAGACTCTTGAGAGTCCTTTGGACTGCAAGATCAAACCAGTCCATCCTAAATGATATCAACCCTGAATATTCACTGGAAGGACTGATGCTGAAGCTAAAGCTCCAATACTTTGGCCATCTGATGTGAAGAGCAGACTCACTGGAAAAGACCCTGATGTTGGGAAAGATTGGAGACAAGAGGAGAAAGGGACAACAGAGGATGAGGTGGTTGGATGGCATCAACAACTCAATGGACATGAGTTTGAGCAAGCTCTGAGAGATGGTGAAGGACAGAGAAGACTGGTGTGCTGCAGTTCATGGGGTTGCAAAGAGTCAGACATGACTGGGGGACTGAACAACAACGACAATGGCTGATTTACATCAGAAGAAACCAACAGAACACTGTGAAGCAATTATCCTCCAGTTGAAAACAAATTAGTAAAAGAAATTCATCATTTGAAAAAACTGGCTTATAACAGATTCAAAGAAGGTGCTGTGGTGGGTTCAGATGAAAAGATCAGTAATAAATGTAAATCTCATGACATGGCTCCCTATGTTAGAACCTGTGTGGAGTAAACAAAAATGCACACATTTTGTGCTGTTTTTACAACTCATTTCTGGTGTTCTTTCTTCATTTCCCCCACCTCTCACTCCATGTTTATTATGAAAGAAAAGATGTTTCAGGCATAACTGTTGAACTTCTGGGTGCTACTATCCTATTCCATCTCAGCAAAAAAGAAACAGCTAATAATAATGAATCTGTGCAACCTTATCAACCTCTCATCAGCCTGTATCATCTTGGTATAAATCCCAGGCTATTAATGCACCTTCAAAGCCTAGAATACAGTTTAATGCCAGAATCACAGTTGGTAAGAAGAGCATTTTGGCAACTGAAATTGCAATTCTAAATGCTATAAAACAGAACTGATGTCCTAGTTACCCTTCGCTTTACCTTGCTGAATGTACACTCTCCTGCCAAAGAAAATATGAAGATAAGCATTCTATTCTATGCGATGATCTTATCATTGCTAAGAAGCAATCATAGGGTGACCTTCTTAAGAAGCAACTGTCTAAATTACACGAAATAGTAGCATCAACAATATCAAAACAAAAATCAACACACTTAGCCAACATCAATCTCACAATTAAATGGACAGTGCTTGTAATTAGTTGGGGTTCCGATAAGATGGAATACTCGAATCAGAATAATTCAAAGGCTTCTGTACTAAGGAACTTTTACAAAAGTGTACTCAGGGTAAAGTAAAACCACAAGGGACTTTGGGCAATAATCAGGGTTGGGGGCTGAGCCACTGTTGCCAACTCTAGGCATAAGGGGACAAGGAGGAGGGGTTGGGTTGGCAGCACCCGGAGAAAGAAAGTCATGTAGAGAAGATTGTCATGAAGAGAGGAGTGGTTTTCCATCTAGGGACACTTCCAAGGTGTCCCCAACAAGACAGGAGTAAGGAGGACACTGTGCAAGGTGTCCCCGACAAGACAGGAGAAAGGAGGATAAATACCCTGACTTCCTCCTCCTCCTTTCAGTGTTCTGCCAGGGCCCCTACTGATCAAATCCAACCAGAGACAGAACAGGGGGCCCACTGAAGAGGTCTGCCAAGAGTCAGCCTCTGATGGTCAGGGTGAGAAGATCTGGAGGGACAATTGGGTGATGCACCGCAGGGTGCTTCCTAACCCAACGCACTGACAGAAATACTTATAAATTCCATAAGAGCAGAAATGTCTCTTCTTGTTCACCATTTTATCCCCAACTATATCGCTCCAGTATTCCTGCATGAAAAACCCCATGGACAGAGGAGCCTGGCTGGCTGTGGTCCGTGGGGTTGCAAACAGTCAGACATGACTGAATCGACTAAGCACGGCATATCATTCCAACTCCTATTTTCCAATTCTCTGACAGCAACTGGGTGTCTAATAATTAAGTTCAATGTGACATTAATTACCCAGAGTTAGCACAGACCCCACCAGTTAAGGGCTCAGTACCATTTTAGACACCAGCCACAAATGGGGTCCCCAGACAACTTTCACTTCTGCCTGCTGCTGCTGCTGCTAAGTCGCTTCAGTTGTGTCCAACTCTGTGTGACCCCAGAGACGGCAGCCCACCAGGCTCCCCTGTCCCTGGGATTCTCCAGGCAAGAATACTGGAGTGGGTTGCCATTTCCTTTTCCAATGCATGAAAGTGAAAAGTGAAAGTGAAGTCACTGAGTCGTGACCAACTCCCAGTGACCCCATGGACTGCAACCCACCAGGCTCCTCCATCCATGGGATTTTCCAGGGAAGCCTAGCCAACTATAAATATGGAGGTTCCCACAACCCCACTCAGGTTCAGTAATTTGCCAGAGTAACTCCCAGCTCAGGGAAGCTCTCTACTTTCTATTACAGCTTTATTGTAAAGAATACAACTCAGGAATAGCCAAATGGAAGAGTTGCATAGGGAAGGTATGGGGGTAAGTAGGGCACAGGGCTTCCATGCTCTTTTTGAGTGTACCACCTTCCCAGCACATCAATGTGTTCCCAATCTGGAAGCGTCGTGGCATAGGCATGATTTACTAAATTTCAAGCCACTGGTACTTGAATTCAGTCTCCATTCCCTCTCTCCTCCCCAGAGGTCAGAGGTGGGACTGAAGGGTTCTATCCCTATAATCACATAGATTTTTCCTCTGGGACCAGCCCCCATCCTGAAGCTGTCTAAATACCCCATCTTTAGTCACCTCATTAGAATACAGAAGACACTCCTATCAGTGGAAATTCCAAGGAATTTAGCATGCCACGAACCAGGAAAAAGGCCAAATCTATTTTTTTCTTAATCATGCCACACCAGCATGTTGTATCACCATGTCTGGCACGTAACAGACACTGTATTTGTTACTGAATGATGCAGTCTCCACTGTGTTAGTCTACAGTTCTTTCTCTTTTCCTTCTGGGTTTTTGAAAGATTACTAAAATGTTTAAGCCCAAACTATACATGCCTTTAAGCTTCTCCTTCCCCTCTAGGCAGATAATCTAGAGAAGACAAACCCTGAGTGGCTTCTAGAACCCCAGGGCACTCCACACCTCTAACACCCAAAGCATAGGGAGGCTCAAAGGAGACACAGATATATTTTAGAGATGGAATCTAAACTGTTGACAAACAATCTGCTCCAGTCTCTTCAGGGTTGTATGTCTTTTTATCACCTTCACTACCAAGAGATTCTGTGGCACTAAATAGACGTAGGAAGCTAGGGCTAGACCTTTGTGGGGTGGTAAGCTATTTTTGTTGATATAAGGTATCATACAACATGTCACCAAAAGAACTTTATTTTGTTCTGGATCGTTTCCCAATGATATGAGTCCCACCTTGCGCTTTTAAAAAATCCCAAGGTGACCAACATTTTACATGTCAGGGGAAAATGGATCTCTATCAGGAGAAAATCTGAGATTAGGGATGAAGAAAATGCAGAATGGAGTAGGGATAGTCTAAATCCATTAACAGAAAAAAAAACAAAACAAAAAAAAATCACTGAAAAACAAACAGATCTATTCAAAGCTGATATGACTTGAAAATACGGTACAAAATCTCAGTTTAAATGAGGTTTGGGGGAGGCGCATTTCCATCGGATGGAAGGACATTTTCCATTCATCAGCAGCCCTAGCTATTAAACTGATAGACTGTAAGTTTCCTCTATAGCAATAGCCTTTTTAATAATAACATAAATGAGCCAAGCTCTATGACCAAACTTTGACGTCTCAACCTAAACAGTTATCCAAAGGCTTGATCAGGTCCTGATCAAGAATATGTTTAACCTGCTCACACATTCCTGGCCCATCTTTCTGTGGAAAGGGGCTCCTAAATTTCTTCAGCTGAGTGTGGTCTCTAGCCACTGCATGCTCTGCACATGTGATGCCCCCTTTGATCACCAGGACACACTATCATCACTTCAGGCACGGATCAGAAAATGCATCTAAGGACAGACTGGGCTTCCCAGGTGTCTCTAGCAGTAAAGATCCTGCCTGCCAATGCTGGAGACATAAGAGACACTAGTTCCATCCCTGGGTCGTGAAGATCCCCTGGAGGAGAGCATGGCAACCCACTGCAGTATTCTTGCCTGGAGAATTCCATGGACAGAGGAGCCTAGCAGGCTACAATCCATGGGGTCACAAAGACTCAGACGTGACTCAAGTGATTTAGCATGCACATGCAGGAGCTTGCTAGACACACCTTATAGCGGAAAGAAATGCCTAAGGCAGTTGTTCTAAACCCAGTTGATTGTTCTAAATGACCTAGGGAGAAGGGAAGACAAGAATGGCCAGAGGGCCTTGGAAAGGAAGAGAGTGAGAGAGAACTGAGTGGGTATCTAGGCCCACCCAAGTACATGGAATCATATCTGGAGGTATCCTTTTTAAGACACATTAATCTACCCCCCCACCACCACACTCCATCATACAATGGAAGAGACAGACTAGTTTTCCTTTTCCTGTCTCTAAACAACACACTGGATTAGGTAGACTGGAATTACATAGGGAACTTTTTCGAAATAAGTTACATGAGTAAGATTCTGCTTACCTACTCACCCCGCCATTCTGAGGAACCTCATGTGCTGGCACCAGATAAATTTTGCAAGAGCTCTCTAGGTTATTTTGACCCTCTTCTCTTCTCTTCATCTTGCCCCAACCCCAGTTAAAAATCCACTAAACACTAGTTTCCTATTACACTCAGTTACCAGAAAGAAATGTATTTGGGTCACATATCTTAACTTCCTGCTAACATATCTTAATGGCATTAATATTTAACAATACACACTTGACTTAGATAAAAAATGCCTGATAAGTGTTATCTACTTGAATTTTACATTGTTATACCTTCTGGAAAATCAGTTTAAATCATCTAATAACCTTACTCAACATCCATTACATAGACCTTCACAAAATACCATGTCTGACAAGAGATAGTCCCCCTAGCAGAACATGTCTATGTCTTTCTAACAAACAGGTATAATGAGGTATTGCAAAGCATCTGCCCTGGTGCCTCAGCTGCTAGAAAACAAGCCTTTTTTTTTTAAGTAGTAACTAATACTGGTGAGGATCCTTAGAAATGGCTTGTAAGACAATGTTACTGATAGAATGTTCTGTGATAAGTGTGCTACACCTACCCTGTCCAATTCTACAGTTAATAGGTACATGTGACTTGTGAGCACTTTAAATTGTGACTAGTGTGACTGAGGAGTGAATTTTAAATATTATTTAATTTCAATTAATCCGATGCAAATAGCCGACTCACTGGAAAAGACCTTGATGCTGGGAAAAATTCAAGGCAAGAGCAGAAGAGGATGGCAGAGGATGAATGGTTGGATGGCATCACCGACTCAAAGGATATGAGTTTAAGCAAGCTCCAGAAGACAGTGAAGGACAGGGAAGTGGGGCATGCTGCACTCCATGGGGGTCACAAAGAGTTGGACACAACTGAGCAACTGAACAACAACAATATACATTTAAATAACTGCATGTGGCTATTGGAGAAGAAAATGGCAACCCACTCTAGTATTCTTGCCTGGAGAATCCCATGGACGGAGGAGCTTGGTGTGCTACAGTCCACGGGTTGCAAATAGTCAGACACGACTGAGCAACTTCACTTTCACTGCCTATACAGAGCCACATGGTTCCAAGACCACTTTTTATATTTAAGTAGGATGACACAAGAAAAAGAAATACAAAAAGGCAAAATGGTGTCTGAGGAGGCCTTACAAATAGCTGAGAAAAGAAAAGAATCTAAAGGCAAAGCAGAAAAGGAAAGATATACCCATTGAATGCAGAGTTCCAAAGAAAAGCAAGGAGAGATAAGAAAGCCTTCCTCAGTGATCAATGCAAAGAATAGAGGAAAACAATAGAATGGGAAAGACTTGAGATCTCTTAAAGAAAATTAGGGATACCAAAGGAACATTTCATGCAAAGATAGGCACAATAAAGGACAGAAATGGTATGGACCTAACAGAAGCAGAAGATATTAAGAAGAGGCAGCAAGAATACACAGAAGAACTATACAAAAAATATATTAATGACCCAGATAACCACAATGATGTGAGGACTCATCTAGAGCCAGACATCCTGGAATGCAAAGTCTAGGGCCTTAGGAATCATTACTATAAACAAATCTAGTGGAGGTGATGGAATTCCAGCTGAGCTATTTCAAATCCTAAAAGATGATGCAGTTAAAGTGCTGCACTCCATATGCCAGCAAATTTGGAAAACTCAGCAGTGGCCACAGGACTGTAAAAGGTCAGTTTTCATTTCAATCCCAAAGAAAGGTAATGCCAAAGAATGTCCAAACGACCGCACAATTACACTTATCTCACATGCTAGCAAAGTAATGCTCAAAATTCTCCAAGAGAGGCTTCAACTGTATGTGAACCAAGAACTTCCAGATGTACAAACTGGTTTTAGAAAGGGTAGAGGAACCAAAGATCAAATTACCAACATCTGTTGGATCATAGAAAAAGCAAAAGAGTTCCAGAAAAATCTACTGCTTTATTGCCTACGCCAAAGCCTTTGACTGTGTGGATCACAACAAACTGTGGAAAATTCTGAAAGAGATGGTAATTCCATCATCTTACCTGCCTCCTGAGAAATCTGTATGCAGGTCAAGAAGCAACAGTTAGAACCAGACATGGAACAATGGACTGGTTCCAAATTGGGAAAGAAGTATGTCAAGGCTGTATACTGTCACCCTGTTTATTTAACTTTTCTTGTGAAATGCCAGGCTGGATGAAGCACAAGCTGGAATCAAGACTGCAGGGAAAAATATAAATAACCTCAGATATGCAGATGACACCACTCTTATGGCAGAAAGCAAAGAGGAACTAAAGAACCTCTTGATGAAAGTGAAAGAGGAGAGTGAAAAAGTTGGCTTAAAACTCAACATTCAAAGAACAAAGAGCATGGTATCTACTCACATCATTTCATGGCATATAGATGGGGAAACAATGGAAACAGTGACAGACTTTATTTTCTTGGGCTCCAGAATCACTGCAGATGGTGACTGCAGCCATGGAATTAAAAGATGCTTGCTCCTTGGAAGAAATGCTAAGACAAACCTAAACAGCATATTAAAAAGCAGAAACATTACTTTGTCAATAAAGGTCCATCTAGTCAAAGCTACGATTTTTCCAGTAGTCATGTATGGATGTAATAGTTGGACCATAAAGAAAGCTGAGCACCAAAGAATTGATGCTTTTGAACTGTGGTGTTGGAGAAGACTCTTGAGAGTCCCTTGGACTGCAAGGAGATCAAACCAGTCAATCCCAAAGGAAATCAGTCCTGAATATTCATTGGAAGGACTGATGCTGAAGCTGAAGCTCCAATACCTGGCCACCTGATGTGCTGACTCATTTGAAAAGACCCGGATGCTGGGAAAGATTGAAGGCAGGAGGAGAAGGGGACAACAGAGGATGAGATGGTCAGATGGCATCACTGGCTCAATGGACATGAGTTTGAGCAAGCCTTGGGAGTTGGTGAAGGGAAGCCTGGTGTGCTGCAGTCCACGGACAGGGTCACAAAGAGTTGGACATGACTGAGTGACTGAACTGAACTGAACTGAAGATGCCTCAAAAGTCTTATAGTAGTTTCAACTTTGGTACAAATGCTATGTGTTAACTGTAAGCATCCTCAGCTTTTAGTAATATTATTCAAAAGGATTTCCAGGGTTGACTATAGGAACTTGCTTGCTCTTAACAGAAAGCAAGGTCAGGTCATATGCCTGATGCAGCCTGATCAAACTGTAAGTGCCTTCATGCCTGGGTTCTTATTACTGGATTGCTGGGAACCTATGGCAGAAGAGCAGACCTTCCTCTGAGTGGGACCACTGTAACCCCTCTGAATGGACAGTGTGGAAGTTTACTCTCTCCTCAGCTCAGACCCCTCCACTGTTCTAACCTCACATGGTAAAGAGAAGGCAGGAATTTGGCCTTGAGGCTTTCTTAATTCACACCTGGAAAGTGTGTTCCCTTTCTGATGAAAGGTCCAAAGGGTTGGCAGGGTCTCTCAACCTCAGCACAGTGACATTTTGAGCCCTGTGCTTCTGTGTTATGGGGACTGTCCTGTGTGTCTGAAGATGTTTAGGAGCATCCCTGGTCTCTACCCACTAGATGCCAGTAGTGTCTCCCCAACCTTTCCAGTAGTGCCCACCCAATATTTCTACAGACACTGTCAAACATCCCTGGAGGGCAAAAATCTCCCCTGGTTGAGAGTCACCGGTCTAGGCAGTAAGTTCTTAAACTATGGGCTATTTAATAAAGAAGATGAACTTTAGTTTTCTGTTCAGTTTTTAAAATCTCTAGTACCTGGCAGATGCCTGATACTGTGATAAACACTCAAGTATTGCTTGGATGCATGAATAAACAGCCAATGTTATTTTTTAGCTTTGTAAATATCTCCCTCAGTGCCTAGAAGACTCAATCAACAAGTATTTTCTGGCTTATTAATTTCTTCAAGGTTTAAAAAAGTAGCAATTTCTATGAATGACTACTTTTGAGGAAGGAAAATGATGGGAAAAATGCATCTTTCTTCATAACTTAATGTATATGAAGCAATTTCCTGGCTTGTTATTATTTTTAGTAAATCAAGTAAGTCCAAAATATAGTATCACCAGTTCCAAATTAAGTATCATAGTTTAGGGGTTGCACAGAGTCGGACATGACTGAAGCGACTTAGCAGCAGCAGCAGCAGCAGATATGCAGATGACACCACCCTTATGGCAGAAAGTGAAGAGGAACTAAAGAGCTTCTTGATGAAAATGAAAGAGGAGAGTGAAAAAGTTGGCTTAAAGCTCAACATTCAGAAAATGAAGATCATGGCATCTGGTCCCATCGCCTCATGGCAAATAGATGGGGAAACAGTGGAAACAATGAGAAACTTTATTTTGGGGGCTCCAAAATCACTGCAGATGCTGATTGGAGCCATGAAATTAAAAGACACTTACTCCTTGGAAAGAAAGTTATGACCAACCTAGACAGCATATTAAAAAGCAGAGACATTACTTTGCCAACAAAAGTCCATCTAGTCAGGGCTATGGTTTTTCCAGTAGTCATGTATAGATGTGAGAGTTGGACTATAAAGAAAGCTGAGCATCAAAGAATTGATCCTTTTGAACTGTGGTGCTGGAGAAGACTCTTGAGAGACCCTTGGACTGCAAGGAGACCCAGCCAGTCCGTCCTAAAGGAGATCAGTCCTGGGTGTTCCCTGGAGGTCCCTGGTTGAAGCTGAAACTCCAATTCTTTGGCCACCTGATGCAAAGAGCGATGGCATCACTGACTCAATAGACATGAGTTTGGGTGGGCTCCAGGGGTTGGTGTTGGACAGGGAGGCCTGGCATGCTGCAGCTCCTGGGGTCACCAAGAGTCTAACACAACTGAGCAATTGAACTGAACTGAACTGAAAACTCTTTTTAAAAATTAAAGTAAAAATGCAGAGGAAGGAACACTTCCAAACTCATTCTATGAGACCACCATCACCTGGAACAGACTGGTTCCAAATAGGAAAAGGAGCACGTCAATGTTGTCACTCTGCTTATTTAACTTATATGCTTACTTAACAACATGGAAAAGGAAATGGTCTATCAAGTCCAAGAGTCACAAAGAGTCCCATACAGGATAAACACAAGGAGAAACACACCAAGACACATACTAATCAAACTAACAAAGACTAAACACAAAGAAAGAATACTAAAAGCAGCAAGGGAGAAGCAACAAGTAACATACAAGGGAAATCCCATACACTTAACAGCTGACCTTTCAGCAGAAACTCTGCAGGCCAAAAGGGAATGGCAGGATATATTTAAAGTATTGAAAGGGGGAAATCTACAACCAAGATTATAGTATCCAGCAAGGATCTCATTCAGAATTGATGGAGAAATAAAAAGCTTTTCAGACAAGCAAGTTAAGAGAATTCAGTACCACCAAACCAGCCTTACAACAAATGTTAAACAGATTTATATAGTCAAGAAATACAAGAGAAGAAAAAAGATCTACAAAATCAACCACAAACAATTAAGAAAATGGCAATAGGAACATACATATTAATAATTACTTCAAATGTAAATGGATTAAATGCTGCAACCAAAAGACACAGACTGGCTGGATGGATGCAAAACAGGACCCATATATATGCTGTCTACAAGAAACCCACTTCAGACCTAAAGACGCATATAGACTGAAAGTGAGAGGATGGAAAAATATATTCCTTGCAAATGGGAAGCAAAAGAAAGCTGGAGTAGCAATTCTCAAGTCAGACAAAATAGACCTTAAAATAAAGATTACAAGAGCTAAGGAAGGATACTACATAATGATTAAGGGATCAATCCAAGAGGAAGACATAACAATTGTAAATATCTATGCACCCAACATAGAAGCACCTCAATACATAAGACAAACACTGACAAACAATAAAGGAGAAATTAACAGTAACACAATAATAATAGGAAACTTTAACATCCCACTCACACCAATGGACAGGTCATCAAAACAGAAAATTATTAAGGAAACACAAGTCTTAAATGATACATTAGATGAGATGGATCTCATTGATATCTTCAGGACATTCCATCCAAATGCAGAAGAATACATCTTCTTCTCAAATGCACATGGAACATTCTCCAGGATAGACCACATCTTGGGTCACAAATCAAACCTCAGTAAATTTAAGAAAATTGAAATTGTATCAAGCATCTTCTCCAACCGCAAGTCTATGAGACTAGATATGAATTACAAGAAAAAAAGTCTAAGAAACACAAACACATGGAAATTAAACAACACGTTTCTAAATAACCAACAGGTTACTAAAGAAAACAAAAAATTTCTAGAAACAAATGACAGTGAAAACACGATATCTCAAAACCTATGGGATGCTGCTAAAGCAGTTCTAAGAGGGAAGTTTACAGTAATACAATCCTACCTCAGGAAACAAGAAAAACATAGAATATACAACCTAACTTTACAACTAAAACAACTGGAAAAAGAAGAACAAAAACACCCTAAAATTAATAGAAGGAAAGAAATCTCAAAGATTTGAGCAGAAATAAATGAAAAAGAAATGAAAGAAACAGTAGTAAAGATTAAGAAAACTAAAAGTTGGTTCTTTGAGAAGATAAACAATATAGACAAACCTTTAGCCAGACTCAAGAAAAAATGAGAGAAGAATCAAATCAACAAAATTAGAAATGAAAAAGGAGAGGTTACAACAGACAATGCAGAAATACAAAGGACTATAAGAGACTATTATGAACAACTATATGGAAATAAAATGCATAACTGGAAGAAATGGACAGATTCTTACAAAAGTTCAATCTTCCAAGACTGAACCAGGAAGAAATAGAAATTATAAACAACCCAATTAGAAGCACTGAAATTGAAGCTGTGATAAAAGAAATCTCCCAAAAGACAAAAGCCCAGGACCAGACGGCTTCACAGGAGAATTCTATTAAACATTTAGAGAAGAGCTAATGTCTATCCTTCTAAAACTCTTTCAAAAAAACCGCAGAGGAAGGAACACTTCAAACTCTTTCTCTGAGACCATCATCACCTGGAACAGACTGGTTTCAAATAGGGGGAGTATGTCAAGGCTCTATATTGTCACCCTGCTGATTTAACTTATAGGCAGAGTACATCATGAGAAATGCTGCGCTGGATGAAGCACAAGCTGGAATCAAGATTGGTGGGAAAAATATCAATAACCTCAGATATGCAGATGACACCACCCTTACGGCAGAAAGTAAAGAAGAACTGAAGAGCCTCTTGATGAAAGTGAAAGAAGAGAGTGAAAAAGCTGGCTTAAAGCTCAACATTCAGAAAACTAAGATCATGGCATTCAGTCCCATCACTTCATGGCAAATAGATGGGGAAAACAGTGGAAACAGTGTCAGACTTTATTTTGGGGGGCTCAAAAATCACTACAGATGGTGACTACAGCCATGAAATTAAAAGACTCTTACTCCTTGGAAGAAAAGTTATGACCAACCTAGACAGTATATTAAAAAGCAGAGACATTACTTTGCCAACCAAGGTCTGTCTAGTCAAGGCTATGGTTTTTCCAGGACTCATGTATGGATGTCAGAGTTGGACTATAAAGAAAGCTGAGCACCAAAGAATTGATGCTTTTAAACTGTGGTTTTGGAGAAGACTCTTGAGAGTCCCTTGGACTGCCAGGCATTCCAACCAGTCCATCCTAAAGGAGATCAGTCCTGAATATTCATTGGAAGGATTGATGTTGAAGCTGAAACTCCAATATTTTGGCCACCTGATGCAAAGAACTGACTTATCTGAAAAGACCCTGGTGCTGGGAAAGATTGAAGGTGGGAGGAGAAGGGGATGATGGAGGATAAGATGGTTGGCATCACCGACTCAATGGACATGAGTTTGAGTAAACTCTGGGAGTTGGTGATGGACAGGGAGGCCTAGAGTGCTGCAGTCCATGGGGTTGCAAAGAGTTGGACAGAACTGAGTGACTAAACTGATCACTCTGGTACCAAAACCAGACAAAGACAACACAAAGAAAGAAAACTACTGACCAAAATCACTGATGAACATAGTTGCAAAAATCCTCAAAAAATTTTAGCAAATAGAATTCAGCAACACATCAAAAGGCTCATACACCATGATTAAGTTCAATTTATTCCAGGAATGTGAGGATTCTTCAATATATGCAAATCAATCAATGTGATACACTGTATCAGCAAATTAAAAGATAAAAACCATATGATAATCTCAATAGATGCAGAAAAAGCCTTTGACAAAATTCAGCACTCATTTATGATTAAAACTCTACAAAAAATGGGCATAGAAGGAACCTACATCAAGATAGTAAAGACCATATACAATAAGCCTACAGCAAACATTACTCTCAATGGTGAGAAACTGAAAACATTCCCCCTAAGATCAGGAACAAGACAAGAGTGTCCACTCTCACCACTATTATTCAACATAGTGCTGGAAGTCCTAGCTACAGCAATCAGAGAAGAAAATGAAATAAAAGGAATCCAGATCAGAAAAGAAGTAGTAAAGCTCTCACTGTTTGCAGATGACATGAAACTCTACATAGAAAACCCTAAAGATAGTATCAGAAAATTACTAGAGTTAATCAGTGAATTTAGCAAAGTTGCAGGATATAAAATCAATACACAGAAATCACTTGTATTTCTATATACTAACAATGAAAAAGCGGAAGGAGAAATTAAGGAATCAATCCCATTCACCACTGCAACAAAAAAGAATTAAATAACGAGGAATAAACTTACCCAAGGAAACAAAAGAACTATACACAGAAAATTATAAGGTGCTGATGAAAGAAATCAAAGATGACATAAACAGATGGAGAGAGATTCCATGTTCCTGGGTAGGAAGAATCAATATTGTGAAAATGGCTATACTACCAAACACAATCTACAGATTCAATGTGATCCCTATCAAATTACCAATGGCATTTTTCATAGAACTAGAACAAAAAATTTCACAATTCGCATGAAAACACAAAGACCCCGAATAGCCAAAGCAGTCCTGAGAAAGAAGAATGGAGCTGGAGGAATCAACCTTCCTGACTTCAGGTTATACTACAAAGCTGCAATCATCAAGACAGTATGGTACTGGCACAAAAACAGAAATATAGACCAATGGAACAAGATAGAAAGCCCAGAAATAAACCATGCACCTATGGGTACCTTATTTTTGGCAAAGGAGGCAAGAATATACAATGTGGCAAAGACAGCTTCTTCAATATATGGTGCTGGGAAAACTGGACAGCTACATGTAAGAGAATCAAATTAGAACACTTCCTAGCCCCATACACAAAGATTAACTCAAAATGGATTAAAGACATAAATATAAGACCAGAAACTGTAAAACTCTTAGAGGAAAGCACAGGCAGAATACTCGATGACATAAGTCAAAGCAAGATCCTCTATGACCCACCTCATAGAGTAACAGAAATAAAAACAAAAGTAAACAAGTGGGACCTGATTAAACTTAAAAGCTTTTGCACAGCAAAGGAAACTATAAGCAAGGTGAAGAGACAACTCTCAGAATGCGAGAAAATACTAGCAAATAAACAACTGACAAAGGATTAATTTCCAAAATATACAAGCAGCTCGTACAACTCAATACCAGAAAAACAAACAACCCACTCAAAAAGTACGAAAAAGACTTAAACAGATATTTCTCCAAAGAAGACATAATGGCTAATAAACACATGAAAAGATGCTCAACATCACTCATTATGAGAGAAATGCAAATCAAAACTACAATGAGATATCACCTCACACTGGTCAGAATGGCCATCATCAAAAAGCCTACAAACCATAAATGTTGGAGAGGGTGTAGAGAAAAGGGAACACTCTTTTGGTGGGAGTGTAAATTGATACAGCCACTATGGAAGACGGTATGGAGAGTTCTTAAAAAACTAGGACTAAAACCACCATATGACCCAGCAATCCCACTCCTAGGCATACACCCTGAGGAAACCAAAATTGAAAAAGACACATGTATCCCATTGTTCATTGCAGCACTATTTACAATAGCTAGAACATGGAAGCAACCTAGCTGTCCATAGGAAGATGAATGGATAAAGAAGTTGTGGCATATATACACAATGGAATATTATTACTTGGCCATTAAAAGGAACATATGTGAGTTCTGATGAGGTGGATGAACCTGGAACCTATTATACACAGTGAAATCAGTCAGAAAGAGAAAGAGGAAGATAAATATCATATTCTAATGCATATATAAGAAATCTAGAAAAATGGTACTTAAGAACTTATTTACAGGACAGCAGTGGAGAAACAGACATAGAGAATAGGACTCTGGACATGAGGAGAGGGGAGGAGAAGGTGAGATGTATGGGAAAAGTAACATGGAAACTCATATTACTATATGTAAAATAGACAGCCAATGGGAATTTGCTGTATGGCTCAGGAAACTCAAACAGGGACTCTGTATCAATCTAGAGGGGTGGGATTGGGCAGGAGATGAGAGGGAGGTGCAAAAGGGAGGGGATATATGTACACTTATGCTGATCATGTTGAGGTTTGACAGAAAAAAAAAACAAAATTCTGTAAAGCAATTATCATTCAATAAAAAAATAGATTAAAAAATTTTTTTTAATCTCTCAAATTTGCTTTTTGTCTAACATCATTCTTACAGCCTAAAATAAATATAAAATAAACAGCAAGTAGTAAGTCATTAGCAAAAAAACAAAGTGAGAAATGCACATTAAAATGATGTATAACATAATGTACAACACATTTATTTAAGAATGTATTCCGATATCAAACGGCACAGCTCAACAATGTAAAACCGCAATTACTTTTGCACCAACCCAATATAAACCAAGAGTAGGAAACTCTGCTGTAGGAAAGGAGCCTATAGAATTTACAGCAGTGGGTGCAAAGCAATTTAGGACTAATTAAATGTAAGAGAGTTCCAGAGAAACACCTATTTCTCCTTTACTGACTATGCCAAAGCCTTTGACTGTGTGGATCACAATAAACTGTGGAAAATTCTGAGAGCGATAGGAATACCAGACCACCTGATCTGCCTCTTGATAAACCTATATGCAGGTCAGGAAGCAACAGTTAGAACTGGACATGGAACAAGAGACTGGTTCCAAATAGGAAAAGGAGTACGTCAAGGCTGTATATTGTCACCCTGCTTATTTAACTTTTATGCAGAGTACATCATGAGAAACATTGGGCTGGAAGAAGCACAAGCTGGAATCAAGATTGATGGGAGAAATATCAATAACCTCCGATATGCAGATGACACCACCCTTATGGCAGAAAGTGAAGAGGAACTAAAAAGTCTCTTGATGAAAGTGAAAGTAGAGAGTGAAAAGTTGGCTTAAAGCTCACCATTCAGAAAACGAAGATCATGGCATCTGGTCCCATCACTTCATGGGAAATAGATGGGGAAACAGTGGAAACAGTGTCAGACTTTATTTTTTTGGGCTCCAAAATCACTGCAGATGGTGACTGCAGCCATGAAATTAAAAGACGCTTGCTCCTTGGAAGAAAAGTTATGACCAACCTAGATAGCATATTCAAAAGCAGAGACATTACTTTGCCGACTAAGGTCCGTCTAGTCAAGGCTATGGCTTTTCCAGTGGTCATGCATGGATGTGAGAGTTGGACTGTGAAGAAAGCTGAGCGCCGAAGAATTGATGCTTTAGAACTGTGGTGTTGGAGAAGACTCCTGAGAGTCCCTTGGACTCCAAGGAGATCCAACCAGTCCATTCTGAAGGAGATCAGCCCAGGGATTTCTTTGGAAGGAATGATGCTAAAGCTGAAACTCCAGTACTCTGACCACCTCATGCAAAGAGTTGACTCATTGGAAAAGACTGATGCTGGGAGGGATTGGGGGCAGGAGGAGAAGGGGACGACAGAGAATGAGATGGCTGGATGGCATCAGTGACTCGATGGATGTGAGTCTGAGTGAACTCCGGGAGTTGGTGATGGACAGGGAGGCCTGGCATGCTGCGATTCATGGGGTCGCAAAGAGTCAGACACGACTGAGTGACTGAACTGAACTGAAATGTATTGTAAGGCTTCCCCATGTGGCACAGTGGTAAAGAATTTGGCTGCTGATGCAGGTTTAATCCCTGGGTCAGGAAGATCCCCTGGAGTGGAAAATGGCAACCCATTCCAGTATTCTTGCCTGGGAAATCCCATGGACAGAAGAGCCTGGTGGGCTACAGCCCATGGGAGTCACAAAGAGTAGGACACAGCTGAGCATACATGAACACATTTGATCTATGCTTAAAACCAGTACACTTTCAATTTTACCACATTTTAGTGGCCCAAACAAGGCACAAGCCTAGATTCAAGGTGTGGAGAAATAGTCTCCAGCTACTAATGGAATGAATCACAAAGTCACATACATGATATAGGAGAGGAAATCACTACAGCTATTTTGGCATCAATCTTCCATACCTCCCTTTTTCAGGCTCTTAAAACCTGAATTAACAAGCAGAGGTCACTTGATAAATACATAATTAAATCTGACTGGATAGTGTTCAGGGGTTATTTCAATCAAGCTCAAAAGAACTTGATCAGTTGCTCCAAATCCAGAATGTATCCAGAACACCAGACTGCCCTTCTCCCTCTCCTGCCCCACCCACACCCCTCAAACGTCTATCTGGAGATTACCTCTCAGACCGGACTCTTTCTGCGGATGCCTGCCATTAAGCCCTCCCATTCTGCACTGCTTCTCGCTGGTTTCACTCTTCTGGTGACACCTGCTTCCACATAATGGATTTATTTTCTATAGTCTCTATAATAATTACTATGTTAGGTGTTTAGTCAATAAAAATTTAAATCTGCTAAAGTTGATGCAGGGAAAGATACAGGAAAACATCCTCTCTTCATCTCCCACCTCTTCCTCAGGGGTATCGGTACAACAGCACTCTGAAATCTGGAAGAAGAATCATTTACTTTTTGCTTTCATTTGCTATTGCTATAATAATTGGGAATCTCTGGCCCTGTTGGTTCACAATTCAGTGGAAGAGCCCAAACGTCTGTGGACCACAGGTTTCCTGTAACAGCAGGAAAGATTCCTCAGCTCTTTCAGAACTGAAACCTAGATATTGTGCAGAAATTCAAGGAGCCCAAACCCTGTTAGAGTAAATTAGCATTTAGGTATCTGACACGCTTTGGAATGAGTCTTTCCATACAAATCCGTTTTCTAGGCCGCTATTCCATTACACGGTGCCCTTCTTAGGAGAGCCCGAGGGAGAAATTTCTCTCTGATCTCAGGATGGGAAATAGTTGGGCTGCTTCTTAGTACTTGAGTGGTTTTGTGGTGGCTGTTACTACAGATAATGCACATTGTGAGGGCATCTCCTTAGTGTGGTGCTGAATCTGAGACCCATCTCTAATAAATCTATAGGACTTCAGGTGTGAATTTTGGATATTAACCCCACACCTGAATTTGCCTTATCTTTTCTATATACTCACCATTCCACTTCCCTCATTGAATTATTTTTATGTTTTTTCTGTCCTATTTGAGATACTTACATGAGCAGATTAAATGCTCTTCAGAGCTTCAGAGAATAAATAAGAAAACAATAAGTGCCAGTTTCTCAAGAAATGTATATGATTTTAGACACTTTTAACCATCCAATTGTATCTATTTTGCTAGATCTCTTCTTTTCCCATTTCAGACACTCTGGCTAAGTTAACCGTAGTTCTCCGAGGTTCATTATTATCTTTGGCTTCAAAAGACTGCTCATATTGTTTTTCTTTTTCTGCCTATATCCTACTACTATCCCTTACCTGTCCCAAGGCAACCATTTCAATGTGCTCTATGCATGTCCTTTTGTTAGTATGTGTCCTTATAAAGCACAGTTTTGTATATGTGGATCTTAATGGCGTATAAATATTATTGTTGTAGAAGTCAATCCCCTTCTTTTTTCATCCAGCACTATGTTTTTAAGGTTCATATACTTTACTCTGGGCACATCTAGTCTGTTACTTCTCTCTGCTGAATAGCACAAACCAAACACTTCCTGCCTCTTATTCCCCAAAACTGCCTCCAATCCCCTATTGCCACAAAAACACTGTGAAGACAGTACTTACACATGGGGTGAATGCTTTTGAGAAACAAAAGTGTGCTGGTCATAAGTCCACCCGGACAGCACATGTACACACTATAACTGTCCCAGACAAGCTAACACGCCTTGCCACCTTACTCCTACAGGACCTTCATAAACTCTGTAAGAAGTCGTCCTTGATATGGACCCAGGAGCGGATTTGCTGGGTCAAGAAGTATACCTCGACCTAATTTGCTATCACCATCAGAGTCCTCTGCAGAATTTCTACACCAGTTGATAGTCCCATTAGCAGTGCATAAGGGTTCCTACAGTCCCACATCCCTGCCAACGCTTGGCATTATCCTAAATTTGCCAGTCTAGTACAAGAAAACTGATGTCTCCATTTATCTTTCATTTTTCTGTCAACTAACGAGTTTGAATGGGCTTCCTTGGTAGCTCAGCAGTAAAGAACCTACCTGCAATGCAGGAGATGCAAGAGATGTGGGTTCAATCCCTGGATCAGAAGGATCCCCTGGAAGAGAAAATGGCAACCCACACCAGGATTCTTGCTGGGACAATCCCATGGACAGAGGAGCCTGGCAGACTACAATCTGTGGGGTCTCAAAGAGTCAGACACAACTGAGCAACTAAACAATGAATTTGAGCATTTCTTAATATTCTTAGCTTTTTGTATTTTTTTTCTTTCTGCGAATTTTGACTCGCACATATTTGCCCATTTTCCAGTGATGTATCTTTTTTGTTGATTTGCAACAGATAGAAACTTTTCTAAAGTGAGCACACATTTCTTCGTCTCTGTAGCACATAACTAGCACTGCTATCCTTTCTGGCAGAACTAGAGTCACACAATGACAAGGATAAGTAACAGTGCAGGGATCATAAGATGCTACAGAATCTAGCTATATGGGTACAAACCAATCGTTATGGACTGAATCAAGTTCCCCAAATGCATATGCTGAAGCCCGTAACCTCCAGTGTGACTGTATTTGGAGAGGTAGCCTTTAAGAAGGTTCAGTTCAGTTCAGTTCAGTCGCTCAGTCATATCTGACTCTTTGTGACCCCATGGACTGCAGCACGCCAGGCTTCCCTGTCCATCACCAACTCCCCGTAGCTTGCTCAAACTCATGTCCATTGAGTCGGTGATGCCATCCAACCATCTCATCCTCTGTCGTCTCCTTCTCCTCTCACCTTCAATCATTCCCAGAATCAGTCTTTTCCAATAAGTCAGTTCTTTGCAGCAAGTGGCCAAAGTATTGGAGTTTCAGCTTTAGCATCAGTCCTTCCAATGAATATTCAAGACTGATTTCCTTTAGTATGGACTGGTTGGATCTCCAAGGTAAATGAGGTCATAAATGTGGGGGTCCTACTCCAGTGTGGCTTGTGACCCTATAAGACTAGAAAGAGACACCAAGCAGGAAGGGTACACACAGAAAAAGATCAGGTGATGATACAGCAAGAAGGTAGTCATTTGCACACCAAGGCAAGAGGCTGCAGGAGAAATCAAACCTGACAACACCTTGATCTCAGACTTCTAGCTTTCAGAACTGCAATAGAATAAATTTCTGTTATCTAAGCTACCCCATCTGTGGGATTTTGTTATGGCAGCCCTCACAGACAAACATGCCAAATCAACATGTAGGAAACATCCTTAGATTGAGTCATTTGCATCTAATGACTTTCTCTTATGATGCCCAGCTGTGTGATATACCAGACAGTGTAACCTGGCTGTCTTTCCAGAACATTATTTACCGAGTCAACTGAAAAAGTAGTCATATCCCAGATAATTTCTTCAGACTCTAGAAAATTTTTTTCTACTTGCAGGTATCAATGTCATCTGTCTTAGCAGCATCTTCCAAAGCAGCACAAACAATAGATTGTGGATCTTGCCAGCTGACTGTCTACTCTTATATAACTCACCTTGCTTACTCAAGGGTTTGAGGGAGGATTATTTCATCATTTAAGAGTACAAATAGAATTTCACTAGAAGGAGTTTGCTTAAAAACCTATCAATTCTTTATCCTCCAAGGAAAATAACCCTTCTGGAGACATAGTGCCAGAAAAAGGATGGATTTCACATAATACCAATCAAATTGGCAATGGTTGTGTAGAGTATCATGTTGAGAAAAATGCAAAGGTAAGTATAAACTCAGTAGATAAAAGTGCCATGATGGATGGATAAGCAGGGTCTGCCACAGCCCCGGTGTCAGGTGGGGCAGGCTGTAGGTTTGTCATCTCTGTCTGTGTAGACCTTCACTTCATTTTCAATGTTCGTGTGCTTAGTTGCTCAGTCGTGTCCAACTCTTTGTGAGCCCATGAGCTGTAGCCCAGCAGGTTCCTCCATCCATGGGGATTCTCCAGGCAAGAATATCGGAGTGGGTTGCCATGCCCTCCTCCAGGTGATCTCCCCAACCCAGGGATGGAACCCAGGTCTCCTGCACTGCAGGCAGATTCTTTACCATCTGAGTCACCAGGGAAGCCCTTTAAATGCTTGGCTATGGAAAAAAAAAAAAAAAAGAAAAGATTTCTGATGAAGACAGCCTTCAAAATTTCATCTTGAATATTATGAATCTGATAATTCGGTATATTATTTACAAGATGAAGAAAACCAGGGACTTCTCTGGATGGCCCAGTTGTTCAGAATCTACCTTGCAATGCAGGGGATGTGGGTTCAATCCCTGGTTGGGAACTAAGATCCTCCACGCTGCAGAGAAACTAAGCCCGTGTGTCACAACTACTGAAGCCCACACACTCCATAGCGCACACGCCACAACTAAGATACAACACAACCAACTAAATAAACAAATACATGTTTAAACAATGAAGAAAACCACTTTGGGATATCATCTCTCAACTCATGTTCTTTTCTGGAAAATATTTGGTTAATAGCAGAGTCAATAACAATGGCAGCCTTGAGCACTTCATATCTATTAACTCAATTAAACTACACAGAATCCCCATTTTATAACTAAGGCCATTGAGGCCCAAAGAGGTGAAGCAACTTTTCAAAAGTCTTGGAGCTACTGAGTGGGGATTCAAACCCAGAAGTCTGATCACTTTTAAATATTAGGTAATTTCAATCCCTCACAAAAGATGGTAAACACCTTAATAGGAATTAATGCTATTTTTCACAATGAGCTGACAATAAACAAGGCTTCTTATCTCTAGGTGAACTCATGGTACTAATGTAAAAACTAAAAAGTATGGAACTAATTAGGAAAAAAATGTTGTTTATCCACCCATGTGTGTCTAGAGTGTTTGTGATGTGCCATGTCCTATGGTGAGCTTTATACAGATCATCCCATTTAATCCTCTAAACCATCCTATGAAGTGGTTATCCCCACTTTACGGACGAGGAAATGAAGGCAAAGGCGTGAAATGACCTGCTTCCAAATCACACAACTGACAAATGATGAACCTGGGATCCCAGTCTATGTTGTCTGACTTCAGGAGCTCAGCCTCAAAACCACTTTTTACCCAGAATCCCAAATTTACAGTTTTCCTAGGTGGGCCTCCAGGTTAGATACAGGTAAAAATCTTAAGCTCATTTAAATTTCTTACCTCTTTGGGCACTTGAAAATACCAAAACTTACTGTGTGACGCTTGGAGTGCTTTATAAAAATTAATCAGTACATCATCTCTAGGAAACTGTTCAGGATATAGACTGTGTTCAGAAATCAGGTATTTCTCCCCCCAGAAAAGCCAATGCATTCTTTTTCAGCTACATAGTTTCCTTTAAAAAAAAACGAAAAACAAAACAAAAACTTATTCTCCAGTATGATATCCTCTGATTCACCAAGGTGTTCAACATTTGTGTTATTCTTAAAATCTTTTGCTTCCGTAATTTACAGTGGCCCAAAGATACTAGAAGGATCTATACTTTACCCAACTGGGGAAAGTCTGTCATGGGTCCTATAGGATGGTTTCAGGGACAATGCTAATTATTTTGCTGCTTGTGTGTATCTTATTGGCAATGTATATAATCTCAAACATCGTGGTCAGATCCTCCAAATCTGTAGGGAATTGACTACAAATCTGTAGGCAAGTTTCCATCATAAACTCCACTAGAAATTATTTATAAACTCTAATTTAACACCATGTTTCAGCCTTCTGCAGAGCTGACTTCTATCTGGCTGGACTGTTTCCTATCAGACTTCAAATCTCCAAGTCACCAGACCTTTTGGAGAACACCCCTGAATTTCTAATGAATGCCCTGTGACTCCACAGTTCATAGAAATGGTCCAACTTTTCAATGAATGATGTCCTCCACCACCACCACTGGAGAGCTGACTTCTGGTCCTGTAGAGCAGCGCACTCCCTTAAACTTCAGATGCTTACAAGAGTTTCTCTTTTTCTCACTGTGGTATTGCTTTATCCTTCTCTCCCCCTCTCTTCACCACTGTATGTCTTTTCACTGTTGGTACCATGTCTGGTGCTTATAACCTTCAATGCCACTCTGCTTTTTCTACCCTCCCACTCACAGAGTTTCACTTTATCTTTTGACTTCTATCTTCTCCCCACAAATTGCTTCTCTCATGCTCCCTGGCTTTGGGCCAAGCTGAGAATCCCCTGGAGCTGCTCTCTTTCAGTTTGGCCCTACTGAGTGGCTCCCCTAGCACTCCCCACTTAGAGAAACTCCTTGGAATTACCTGGCAAAGTTGTTTACGTGTGTGTGTGTGTTTTTCTGGGGAGACACACTGTGGCAGACCCTATGGACTACTACACAATCCACAATTCCCCATGCCCTTGACCTCCTTTGTCAAAGAGGCTAAAAAGGTCAAATTTTCGATTTCTCAACTTTCTCATTTGACCAAGAAGGAAAACATGCCTTTCTGAACAAACAGCAAAGCCTCACTAGGAGAAAGTCACTTACCCTTGTTCTTTCCCATTATTCCTGCCTGGAATGTGGATGTAAAGGTTAGATGTGCAGCAGCCATCCTGCAAATGTGAGGCTGTAAGCCAGAAGGCAAAGGCCTGCATGGAAGACAGAAGGGTACAAAGTTGGACAGCATTTTAGTCCCTGATGGCATCCTTGAGCCATCATCCCAGCTCTGAATTGTCTCCTCCAGACTCACATATGTTATGAATTATACACACACATATGATTTTTAAAAGGAGAGATAGAAGTATAAATAGGAATTCTGAAGTTTTCTTCATGATAGATTATCTTGCATGTGCCTGAGAGGCAAGCATCCCATATTGGAGACCTCTGCTAAATAACCAAGGCACTACTATATTAACAGAAATCAGTAAAACTTAAAACAGCAGTAATGAAAGAAAGAAAGAGTTAGTCTTATCTGACTCTTTGCAAACCCATGGACTGTAGCCCACCAGGCTCCTTTGTCTATGAAATTCTCCAGGCAAGAATACTGGAGTGGGTAATCATTTCCTTCTCCAGCGGAACTTCCTGACCCAGGGATCGAACCCGGGTCTCCTGCATTACAGGCAGATTCTTTACCATATGAGCCACTAGGGAAGCCCATTACATTAACAGAAATCAGTAAAAGTTAAAACAGCAGTCATGAGGAAGGAGGAAAGATACCCAGAGAAGTGTATTACAAGACAGGGTAACACCGTGAGGTCATTTGTGTTTTGTATATAAATGACTAGAAGGAACTTAGGTAGAAGGTTAATTAACAGCAATTGCTTTAAACTATTGTGCGTTCATAGTTTTCAGCAGTGACCATGTACTAATTTGCAATAAAGGGAAAAAAGGAAACATAAATGTTATTTTAAAAACCCTGATAGTTTAAGACAGACCTTCTCCACTTTACAAAAAACACTTCAAGCTGCCCTTGTCGTGGAGCTGAGCATCTCCCGGCCCTGCACAAACATGCTCCACCATGAACCCCTGCCTGTGATGACAGCCAGGCAGGTGTGGTGGTGAGGGCCCTAGGTGAGATGATAGCTCAGGTCCAGTGGCCTCCAGCCTGCTCTGGGGGTAAGGAGGTGATCAGAGTGGAGAAATGAAGGCCCTGTGGGCTGTCACCCTTGGTGACCAGACCACCCTCTCATGTACCAGTCATTTACGCCTTGCCTCACTCTGCTTATCACAAAATTGCCCTAATTCCCATCCCTGCCACAGAATGATGCGTTTTTATCCTTGGAACACCATCTCGTACACTTCTACCTCTTCAGAGCTGGAGAAGTACAAGTTCTAAAAAGCTGAGGCTATGTCCAAGGTCAAACAAGAGATTTCAGCAGCAGAGTGGGCACCAGAAGTTACTCAGTCATTAGCGGTCACCATACAGAACCTCTTTGTGGCCAGGGCATTGCCATCTTTCTTACCTGTACAAAAGCCCTACAAGATAGGTGCTGTCATCTCCATTTTAAAGCTGACGAAACTAAGGCTCAGACAGATCATGTGATTGTCCAGGGTTAAAACACAAGCAGAACCAAGAGGCGAACCCAGCCCTGTCTGGCTTCCAAATATGGGCTGTTTCCACCATTTCAGCTGACTGCACATACTGCTTATCTGATCTGTTACAGATGTGCCCACAAAGCAGTTTACAACCATCCCTCTATAGGTGTCCTTGTCCTTAGCTATTGGAGTCTCAGGAAATCCATTTCGGTGCCACCTCCCCCTCTCCCTTCGTATAGGAAATGCTTCCTGAAAGCCTGTTCTCTCTGCAGCTGGTGATATTTGATTTGATTAACACCCTGGGACCTATCACCAGACTTAAAGATGATGCTTAATTAATTGCTTACGTTAAAGAGCTGGCACTTTCGGCATTTGGTTCACACTTCCAGCCTCAATCATGTTTTCGTTTCAGCAATAATATTTACATGATTAGCAAATAGTCAATTCATACTCTGGTGTGGACCTAAGCTGTGTGTGGGACTTCCCAAAGCAGATGTCCTTGACAGGTGTAAAGAAATCTGCTTTTTTTTTTCTAACAGCAAAAACCATGAACAAGATCTTTTGCTTGTTTCCCAATGAAAAATTGTGTCTGGATCAACAAATATTCATGGAGCACTGACCTAGCCTATGTGTCAGTCAACATTTGCAGGGCCCCATGGGGGGTAACAAGAAGTGCACTAAGAAGTCACATTAGATTTAATTCTGTTTTTGCTTTCCTTTTTTCTGTTCCAAGACCTAGATGCTTAGATTAGGAAAAGACATGAAGTTTCAGAGGCATTCACTAAGTTCTCCCAGAATACTATCATTCAAAAGGAAGAAATACATGGCCTACATGATATTACGATTAAGTGAGTTTGTGATGTTAAATGACCCCAGGATGCAAACAGAGGTAAAACTGGAATGGGGTGATATGCCACAAGATTATCCTATGAATAATTTTAATCAAGAACCTAGATAATGATACAGAAAAGCAAGATTATATCTTCCGATAGTTGGATGTTGGAAGGAATAAGACATCATTTTGGATGGCAAAGTCCTTAACAGACTGGACAATGGGTTGACTTCTAACACCGTGAAATTTTGCAGAAACAAACGCCATGGAATTACCAGAATCAGCACTGTATAAGGAAGCATGGCTTTGAGAGGCACCATCAACCACAAGCTTCACAGGAGGCAACAGTGTAATGTATGACTCACGCGTCACTAATGCGTCCGCTTGACTGCAGGTGTCAGGACCCAAGATGGAGGACAGTGAAAGCTCTGCTCTCATTTTTACTCCCCAGCCCACCCTTAGGTAGTGCATTCAGCTGTAAGTAGGTTGACCACATATAATATCCTAGTCAGGACAGTTTTTAGAATAAAAGGGTTTGCAGGTGATAAATGGGTCTGGAAAATGACTCTTGGGCAAACTGGGACCCACCTAGTTATAAGGGATATGGACAGATTGGAGGGGATTCAGAGGAGAAACTGGAGGAGAGGAAGGTCTCAAGAGAAGAGATTATGGTATATCTTTGAAGAGAAATGTTTAGCCTGAGGAAGAGCCAAGTGAGGTTTATATGTAAGCTACTCTGAGATATTCAAAGGGGCAGCAAATGAAAGAGGTGTGGGACTTGTGGATTATGGTCTTGAGGGATTCTACTGTGAGGCATCAACTATACAGAAAATGATTGCTTCTCAGGGGTATTTGAACCCAAGAGGAGGGAATGAACAACTGCCTTATTACAGAAACATTTTGGAAGCCTACCTGGGTCCATCCATCAGTTTCTGTTCATGTGCCTAGTTAGTTCTCCAGACAAATTGCAGTGAAATAGGAATCATTCCTTTTTAGTGAAATCCAGCTTCTTTTCTTTTAAAATATGGTTATAGTTTAAATGTATGGTGGCTCTTCTCTCTTTTCTCAAAGAAAGCTTCTTTTAAGGAAATTAGACATACAAGGTCTGTGATTCCCTGGACTCCTCTCTATAATTTTATATATGCTTTTTTCAAAATATAATTTAAAGAATTTTCTTAGATATTCTTCTTTGTAAAGACCAACACAAACACCATATTACACTGAATCTAAGACATCACTGAGGGTTTAGAGGGAACATACTGCAACATAACAGAAGCTATTTATGACAAACCCACAGCCAATGTAACACTCAAGAGTAAACAGCTGAAAGCCTTCCCATTAAAATCTGAAACAAGACAAGGACACTCATGCTCACCATTTCTATTAAACATGGTATTGGAAGTCCCTTGGACTTCAAGGAGATCCAACAAGTCCATTCTGAAGGAGATCAGCCCTGGGATTTCTTTGGAAGGACCGATGCTAAAGCTGTAACTCCAGTACTTTGGCCACCTCATGCGAAGAGTTGACTCATTGGAAAAGACTCTGATGCTGGCAGGGATTGGGGGCAGGAGGAGAAGGGAACGACAGAGGATGAGATGGCTGGATAGCATCACTGACTCGATGGACGTGAGTCTGAGTGAACTCTGGGAGTTGGTGATGGTCAGGGAGGCCTGGTATGCTGCAATTCATGGGGTCACAAAGTTGGACACGACTGAGGGACTGGACTGAACTGAACTGGAAGTCCTAGCAATAGCAATCAACAAAAAAAAAGTATCCAAATTGGAAGGGAAGAGGTAAAATTGTCATTATATGCAGATGCTGCTGCTGCTGCTGCTAAGTCGCCTCAGTCGTGTCCGACTCTGTGAGACCCCATAGACGGCAGCCCATCAGGCTCCCCCATCCCTGGGATTCTCCAGGCAAGAACACTAGAGTGGGTTGCCATTTCCTTCTCCAATATGCAGATGACATGGTACTATATACAGAAAAACCTAAAGACTCCACATAAAAACTACTAGAACCGATAAATGAATTCAGCAAGTAGTAGGATACAAGATTAACATACAGAAATTGGCTGCATTTCTTTATACTAACAATGAAATATCAGAAAGGGAATGTGAAAAACATGATACCTTTTAAAATTGCATTTCAAAAAATAAAATATTTAGGAAAATCTGAAAAGGAGGTGAAAGACTTATATGCTGAGAACTATAGAACATTAAAAAAGGAACAAGATGATGATGCAAAGAAATGGAAAGATATCCCATGCTCTTGGATTGGAAGATTTCACATTGTTAAAATGGCTATACTACCCAAGGCAATCTACAGATTTAATGTGATCCCTATCAAACTACCCATGACATTTTTCACAGAACTACAACAAGTAACCCTAAAATGTATATGTAATCATAAAAGACCCCCAAATTGCCACTCCTGAGGGGAAAAAAAGAAACAGGCAGCCTAACTCTCTTAGACTTCAGACAATACTACAAAGCTGCAGTAATCAAAACAGCATGATATTGACACAAAAACAGACCTATGAATTAACAGAACAGAACAGAGAGGCCAGAAATAAACCCACACTCCTGTGACCAATTAATCTCTAACAAAGGAGGTAAGAACATACCATGGAAACAAGACAATCTCTTCAACAAGTCGTGTTGGGAAAGTTGGACAGCAACATGTAAATCAATGAAGTTAGAACACATCTGCACATCATACACAAAGATAAACTCAAAATGGCTTAAAGACTTAACTATAAGACACGGTGCTGTAAAACTCCTAGAAGAGAATACAGGCAAGACATTCTGACAAAAATCATGCCAATGTTTTCTTAGGTCAGTCTCAAGGCAAAAATAAACAAAAGCAAAAGCAAGCAAATGGGTATTAATCAAATGCACAAGCCTTTGAACAGCAAAGGAAAGCATAAATAAAAAGAAAACCTACAGCCTGGGAGAAAATATTTGAAAATGATGCAACCAGAGTGGTTTAATTTTGAAAATACACAAATAGCTCACACAACTCAATAACAGACAAAAAAAAAAAAAAAAAATCCAATCAAAAAAGTGGGCTGAAGACCTAAGTAGACACTTCTCCAAAGAAGACATACAGATGACCAACATGCACGTATAAAGATGATCAACATCACTGATAGAGAAATGCAAGTCAAAACTACAATGAGGTATCACCTCATACCAGTCAGAATGGTCATCATCAAAAAAATCTACAAATAATAAATGTTGGAGAGAGTATAGAGAAAAGGGAACCCTTCTACAGTGTTGGTGAGGATGTAAATTGGAGCAGTCACTATGGAAAACAGTATGGAGATTCCTCAAAAAACTAAAAACAGAGTTGCCTATGATCTAAAAATCCCACTCCTGAGTATATAACTAGACAAAACTATTTAATATAATTCAAAAAGATACATCCATGCCTATGTCCATAGCAGCACTATTTACAATAGCAAGGACTTGGAAACAACCTAAATGTGCATCAAGAGATGAATGGATAAAGAAGATGTGGTTCATATATACAACAGAATACTATTCAGCCATAAAAAATAATGCATGCATGCATGCTCAGTCATGTCTGACTGTTTGTGACCCTATGGACGGGGGATCTCCAGGCTCCTCTGTCCATGGGATTTCCCAGGCAAGACTACTGGAGTGAGTTGCCATTTCCTGCTCCAGGGGATCTTCCTGACCCAGGGATCAGGCAGATGGATTCTTTTACCACTGAGTCCCATGGGAAGCCCCTTAAAAATAATTAAATAATGCCATTTGCAACAACATGGATGGACCTAGAGATACGACGCTAAGTGAAGTAAGTTAGAAAGAGAAATGCCATATGATATTACTTACATGCAGAATTTAAAATAGGACACAAACTTATCTATAAAACAGACTCACAGATATAGAGAAGAGACTTGTGGTTGCCAAAGGTAAGGGTGAGTGAGGGAGTTTGAGATCAGCAGATGCAAACTATTATATATGGGATGGATAAACACAAGGCTCTACTGCATAGCACAGGGAACTACATTCAATATCACATGATAAACCATAATGAAAAGAATATGAAAAAGAATGTGTGTATGTTTATATATATGTATAACAAAGCAACTTCACTGTACAGCAGAAAATAATACAACATTGTAAATCAACTATATTTGAATAAAGTAAGTTCTGATGAAAAGACACCATTGATTATAAAATGCATCACTATTATATAACAGAGAGAGAAAAAAAATGCTACCAATTAACTATCCCCCAAATTTTTTCACATTTCAATTCCCACTTCCCTAGGCCAACTCAAAATTGTCAATTTGTTCCCATTTTCACGTGATATTAGTATCTTTGTCATCAAGAACATTGAAAATGCAGCATTTCTTTTAAAAGCATTCCACTATTATCTCTGGAATTTTCTCCCAAGCAACTAACACTTGATCTGAAGGTTTTGATGTTCCTGCTTTTTTGACCTAACCAGCAAACAACAAGAGTAAGTTTTAAAACAACTAGGATTTTATTCTTTGTTCAAATAGTCCTTAAGTTATTTGCTGACCGAAACAATGAGGAAGTGCTGTCTAGTTATGCCACCAAGAATAACAACAAAATTTGCTCTGCGTAGGCAATGACAGCTCCATCCCAGCTGGAACCCGGCCAACAGATGTCTGGCATGTTAAAATGTGACATATGGAGGCTTGGGATAACACACAGTAATTCCACCTCCCTGTCTACTTTTTCCTAGGTTATGCCCTTTGCCCACTAATCCCCTGCCTGCTTTCATTATTGGCCATGATAACCTCTGCCAGCTCTTGCTCCTGTAGCTGAGAGTCTCTTCAAGTACTCTCCTGGGTTGTCCTTATTTCTATTTTATGCCCAACTTCATCTACTTTGGAAGTATTCCCCATCTTCTCATTTTAGTTAGTTTTTCATTATATGCCAATCAACTGATAGAACACAAAGCAAAAATGAAAAGGTCAGGCAAGATTTTGCATCTCAAAAGAAGACACACTTCATCTCTCCCTGTTTTTATTGAGCAGCACTATAAAGCTTTAAAGACATAGCTCTTAGGTCTTGCTGTGAAGTAAAATACTTTGTAGAGATTTTTAGAATGTCGATTCCAGTGGGGTATCCCAAGACCTACCACTGATTCTTGGGGTTGGGAGGGGAATTCGGGGGTGGAGGGAGGGGAAGGAGGCACTTGTATTTTCAACAGAGCTCCAGAGTAATGTGGTGCATCGTCTAGGTTGGAAATTATGAAGAGGACATTAGGCATTTTCACTTTCTCATGTATACAAGGGTAATTCTTTCAGCAAACACCAACACAAATTTGAAAACAAGAGCTCTCACTCTAAGTGTTCAGTAAAAACCAATTCATATGGGCAGGCTAGTTTTATTCATTTGAACCATAATATTTGTACCAGCCTATATTCAACATGTTTAAACTAAGGGGTATGAAGGGCTTTGTGATGACTGGGGAAGTGCATGGTGGGAGCACATCTGGAAACAGAGGATGAGATTTCCTTTTTCCATTCTTGCCACAATCTCCAGTGCTGACTGATGCCACGGGGAAGGAGATCTTGTCTTCCACTCTAGCTACAGCTTCCCAGGGCCATTTCAGGAGCAAGATGATCTGGGCATAATTCTGGTTCCCTGATTTGAGGACAGTCTGTCTTCTGAGAGTGGAAAACTGAACTTGTGTGGGCCTACATTCAGGAAATACACAAATCCCTGCACCAAAGGGCCCAGGGAATGGTTTTTAGGGCTTCAGGGGAGTCCCATTGGGAGACATTCTCTCCCAATCATCTCCATTTTTAGCAAAGGTTCTACTGAATTTTAGGTAAGTGTGAAGATCCCCCATCTTGTGTGGATAAAAGTAGGTAAGCAGTGATTCTACAGTTGACTCCATGGCCTTTTTGGCCCAGAGAACTCAGAATGCAGTTTCCACATTAAAACCCAGATCGCCTCTCACTTACCTCTTGGATCCAGGGAACTCTTGCTCATTAACAAGAGTCTGAGAGTCACTGTCTCCTCTGAATTTCTTTTCCTTTTTGGGCCCAAATCAGAGGCTACAAGCAAGAACACAGAGAAACAAATCATTGCAAGTCAGTGCTGATGGCTGCAATAAATATTGACACTGTACTTTTTCTCTTACTTCTTCGTACTGAACACATACTCTGTGCCTGGCCCTTTATCTACATCATCTCATTTACTCCTCACCACAACCTGTGAAACAGGTTTCAGTGGCCCCTAGTTGACTACACAGCGGGGAGAAGATGCAGGGTAAGCATCACCCACAGGGCCAGGCAATAAGGGCCAAATCCAGGAGTGAATCTCAGATCTGATTCCAGAGTTGAAGGTCTCTCACACATTGTATGTGAAAGGCAGTGAGGAAAACATAGATTGATGGAGGGAAGGAAGGATGGCTAGATAGATAGATACAAAAGTAATACTACGTAAACCCATATAGATATAAACATATAATGGAACACATATTATAGAAAATAGGTTGTGTTAAATGGGTATACTCCAAACGATTCTTTAAAATGTTTTGTATGCTAGAAAAAAAAAAAATCTGAAATCAAGTGTTGGGGATAAAGAAGAAAGAGAGTAAGGGAATCAAAGACGCAACCAACGAAATCTTCCTTCAAGGATCTGTCTCGTGTTTCACTATTTGTTCTAGAATCTTAAACTCAGTTTAGCTTAACAAATAAGTATTGAGGCTTTACTATGTACCAGGCATCAAAACACCTGCCAGTCTAGGATGCTGAATTCATGGGAGGTGCTTTTAGGACAGAAGACAGAACAATTCTGGGGTTCATAGCCAGCAGCTGACCCTAACTTAACCCACAATACAAGGCTGACTTTGATAAAGAGGGGTAATGAATAGGGGAAGTGCTATAAGAACATAAAGATAGATAAAATAATAACTGAGAAGTCTGGGAAAGATGCCTGGGAACAGATTAAATGTGAATTGTGTCTTGGAAAACAAGAAAGATGTCAAAAGGTCTGAACTATTTTTACTCACAACACTTTCAACCCCAAACACAGGGGTTTTTTCCCCTGACACCAGCCAGTCCTCTGATACCACCGGGGTGTCCTGCAACGGATTCAATTCTGACACTATCTCCTGGAGGTAGAGTCAGATCCCACAAGGTAAGGGCTCAGTCCCTCCAAGAATGTCCCCAGTTTCGATGCCAACAGAAGGCTGTGAGTCCTTTGTTATACTTTGGGGGCACTTTTGAGCGCAGAGGACTCCATGTAACAGCTGTCTGCAGGGTGCACTCCACTCCTTGAGGCAGCCTCAGGCTCTCTGCAAGTTAGACACTGCTTAGCCATTTCTCTCCTGAGGTTTTGCAGTCTCCTTAGAAAGTCATGACAACCCAAGCTATCTGGGGCTTCTGTACTTACCACCTTTCCCTCTGAGGAGCAGGGTCAAAGCCTCTTTTTTGGAAGAGAGAGGGGCCAGCAGCTTCTAAGACCCTTCTCTGCTCCCATCTCCTCTCCCACCCACTTTCCTCCTCCTCACCTCCCACCGACATCTAAGAGCTCTTCCCCCTCCACTAAATCTAGCCCTCTCCTCACCCCCTACCAGCACACCTGGAAAACTGCATGTTCTCTCTGAAGCAAGACGCTGTGGTCCAAATTATCTTATACTTTCTAGGCCAAGTGCCATTAGAGTCTTGACTTTTGAAAATCAAAAGCTTTTTTCCTCCCAGTTCTTTGGTGAATCTCCTTTTCTCCCTGATACAATAAAGATGCCCGAATAAGGTTGATGGGAAAGGTTAAGGCAACAGGAGCTGCCAGAAGGGTGCAGAGGGGTAAGTCAATTCCTATGTTAAAAATATCACCCTGCCAGTGTTCTCACCACCCTTTAAAGCTGGTTCATCCCTTGAGCAAAGGGCACAGTGCGCTCTGCATCCTCCTTCATAATCATAACTCCTCCCTGTTCTTGTGTCTCTGAAGAATTTAAGTTCCAGGTGACCTGATCTAGACCAGGCTGCAGATGGAATCCCAAGGGAAGCCCAATCCCTAAAAATGATGCATCTCACACCTTAGAGTTACTTGTGACTCTCTGGAGGTTTTCTCAAGAAATCCAGTAGATGGATTCCCAAACTACTCATCACCAAAGTGTATAATAGTTTTGAAATAGAACCATTTGTTTATGTGAGTTGTATGGCTGGTACGCCTGCCATACAGTCTTTGAAAAATTCTGACACAAGATCCTTGAGTTAGGGCAATATACTTTGTGAGTTTTTTGTGCAGGTCATCACCATGGAGAATTAAATATTTCTCATGGTCCCACCTGACCACACACAGTTGGTCTCATGCCCTGTTTGTGAAGACATCTGCTCCTTCTCACCCCTGGTGGCATGCCTTTGGCTACACTGTGGAGTCCTTTCTTTGGTTTCAATTACCCTCTCTGGTTCATATGACAGTCCTCTGTATCAATCATGGGGCCTGAACGAGAAGCAACCTGTCAGTTTAATCAGTCAAAAATGCAGATGTCTGAGAAAAATATCAACTTGATGCTTTCCTTCACCAACTGCTCACCCTAAGTAAGGACCTAGGAAGTTCTACTTCTGAAACTTACCTACATATTAGAGAGACCCCTCAGTTCAAGTCAATAAATACCCACAGGGCCTTTTTCCACCATAAACCCACACAGATAAAGTCAGATGTGCCTCTTCCCACAAAGCAGAAACAGATTTTCCTCGTCATAAATTAAAATCCTCCCTTATGGCCATGGGTTTATCAGCAGACTTGCTTATAATGGTCATCTTATGAATGACAGCTGGGAACAATAAATCATTCCTGTTACAAAGGCTGCTTGATATGGTTCAAAATGGCAGAATCCCTGCTAGAATGAACCTTCTCTGGACCCATAAAAATCCTTCTAGGGAAAAAGCGGAGGGGAGCAGCAGTTGCAGCAGGGTAGACACACACTTCCAGGATCTGAAGGGAAACATTCAGCAGCTTGTGGCTTCACCACCTTACATCTACTCCTCAACAACACCCAGAAGAGGTGTTGACCTCAAATATGCTGAGTTTTTTCACCCACTCAGAGCTGAACATTAACTATTGATATTCAACCAAACTTTTATTGGTGAAAAACAAGCCTAAGATCATCCAGGGGGTCTGTGTGTGCTGATACTGTACTCCTTTTGTTCCTCCTTTCCAGCAGGAACGGAGGAAGATTTTTACTTCAAAAATACAAATTTAAGGGACTTTCCTGGTGGTCCAGTGGTTAAAACTCCATGCTTACTCTGCATGGGGTGCAGGTTTGAATCAATCACTGGTCAGGGAACTAAGATCTCACATGCCCATATGACCAAAAAAACAAATTTAATACATATGACCAATAATGCTATACAATATGAATAAAACATTGATTGGGTTTTGCAATCGTGAAAGCAGTAAATTGCCAACAGCTCAAGCACTGATCACTTAAACAAGATCCTGAAATACAGTTATTTAATTTGGTGTATTATCAATCACTTCTACTGTCTTCTTGGCACTGGGCAAAAATGCAAAGGCAATTTCTCTCCCAATATCCTCCCAACTATCCCCAAAATAAAAGCACATGTTAAAAAAAAAACTCTCTCACCTAACCAGACATTTTCTGAGAAGCACATACAGTATTTTAAACTCAACACAGTACTCAGATCTGTTAAACATTTTTCAACACCCCTGAAAACTCCACTGAAGAAAGAGAATCTACATTCTTTACCCAGTCTGCCTGACTCAAAGCAGCATGAGGCTAGAATTATCCACATGTAAAGTTAAACAATGAAATTCCCCAAGTATATACAAGCTGTGAGAATCAATAACTTCTCAAACTAGCAAATTGGTTTCAAGTGTTTGGTTCACTGGTTATAGCCAACAGACATGAATAAAAGGCTACCTCCCAAGTGAAAGAAAAGGGGGCAAGGAATTCTTGAAAAAAATGTGTTCTCATCAGAATTCCTGTGTTTCATACAGCATGGATGGTGTCTGTAAAACTCTTTGGAAAGTTTTTTTTTTTTTTTTTTCTGTTTAGTTGCTAAGTCATGTCTGACTCTGACCTCATGGACTGTAGACCATCAGGCTCCTCTGTCCATGGGATTTCCCAGGCAAGAATACTGGACTGATTTGCCATGTCCTTCTCCTGACCCAGGGATCAAACCTGTGTCTCCTGAATCTCCTGTTTTGGCAGCTGGATTCTTCACCACCGAGCCACCTTGGAAAGTATGCTGGGACTTAAATTCAGGCAATCCTCTTTGTTGGAATTTTAATTTAAAAAGCTTTTCTCGGAGCACTGTGTACTACTCATTTCATGAAAACAACTTACTGCCATGTAATTGCTTATATAATTTGATAACTTCGGGATTTCAGGTTTTCCTTAACTTTGCAACCAGATTATCTTTCCTAAAATAAAACATATTTTCTAGAAAAGTTTAGCTAAAGTAATTGGCTCGTCTACTGAGCTATGGACTCTGGGAATATTTGTCAGAAAATCTGGTCATTGAACTAGCACAAAGTTCACGTCCCTTATCCTTAGTCAGTCAGCCTGTGTTTTCTCTCTTTTCATTCCCTGAGTGCCTTTCACTCTTCTCTCCAGCAGTGTCTAACATCATCTGCATAAAGCTGACTTCACTTCCCTGCTCATTCTAATCTTTCTACCTTTGGATCTCCTCTTCTTTCTCTTAGGGTGGAATGTTTATGCAGAAATTCTACAGCTACTTCCATAGTCTAGATGCAAAAATGCCTTCTTCCAGTGGAGTAAGCTGTATCTTCTACTTAAATGCATATACTTTCAAAGGGAACATACACAGAAGAAAGGAAAGGGACTTATGCTAGGCAGTCCTAACAGCTGGCTTGTGAGGCTCTTGTTCCCCTAAATGGTCCCCAAGGCTCCCTTCCATTCCCATCTTCCCAGTCCCATGCTCACTATTAGAATGGCAGACCTCAGGACATACCTGTCAGAGCATCTTATACAAAGTTCTGGAAGTTGCTAGTAATTGGAGTCCTTTTTCCTTCCATATCCCTAAGTCTCTCTCAAGGGCTACAGGGTCTTGGTATATTTCAAGGTTTGAAACTACTGTTTTAGTTTTGTTATTAATTTTTTGAGGCACCTCAAAAAAATTTCCACAGTGGCTATACTAATATACATTCCAAACAATGGTGTGTGAGGGTTACCCCTTCCCTACATTCTCTCCAACCGTTATTTCTGGACATTTTGATAATATCCACTCTAACAGGCATGAAGTGATAGCTCTTTGTGGTTTTGATTTGCATTTCTCTAATATTTAGTGATGTTGAACAGTTTTCATGTGTTCGTTGGCTATCTTAATTTCTTCTTTGGAAAAAATGTCTTTTCCGTTCCTTTGCTCATTTTGTAATTGGGTTGTTTCAAGTGGCTATATGGCATCTACCATATAATACAGCTACTTCACTTCCAGGTATTCATCCAAAGAATATGAAAACACTAATCAAACAAATAAAATACCCACCGCTATGTTCACCCAGCATTATTACAATAGCCACAACATGGAAACCACCTAAGTGACCACTGACAGATTAAAAGATAAAGAAGATGTGTTTTGCACACAATGGAAAACAACTTAGTCATTAAAAAAGGTGAAATCTTGCCATCTGTTACACATGGATGGAACTTGAGGGCATTATGCCAAGTGAAACAAGCCTGATGGAAAAAGACAAAAACTTTGTGATTTTGTGGATATTCAAAATATAAATAACTAAACAAACACATAGATACAGAGAACACAGTAGTGGCTACTAGCAGGGAAAAGAGTTAGTGGGAGGGCAAATGGGTAAAGGGGGTCAATAGCATGATGACAAATGAAACCTAAAGTTTTGGCAGTGAGGACACTGTAGTGTATACAGAAGTCAAAATCATATACATGAAACGTATGGTATAATCAAAACAATAATTTTAAAAATTTGAACTACTGTTTTAGAGACAGTAGTTTCTAGAGTCAACAGGCCTTTGTGAGCTATCCTAAGCATCCTACTAACATTAATTATATTTTAGCTACTGATAAACATATACCTACTTGTAAAAAGGATTTTAGTGTTATTATTAATACTGTTCATGAGTAGCCTAGTACTGAAGAGAAACTCTGAAATTAAAGCAACTAAATTTGATACAGGATATGAACCAAGAACTTCCAGATGTTCAAGGTGGATTTAGAAAAGGCATAGGAATAAGGGATCAAGTTGCCAACATTCTCTGGATTATAGAAAAAGCAAGGGAATTCCAGAAAAATATCTACTTCTACTTCATTGACTACGCTAAAGCCTTTGACTGTGCAGATCACGACAAATTGTGGGAAATTCTTAAACAGATGGGAATACCAGATCACCCTACCTGCCTTCTGAGATATCTGTATGCAGGTCAAGAAGCAACAGTTAGAACCGGACATGGAACAACAAACTAGTTCCAAATTGAGAAAGGCTGTATACGTCAAGGTTGTATATTGTCACCCTGCTTATTTAACTTATATACAGAGTATATCATGTGAAATGCCAGACTGGATGAACCACAAACTTGAATCAAGATTACCAGGAGAAATATCAATAGCCTCAGACATGCAGATGACACCACCCTTATGGCAGGAACCAAAGAGGAACTAAAGAGCCTCTTGATGAAAGTGAAAGAGGAGAGTGAAAAAGCTGGCTTAAAACTCAACATTCAAGAAACAAAGATCATGGCATCCAATCCCATCACTTCATGGCAAATAGACAGGAAAACAATGGAGATAGTAACAGATTTTATTTTCTTGGGCTCCAAAATCACTGCAGATGGTGACTGCAGCCATGAAATTAAAAGATGCTTGCTCCTTGGAAGAAAAGCTATGACCAACGTAGACAGCGTATTAAAAGGCAGATACATTACTTTGTCGACAAAGGTCCATTTAGTCAAAGCTATGGTTTTTCCAGTAGTCATGCATGGATTTGAGAGTCGGATTATAAAGAAAGCTGGGCGCCGAAGAATTGATGCTTTTAACTGTGGTGTTAGAGAAGACTCCTGAGAGTCCCTTGGACAGCAAGGAGATCCAACCAGTCAAACCTAAAGGAAATCAGTCCTGAATATTCATTGGAAAGACTGATGCTGAAGCTGAAACTCCAATACTTAGGCCACTTGGTGCAAATAGCTGACTCATTTGAAAAGACCCTGATGCTGGGAAAGATTGAAGGCTGGAGGAGAAAGGGATGACAGAGGATGAGATGGTTGGATGGCATCACTGACTCAATGCACATGAGTATGAGCAAGCTCCAGGAGTTGTTGATGGACAGGGAAACCTGGTCATAGGGTCCCTAAGAGAAAGACATGACTGAGGGACTGAACTGAATCTTTGAAAAAGGGTTGGAAAATTGGAGGCTGTTTTGTTTTGGGTGTTTTCCTATTTTTTTTTCCTTGTTTTTTATTTCTCTTACCTTTCTACATATTATTCCTTCTACAAATGTTTCTTAGTCTCCTATTGGTCATCCTATGTATTAATATTAATGGCTAGGACTAAAACAATAGGCTAAAGCAGAGACTTCCTGCCCTTGTGAAGCTTACAGTCTAGTAGAATAGAGAGATGACCAAATAATGAAAAAAAAGTTTAAAAAAAGTTAAATAGCTACTATGACAAAAGGAAGACAGTAGACGCACAGTGCTCCACTGGGAATAATTGATCTACTCAGAGAAACCAAGGAAAGCTGGGTAAAGGTGGCAGAAAAGAATGTTCCAGGAAAGGGAACAACTGTGCACAAGTCCCATGGTGGAGGAAGCCTGGCACACCAAGGAGCTGAAAGGATGTCCAGGCGGGAGCATAGACAGGGTGGCGGGTGGGCACAGATGAGGCAGATGGGCGCACGGCAGCTGCATGTCACACAGCTTTAAGCTGTGTCTGTGCTTAGTCATGTGACTCTTTGCAACCCCATGGACTGTAGCCCACCAGGCTCGTCTGTCCTTGAGATTTCCTAGGCAAGAATACTAGAGTGGGTTGCCACTTTCTTCTCCAGGGGCTCCTCCCTGTACGGCTTTACGGGGAAGAGCAAAAGGAAATCACTTTAAGGTGGAAGGAGTAATATGATCAACTGGGCATTTTTAGAAGATGACTCTAGTCCCAGTGTGGCAAAAGTTTGCTGGTGGTCAGCAGTCTACTTACAGAAGGTCACCACAGGAGTCTTCACAGGAAATGATGGATGGAGACAGACTCGAGAGGTTTTTGGGTGGGAAAAGCGACAGGATGTTGGGGGATGGGTTGAATATGAGGGTTGATGTTCAGAAAGCATCAGGTTTCTCACATATCCCATTTTAACTATCTGGTCCTTAACTTAATCCTTGACTATTGTCTATGGTCTTTAGACACTTATTATTTTTCTTTCTGCATGTTCTCACTTCATCTTGAATGGAAAATTCCTCTTACTTCAAAACTAACAATGTACAGAGCCCTTCAGCGTTATTCTACCAAGCCCCCCAAATCTATTTTTAATAAAAATGTAATTCCCATTTATGTTATAATTCTTAAACTAAGTTTGGTCTCTCCCCCTTAAATATTTTTATGTTCAGTAAAACTTCCTTTACTGAAATGATAAATTTGAATTTTAATATAGTGGTAGAAGACTCTTAGTTACATGGAAGCCAACCTTGAATCAACTCAAATACAAAAGAGAATGGTTTATGAACACATGAGGGTGCCTCAGAGATCAAATGCAGAAGTGCAACCAAGACTGTCTATTCCAGAATGGGCTGGAATCCCTTGGAAACTTTACGCAATATTCTGTTTGCTCCTTTCTATATGCTGGCTTCAGCTTCTTACTTTGAAAGTCCAGCTTTCTCCAACATTCAGTCTATAAGACAGCTCTATTACAGTTCTTATATTTTTATATTCTGGGTTTAGCCACAGAGACTGACCCTTTGCCCCTCAGTGTCCCAATTCCAAATTTCAAGGAGGGGAACTTGGCCCTGATAGAGTCGGGTGATCAACCATGGTCAGTTAACTATGACTGGATGTGGGTGGGTATAAGAATTCAGGGAACAAATAGCCAATGCCAATTCTGAGTTCCCAGAGAACGAAGAATTGTTGTGAATTTGGCAGACACCCCATGTGGAGAAAGAGGGAAACAATAGCTCCTTTACTTCAATAAATATGTGCTAAGCACCCGTCACATACCAGAGGCAGGCTAGGCTCATGGACGCAAAACTAAGTGCAGCGAATTCCACCTTCAGGGAGTCTAACACCCCACACTGCCTATGAATACCCTGGTCTCCATACATGGTCACTAATCTATACCACATATCTAAAAGCTCAGTGTACTATATGGAACCCACATGCAGGATTTCATTCTGCGGAATCAGCATTTAGCGCTCATCTTGGACAAAAGCAAAACATTTGCAGACAAAAAAAGAGTTAAAGTTCCATTTCCCGTTGTTGTCAGATGCTACTAAGCAGGATAAAATAAAAAATTTATTAATGCAGATAACTTTGGCATTTCTATTTACCAACATTCATCTATCTTCAAGGGATAAATGTATCTATCTATGTATGTACCAGTAGAAGAAAAAAGTGTTAATTGAAGATCTACAGCCTGGAAGTCAAGTTGCTAGACAGGCCCGGACCACAAGTGTAGACAGCACATCAGATTCTGAGCTGGAAGACCCATGTCTCATCATACCAGCTCTGTGACCTCAGGGGGCCACACACCCTGAGGAGCTTTACCTGTAAAGTGAGGCTCTTACCTCCCTAACAATGGCAGCAGAGGGAAGTAGGAATTAAAAGGAAGAGTAAGAAGGTAGAAAATGAAGCACTGAGAAGGCAGTCCAAATAGGAATGAGGAACAAAGGGAAGAGAAAAGTGGTCCAGGCCACATAAAGATTCCTTCCAGACCAATGTCTGATGACCAGACAGCTAACCCATAGGCCATGAGCTTCCAATTTCCCCATGCGTAACGTGGCTCTCTCTTTGCAGGTTGAGTTGTGCTCAGTCTTTCTTTTTCAAACAAAAAGGAAAAAAAAGCTACCTAGTTAATGTAGTAACTTTCACCTATAAAAAGAAATGTTAATATTATTTCCTTTGGCTTCCTTATCCAGCCCAATTTTCCCTTCCCTCCTATTGCCTCTCAAACCTTTCTTTCATGTTTTCTTTTCATGAAAAGCTTAAATTCAAATTAGCTGTCTCTCTGGAAAGCTTTCATCTTCTCTTCAGTTTCTTGAATTATTGTCCTCTATTAGATTTTATTTTTGCCTTTTCAGACTTCACTAAACCTCCGTTCATTTGCATGAGCATTGCTGTCCCTTTAAAGGGCTATAGATATTTGAGCCTTATACAGGCTATCAGGACTTCCATTATGGCTCAGCTGGTAAAGAATCTGTCTGTAATGCAGGAGACCTGGGTTCGATCCCTGGGTTGGGAAGATCCCCAGGAGAAAGGAAGGGCTACCCACTCCAGAATTCTGGCCTGGAGAATTCCATGGATCACAAAGAGTCAGACACGACTGAGCGACTTTCACTTTCACTTCTCGGTGTTGCTTTTGAGTTCCTTTTTTAAAAGATCTTTTTTGATGTGGACTGTGTTTAAAGGCTTTATTGAATTTGTTACAATATTGTTTCTGTTTTATGTTTTGTTTCTTGTGGCCCTAAGGCATGTGGGATCTTAATTCCCCAACTAGGGATCCAACCTGAACCCGCTGTATTGAAGGCAACCACTTCAAAGCACTACAGTAAAGTTGTCTGTTTTTGAGTTTTCTATTGCTATCTCAGTACAATCCAAAATGGACAGCAAGTGATATAAAGCTACTTTTAGTTTAATAAGTAATGAAAACATCATAAAAACATCTTTTAATTTTAGAATTCATTCCTCTTTTATTTAGAACATGCCTTCTCAATGATGATATTATCCCAAGAGGATGAAAACTGACTCATGCGGCAAAAAATCAGCTTAGATATCACAGTGGTTTGTGGCCCTCCCAACCCTGACCCTCTTTAACTACATAAACAGATATACAGCACACCTGTAGCATTAAAATTTCATGGTGGGAGAAAGCAGTTAAGGAAAAAAGTGTCTGCAAAGGCACCTCAGTGGGGAAATAATTCTTTAAAAAATTTTAAAGGTTGAGGAAAACCTATACCTGTATAGCTTAGTTTACTAAAGCATTAAAGACAGTCTTTCATTTAATCTCCACAAATCCAAGTGAACTGGGTACAAGCAACCTCTTTTCCAGATATGTAAATTGATGATCAGGGAGCTTCCTTCCTTATTGTGCAAGTGTGGTGGCCAGTTCCCACTCCATCTATGACAGTACAGCTCATATATTTCTTTAGAGCAGGGCTCCTCAACCTCAGCACTACTGACGTTTGGGGCAGGATAATTCTTTGTTGCAGAAGACTTTCCTCTGCAATGTAGGCTGTTGAACAGCATCCCTGGCTTCAACTCAGTAACATCCCCTCCACCACCACATCCACCAGTGGGGACAACCCAAATGCCCCCTGGGGAACCGGGTGGGGAAATCACTCCTGGCTGAGAATCACTTATTTAAAGCCTATTGATAAAAAGAGACTACCATCTACTGTTTTTATTGTCATGAGAGCTAACAGCTATGGAGCTTTACCAAAATACCAGTTATTTCATACATACTGACTCCTTTATTCCTCCATTAATGCTATGGAGTGGAGAGTAGCGTCCACCATGCCTGTTTCACAATAAGAAAAACAACTTGGAAGAACTATAGTCAGTAAACTGTGAAACTAGGATATGTAGATGCTGGAATTGCACTTATATCACTGCTGCTGCCGCTGCTGCTAAGTCATTTCAGTCATGTCTGACTCTGTGAGACCCCATAGATGGCAGCCCATCAGGCTCCCCCATCCCTGGGATTCTCCAGGCAAGAACACTGGAGTGGGTTGCCATTTCCTTCTCTAATGCATGAAAGTGAAAAGTGAAAGTGAAGTCGCTCAGTCATGTCCAACTCTTAGCGACCCCATGGACTGCAGCTCACCAGGCTCCACAAAGAAGTGTTTAAACTATTGACCCAAGTATAACTATTTGGTTCATGGAAAATAATCTACATTATGATTATAATGTTGACTTTGAATTTAAACCCAGAAGTTGCTGCAAATGGAAGTTTCCATTTTATGTATATACACACACCACATCTTCTTTATCCATTCATCTGTTGATGGACACATGGGTTGCTTTCATATCCTGGGTATTGTAAGTAATGCTGCTATAAACATCGGGGTACATGTATCTTTTTGAATTAGTGCTATCTTTTTTTTTCCTGATATATATCCATGAATGGCATTGCTGGGTGATACAGCAGTTCTATTTTTAGTTTCTAAGGAACTTCCACACTGTTTTTCATAGTGACTGTATGAATTTACATTCAACAGTGTTGTTCAACAAGGTCCCTAAATTCAAACTGCTTACACATTAGCAGAAGAGAAATACCATGTCCACAGTTAATTGGAGATTAGACTGGTGGTTCTCAAAACTCTAATTCTCTAATAAGACTGAATAACCATTTCCAAATTTTCAAGGATAATTTAATTTAGAGAGAGAATTTAAAGTATTTTTGCTTTTACATTGTCCTTAAGTGTTGGATATCTGCCTTTTCTTGTTTCTAATAAAACTACAAAAAGAAAAAATATGAACAAATGAATGGATAGGAAATAAACATTTGGATCAAAATTTGGAGACTGAGTAGCTTAATGTACTTAAAGTATTTTGTGGACAAGCTAGTCATGCAATTATATTATTTCCTGTTTATATGATAGAATTAAATATGAGTAGTTCATGACTTCCAAATACTAAATAAGATTAAACTAGATTGATTTCCAGAGTGGGTTCTGCCTCTCATTTTCCTTTATATCCCCTAGAAACAGGCATGGTATACAAACCCTTTATGATATTAATGGGTTTATTAATAGTTAATGAGTACAATGAAGAAAGAATCTTGAAAAGAATAAGAAAACAAATGATATGAGAATTCAGAGGAGAGACTCCAGGGTGAGTTGATGAGATGGACTGGCTAATTGTTCACTAAAAAATTTCTCTTTTTTTCCTCCAGGTCACATAAAGTTGGAGATTTCCCAGCATGCCTTGCACTTAGGAGTAGAAATATGATTGCTTTACATTCAAGAAAATGTGGTCAGAAGGTAGGACCATTACTCAACTTGGTCCATAAAACAAATTGACTGAGAGGAGAGGATTTTGAGAACTTGTATAGGTGGAGCCACTAGCTACAAGTAGCCAGGCTCCCTGAAATATTACCTGGAGGAAAACTGCCCAATCAGCAACAGTGCTGTGGACAGTTCATGGGGAAGAAAAATATGTGTTATATTAGGTCACAGGAATTTGGGAGCTCTTTGTTGTTTTCGTTAGCTACCCTGACTAATACATTTGGTGCAACGTGAAGCCACCCCAGTGCTCAAAACAAACCATGACACTAAAATCTTTTTCAGATAAGCTGCTTCATAAAATTTCTAACTAATATTGCCTCTGTTCTGCCTCTAGAGACAACAGTACCACTGTTATTAGGATACAGTTGAAGAAAGCTGGGCGCTGAAGAATTGATGCTTTTGAACTGTGGTGTTGGAGAAGACTCCTGAGAGTCCCTTGGACTGCAAGGAGATCCAACCAGTCCATTCTAAAGGAGATCAGTCCTGGGTGTTCTTTGGAAGGAATGATGCTAAAGCTGAGACTCCAGTACTTTGGCCACCTCATGCAAAGACTTGACTCATTGGAAAAGACCCTGATGCCGGGAGGGTTTGGGTGCAGGAGGAGAAGGGGACGACAGAGGATGAGATGGCTGGATGGCCTCACTGACTCGATGGACGTGAGTCTGAGTGAACTCCGGGAGATGGTGATGAACAGGGAGGCCTGGGGTGCTGTGATTCATGGGGTCGCAAAGAGTCGGACATGACTGAGCGACTGAACTGAACTGAAGTATATGAATAAAATACAAAGGTCACACCTGAAATAAGATTGTGGGATAAGAAAATTCCTTTGAACCAACTGTTCAAGGGAATTTTGGTTGAAGGGAATGAAACACTTTACCAAAAAAAACAAAACAAAACAAAACAAAAAAAACAAAAAAAACCTGTCTTCACATCCATGTATGTTTAAATACGACAAAGAGCATGCTTGTTTTCACAATGGGTAGAGATAAACATTAACATCCAGAAATACAGCAAGAACAAAAACTTGTCTGTGAGAAAATATGAATCATGGTTGCCCACCAGACCCAGAGCATTTAACCTAGATGCCACCCTGTCCTATCCCATGCCATCCCATTTCCAATTAAGGCTTATTGAGCACCTACTGTGTGTGAGTCACTGTGCCTGTCACCAAGGACATGGAGGAGGCAGCTGCTGTACTCAGGAGATACTCTGTTCAGGAGACAACTGTGTACATAATCAGTTCTACAGTGTGAAACAGACATTTCTAGTCTATCCAAATAGGGCATTCAGTTCAGTTCAGTCGCTCAGTCGTGTCCGACTCTTTGCGACCCCATGAATCGCAGCACGCCAGGCCACCCCGCTCATCACCATCTCCCGGAGTTTACTCAGACTCACATCCATCGAGTCCATGATGCCATTCAGCCATCTCATCCTCGGTCGTCCCCTTCTCCTCCTGCCCGCAATCCCTCCCAGCATCAGAGTCTATAGTGATAACCAAAAATCAGTGCTTACCACTACCTGGGGTGACTTCCCACAGGCAATGTTCCTCAAGTGTCCTTAGCACCCCTCCCTTGAAGTGGAAGCTTCTTTGACTTGACTCCAATTATATATAAATTAACAGCCTTGACTGAACACTAGCTAATTATCCAGATATGAAAATACAATATGCAAATGACACCACCTTAATGGCAGAAAGTGAAGAGGAACTAAACAGCCTCTTGATGAGATTGAAGGAGGAGAGTGAAAAAACTGGCTTAAAACTCAACTTTCAAAAAACAAAGTTGATGGCATCCAGTCCGATCATTTCATGGCAATAAGATGGGGAAGAGGTGGAAACAGTGACACAGTTTACTTTCTTGGGCTCCAGAAACACTGTGCCCAGTGACTGAAGCCACAAAATTAAAAGATGCTTGCTTCTTGAAAAAAAAAAAAAAAACTATGACAAACCTAGACAGCATATTAAAAAGCAGAGACATCACTTTGCCAACATTATGGTTTTACCAATAGTCATGTGCAGATGTGAAAGTTGGACCATAAAGAAGGCTGAGCACCAAAGAATTGATGCTCTCAAATTGTGGTGCTGGAGAAGACTCTTGAGAGTCTCTTGGACAGCAAGGAGATCAAACCAGTTAATCCTAAAGGAGATCAACCCTGAATATTCATTGGAAGGACTGATGCTGAAGCTGAGGCTCAAGCTCCAATACTTTGGGCACCTGACGTGAAGAGCAGACTCATTGGAAAAGAACCTGGTACTGGGAAAGATTGAAGGCAGGAGAAGAAGGGGGCAACAGAAGATGAGATGGTTGGATGGCACCAGCGACTCAATGGACATTGAGTCTAAGTAAACTCCAGAGATAGTGAAGAATAGGGAAGCCTGGAGTGCTTCAGTATTCATGGGGTCACAAAGTTGGAAACGACTTAGCAACTGAACAACATAGTGCTATTGTCTATGAACTTACTGTTAATGAATCAACAAAATACATTAAATATGGTATTTTTAAGCAGAAACACAAATAAAAACAGATTATGTATTGACCAATTGATAAAAAGGTTTTGACCAGAGAACTACAGGAAACTAACCCTGTATTTCCCCAGGGAGCAACAGTTAAGGGATTTTATAGGGCATAACTACTGTGAATAACAAGACTTGAATGCATCTATTTTACCAGTTATTTATTTAATATATCACTATGTACCCACGGATAGTTATATTATGGGTTACAATCTAACACTATCATTAATTTATTGCTCAAACTGTTCCATCCTTAGCTATTGGGAGAGTAACTTTAAAATGGAAAAGTCTAATAGTGACTCTCTTGGCCAGGCAATCACGATCAACATCACCTTGATCTTGATTGGTGATGATCAATCATCAATCAACATCGCAGTTGTTGTGATGTTGAATGCATGGTGCAATCTGATGTACTGAGAGAGATGAGGAACCATTTCTGTGGTATTCTTGATGGGGACATCAGTCTAGTCATAAGATTCCAGACAGGCCTGAATCAAGTGTCATGCCACAAAATGATCAATACTCTTTGGAGGTGTCAAGGTCATAAAAGACAAGGAAAGACTGAGGAACTATTGCAGACTGTAGGAGACCAGGGAGAAATAAAGGTGTGGAATCTTAAATTGGATCTTGGGAACAAGCACAAGATCATAAAGACATTAGCTGGACACTTCAATGTGAAGTCCAAATGCAGTCTTTAGTTCATGATACTATCCTGCTGTTAATTTCCTGGTTATGATAATTATACAGTATAATTATAATTATACATGTAAGATGCTAACATTGGGGTATGCTAAGACAGGGACATACAGGAATTCTCTGTACTATTCTTGTAATTTTTCTGTAAATCTAAAAGTAATTCAAAAGTTGACCATTGGATGGTCTTGCATACCCATTGGGTGAGCAAGTTGGAGAGTTGGGAGAAACAGCATCTCAGAGACTATATATAGGAAAGTGTTCAATTTTTCAGAGTCTTTCTAGATTGAAAATCCTTTGGGGAATGGTGGAGACAATAAATACCTTCCTGCTTTACAATATTAACAAGATTTGGTTCTTCTAAGACGGGAGACTTCATTCTCAGCTGTTGACCTTGGGCAAGCCACAAACGTAGTTTCTTCTTCCATTAATGAAAGGGCTAAAATGAATAATCTTATTCTTATGTCTGTTGTATAATAAAGTCTTATTATTCTAAATTAATCTTGTTATTTAGCATTTCAAATCATATACTGTAAGAATATCCTTTAAGAATGCCTATTTATTCTGCTTTCTTAGTAATAAGTAGCAGTGGTGACATCTCACAAGAAATACAGGAATTAAATGGCAACAGTTTGAAGAAATTCTGCAGACGTGCTCCCCAAAGCCCATTTAGAAAACAGATATAGTTTACATGTTCACAAACAATGTAAATATATCTAAAGAATCAAGAATTATGCAGCCCTCTAAAATGTGTAAGTCACTAAACCATTATATAGAAAAGCAGATTATAAATGTGATAATGATTTCAGGTAACATTTTCCAACATAAATATTTTTAGATGGACATAAGGTAGACCTTCTAATTATAGTCCAGAAGAATATTATTTTGGAAGACATGAGTCACTAACAGAAAGAAATACACTTTATATACTGATAAAATATAACATTCAGAACAAACAATAAAATATTTATATACCTTGAATCTACTTTCTATTATAAAGGAAATAGTTTTGTCAGATGTTGCCAAATTGGCTGAGAACTTTGACTTCTGGTCACGTCATAGTTAATACCGTTGGGGAAATATTAGGAGACAGAAATGAGATAGAAAACAATGGATTTGATATTCATGAGTGTGTAACGGCCACTTTTACAGGGCAATAGGAGTGAGTGGAAAGAGAAGTTGAACATGACTCCTTCATGGGTTAATGAGATTTCTCTTCTTCCCTTTCGACCTGAAAATTCATCAGCTCACTTAGACGGTTAAAGAAGGAATGAAAAATGAGGAAAGTGACTAGAATGGAGTTCAGTCTATGGCATTTTGTATGGGTTATAATTCCCTGATCCATTTTATAGAAAGCAAAAAAGGTACTGTTGAGAAATTAAAATTTATGTGTTTGAACCATTATTAATACACATTATTTTTCTCAAAGATAACCTAGCTTTAAAAAAATTAATCCTCTAATTGCTAATAAATTTAATTAAAATAATGAAATCTAATGAAGTAGAACAGTAGCCAGAATAATATATCATTAATATCGTGGGTTCCTCTCTGCTTGCATTTTCATTCTTACTTACTTTGGTCAAGTAATTTCATTCTCTGAGCCTTATTTCCTCATTTAACATGAGAACAATGGGTCATACTTCATAGGATTGTAATGAAGATTAAGTGAAATTATGTGCATAAAATGCTTGGCATAGATCCAGTACATAGTGTAAATATAAGCTATTATAATGCAACTTTTTATAGAGAAATTAGATGCAGGTATATATATATAATTAACATATAGATGAAGAAGACAGGAAAGAAATACAGCAAAGTATTAACAGTGGTTTTCCTGCATGGTAGGGTTATGGGTGATTATATTTTCCTTTATTAGTGTTATTCTGCCAAATTTCCTAGTGTTTCTTCTATACTCAGGAAACTCATGTCGTCTTAAAAACCAAATACAGTGAACAAGACCTGTAAATTGACATATACATTCCTTTATGTCCTTCTTCCTTTTCAATAATATATTACCTAGCCATTTGAATGAGGAACAAAGTTGGGTATGGACAGCTCACTTCCACTTGATCATAATTAAGCTGGGATATAAGGAGTCTTCAAGGATAGGAGTGAAATGATAAAAATCGATGGGAGAAGGTGGAGAGATCCGGGGAGCATCAGATCTTGAAGAAACAGAAACAGGAGAGGATGAACTAAGAGAAGGAACACTGCCAAAATTCTCACAGACCAGAGAGGCTGCCAACAGAGCATCAGAAGCAAGAAAAGACTAGATACTTAGTGCGGAGTGTCTCTATGCAACAGTTATCCATCAGGATTGTTTTTAACCTATTGGATATCTTAAAAGGAAAAGGAGAGCCTACTGTGGCGAATGACCCTTGCCATGCCATGCCACGGAGTAACCATTCTCGATGGCTCTTTTCCGATCATGCTCACAGGTTAATGGTTATTTGTATTTCATTTCAAAATTTTGTGATGAGTTATGGCAATGTTAATGGTATAAATTGCCTAAGGATGCAAATGGAGGGGGGAAAAAATGGAGAAACAAGGATTCAGACTGCTTCAACCTGGGTTGACTATCTGTGACCACCAAGGTTCTCAACAGTCAGCGAAGAAGTGTCTGGAATTAGATTTGCAAGGATTATTCAGTTACCACATTTGTGAATTAAGGAAGCCAATATTCTTATTTTACCAGCTTTCCAACTTTCTTAAAGTCTACCAAAATCATTTAAGATGAACAGCTTTACAAATGTATGGTTAGCAAAAATCTTTCTTGTGAGTCTATTTCCCTTTTGTTGACTTTTTTCCTGAAGAAATTTCCAGAATATACCAGATTATGCAAGAATATTTTTTATAAATGAATATTTCTAAATAAAATACAACTAGAAATGTATAAAAAATTTTGTGAAGACACTTCTGACAGTGTTAAGTATTCAAACAACCAACAGGTTAGACAAGAAGCTTTCTACTCACCCTTTCTGCTGCTGCTGCTGCTGCTGCTAAGTCACGTCAGTCGTGTCCGACTCTGTGACCCCATAGACGGCAGCCCACCAGGCTCCCCTGTCCCTGGGATTCTCCAGGCAAGAACACTGGAGTGGGTTGACATTTCCTTCTCCAATGCATGAAAGTGAAAAGGGAAAGTGAAGTTGCTCAGTCCTAATTAAATGTCCAGTTTATTCTTCATGACCAGGGTTCCCAGTGTATTATCTACACAACCATAAAACTCACCCCTTGTGGAACTGCCAATGGCCTCACATAACTAGGTATGACTAGGGTAGCAAGGTAGACTAAAGAGTAACCTCTACTGCCCTTATCTTGGATTATGAATTTCCTTTAACAAAACATGATGCTACCGATCTACTGCTCATCACTGAGATGCATTTTCCAGTGAGAGTAAGTTATTTATGCTTACTCAGCCATACCCATGACTACTCAATCTTCCCCAGGAAACAATCTGTCCCTGATGAAAGTTTCACCCTGTAACCACAGGAGAGAATCAAGAATGACAATAAAACTAGGGATTGAGTCCATGACTTGGTTTCATTAACTCTATGAACTAGATAGCTGCCCATCTGTTGGAAAGGGTACAGATTAGGGTGAGTCAGTTGCAAAGAATAATTCCAGCAACTTTTATTTTTATGAATGACTAGAGGCTATTTATTGGTAAATTATTAAGAATATTATTAAGAGTTGCTGAATGTGTTATTAATAAACTAAACTTAGTATACTGCCAGAATTCACTATGGATTTATTCTACATTCAGCTAAGATGGCTTTGTGCCAGGCAACCCTGGCCAATATTCAAAAACTCCCACCAGGGATGCTCCACAAAGAAATAAAATCCCTGTACACTTTTAGAAAGGATATTTCAGGAAGACACACCACTGTAGATTTGAGCTGGTCAGGTTTTTAATTATTGTTAATTTTCCTCTTTAACTATAAATGCTCTTAGTTTAGTATCTTCATTACAAATTTAGTTTGTCGTGGGTGGTTTGGCTAATAACATCTACCATTTTAAAGTGTTTTCAGTCCGGGCCCTATGCTAGAATCTTTACATCTCATTTATTGCTCTTAAGACCCCTTTGAGACAGATAATAGTACTGTACTCATTTTACAAATATTAAACTAAAGCACAGAGAGGCTAAATATATTGCATGGCATCACAGAGCTGGAAACCACAGAGACAGAATTTGAACTCAAGGATTTCTACTCTAGATTGGGGGAGGTCAGAAAACTTTTTCAGGAAAGGGCCAGATGGTAAGTATCTTAGGGTTCATAGGTCATATGGTCTCTTCTCATCCATGCTACTATAGCTCCAAAGCAGCCAGACACACTATGTAAACAAACGGGCATGGCTGTGTTCCAATAAAACTTTATGTATAATAACAGGCAGCATGCAGAATTTGGCCTATGGGCCATAGTTTGTTTCCTTTAGATCCCTCACTGTTGACCGCTATACCATTACCATATGCTTTCTTGGCTTCCACTGAAGTACACATGAGTTCAGGAGACTAAAATATTCTAATAGCTATACTGAGACACGCAGTTCAGTTCAGTTGCTCAGCCATGTCCGACTCTTTGCGACCCCATGAATTGCAGCACACCAGGACTCCCTGTCCATCACCAACTCCCGGAGTTCACCCAAACTCATGTCCATCAAGTCGGTGATGTCATCCAGCCATCTCATCCTCTGTTGTCCCCTTCTCCTCCTGCCCCCAATTCCTGCCAGCCTCAGAGTCTTTTCCATCATTGGAAAGAGTCAACTATTGAGTCAACTCTTTGTACGAGGTGGCCAAAATATTGGAGTTTCAGCTTTAGCATCAGTCCTTCCAAAGAAATCCCAGGGCTGATCTCCTTCAGAATGGACTGGTTGGATCTCCTCACAGTCCAAGGGACTCTCAAGAGTCTTCTCCAACACCACAGTTCAAAAGCATCAATTCTTCAGGGTTCAGCTTTCTTCACAGTCCAACTCTCACATTCATACATGATCACTGGAAAAACCATAGCCTGGACTAGATGGACCTTTGTTGGCAAAGTAATGTCTCTGCTTTTGAATATGCTATCTAGGTTGCACAAAGGCATTACAATTCAAATATTAATCATTTATGCCTTTATTAATAAAGATATAAAATATGTGTTTCTACATTCATTGGAGATAGGAAATTTTTTTTCTTGAACTGCACATGTGATCAAGATGAGCATAATAAGACTATTTGATTAAGTCCATGGTCTAGTTTGTAATGGTGATGTAAAAATCTATACATAAGCTTATCATTCGGTTTTAAAGTAAACTTATGATCCACATATTTTGGAGTCAATGGCTTTATATAATACAGGTGGAACACATGAAGTAGAGAGGCCAAAGGATCTTCTGAGCTCCCTAGAATGGCTATAGTCCAAAAGTGTTTGAGAGTCATCACTCTAAAGAACTGAGCAAGGGAAGCTTCTGAGACTCAGCTATGTGGGAGGAGATCCCAAATGGTTACCATGAGGAATGAGGGCATTTTATTACAGTCAGCACCAGTTTAACTCAATGGTTCCTATTATGAATTGTGCCCCCTACTCCTGCCCCAAATCCCTACACTCCAATGTGACTACATCTGGAAACAGAGCCTCTACTGAAGTAATCAAAGTTAAATAAAGTCATAGGGTAGGGCCCTCCTCTGGTAGGCCTGAGGTCCTTATAAGAAGAGTCATCAGAGTCTGTGTACTCTTCATGTGGCAGAGAAAAGGCCACACACAACAAGAAGACAGCCATCTGCAAGTGAGGAAAGGGCTCTCATTAGAAACCAATCCTGCTGGCACCTTGAGCATGGCCTTTGAGCCTCCAGAACTCTGAGAAAAGAAGTGTTCACTGTTTAAGCCACCTGGTCTGTGGTTTTCATTATAGTGGCCCCAGCAGACTAACAAAGTTCCTAATTTATAATGTAAAAAAATTACACCAATTTCCACAAAGTATTAATTGGCTGAACACTCACTATCTGTTGACTGAGATTATATATAAATACATATATCAGTTCAGTTCACTTCAGTCACTCAATCGTGTCTGACTCTTTGTGACCCCATGAACTGCAGCGTTCTATGCTTCCCTGTCCACCACCAACTCCTGGAGTTCACTCAAACTCATGTCCATCGAGTCGGTGATGCCATCCAACCATCTCATCCTCTGTCATCCACTTCTCCTCCATCCTTCAATCTTTCCCAGCATCAGGGTCTTTTCCAATAAGTCAGTTCTTCACATTAGGTGGCCAAAGGATTGGAGTTTCAGCTTCAGCATCAGTCCTGCCAATGAATATTCAGGACTGATTTCCTTTAGGACCGACTGGTTAAATCTCCTTGCAGTCCAAGGGACTCTCGAGAGTCTTCTCCAACACCACAGTTCAAAAGCACCAATCCCTCAGCACTCAGCTGTCTTTATGGTCCAACTCTCACATCCATACCTGACTACTGGAAAAACCATAGCTTTGACTAGACGGACCTTTGTTGGCAAAGTAATGTCTCTGCTTTTTAATATGTTGTCTAGCTCTTGGTCATAACTTTTCTTCCAAGGAGCAAGCGTCTTTCAATTTCATGGCGGTCACAATCTGCAGTGATTTTTTGAACTCCCCAAAATAAAATCTATCACTGTTTCCATTGTTTCTCCACCTGCCATGATCTTAGTTTTCTGAATGTTGAGTTTTAAGCCAACTTTTTCACTCTCCTCTTTCAATTTCATCAAGAGATGCTTTAGTTCTTTGCACAAAAATAATTTGATGCTACTAGTAACAAGCACTACTGAACTCATCATAACAGTATATAAAAGGCTTTGGAGAAAAAGTTGTATACACATTTAGGAGATATTCTTTTAGTCAGGCTACAGATAATGTTCAACACTGACATGTTTTCACAGTCAACTCCCTACAATAGTAACTCAATGTTGGTGGAGTAGTAACATTGACCTCCTGGCATCTTTGTTCTTTTGGGTAGGAATCATCTATTCCCAGACCCTTTTAATTAAGTTTGAGGAACACTGCTTACAAACTCTTCCTTTGGAAAATTTATTATGACTCATACAAAAGGCCTTGAAATTCTGCATCAAAGAAACCAGCTAAAAAAAAATTTAAGTCTGGCTAAATTTGCACTACCCTTGGCTCTGATTCTCTCTCTCTCTCAGCTGCCTCCTGACTGAGGCCATGGCACACACAGAATGACGTGTCAGTTACAGTCTGAGAAAATGGCCTAATTGCAGGGCTCCCAAGAGAAGGTCAGATTTTAGGCCACGCAACAACCATGACAGCTATGGGGTTGAAAGCTGACCTGTTGCTATGTAACTTAAACCATCAATGTTATTTGCCCAAGATTAGAAATTCAATGAGAAGCAACAACATCTCCATCTTACAACTCTACCTCTACCCCTTGTGGCATTTACCATTATAACACCTTAATCAATATTGTGAAACAGAAGAAGGGTCTAGACCAAGGGTTTCCAAACCTGATTCATCATCAGTATTACCTAAGGAGCTTCTAAAACTATGGGTACTCAACCCCATCCTTTTCTCATTTACCTTTTGGTTCTTTTCTTTTCTCAGTTATTTGTAAGATCTCCTCAGACAACCATTTTGCCTTGTTGCATTTCTTTTTCTTGGGGATGGTATTTGTCACCATCTCCAGTACAATGTTACAAAGAAGAGAAAAGAAAAGATAAACTCATCTCAATGCATAGTTCCAAAGAATAGCAAGGACAGATAGGAAAACATTTTTAACTGAACAATGCAAAGAAATAGAGGAAAACAGTAGAATGGGAAAGACTTGAGATCTCTTCAAGAAAATTGGAGATACCAAGGGAATACTTCAGACAAAGATGGGCACAATAAAGGACAGAAAAAGTAAGGACCTAACAGAAGCAGAAGATATTAAGAAGAGGTGGCAAGAATACACAGAATAACCAAACAAAAAAAGATCTAATGACCCAGATAACCATGATGGTGTGGTCACTCACCTAGAGCCAGACATTCTGGAGTGTGAAGTCAAGTGGAAAAGTGCTGCACTCAGTATGCCAGCAAATTTGGAAAACTCAGCAGTGGCCACAGGACTGGAAAAGGTCAGTTTTCATCCCAATCCCAAAGAAGAGCAGTGCTAAAGAATGTTCAAACTACTGCACAATTGCACTCATTTCACATGCTAGCAAGGCAATGCTCAAAATTCTAAAAGCTAGGCTTCAACAGTATGTGAACCCAGAACTGCCAGACATACAAGTTGGATTTATAAAAGGCAGAGGAACCAGAGATCAAATTGCCAGCATCTGTGGGATCATAGAAAAAGCAAGGGAACTCCAGAAAAACATTTACTTCTGCTTCATGGACTACGCTAAAGCTTTTGACTGTGTGGATCACAACAAAGTGTGGAAAATTCTGAAGTAGATGGGACTATCAGATCACCTTACCTGCCTCCTGAGAAACCTATATGCATATCAACAGTTAGAAGGGGACACGATAACAGACTGGTTCAAAACTGGGAAGGAAGTATGTCAAGGCTGCATATTGTCACCTGCTTATTTAACTTATAATAATTTATTACTTCACATGATACATCATGTGAAATGCCAGGCTGGATGAAGCACAAGCTGGAATCAAGATTGCTGGAAGAAATATCAATAACCTCAGATATGCAGATGACACCACCCTAATAGCAGAAAGCAAAGAGGAACTAACGAGGCTCTTGATGAAGGTGAAAGAGGAGTGTGAAAAAGTGATTCGGGAGAATGGCATATATATGAAACGAATCGCCAGTCCAGGTTTGATGCATGATACTGGATGCTTGGGGCTGGTGCACTGGGACAACCCAGAGGGACACGACGGGGAGGGAGGAGGGAGGGGGTTCAGGATGGGGAACACGTGTATACCTTTGGCGGATTCATGTTGATGTATGGCAAAACCAATACAATATTGTAAAGTAATTAACCTCAAAAAAAAAAAAAGACTAGTAAAGAGATTGAATCAGTAGTCAGAAGCCTCTCAAAAAGTAAAGCCCAGAAACAGGTGGTTCACTGGAGAATTCTGCCAAATATTGAAAGAAGAATTTACAACAATCCTTCTAACTCTTCAGAAAAATAGAAAAGGAGGAAATACTTCCAAACTCATTATATGAGGTCACAATTACTCTGGTATCAAAGTCAATGATACAACAAGAAAAAAAGAAAGCTATAACTATGCTTTAACATATGAAAAACAATCAATGTAATACACCACACAAATGGAATGAAAGAGAAAAATCTCCTGGTCATCTCAATTGATTAAAATCATGTACTTGACAAATTTAATACCATTTTGTGATTAAAGAAAAAAAAATGTTCACCAAACTAGGTACAGAGGAAATTCTTTCAACATAATAAAGTCCACGTGTGAAAAGTCCACACCTTACATCATACTCAGTGGTTGAAGATGAAATGTTTTCCTCTAAGATCAGGAAAAGGGCAAGCAAGTCTGCGCATTCTTTTCATATTCATTCAAACTAGTACTAGAAGTTATAGTCAGAGCAATTAAGCAAGAGAAGGAAATAAAATGCATCCTAATGGCAAAGGAGAAGTAAACTATCTATTTTTGTAGATAGCACGATCTTTTATGCAGAAAACCCCAAAGATTCCCTCCCCCCCAAAAAATCTGTTAAAACTAATAAATGAATAAAGCAAAATGCAGTAAACAAACAAACAAAAAAAAGAAAAAGAAAAAGTGCCTTAAAACTCAACATGCAAAAAACTATGATCATGGCATCTTGTCCCATCTCTTCATGGCAAATAGATGGGGGAACAATTGAAACAGTGACAGACTTTATTTTCTTGGGCTCCAAAATCACTGCGGACCATGACTGCAGCCATGAAACTCAAAAGCACTTGCTCCTTGGAAGAAAAGCTATGACAAATCTAGACAGCATATTAAAAAGCAGAGACATCACTTTGCCCAAAAACGTCCATCTAGTCAAAGCAATGGTTTTTCCAATAGTCAGGTATGGGTGTGAGAGTTGAACCATAAAGAAGGCTGAGTGCCAAAGAACTGATGCTTTCAAACTGTGGTGCTGGAGAAGACTCTTGAGAGTCTCTTGGACAAGAAGGAAATCAAACCAGTCAATCCTAAAGGAATTCAACCCTGAATATTCACTGGAAGAAGTAATGCTAAAGCTGAAGCTCCAATACTTTAGGCACCTGATGTGAACAGCTGACTCACTGGGAAAGACTGGGGGTAGGAGGAGAGGTGGTGACAGAGAATGAGATGGTTGGATGGCATCATCAACTTAATGAACATGAATCTGAACAAACTCTGGGAGATAGTGAAGGATAGGGAAGCCTGGCATGTTGCAGTCCATGGGGTCACAGAGTCAGACACACCTAAGTGCCTGAACAACAACAGCCCCATCTTGATCATCTCTGAGGGATAGGGATTGAAGACATGAAATTTCACTACGCTCACCCTGGCAATTCTGCTTCAGCTGTCTTCATACCATTCCTCAGATTCGCATCTGAGAGCTACATTAATGAATATAACCAATAGCCCCAGTTAACGGCCACACACATCCTTGTCTTTGCCCTATAACTCTGCAACACACTGCCACTTTGAGCTGGCCTAAATCACTTGACCAACAGGATTTTCACAAACTTGATGCAAACAAGTGTTTTTAGCAACCTGATGCATGGATAACTGTATGCTTGCACGTTTCTTCTCTTCAACTCTGTCACCACAATGAACATCCTAGGCTAGCCTGCTGGAAGGATAGGAGGGGCCTGTGGAATAAAGCTGAGTCATTCCAGCCAAGGCTAGGCTAGGCCAGCCATCACCCTCTACTTAACAGCACAGATGCATAAGTAAGTCCAGCTAAGATCAATCACAAGCAGCCCAGGTCAGCAAAATCATCCAGTGAGCTATAAACACGGGGGAAATAATAAATGGCTATTACATTAAGCCACTAAGGACTGGAGTGGTGTGTTCCACAACCTGTCCTTGATACACAATGGTGGTGCAGAATAATCGGAGGACAGAGCATCTAAATTAAAGGCTGGGCACTGATAGTGCCAGAGAATCTTGCAGAACTTTTCCATGAATATTCTGTAGGATGTTGCTAAAAAGAAGAAAGGGGTTTTCCAAGGTCAGGTTTCTGAGAAACGCTAAGTTACATTTAGCTGGTTTCCTTCCTGAAGAATTTCAAAGCCTTTCAAATGAGTCATGACAAATCTTCCAAAGGAAGAGCTTTTAAGCAATGTTTCCCAAACTTAACTTGACCACAGACCTTTCCCTACACCCCCATCCCCATGCTGAGCATCACACAAAATGAATATCCCATATAAAGCACACTTCGGATATGATATAAGATGAATTGGTCTTTGTCTTGTTTCAGTGTTGTTTCAGAGGGTAGAACTGCACTTAAGGCACAACAGCTACATGGAGCAGGATGGGGACTAAATAAATTCAAGCAAGGGCTCGTCAACAGTGACAGTGATCCTGTTATGCCCAAGTCGCGAAATCTCCCAATGACCACCAGGGAGCCGATATCCAATGCAAAAGCAAGAGAGTTTTTATTACCAAGCTCGAGCTGGGGCTCCCACCGATACCGACTCAGCAGCTATAGGGAGGAGCCCTGAGCTCTGGGTTACATTGCTTATACACGGTACAATCGCGGGAAAATTTCAAAACATGGGAGTCTCTGGGTCTGATTGGTCACCTTCTGGTGAAGGGTTAGGTGTTGAGTTCTGATTGGTTCTCCTTTCCCCGGCTTGACTCGAATTTCCCCGGGCTGGCCAAGGGTTCTGATTGGTTCGCAGGTGGTGGGGTGAGGTCAGGGGATTTCCAAAGGCTCTTTTCCCGGAACCTTACAAAATGGAGTAGCTTTGATTCTTCATCCCCCCCTTCTCTAGGATCCAGGACAGACCCAATCATGGGTCTGAGGTCAGCTCTATGTTGTCTCCTGCTAAGGGGACCGTTGGTAGGGCCGCATGTTGGGATCTGAGTACCATGAGCTGCACTGTGTTGATGCAGTTTTTAATGAAGGCCACTAGTTAGTTTAGTAAGCATGGCCTGAGGGTGAGTAGCAGTAACAAGATAATCAGGGGCCCCACCAAGGAGGATATGAGAGTTGTGAACCAGGGGGATGAGTTGAACCAGGATTTAAACCAATTTTGAGACATTTCTCTTTTTTTTTTTTTTTTTTGACTCAGTCCTTTTCTTATCTTGGCCAGGGACTCCTTGACTACCCCTGAGTGATTTACATAAAAACAACGTTCTTCCCCTAACGCAGCACATAGGCCCTCTGAGAGATTTCATATTCAAGATACTTTTTGGGAATTGGGGCGGAGGTCTCTTTCTTCTGTAACTTCTTCCTGCTGTGCATGGGCGTAGGCCTGCCTAATAGAGCAGAAGTCTCTCTCTACCTGATCTAAGTTGGGGTTTTCCACATCTGAAACAAGCTTCTACCCTTGTAGTAACAGCAATTTAGTTGGCCCCTCTCAGAGATGAAATAGACAAGGGCCAAACAGGAGACCTAACAGGATGGTCAGCTCTGGTCCCCAGAAACAGAAGGCAACATTTGGGGTGAGGGTTGCAGGCTTTGTGACCCCTTCTGATGGGTTGGTGGTGAGGCAACAGAGCTGTGCTCCAGGAATCTTGTGTTCAGTCTGAAGTTACCATCTTCCACCTGAATGGGGGCTCAAAGACATTGTTATGCATATTTCTTTGAGTAGGAACCGGGACTCTGTCTGGAGGCTGTACCAACCTTTGATTGTTTCTGTTTTTGTAGACCCTCCCTTCCCTGATTAGCAATTGTTTGAATCCATGCTTTGGAATTCAGCAAAGGCCAAGGAGGCTGAACAAAGTCTATATCTTACAGATAAGAAATGGAGAACACAGAACAGATCTGCACTCCAGAGCCCTACAGAGTCTCGCTCAGTTTTAATTTTAGGGAACTAGGCAACTATGACTGTGATAACTTCCTGTCAAAATGGGGCATAGGACTGCCCCAGCTTGGAGTATAGACACTGAATTGGAAGTATTTCTGAGTTCCAAGTTTTAGATCTGAGTCTTGTATGATTAAAATCTTAATCTCATTTCTTTTTAGAAGAATAGGTCTGAAACCCAGTCTGGACCTGGCACTTCAGGGAAACTTGTAGCCATGTAGCCAGTTGCCTAGTTTTATAAAAAGTAAGGTTACTAGCTTCCAGCAGACATTGTTTTGAAAATGGTGGCATCCAAGCCTGACACGACTCAGAAAACTCAAGGGTTTAGCAATACAAGGTCTAATCTGAAAGTACACCCATAGCATCACCTAGTTATTTTGCAGGATATCTGAACCATAGCTACTCTATTTTGACTTTTAATTGTAAACTTTTCCTTAATAGCCAAAGCAGATTTCACTGTCAATGACGTCAGTGTTTCTCTAGGTATGAGAAGATGCAAGAATTGGGACTCATAAAATCTTTTCCTGAAAAGATCTAACTATCTGAAGGCCTGTTCTGCCAGTTTTTCCCAGAGCACAGAGTGCCTCATTCCTGATTTTCACCCTGAACTCCTTTTTCAGGGGCGTTGAAAGTCAGCAGTTGCAGCGGCCATGGTTTAATCTTTGTAGATGCAGATGGTGAGTGTCAGTCTTCAGTTGGCAGAGACCCTTTTTGCTCATAAACTTGATCATGATTATGAGGGGGGCAGTTCATGACCATTTTATCCCATGGTGCTGAGAGTGTCCATTCTCAGGTAAACAGGCCACTGAATGTGCTGTTACTGGACTAGGCCATAAAACAGTATCTAAAATTTTCTGGACCACCTGTCTTACTAGCTTTTTGGTCCAGGAAAATATTTCTTCTTGTTGCTTCTTGCCATATCTAGAGTTACACTGTTACCATCATTGATCTCATACGGGACTATATATTATTCTATTAGAGGCCTCACACACATACAGTGTAAGAAACAGCAATTTTGTAAAACAGGTGAAATACAAATAACATAGCCAGCAGTATTAGTAAAGTCACAAGTAAGACTTATGTTAAGAACTTCCATTAGATGTAGCCCAGTATATCTTCAGGTTATCTGACTTAGTCTGCCCTATAGAGTCTTTATCTTCCAGGGAAATTATATATTGGCACCATCTATAAGGAACATAGCCCAGTTTTCTAGTGTCACTAGACTGATTATCTTTAGTATGATTTAATTTTTTAAGCAAATTTTCTCAGGGCCAACCAGTTAGAGTCTGGTAATAGAGAAATTTACCAAGGTAACCCAGAACTAGACACAGGTTATTGGCCACAAACCCAACAATTGGATTGATTTTGAAACTAGCATAGGATCAGGCCTATGACAGAAAAGCATTTGACTTATATGCAAAGGTCTAAGAAGTCAAGAAAACATCGAATCAGGTCCAGCATCTTGGGGAAGCTGTCTCCCTCTGATGTCGTCGTCTTCTCATCCTGGTGTAGTGTAGTTTCTCCTGATTAAAAAAAAAAGTCCTTCCATCCATGTTGGAGATGACAGTCCCTTAAATTATGTCTTTTTCCAGTCCTGGTTGCAGGTCATGAGGCATCTGATCTTCATCCAAAGATAGATTACTGAGATAAGCTTCAGAAACAAACTTAGGGTGTTCTTCAAGAATTCAATTAAATTTTACATTAACATTACATAACAGCAAAGAACTATCTAAGAGATGAGTCTTACTAGATGCAGACCTCCATTAACAAACTGGTATTTAACATTTTGAAATATTTTTTTTCCTTAGTTACCCTTATTTTTATTAAATATAATCAAATTAAGGCTAGTTTGTTTGCAAAATAGGTCTGTTCTCACTGATTTTGGTCTGATTTCTATAACCATAATTGATTATAGGCTTTTTATTTTCCTGAAACATTTATAGAGTCTCAGATTGAACTTTTAAAATAAAACAGGGCTGGGAAACTCACACCAAAGGCTTATCACAGATTTTGCATAACAAAGCCAGGTGAATTTTTCCCTTTTTAAGGTCTCAAAAATTTCTTGAGATTTTGTATCCATTAGAAAACCTTCCTAACTCATTTGATAAACTTACTGGAAACCTAAGAACTTTTAATTTTTGGAGGAGTCAGACAGAAAATATAATTGTTTTGTTTATAACGTTTAATTTTACCAAAGTATTGTCATAATTAGTTTGAGAGGAAGATTTCCGCTACTCCCTGAAAACATAAGATTCAACCCCATAATTTTTCAGATAGAAACCATAAAAGTTATAAGCATATTCACTGGTTCATTTAGTCCTTTTGCTAACTTTTGTGAAGTCATCAGGTTTTCCATTAAAATACCAGGACATATCAGAATGTTAAAAACTCCATATAATTTTTAGGATATCTGTATTAGTAACTTTACCCTACATTATAATATGAGCAGATTTATTACTCATTTGATAATCTTTTTTTAATGTAATTTAACCAACCAAATAAACACAGTTTAATATCTCTCTTTGGGATGCTTCAGGGGCCCTCTGAAGCACCCCAAAGTTAGCTAGAAGCCAAAAGTGCTTCATAGAATGATTTAGGAAGTTTTGTCAACAAATATCAGAAAGGTTTCGAGCACTCAGCCAGATGGGACTATAGGTCACTGTGAAACAATAGCTATTCACTCAGCGAAAGTAACAATATGGGATTTCAGAAGCAAATACAGAACAGACCATTTAAGAAGCAAATGAACTTAAATCTATTGTCAAATGCAGTTCAACATCGAAGAAAGTGTGTCCTTTTAACAGAGAGAAAAGCCAAATTCAAGTTTTTGCGCCAGCTTATTTTTAGTCATTAACAGTCCCAAATTTCTTTAGCTTCTTTGTAAGAGGAAACTAATGTTCAGTAATAAATGTTTCAAAATTTTACTCTATTTGGAAATGAGCTAGCTAGTCAGTGAACTTCCATCACTTAGTTTAGCACAACCCAATTCAAGTTACCCCAATTTGGACAGACTATTTCAGACAGACATTCCTAAAGCATAATTATTCTTAATAGAGTTTATCTAAATGCTCATATCTCATTAACATTTTTTAGAAGGTTTTTTTACTTGAGGTAATTTTCTTGTTGACAAACTTGTAACAGATATAATATTTAACTCATATTAAACCTAGGTACAATGAAAATATTTTACTTAAAGTACTCTAAGACATGTTTATATTAAATAGGTCAACAAACAAACATTAATATCAGGTATTTAACACTGAATATTTCCCAGTTCACATAAACCTGGAATTTATTGTTTAATTTAGAATTACTTGGTTTGTAAGCGCTTACCTTTTTTAAGCCAAATAAATAGAGATCATATACAAAAATATTACCAAGACATATTTAGACAGACACAGTGTGAGACCTAGCTCTAAGTCTTTTTTTTTTTTTTTTCAGTGTCAGGAGTTAGAGATGGTCTAGATAAGTGTTCCTGAGAGCCCTGGTCTCAAGGCACAGGGAAAGAAAATCAAGTTTTAACAAAATGGCGGCAGGTCTAAACCACATGGTTGCCAGACAAAGCAAAATTTCCTTTTCCAGGGGATCTTCTCGACCCAGGGATCGAACCCCCAGGTCTCCCAATTGCAGGCAGACGCTTTAACTTCAGCTCCACCAGAGAAGCCATTAAATACAAAAATACAGTCTCTCAGAAAACCTCCTATAGAGACACAGAACTTCAGATCCAAGTACTAACATCAAAGATTTCAAGGAAGGAAAGGAAGCCAGGTTGAAAAAGAAGGGAGAGGAGGCAGGAGGGGGGGGCAAAAGGGGTGGCCTTACAGACATCTCCTGCCACCTACAGATACCCAGGCGTTACGGGACTTTTCCCTGGGCCTCCAGAGAAGGGAGGACTGGAACTCGGCCCTACCAGAAATCAGAACCAGAATTCGAGTTCTCTGCCAAGAGGAGGTGATCAGTCTCCAATCCTCAGCTCAGGCTGAGGGCCCTTCGACCAGATTCTTGTGTCCAGGACCGGGGGACTAGAAAAACAGGGAAGGATAGGAAGGGTTAAGGAGAGGAGACAGAGAGGGAAGGGGAGAGAGATCAATAAAGTCTCTTGTTCCTTACCAGTCGGGGCACTCTGGCCAGTTGTCCGCGTCAGGAGGAGACCAGGGACAAAAGGGTCCCAGTTGGGCCACTGGGTCTGGTCCTTTGGCAGGCAAGCTGGCCCCTGAGTACCCCGAGTGGTCAGGATGTCAGTCTCAGCGAAGAAGAGTCCCCGCCAGAGTCGCCATTTGTTGCAGGAAGAGGGACCCCTTCCAGGGCCCAAAACTGGGCTCTTGTCTAACACTTGGAAATGAATTGTCCGAGGAGACACATGTGCTGACAAAGGGAACTTGGTCAGGGTGTCCGATCTGTGGTCAGAAGATGATATCTCGGACTCGGTGTAAAGTTCCCAAGTCAGAGGTGCCTTCTGAGGGCCAGCCTACATGGAAGGTCGGCCATTCTGTGCTGCAAAAAGTGATTAATTTATTCCTTTTAATTTCTACACTGAGGTCATGAGCGCGCATCTTGACCTCCTTAAAATTATCAGCAACCAAGGATAGAGGTGTGGGGCTAGAATGGTGTTGCCCCATCATTCCTGGATCAGTCAGATGTTGGTAAGTTAACACAGACAATACGAACAGCCACACAAACAGAAAGAGAGACAGGAGATATACACCTCCGGGAATCCGGAGGTAAAACCGTATGACGACGGCCTCCGGCCGTTCAGCGGGAGCAACCCGCTATCATCTACAGAGAACAGGGGCACTCCGTCCCCCCACGCCGGGGTCGGGGACGTCTCCCAACGACCCCCACCGGTGACTCTCCGGCACGTCTGCCTGAGTCATATACCGGTCTCAGATACCAGGCCCTACCAGGAGTGAAAAGAAAGACAGAAAAAAGCTTACCGGCTGCAGATGACTCTCCGGATCGGTCTTCCCGTGGAGCCAGTGGGAGATCCCGGACGAACTCCCAAATGTTATGCCCAAGTCGCGAAATCTCCCAATGACCACCAGGGAGCCGATATCCGATGCAAAAGCAAGAGAGTTTTTATTACCAAGCTTGAGCTGGGGCTCCCACTGATACCGACGCAGCAGCTATAGGGGTTACATTGCTTATATAGGGTATTATCGTGCCAAAATTTCAAAAAATGGGAGTCTCTGGGTCTGATTGGTCACCTTCTGGTGAAGGGTTAGGTGTTGAGTTCTGATTGGTTCTCCTTTCCCCGGCTTGACTCGAATTTCCCCGGGCTGGCCAAGGGTTCTGATTGGTTCGCAGGTGGTGGGGTGAGGTCAGGGGATTTCCAAAGGCTCTTTTCCCGGAACCTTACAAAATGGAGTAGCTTTGATTCTTCAATCCAAAGATGGACTTGCCTGCCTTGTGAAACAGTGGCTCAAAACTGAAAGCATTCAAAGAGAAACAAATGAAGTTCAGTAAATTTTTGTGATTACTAGTTACCTTAAGGTTCTAATTCAGTAACACGCTCAAAAATTCAGATTACTTCTATCAGTTAAAAGTAGTAAGATAGTCACTTTTATGTGTCAACTTGATCAAACACTGGCCTAGGTGTTACTGAGAAGATATTTTGCAGATGTGGTTAACATTCATAATAAGCAATATTTAAATAAGCAGATTACTCTCCATCCTGTGGGTGGGTCCCACTTAATCAGTGGAGGGCCTTAAGAGCAAAGACTGAAACTTCCTATAAAAGAGAAATTCTACTTAAGACTGTAACATAAAAACAGTGCCTGAGTTTACAGCCTGCTGGTCTGCCTCGTGGATTTGTGAGCCCCATAATCATATAAGCCAGTTCCTTAGAATCAGTCAATTGATCAATCTCTTTTCTCTCTCTTCTATCTTCTCTTCTCTCTCTCTCTCTCTCTCTGTACTTCTGTTTCTCTGGAGAACTCAGACTAAATACAGTCAGATATCAAACATCATTTATATTTTATCACAATCCTAGATTAGAGTCAGCCTCTAAAACTTCTACCCTGACTGCTTCCTAGTACCTGCCCTGGGCAAATCAAAGTGTTCGGTTTCCCAGATTTCTTATTTGGTTCCTGTGAGGACTCTTCTGGATAGTCAGCTGAGAACTAGAGCTCATAATTGCATTACAGTGATAGCCAGGAGGTGACATTTCTAATATTCCCTTTTTAAGGGGGGCAGATTTTATGAGTCACCTTGGGTGGTATAGTCATTTCACAGCTGTGTAATGTTTGTGAGGAACTGACAGTCCCTCATGAGCCACAGGGACCCAACTTGGCAGGGCCCCAGCACCTATTTATAGCCTGAAATACAGGGGAGGAAGTCACCGGAGGTGGTTCTCTCTTCTGGAATTGAGTCAGACAGATGATAACACTCCAGGTCAGAGTTAACACCAAGTCTGATTTATTGCATCTCATCTTGACTTCCTGGGAGCCTAACTGAACCACTACAAATCCTGAGCTGATATCTAAGACTTATCTATTTAGAAAAAGAAAGAAGAGAACCAGAGATCAATTTTAAAAAAGAGGATTTTAAAAAAGGAGGAATCAGTAAGGAAAAGACTAAGTGTAGGGAACAACCACCCTGCAAGGTTAGGCGCCAGGTTCAAATATTCATCAGAAGACTTGCCACACTGTAGCACTGGCCATAACTACTCCTTGCGGACAGATTCTCGTGCCCATCCATCCTGTATTTCCCGCGCCTAGTTCAATGCATGGTACATAGCAGGAACTTAAAACAGACTCACGGAGTGAATGAGCTAGTAAAGACATAAAGCACTTCACATCCACAGAGCTAGAGAATCCAGCCAGGATTATTTCCCATTCCATGAATGCTCTTAGAAGCCTGGCATGATCCTGCACCTGATACTATGTCTTTCTAAGCTTGCCCTAGTACATACATGCAGTTTTTGAGTTCTTACAGTCTCTAGGGCTGGAGTCCTTTTAATTGGTGCATTGTGTTATTTATCTGGGGCTGGCATAACAAAGGACCACAGACCAGATAACTTCACCAACAGAGATGTATTTGCTCACAGTTTTAGAGGCTAAGTCTGAGATCAAGGTATTGATAGGGCTGATTTCTTCTGAGGCGAGCCTCTCCCTTAGGCTTACAAGAGAAATGGCTGTCTTCTCTTTTGTCTTCATGTGGTTTTTCCTCTCTGCCTGTCTGCATCCTAATCGTCTCTTCTTATAAGAATACCAGTCTTAATGATTTAGGGCCAAACCCAATGACCAAATTTAATTACTTTAAAGGCCCTATCTCCAAATATAGTCACATTCTGAGGCACTAGGGGTTAGGGTTTCAGCATATGAATTTGAGTGGTGAAGGGACACGCAAATACGGGCTTAGCTCAGAGATCTTGCGGGTTTGGTTCCAGACCACAGCTATAAAGCGTATATCCCAACAAAGTGAGTCACATGATATTTTTTGGTTTCCCAGTGCATATAAAAGTTATGTTGATACTATACTATATTCAGGGTGCAATAATAGCGTTATGTCTAAAAATGTAAAGTACACACCTTAATTTAAAAACACTTTATTGCTAAAAAATGCTAACCATCATATGAGCCTTCAGGGAGCCCTAATCTTTTTGCTAGTGGGGGGTCTTGCTTCCATGCTGATGGTTGCTCACTGATCAGAGTGGTGGTTGCAAAAATTTGCTGTGATGGTGCCAATTTCTCAAAGTAGGACAGCAATGAAGTTTGCCTCATTGATTGACTTGTCTTTTTATGAATGGTTTCTCTGTGGCATGGAAGACTGATAGCATTTTACACACAGTAGAACTTCTTTCACAATTGGAGACAATCTTCTCAAGACTTGCCACTGCTTAATCAACTATGGTTATGCACTATTCTAAAATTTATCATTACAACATCTTCACAGCATCTTCACCAGGAGTAGATTCCGTTTCAAGCAACTACTTTTTCGTTCATCCTTAAGAAGCAGCTCTTCATCCATTCAAGTTTTACTACGCTTGTGTGCACTGCTTCAGTCCTGTCCGACTCCTTTGCAACCCAATGGACTGTAGCCTGCCAGGCTCCCCCATCCATGAGATTTCCCAGGCAAGAATACTGGAGTGGGGTACTGTTTCTTTCATTGGATCTTTCAGACCCAGGGATCGAACCTGCACCTCTTACATCTCCTGCATTGGCAAATGGGTTCTTTACCACTAGCGCCATCTGGGAAGCCCCAAAGTTTTACTGTGAGTTTGCAGCACTATGAGATTGCAGCAATTCAGCCACATCTTCAGGCTCCACTTCAAGTTCTCTTGTTGTTTTCCACACTATCTGCAGCTACTTCCTCCATTAAAGTCTAGAACTTCTCCAAGTCATCCATGAAGGTTCAAATCAAGTCTCACTGCTGTTAATGAGATACAAGTCTCATCCTGTTAATGCTGATATTTTGACTTCTTCCCATGAATCAATAAGGAGAAGGCAATGGCACCCCACTCCAGTACTCTTGCCTGGAGAATCCCATGGACAGAGGAGCCTGGTGGGCTGCCGTCTATGGGGTCGCACAAAGTCGGACACGACTGAAGCGACTTAGCAGCAGCAGCAGCATGAATCATAAATGTGCATAATGGCATCTAGAATGGTGAATCTTTTCCAGAAGATTTTCAATTGACTTTGCCCAGATCCACCAAAGGGATCAGTATTTATGGCAGTCATAGCCTTATGAAATACTGTATTTCTTAAATAAGGAGACTTGAAAATCTAAATGACTCCTTGTTTATTGGGCAGAAGGAATGTCTCAACAAGCATGAAGACAACACTAATCTCGTTGTATATCTCCACTGGATCTCTTGGGTGAGCAGCTGTGCTATAATGAGCAGTAATATTTTGAAAGGAATAATTTTTTCTAAGTAGTAGGTCTCAAAAGTAGGCTTAAACCATGTTGTAAACAGATGTGCTACCAGGTTTTGTTGTTCCATTTACAGGGCAAAGGCACAGTAGATTCAGCATAATTTTTAAGGGTCATAGGATTTTTTGAATGATACATGAGCACTGGCTTCAACTTCAAGGCACCAGCTGCATTAGCCCCTAACAAGAGGGTCAGTCTGTCCTTGAAACTTTGAAGCCAGGAATTGACTCTCCTCTCTAGCTATGAAAGTCCTAGGTGGCATCTCCTTCCAATGTAAGGCTGTTTCATCTAGAAAATCTGTTGTTTATTGTAGCTACCTTTGTGAATTATCTTAGTTAGATCTTCTCGATAACTTCTGCAGCTTCTACATCAGTACTTGCTGCTTTGCCTGGCACTTGAATGTTATGGAGATGACTCCTTTCCTTAAACTTTATGAACCGACTTCTGCCAGCTTCAAACTTTTCTTCCACAGCTTCCTCACCTGAATCAGCCTTCATAGAAGAGAGCTGGGTCCTTGCTGCAAATTAGGTTCTGGCTTAAGGGAATGTTGTGGCTGGTTTGATCTATTCAGGGCACTGAAATTGCCTCCATTCCAGCAATATGGCCATTTCATCTTTTTAAGCATTTCTGTCTTCACTGGAATAGCACTTTCAATTTCTCCCAAGAACTTTTCCTCTCCATTCACAACTTGGCTAACTGCTTGGCACAAGAGGTCTAGCCTCTAACCTGTCTCAGCTTTCCACATGCTTTTCTCACTAAGTTTAATCATCTTTAGCATTTGATTTAAAGTGGGAGATGTGAAGCTATTCCTTAACACTTACAGGCCATTGTAAGGTTATTAATTGACCTAGTTTCAATACTGTGGAGTCTCAGGGACTAGGGAGGTCCAAGGAGAGAGAGAGATGGGGGAACACTGGTCAGCGGTATAGTCAGAACACTCACAACGTTTATGAATTTCATTCCCTGTCTTGTACGAACACGGTTCATGGTACAACATTGTGACACGAAAGATCACTGATCATAACAAACAGAACGCTAATGAAACAGTTTGAAATATTGCAAGAATTACCAAAAAGTGACACAGAGACGTGAAGTGAACAAATGTTTAAAAAAATGTTTCTGACAAACTTAATCATCACAGGGTTGCCATGAAATCTTCAACTTGTAAAAATATCTATAAAGTGCAAAAGCAAGGTATACCTGTATATATGTGTACACACATACACAAACACACAATATATACGTTATATATATATGTAAACATTTTCATAGCTTTAGGGTCAGGAAGAGAGGCTCTTTCCATCCATTCTACCTCAGTATCTTCTCTCTCACTGCATCAAGCCCTCATTAAGCATGAAGGGAGATGAACTGCAAGGTATATTGTCTGTGTCTTTCCTCTAATTGCTCATTAAATCACTTTCAGATTAATCAATTTCTTTTTCATTGATCTCAATTTTTCATGTCTCCTTTAATAATTCTTGAAATCTGACAGAAATAGGAACTTCATACGAGTCTCGTAGTGACCCACAGTGAAGTCACTAGATCCTTCCTGAGGACTGGCCTTGCATCTGTGTATCACAGCATATAACACATTACCTGGCTAATAATAGGTGTTCTAAAAATATATGGTTAAAATGATGTATGTAGGAAAAAAGATTTCTTGCTAGGTTCCTGTTTTCAAGTTCCAGAGTCACATTTGCCCCCTAAGCGATATTCCCACATGCTGACTCATGCTGAGTCCATTGTACCTTACTTTTTAAAAAACATACTTATGTAAAGTCATTTATTTCCTGGAGTTTCAGCAGACTTGTGTTTGCAGCTGTTTAAAGTAAAACAGGGGCTAGAAGACTTTAGGATTTATTTACAAAAGAACAAAAACCAAATGGCATCAACCTATGAGATAGTATGATCCATTCAGAGATGAACCCCACTGATTCACAGACCGGCAACCAGCCATGGAGCACACGACTCCCAACTGCTGGGGCAGTTTGGTCAATAGGCACACACCTGTCAGGTCAGTCTGGCTCCTGACCTTGCCTTTGCCCTGGTTTAAAAGGCAGCATCAAGAGGCAACCATGGGCACTTGGTTATTTCTAGAGTCCTCCTTGTCTAACACATATCAATCTCTAGACATTCATGTGACAGGGAAGAAATCCATCAATCAGTAGACCTTACTGTTGAAAATCTTGGAAACATCACTTCTAACCTTCTGTATCTTGGGCCTGTAGCTGGTTATTTGACTCTGATCCTTGAATGAATGATTCTGATCTGGTTAACTTCCTGTCTTCTGGCTTCAAGTCTGCATATACTCTAGCTCCTGTTATGGCTATCTGTTGGGAAAAGGATGAGGTTATCTGTTGTGGTAAGGATGAGGAAATGAATAATAACTACTACAACACAGTGACCAGTCATCAAGTTTCTGACCTGTCAATTCAAAACAGAATATCAAGAAAACAGAAAATAAAATCCACATCCTCTATGTTGAGGCTGAGGAGTCCTGATTGATAGATATATGGATGGGCCACAATTTAGCTTCTTGAGAAATTTCATCATCAGTTGTAAAATCAGTTATAACCTAATGATTCTATGCTGCCGCTGAAAACCAGTAGCCAAGTCCTGAAAGGCCACCTTCCAGCACTCACTGACACTGCCCTATAACTTCCAGGACATCACTAGATGGGGTTTGACACTGAATTCCACATCATGAGGACCAAAATTCAAAACTCAGCTCTGTAATCGATACATGTATATGTATGGCTGAGTCCTTTGCAGTTCACCTAATAGGTCAGCTAGTATTAATTAATCCTTAATAATTAATTATTAATCAGCTATACCCCAGTACAATATAAAAAGTTCAAAAGAAAGAAAACACTCAGCTCTGCAGTATCTACATTCTCTAAACAAGTTACTACGCCTGCCTTTCCAGTTTATTTACAAAATCAGAATACAGGCACCTAACCCCTAAAAGAAGTGCCGTGAGGATTCAATAAGATAAGGAATCATTCTGTCAATTAGCCAACAAATATTTACTGAAGGCACTGTAGTGGCTAGACACTGCTCTAGGAACTAGGGGTCAGCTGTGAACCAGCCCTAGTGTGGCATATCTTTTAGTGGAGAGAACTGGACAAAAAAAATCAAAGAGCAAATAAAAGAGTAGGGCAAGGAGAGACAAGGAGTAATACAGTATAGAGTAAAAGGTTCTCATTTGAAAGAGGACATATGCATAGCCCTCAGAATGAAGCAAGAGACGGAGACACACACACACTTGGGGAAAGAACAGGCCTCCCTCCAACCCCTCTCCCCAAGGATACAGCAAGAGCAGAGGGCCTGAGGCAGGACTGTGCTTGACATATTGAAGGGGGCATCTGGAGGCTAGCATAGGTGAAACGGGTGAGCAAGGACAAGATGGTAGAAGATGAGGTCAAGAAGGTTGCCTTGTACCAGGTAGAGCCTTGTACCCAGTGAATCAACATTTGGATTTTATTCTCGCATAGGAAGCAGCTGGATGATCTGAGCAGAAGAATGATATGAGTCTACCTGTGTTCTAAAGGACCACTGTGGCTGCTGTGTTAAAAAAGCCCAATAGACAAGGTTGGAAGAAGGGAGACTGGTTAGGAGACCATGGAAGTGTCTAGGTGAATAAGAGTCAAGGCTTGGGCTAGACTGACAGCCGTGCAAGCAAGAGAAGTAATATCGGGGTGTATTTTTTTGGTGGACCTACTAGGCTTTGCTAATAGATTGGATGTGGATAGCAGATAAAGCGCTAGGTTGCTGTTGTCGTTTATTCGCTCAGTCACGTCCAGCTCTTTGTGACCTCATGGACTATAGCCTGCCAGGCTCCTCTGTCCATGGGATCTTCCAGGCAAGAAACCTGGAGTGGGTTGCTATTTCTTTCTCCAGATTAGATGTGGACAGCAGATAAAGCACCCGGTATATAGTGTTATTCAGAACCTTTCGATCTGGGGGGCTACAGTGGAGGCATCCTCAAAACACAGATCTAGAAGGGTAAGACTACATCCAAGCATCAGCTCTACAATCAGGACATAAAGGCTCAAAACTGAGATCTGCAGTGTCACCTTAACAAGACAGCCCAGTACTACTGCCAGCAAGATAAGACCAGACCTCAAAGGTTTTAATATAGCTAAAGAAGGGATATATCAGCCAAATGGGGGTTTTATACATGAAAACATACATAAAAAGGGAATTACAGAGGCAGAAGCTGACTGTACCTTTCCAAACACCATCCAGAGTATGGGAAGCCTTGCCAAGTGATGTCAGTTATTATGGTCCCATTGGCAAGGCCACCTCTATTGCAGGGATTGATACAGGGAACTGCAGCCAACGGACTTCGAGTATCCTCAGCTTTTGGCAAGATACGTCTCATTGCGGAGATGGATGCTGATTGCTTGTACGGCAGGCAGTAAAAAGGGAAACCTGGCTATCACAGTCACAATAGAGTCCAGAAAACGACCATTAACAGGATAGAAGGCTCTAAGACAAAGGCAGACAAGTCAAAAAATCACTGTTCCTTGGCCCAGGTGAAGAATTGTGGTCAAACATAAAGTTCTCTCTTCTATAGAACCCCCAATCTCTATTACCACCTTTAAATTAAAGGGCAGTAATATTTGCCATGCGTAGACATGCTTGGATAAAAAAGCACCATGACAAATTTTTTCAACCTTGGTGCTAAGTAGTGAAGAACTTGATGAATTATTTTCAACAGCTAAAATATCAACACTAAATTTTGTTAGCTCTTGCATAATTCAGTTTAAAAGAAAATTGTTCTTTGGAAATGGTATCCTACTGATTGACCCTAAAAAGTACTTATTGTTTATTGCTGCATGAGATTTACCAGGTTTTGGAAACCCTACCATTCCATGTAAATGGATATTTCACAGGATTGATTACAGCCCACAGACCCACAAATATTTTAAGTATGTTGACAAAAAAATAACTCTAAAATAGATTACACTCTGTTCAGTGCCCTCTTAAATAGAGGACATTGAAAATATTTCATCCTTTTCTTAATGAATCAGATTCATTACTATGAACATGAGCAATCATGAAGGCCTCAGAAACCACTGACCTCCAAAGAGTGATATGTTCTTGAACTAAATGGTCCCTCTGAAAAATGAACTATTACAATAGTTTTCCTTTGGCCCCTCTCTATCAAAGAATTACTTTCTGTTTTGGCTACTGCCAGTATGTCTGACTTTTCCAGAAAGCTATGCACTGAATTTTATCCCCCTAAAATTGTTATGCTGAAATCCTAACACTCAGTGTTATGGCATTTGAACATGGGGCCTTTGGAAGGATAATAGGTTTAGATGAGGTCATAAGGATGGGCCCTTCATAATGGGATTAGTGTCGTTTTAAGAAAACACTTCACTCAGTCGTGTCCGACTCTCTGCAACCCCATGGACTATAACCTGCTAGGCTCCTGGGGAATTCTTTAGGCAAGAATTCTCCAGGCAAGAATACAAGAGTGGGTAGCTATTTCCTTCTCCAGGGGATCCTCCCGACCCAGGGATCAAACCTGGGTCCCTTGCATTGCAGGCGGATTCTTTACTGTCTGATCCACCAGAGAAGCCCCATAAGAAAACACAGCAGAGACTTTTACTTTCTCTCTCTCCTCGCATGCACGCTCTGAGAAAAGGCCACTGAAAAGCTAACTCTGCAAGCCAGTAAGAGGGCTAGGAACCAAACTGGACTGTACCTTGATCTTTTTCTTCCAAGCTTCCAGAATTGAGAGGAATAAATGCCTTGCTTAGGTCACCTCATCTATTGTATTTTGTTATGGCAGCTCAAACTGACTAAAACACAATGCAACCACATTTCCACTTCTGAGTCACTACTTCTAACCTGGACTTCCTTGGTGGTGCAGTGGCAAAGAACCCGCCTGCCAGTGCAGGAGATGCAGGTTCCATCTTTGGGTCGGGAAGATGCCCTGGAGAAGGAAATGGAAACCCACTCCAGTATTCTTGCTTGGGAAATCCCATGGGCAGAGGAGCCTGGCAGCCTGCAGTCCCTAGGATCACAAAAGAGTCAAACATGACAAAGCAACAAAACAATAACAACAACACTTCTCATCTACTATGAACCACTTGACCAAAGTTTGCTTGTTTGAATGTTATCCATGGAGGCTATTTCATTTGTTTTGACTGCTCAACTGTCTTCATCATCTACTCTCAAATTCCAAGTTAAATTTTGGCATTCCGAAGTTCAGTGTTTACATTTCTTTTCTAGGCTAATAGCTGAAAACTGGTTAATAAAGTTAAAAATCTGTACTGATAGTAATTTATTATTTTTTTAAGGAAGGCGGGGAAAATGTTTAATTATCTCAAATCTGAGTTAAGAAAAGATTCTCAAAGCCCCTCTAAGTTCAGAGACATGTTCTCTTTGAGAAATCATGATGATATTCTTTCTGACTTTTAGCATTTTTGGTGTGAATGGATGAAAGATTTGGCAAGGGTGGGAGTGAGATGGAGAAACAAATAGAAACTGTATATGTAGAATTTATATTGTCTTTAGGGATATAGTTAAGATGGTATTTTTAGACATTTGGGAGTTTGGGAGAATTGAGGGTAAGGGAGGACTATTGCCAATGAAACTTCTGGAATAATAAAAGTAATTAGTATGCAGTTTACGTCAAACATATTATTACTGTGGTTGGGTGACAAGGTAAGCATAAACTGCAAAAGACTATTATTCTGAGAGTAAATAATGTAATTTCTGACCAATTTAGCATTTGTTCTAGATAAGGAAAGCTACTAGTTTGCAGTAGGAGTTGGGACTCCCTTGAGTTGGTTTTTTCTGTTTTTTAGTAATTTAATAATGAGTGATGAAGATGCTTAACAGAATGGGGACAAGGAATACTTGATGAGGAACCTTCTTAGGAGATAAGATTTTAAGATTATCAGTTGCTAACAAGGCCCTGAAGAAGAAAAAAATGTACTTTGCAAGTAATGACTTGTTATTTCATGTACATTTTATGCCGTGTATATATTATGATGATTCCTGGATATAAAAGAGGAAAGGAAATAGAGCTTAGTTATAAAGTAAATAAAGAAGAACATTGACTTATTTCAACTTCCACCTTGGATGCAGAGCCAGGTGCATCAAGTGGGTACTATGTACAATGAATGCAAATATTTTCTAAGCCAGAGGCTAGGACTTTAGGAGCTGCAACTGAAAAATTAAAAGTGAAAAAGCAAGAAAGAAAATTATGTGATTCTCCCTTGCCTGTGTTATAAGCACAGGGCCCTGTGTGGAAATGCCATTAAGTGCCTACTATCTCTCCTCCAGCAAATTTTCTAACTTGGCCAAGCACAGTAGCTTGGACACAATGGGGCAGCTTAAATGTCTGTGCAAGAAACAGCTACATTTGTAAGTTTCCTAAGCAGTGTCACCTAAATTATTATAGCAGTCTCCTGTGAGATTTCATTACTCTTAATAATTTGTAGATAAGGAAGGCAGAACTCAAGAAGTTAAATGCTTTCCCAAGATCAAATAGTCAAGCAGGATCAAAGGTGGGTCCCCAACTTAGATCTGACTCCAAATTCAAAGCTCTTTTCCCTGACTACACAGCAACCATATAAACCAAACAAGAGGCATGTGCATCCCCCAGCACTGGGCTTGACCACAGCCTGGCAACACAATAAAAATTAGCTCCAGAGTAACAATCCACATCCAAAGAACTGGTTTCACACCACACCGTCTAGCTCCCAGCTTATTTCCAATGCCTCAATCCACCCAAAATTACAATGACATTCTGGTTTGGAAAGAGCATTTCATCACGCACCCATCATGAACCCTTATTCACTGGAAAACTACATAGCATTTACTCAAAAGTTCTTCGACTGTCATTCATCCCTCAGTTTTCAATCAGAATGACAGAGCTTGTTTGCAGTGAATGACACGGTAATTTTCAGTGAAGCTCAAGTTTATGAACTTGAAGTTACAGCAAATGTGTAAAGTGAGATTGAAAACACCATCGCATCAGCTTTTCAGAGTTTAAAGATTCTTCAAAGCATAAAGAAGAATCACCAAGCTACTCATATGTGTCATTAGTTTAAATGGAAAATAATTTCAAATGCTACTTTTCCATGGATATTTTGAACAAGAATTTTGTTTCCCAGAGATTTATTTCAGCTCCACCTGGAGAATTTTTCTATCCTATTCTACCAAACAATCTGACTTACCTCCATGAAAGATTCCAGGGGTCTCACTCTTCCTTGAGTTGCTTTGGCCTTGTGTAAATCATCAAGGTTGGCACTTAATCCATGTTCATCTGTCATTTCTTCACATGTACGTCATTGTTCCCTGTCTTTTGTTCCTTCCCTGAGGATAAGGACTGCGTATTACATATTTCATACTGTAACAAAGCCCTACAGACAGATAAAGTAACAGCACTAGGTCTTAAAAGTAGCAGGTATTACTATATGGAATTTAGAGGTAAATTTAGTGGTATCACTGATTACACAGTGGTAGAAGGGTTGAAAAGCCAAAAAACTGTAAGGCAGCCCACAAGTCAGCAACAGTTCGAAGTCCTATCACTGTTGGGGCCGGGGGGAGGGGGTGAGAGGGGGAGAGGTGAGGGAGGTGCAAACGATGGGAGGAGGTGTTACCACAGCCCAGAAGCCAGAGCCTTTCAGTAAGAGCTGGAACCATGCAGAAGACCCAGCTACTGCCAGAGACACCGAAGGAAGCAAAAGGAGGGGTAAGAAAACTCTGACTTCTCTGTCTTACTCTCACCCCCCAATTTCCTACCATGCCTTGAGTGTACCTACTTAGGGGCCAAAGAGTAAAAGAGAGTGTATCTGTGACATAAACCAGAATGAGAAAAGAATCAGAGAGTAAACAAGCAGCTTAAAGAAACAGGGATTAACAAATTCTTATGGTAGATACAGAAATCAATTAATCCATAAGGAACCATCATTTATTACAACTTGAGTTTCCCTTTTAAAATGATTAGTATGAAAGACTACAGGATGAAAGGTTAAGATGTGTATAGAGTAGTCTTGCTTTTAGCAATGGGAGATCAGGAGATTTGGACCAATCTTCTTTCTGAGGATAACTAATGTACATACACACAATACATATACACATTCTGCTTGGAAGCACTGGATACTGAGCAAGATAGTAACGATCCAGTGTTTGGATTTTTCCTCTGATAGAATTTACTGACTCAGGAAGAGGCAGCCAAAGGGCTATGCAGTACCGTTCCGCAGCTTCATGGAGATAAAATCACAAATGTTGTAGTCTTAGGCTTGGTAAGAGAGTCTAAAACAAAAGTGTTAGTTCCTCAGTCATGTCCAACACTTTCCGCCTCATAGACTGTAGCCTGCCAGGCTCCTCTGTCTATGGAATTCTCCAGGCAAAAATACTGACGTGGATAGCCATTCCCTATTCCAGGGGATCTTCCTGACTCAGGGATCAAACCCAGGTCTCCTGCATTGCAGGTGGATTCTTTACCATCTGAGCCACCAAGCAAGCCCAAGAAAGTCTAAGTCACCCTAACAGAGTAAACCAGAAGGAGACTGGCTCTTACAGCTATTGAAGTTGAGCTCTGAATCATCTTCATCCCCAAAATTGGATTAAGATGATTTCAAATTTAAGAGCTGCCAGCCCTGTGGTAGAAGAAAACATAAGTCTTCCCCAAAGAAAGAACTTATCTTACACATCAAGTTATTTCTACACATAATTTTTCGATACAGCTTCTGAAACCCAATAAAATAACAGCAAGAAGACAAGAACAAGAAACATAGAGCCAACAGATGATGGAAAGAGACTCACAGTAGATCCAGATACTAGACTTATCAGGCATGAATTTTAAGATAACTATAGTTGCTAAGTGATGATAACTATTGAAATTGGGTGATGGATTTTTGTGGGTTCTCATATATTTTCCTCCACTTTACAGGATATATTGTGATTTTTTTTTTTTCCATGATGAAAAGAAAAAAATTCTGTGAATCAATCCAAAGAGAATCCTAGTTGGCTCTTTTGTCATCACCACATCAGGAACACACTGAACACCACTGTCAAGGGAAACATCACATCCTCTTTCTGACATTCATCAAAGTTTGGTAAGTCATGAACAGCAATGAAATACTGAAAGTAGAAAGACAAAACTATATTTACTCTTTCAAGGAAATAAAAGGCCAGATTGTGAATTCAGCACAGAATAGCATTTACTTTTAAAGGGCATTTCAAATTGAAGCGCAACTAAGTAGAAATTCTAGAAATGAAAAATACAATAGCCGAAGTGAAGACCTCAGTGGCTCAGTTTAGAGCAATTTATGCACAACTGAAATCAGACTTAATGAACTAAAACTAGTGACATAAGAAAAATACTTAAAGAGGCAAAAAGTTGGAAAATATTTTTCAAATAGGGTAGGAAAATATTGAGAAGCTCCAATATACTTCTGGAATCCTAGAGAGAAAGGAAAGCAATAAATGAGTCAAAAACAACATATTAAGAAACAGTGGCTAAGAATTTTCCCAAATGATGAAAAACAATAAATTGAGGATTCAAGAAGTCCTACAAATTCCAAATAGGGTATAGAAGTCCTCACGTAGGCTTTACTAGCCAAACCACAGTAAAACTGCTGAAAACCAAAAACAAAGAGATATTTTAAATGCAGTTAGTGTAGGTGGCTCATGTAGGAGCCCCAGTTCAATCCCTAGATCAGGAAGATCCCCTGGAGAAGGGAATGGCAACCCACTCCAGTATTCTTGCCTGGAGAATTCTATGAACAGAGGAGCCTGGTCAGCTATAGTCCATGGGGTTGCAAAGAGTTGGACAGGGCTGAGCAACTAACACTTCCACTTTCAGGGTACAAAGAAAACTGCTTTTAAAGAAGCAGTGAGACCAACAACCATCTTCTCAAAACATGAAAATGAATACCAAGTGAAATTTCTTCAAGGTAGGTGCCTTTTGGTGCTTCCCAGGTGGCGCAGTTGGTAAAGAATCCACCATGCAGAAGACTTGTTCAATCCCTGGGTCAGGAAGATCCCCTGGAGAAGAAAATGGCAACCCACTCCAGGATTCTTGTCTGGAAAATCCCACGACAGAGGAGCCTGGTGGGCCACAGTCCATGGGGTTGCAAAGAGTCGGACATGACTGAGCACACACGTAGTATAGGCGCCTTTTGAGAGGAAAAAGGAATGACTGGGAAGAGACAAGAGGAGGCCCTAAGGGCTGCTGTTGATATTTTACTTCTTGACCTTGATGTGCTTACAGATATTTGCCCCATGATTAATCACTGAACTATATATTTTCATGGTTAGTGTAGTTTTCTGTATGTTTATCATAGTTCATAATATGTTTAAAAAGCAGGTTATGGTTGAAAGAACTCTAATTATTAAATAATCATGTAATAACTGTCAGGCTGTGCTTAGCTCTTTTGGAAAGCAAGCTATATTGTACAGTAAAATTTTAGGCTACAGGAGGAGAATCCCAAATATTTGAGATTAAAAAGTTCTATGAAGCCAAGGTGTGTAATTGAAACCAGTCTATCCTCTTCTTTCTTGTTTGTGATCCTGAAGAAGCCTGACTGTAAAGACCAAATACATATGCTAATCACAAACAGTCATATCAATAATATGTTAAATATGCTTTCAAAGTGCTTAGTGGAAACCTTTGAAAGCCATTTGCCTCTAAACCCTTAACCATACACCATCCGCTGCTTTTATTATTTGTCAAGTTTTGCATTACTGAATTTAATAAACAAAGGGGCCAGACTAGGTCTTCTATAATTATTTCATCATTAATCATGCCATCTTTGATCATTGACTTTTCTCTACAATAAAATATGTAAGCCATCAAAATTATAGGATGGAAATATATTGATGCCATTCTCTCTAGATGTGGTAAGCTGCATCCATGCTGCCTCTCATACTCCTCAGGATTGCCATGAAAATGTAAAGAGAAGCTAATTGCACATAGTAAGAGTTTTAATTGACGGGTACCTGACCATTACAGCAATTTCCACTTCCAGAAGCATCCTAGCTGACATTGTTATAGATTAACATAACTGAAAAAAGTGGGACTAATTGGAGCAATTAATTTAAAATACACAATTAGCTTCCATGCCAGAGATATTTTTTCAGTTTTCACCCTCATTGCTTGAGGCCTGTGAGGATTGTATGGAGTCTTACTACATGGGGGTTGTCTGTGCTGATAATTAAAAAGGAGAGATTTAGAAAGAGGGGGAAAACAGAGGGGACAACTCACAGGCCAACCAGGTGATGGAGTCTGGCCAGTTTCCCTAGGGATGAGCCAAGAGTAGAGCAAAGGCCAGGAGCCTGAATGAGAACACAAGGTGGTGTCTAAATAAGCGCCCCAGAAACTGAGGGGTTTCATTCTTTTACCAGTTCCTCTGTCTGAAAAGAAGGAAGGTAACTAGCACTTGTCTGTCTACTTCCTAAGGATATGGAGCAGAGTCAGGGACGACTTCAGTATTGTCAGGAAAAGAACACTGCCCCTTTGCCCTTCACCCTCACTGCCATCCAGCCTGAGGTTGGAGGACCTCAAAGTTTGGCAGCTGGTTCCTAGAATAAAATCTGATTTCTCTGGTTTCATGTTGGAGTGATAAGCAGGATTCAGCACATTTCTCGAAGGATGTGAAGAATCAAGAAACGGACTTATTCTCATCCATTCACATCCTGGTCTCACAGCAAACTGACCTAGTTCTCACCTGAAACATGCAGAGAATGGGCCAATGAGCCTGAGCTACAGGGTATATCACAGAAATTCCTTTTCTATACTTAAAATCAAGATGTCAGGGTGAAGCTTGCACCACAAAGGAAGCTGAAAGTGAATGAGTAAAGAGTAAAGATTCTTATTGGTCAAAGTCTGAGAAAGGTCACTACATGATGTCACAAGTCCATCCACAGAGGACCTGCCCGGGTTTTCCTTGGCACCCTTTTCCTGGGCACTCTGCTAGGAAGTACCATCCTACATAGGCTCGATTCTTCCCATGATCTACTCTGCTCCAGTGAGATGGAGCTAGAATCCCAGTGACAGTCTATGTAAAGAGGATGCTCCAGTGAGCAAGTGATATGACTTAGGCTCCAAAGAGAGCTCTTTGTCACAGCTGTTTTCACGCTCTGGTACATGTCACATCTGAAAAAGAAGATGGACTTGATGATTCTTGGTTACAAATAAACCAGGTCACTGATTCAGCATTTTAGTTCAAGCACAGGATTGTAGATACATGTTTTTCTATGATACGTCCACAGACTGAAGATTACAAGTATAGTGGCAAAATACTGACCAGTTCCATAAATTCCTACATATTTAATAGAAACAAATAGTGAATGCTAGAAAACAGTGCAAAACCATTCTAAAAGTCGCTTAGCTAAAAATTTGAATAGGTAATGCTAGTGATGATTATATAGAGGAAAAGGTAAAATTTACCTTTATTTTCCCTCTTGATTCAACACTTAGCTATTGTAGCAATGTTGATACATTTCTCTTTAACCTCAAACATATTTGCATTTTCTTTGCCATCCTCTGGCTGAACACACATAAATCATAGCTACTTGTGCTTGGTAAATATGTTCATCACACAGGCAATCAAAAATTTATGATGCTTCAGTGACTGATGAAAAAATGCCAAAACATTTTAATTGCTTTATATACCATGGCTTCAAGCTCACTCTAACAAAACCAATGAAGGCACTGGCATAACATTTGGAGGCAGAGAACAAATAGATGTAACCTCAAATTACATTCATTACCAAAACTGTTTCCGTTGTTAAGGGTGAGAAAAATTGTGTTGAATTAGAATATTATAGATGATAGTTAGACCAAGAGGTACCAATAGGGTGCTTAGAGATCAGCCTCCCCACCTTACCAGAATTGTAAAAATAAAAACAAAAACCAAAACCCCAGAAATTCACAAGAAAGAAAATAAAAAAGGAAGCAAATAACTATTATTATTAATATATGTCTGTGGGCCCAAAATCAAAGGCAAAAGTGTGGAGAAGTTGGTATAGACAATAACTTCTCATTTTTTTTCTATTTGAATTCAGCCTAAATAGCTTTAGACTAAGGTAAACTGACATACCAGTACAGGAAGGAACATAATCAGAGACAGATAAGAAGAAGCGGAACATAATCAGAGACGGAGAATAAGAAGCAGTGACTTTCCCCAGTTCTTGGCCCAAGAACTGACCCCAACCTGACCACTGCCCAAGAAAGAAGAGAATAAAAGGGAGATAACAAGCTAGCTCGGCCTTGCCCTGTTTAGGAATGGTCTTGGACTTGAAAATTCAGCTCTTATACAGAAAAAAATAGGAAATAACAAGCTACAATCAATGGCTAAATGTGATACTAGGAAAGTATCATTTGGGTGAATCAGGAAAGCTCTCAGCTGAGAGTAACAGAAAATCCATCTAACACCGACTCAACTAAGAGCATGTTTAACCCTCAGCAAAAGTCTGGATGCAGGCAATGGTTAGTGTCAGTCCACCAGCTAAAAGATAGCAGAGCCATGTTGGCTATTCTCTTAGTCTTTCTCTTGGCTCTCTTACCTCATGGTTGCAAAATGGCTTTCAAAATCTAGGCACCATATCTGAATTCAAGGCTAGAAGTAAGGGAAAGGGGTTTCAGGATCACTACACTTTTATTTGGAAAGTGCAACGCTTCCCCAAAGCTGCCAGCAGAATCTTGTTTACGTGTAATTGGACAAAACTATGTCCTATGGTCACTCTTGGCTGTGAAAGAGTATGAAAAAGTTAAGTATTGGGATGTGGGGGAGGGACTTCTCTTTCTTCCAGAGAAAGAGTGAGTTGTGGGGCCAGAGGCAAGACAGAAATGAAGAAATAAAAGCCTTTAAGGACATAAGGTAATCATCTGGCATCAGATTTTCAGGTAACATCATTAGAAGCGAGGAGGAAATATTCCCTTCTGTACTTCTCACACACAGGAAAACATTTCACCAAAGAGCAGACACTCTCACGCCGGCTTACCCTAACAGGATGAGCGTCAATAGTTTCCCTAGACTAACAACTAAAAGGGCCCAGACATGCCTGGAGCATCATAAAACCTGACAGGTCAAACTACGCACAGGCCTTCTGTAGTAGTTCTACCAAGTTATGTACAGTCTTCTTTAGTTCAGGCCTTCCGGAGTATTTCTATCACATATAGTCTTCTTCCGTATTTTCATCTACCAAATCACAAATAAGATGGGGAAATGATGGTTACCCCAAGATAAGGACAATGTACGACCTGGTGCAGAAAATGCCAAAATAAATGACATACTTGACAAACGACTCAATAGTGGTTAGAACAGCAGAACAATTAACATGTGCTACTTCTGAAGCAGCCTCAGAGGTAGAAAGTTTAGAGATGAAATAGGAAAAAGGAGAAAAAGCCCTGCAAAAGTTTTCTAAAAACGAATTGGTAAGATGGAAGGAATAGGGGGAACTATTTTGGTGCAGAGATGACCTCATTTTTTCCTCCAAGTATGTGCAGATCCACTTGGGGCAGAATATTTTGGCCAGACTCTAATTTCACAGTATGTTTTTCAAACTAATGAGGCAAACATATACCACTTAGATCCTAATGTGCTGTGATAGCAGAGAGCTTTGAAGCATTTTTCATTTGCTCATTAGCAAAGTGGTTATGAACCCTGTCTATCAACTAGATGCACTGAGGAGCTTTCAAACTTATATTCGCATTGGTCCTCCAACTCCCCAGAAATTCTGATTTCATTGGCTCAGGATAGAGCTCAGGTGCAGCCTGTTTTATGTTTGTTCGTTATTTAAAACTCTTGCATGGATTCCAAAGTAAAAACCAGAGTTGAGAAAAATTGGATTAAAAATAATACTCAATGGCATTGAGGGTACAGTCAGAACATATAAAAACACTAATGAGTGAAAATCAGTATCATCTGTCTGACATGCAAATCAACAATAAGTTAGATGCCTAAACTAATTGATTCCCTTTCTAAGAATATATCCTAAAGAAATGGGCAAAGAATCAAAGATTAATATACTAAAATGTTCACTGCAACATTAGTTATTATCAACTGTCTCCAACAATGAAGACAATTACCTGACTCATTTGTTAAAATGTTTTCAAAGAAAAAACTTCCAAAGTGTTAACAATGGTCTCATAATGGGATTATATCCATAATAATCATTTTTAATAGTTTTATGCATTTTCTCAAATCTATATACACATGTTAATTTTAAAATCAAGAAAAAACCAAAAAACATTTCTTTCCAAAGTCTTTGGTTTCAGTATTTGTGGGACCTTCATTCGGCTGGAAAAATCTGATTACTGCCATATTCACTGCATACAGGGCTTTTAGTTTGAAGTAAAACTTAGGTTTCCATCATTAAATGATCAGATCAAATAAGCTGTAGAGAAATATTCAAAATACCTTTTAGAGAAAACTCTCATAGCTTCTTTATAAAATTAGCTCTATTTCATGAAAAGTATAATTTAATCTTCAAAAATATAATTTTAAAGGACTATAGCTACATGCAGTCAGTAGGTATAATGAAATTAGCCCAAATTTTCTAAAACATTATTGCCAAAGATGTTATTCTCCTAGGAGAAATTTAACCAGAAATGTTTTCGAATATGTTAAATATACAGGATAATCCATAATAGATTAAGCAACACAGGAAAGCTGTGGATATTCATTTATAAAGGTGTTTGTTCCTGCAGAACTGGACACTCCGCTTTCTCTCCTTATTCTGTACTTCTCATTTTGTCCCCATGATCCTTTCCCCCGAAAAGAAAGGTAGTTCCCTGCCCCTCTGAACTCAAACATTTACAATATTTACACTTGCTTTATTCAGTTTTGCTTCATGGAAACTCACGGCTGGGCCAAGCACACTGCAGCATTGGTTTCCAATTTCACATTCCCCAGGAAAAAACAGCTGGCCCAATGTCATGGTTATTGAGTTAATTGCTGTTTTGATGACTTAGGGTAATGACTTGCATAAGCCCCTAATTTAAACCTTCAGAAAATGTGCACAAGCTCTGCTGGGTATAGACAAGAGTCCAGTCTGAGTCACCAAGCTACAGAGAAAGATGGCTGCTGCCACACCGGCTGGGGAGGGAGGAAGAGAATCTGGCCACGCTGTTAGCACTCAGGGGTGAGGACCACTGGCTATTTGTTTAGCAGCCATAGGTAAGGAAAAGGGCTCTTTCTCAGTAGTTTGGGAGAGTCCAGTGTGACTACTGTTCAGGTCATGAGGCTTGAATTTGCTAGAGGAAGGAACACCTAGAGGATGGTTACCTCTAGACACACAGGGGAATATCATTGGGATTATGCTCAGCCAATAATGCACAAAAGGAGACAAACTAAAAGCCAGTATGGTTAGAGTCTCCATTTGTTAAGGGCAAAGAAAATGGGCTGTAGACTGCAACCTAGGCAGGCCCAGCAAAGGAGCTGAGTGTAAATGAACTCAGAAAAACCTATAAAGCAGGTGGTTGGAAAAAAAAAGAAAATAAAATAGGTGGTTGGATGTGGGTACTTTCCACCTGCTGTACACTCTGCAGGGCCCACCCAGGTCCTATCTTTGCTTTCACACACGTTGTGAGTTAATTTCTACTAGCTCCAAAATAGTAAAGGCAAGGCTGGCTGACAACATCCCAAGTGTTGACCCTCCTTGGGTCTGTCTTTCATTTTGGATGGAGAGGAGAGAGGGTATGGGGAAATTCAGGAAAAACGCTGGTTGAGCCTGGCAGGACAAGCAGATCCTTCATCCCCAAGACCCCAACAGCAGCTTCTATGAAGGGACCTAAGGCAGCTCCATTTCTCTGTCATCTTCTAGGGGGTGAGGGTAATGAAGACAGAAACTGTAATAGAACTAAAGGGACCTTAGAGGTCACATGAGACTCACTTAAATTTCAATGAACAAATCAAGACAGCATGTCTTCTCTGAAAAGTCACTGGTGATTCTTTTAACCTTCATAAATACTTTACCCCTATCTCAACTCTGCCAGAACCCTAGAACTTCAGAGGGATCTAAGACTGCAATCCTTGAAAGAATACCCATAACCATATTATTATCACAATGAGTGAACATTTATTATGTTCCAGGTACTGTATTAAAACTTGAAGTTGAGTATGTCATCCTCATTGTCTCCACTATCAATGATTCCCAGATACAGAAACAACCTTAGAAAGTGGAAGGTTTTAACCCTGATGACACAGAAAGAATGGGGATCCAAGATTAATCCCAGGCAGCCCCATGACAGAACCACTCACTGTAGGAGGTGGGGGTGGGGGCAGGTAAAGAAGCGGTAGCAGAGGTGAGTCAGTCACACCTGAGTGCTGACACTATATCAGCCTCTTTGCTAAGCACCTTTCACCCACTTCTGCTATTACAACATCTTAAAGATAAGCTTGTTTCATCAACTCCTATCTTACACATAAGAAAACTGAAGTTCAAAGGGGTTAGATAATCTCTCTCTGGTCCTCCTAGAGAAATAAATGCTGGAACTAGCATTAGAATCCAGACAGTCAGATTCCCCAGTGTTCTTGGACCCAATATTTTTGCAGCTACCAGGAAGAAAAGCTCACTGAGAGGTCTGGCTGGTAATTTGAATCTTGAACATATTCTAATCTCTAGAAGGACAAGGAAAGTTTCATTTTGTGTTGGCTAAGGTTTTCTGTTATTTGATTTCTTTTTCTTAAAAAGCATGAAAAAGGGACAGTTATGGGGGTCTTCCAACACTGTAATTCCACCTTAAATAGAGATGGTATAACAGCACAGAGAAAAAGTCAGTCGATCATTCTTCCTCATGGACCACAAGTTTAATCACGCAGGGGATGTAAGACCAAAGACCACTAAAAATAGTACATGTAAATTAAAGAGAGTTGTTCTTGAGTACCATTATCTCTTTCATAGACGCAATATAAAAAAAACTTCTTCACAGTAAATACAAACTACAGCGTGAGACCTGAATTCAGATGCTTGTTGGAGTCTATTACACACTGTATTATTTCCCTGGTGTTTGATGAAAGTGAGAAGGGATGATGAACATTTTGGCAGGCTTTATACTGGGCTGATCAATATTTTCCATTTCCCCATTTATATGCTCCTACAACTCACCAGGCGAGAGGACAAGTTAACCGGATATGGCAGGAGAGAAAGGGTCAAGCAGACCCATAAGTCAAGGCAAAAAGAGAAGGGAAAAATTAATGGAAAGAAGCTGGAGGAAGAAGAGAGGGTTAGAGAAACACAACAACAAGCTCACAAAATAGCTTTTGAAGTGACCAGTACACATATAACGGAGGTGGCAGAGTGAGTGAGAGAGCACCTTAAAGGAAATCAGTCCTGATGCTGAGGCTCCAATATTCTGGCCATCTGATGGGAAGAACTGACTCATTGGAAAAGACTCTGAAGCTGGGAAAGATTGAAGTCAGGAGGAGAAGGGGGCAACAGGACGAGACGGTTGGATGGCATCACCAGCTCGATGGGCATGAGTTTGAGCAGGCTCTGGGAGATGGTGATGGACAGGGAAGCCTGGTGTGCTGTGGTCCATGGGGCTGCAAAAAATTGGACATGACTGTGTGGCTGAACTGACTGAACTGATCCACCCCACACCAGCCCAGCACTGTCAGTGTGTCTCCACATGACTGGCAACAACCCCAGAAGTTTCAGGTCCCAGGCACACCACAAAAAGAGACCCAGAAGGGAACTTTGAAACTCTAGTCAGTTTCAACATCCAAGACCTGTCTCAGTAGGCCAAGCCTTAGCTTGGGCTCCAGGCTCCCTGATACTGCTGGGTTTGGGTGCCTTGCTTACTGGGTCCCCACTTTCCCTAAAGACTTGAAAGTTAAGCAGTAATGGAAGAAAGGTGTGAAGATCTCAGGATAAAGTCAAGTCTTAGGTGGATTACCAGCAAATGCCTGTCTCCTGGCATGCTCTGGTGGGCTAGGATGAGGAACTGTATCAGAGCCCATTGCTAAGTTTCTTCAACTAAAGTAAGCAGAGCTTGGGGACAGATTTAAGAGTATCAAGGCCAAACCACCACACAACCATGGAATCAGGAAACACCCACAAGGTCAGTATTAGAAACGTGGACATCAGAATCCATAAAAAGCCACGAGAGTAATGAAGAATGAGATCAGGAATGGTGAAGACCCAAGTCAGGCTTCCTAGGAAGAAAAGGAAAAAGGTGGACAGTCACCAAGGATCTAGGTGCTTGTACAGATGCGAGAAGAGACACACAGAACTCCGGCAAGAGAGTCTCCTATGCCTTCAAAGGACCTGCTACACCTGTTCAAGTCTCTTACAGTTGATTCTTCCTCATGAATGTATCCCCAGGGGCCCCTCAATCTGCTTGTTTTCCCATACTTTCTGGATGAGAACGGATGTCTCTTAAATTTGCTTCTAGGCTACCCACCACCCCCATCTACATATAATAAAGTAATAACCCACAAATCAACAGGATGACCTTCTGTGAAGCTCCAGTTGACACAGCTATGCAGACAAAGAAGAGCCATCAGATGAGCCTGTGGCCTCATGAGATACACACTTGATAAGTTATCCCTAGGAAGGGCAAGAAAGAATATGGCACCAAGGCATTAAAAAGGACTTTAATTTTGTTTCATTTGGAGTTTGAAATGTTAATTAGAAGTTTTACATGTTGGAAATAAGTTGTTATATGATGTTCAGTGCTTTTCAATATTTTTTTAATGAATCAAAATAAAAAACAAAAAATTATGAGAGAGGAAGGGTGGATTGCAGGATAGACGGGGGAGGGGCAGGGCTGGAGGGGAAGGAGAGGAAAGGTGGAGATCGGATGGGAGTGAGAGGGAAAGAAGAAACAGTCCTGTGGAAAGGCTCTGTGAAGCTGAGTGAACAGAGGGGTCAGCTGACATTGAAGCCAAGCTGCACTGAGGTCCTTACAGATATCCAAACCAAAGGAAGAATGAAGACGTTTTAGAAGCCATGAACACACAGACATTCTTAGAATCCAAAGAAGGACCCAGAGAAGTCCTCTCAGAAACAGTATAACCTGAGGCTCCAAAGGAAAGAAGAGAATTATGGTCAACAGGTAAATTTCATCAATGTTCCAAGAATTTCAGGGACCTGGTAACAATATGAACCTCCCATCAAACGCTTTCAATTCATTTGTCAAGTCTAGCAAGGCAGTGTTTTTCTGGTTTAGAACAGAAGCTCAGGAGAAAACAGAATTCACTTTGCAGTTAAATTCTGAACCAATCTGTCAGGAAATGGACCTTTTCTATGATGGAGCCCCTGGACCACATTTACATTTCTGAAACAGAAATATGAGCAGTAAATATACCACCTGGGGACTGTCTACCTCCTATGCTAGAAGCACAGAAATCCATTCCCTCTTGTGCTAAGAAAAAAAACTGGACGGTTTTTTTCTCTCATAAGACTTGAAATATTCAAAACTAGCAGCTTATCAAATTTTCAGTGTTGGAGAGAAGAAAAAATTTCAAACATGTATTGATTGTTTCCTCTCATTAACTGAATCCTGGTAATGGCAGAGAATTCATAACTAACTGCCGGCCAAATACATCCTCTCATTAACTCCTGCCACTTAATTATGTCAATTGAAAGGTTCTAATTTTATTACGTCTTTTCAGATACTTAAATTCATTTATTGGGAAAGGAGGAATTTAGAAGGTTCAAGTCACATTTGGTTAAATTTCCTCAGAAGAAATCATCTTTTAGTACAAAAGGGATTGTCTGAGACAATCGACGGTAGATTCCTGCCCTGACTTTTTAAGGCTGTCAGAGAACAAAGCAGCCACCCTACACTGGGTCTGATTTCTATAAGCCACATTTGATAGGAAGAAAAAAGCTTAGCCTCCTCACTTGACAGTCACACTCTGGTTCGGGGAGAAGGTAAAATCCAACCACAGCATCTGGCTAGCAGAAAACTACCTCAATGTAAGAAAATGCATTTATGTATCCCTTCCTGGAACAGAAGGCGATTCAGAGTTGCAGAGGAAAAAAGTGGCACATTTCAAAGCCTTACCATAAAGGGATAAGGAAATATATACAAGATTAACAAAGAAATATCTGAACCTAGAGGTCATTCGAGACAAGAGTCCAGTGCATTTGCGGTTGTTTTCAGGCATCAGAAACGGTTTGTTTCTGGGACGGAGAAACACAAAATTGAACAAAATGAGCAAAACATTACTGGGAAGTGTTTGTATATGGGGACTAGTTTAAATGTAAACACCACTAAATCTATAATCAAGAATGAATTTTTGCCCCTTCTTCAAAAAAATAGAAAAATTCTTGACCATGAAAAACGGGACTCTCAGGAAAGCTACTTTAAAAGAGGAAAAAATCTCCCAAATAGTATCACTCTGGTCTCTTTACTGACCACCAATCCATTTAAATAGCCTCTTTTCCTAATTTTCCCAAAGTGGTATTTTCTCACAGCATGTGGGGATATATGACACTTCACGGAAGGCCTGGAATCATGGTAGGAATCATATCAGAGCCCCCAACATGCTCCAGTAATATAAAATACAATCACTTATTTTATGCTGCTCAAATTAAAAAAAAATTATATAAAACTATATGCAAATTCTGATTTTGTTAACATTAACCATGGTGGATGGGGTGGATGGGGAAGGGGGGACATGCAAAACTGCTTAACAGCAGTTATCTTAAGGTAATAAAATTATCACTCATTTTTTTTCCTTCCCCCAAATTATCTACATCTTCTCTGATGTAGTTGCCCTTCAACATGCAGAAGTAGACAGCCTTCTCCTCTGGCTCCCATACCTTTGGGGTTCCTTTCTATATTTATAAAAGAATGCCATCTCTGGCCCAACTCTCTGAAGTCTGTGTCTCTGCACTTTCCTATCTGCAAAAAACTGCCTTTCAGTTACTCATCCAAGATGACCTCCAACTCTTTGCTGCTCAATATTTTGCAAAAGTTCATTTGCAAATACATAGTATAAATGGAGAATTGCCTGAAGACTCTTTCTTTTCCTTTCTACAATTATACTGTGGCAAAATGCCAGCCATGAGGGATGTTCTATAAAGCAGTCCTATATAATTCAGTGGCAGTCACTGAGGGCATTTGAGGAAACTGATCACCAGAGCTCAAAATATCCTCTTTATTTGTACCTCTGAGAACACTTAATTCTGTTCTCAGTGCCAGGGATAATTGAGCTTCTAAGAAACTTTTTTAAAAAATCATGTAACCAAATTAGACTTTCCTCTTTGCTCTAGTTGCTGGGATGCCCAGAGCCAACTTTTCACCCCACAGGCACACATGTTCTACACTGAACTTTGCTTTCTTTCTCGTTGTCCTTAGTCCTCATTATATTTTATATTCTTACCTTTTTTAGTTATTTTTGGCTCTGCTGGGTCTTTGTTGCTGTGTGTGGGCTTTCTCTAGTTGCAGCAGCTGCAGGCTGTTCTTCGCGGCAGCGCGCAGGCTTCTCATCGTGGCGGCTTCGCTTGCTGCCGAGGACAGGCTCTAGGCACACAGGCTTCAGTACGCAGCTCAGGGGCTTAGTAGCTGCCGTGCATGGGCTCAGTTGCTCCGCTGCACGTGGGATCTTTCTCAGACCAAGGATCAAACCCACGTCTCCTCCATTGGCAGGTGGACTCTTAACCACTGGACCACCAGGGAAAACCTATTCTCATTTTTTAACTGTCTTAAAGTCTTTATGAAACAAGAGAGTTATAAGAAAAGGACTTGACTTAATGTTATAAAGAAAAATGAATTTGAAAAAGTGTCTGTGGCCTGATGGAAGCATACGATCAAAACTTCCTTTCACTCTTCAGTGAAGAAGACAGTCACAGCCTCTTCTTTGGCAAAACAACACTGATAAAGGAAAAGAACACTTCTCCAACCTTCAGTGTTTTCTCTAAGAATCCTGGGCTGTTTTCCATAAGAAAGCTGGATCTCTTTAAGAATTTCTGAGCTAGCAAAATGTTTTCATAAAATACATCCCAACAGTTTTTCTCAGTGATTTGTCCCAGGGAAATGTGTGTGCATGAGAGGACCTGGCTGTTTGTTTTGCATCAACACAAGCACACATTAATATTCACTTTGAAGGGAAACAGTATAGATAAGGAAGAATCCCGTGAATTTCTGTCCTAGGCCTTTTCCAAACAGAGTAGTAATTGGTTCTAACTCTGCTTAGCTAGGGACAAGTCAACATGAGATGGCAAACCTATAATTCCAAGGCAGCCACTGCATATACCTCCAACTGTACAAAGATTATTGTATGAATGATCATAATGTTCTGGGTAGTCCCTTGGGATTCAGCATGAAGCATTAAGCAGAAATTTCCTTATGTATTAAGGGTAAGAGGGAAGATGCTTGCTTTCATATTTCAAACATTCCATGCAATATGAACCAGAGTTGCCTTGCTTACCCCCTAAATTACTTCCAAGAAAGATTCCCATCACTTTTTCTATAGAAATGGAGCTCTACTTCATCCTGTTCTATGTAACCTCAGCTGTGATGAATGCTTTTCCACACAAAAATAAGTCCTCAAAGGATGACTGCATGACCATAAGCAGCAATACAGATTAATGGATGCTATGTGCCTGAAATCCTGCAAAGCTTTTTACTAGAAGATCTCATTACTCTTCACCACCAACCTTCAAGACAGGTCTATGCCCATTTTTATGCTGAGACTCAGGCTGCTAAGTACTTTGTCCAGGGTCACACAGTTACCAGATGACTGAAACAGGATTAAAACCCAGATCTAACTCCCGAGTTCAGGCCCTTAAACGTGAGTTGATTGGGACTCCAGTTGTCCAGAAGAGCAGAATGTCTGCATTCTCTTTCCAGTACCTGCCCACTCCAGTGGATCTAAGAACTTCCCAGGCGTTTCCTCATAAACAAGGGGTCTGTTCATCCTGCTTGCTCCTAGGTAACCCCTAGAACCAGAACTCCAGTGTCTCCTTTGACCCCAGAAGACCATAACAGCTTCCAACAGAAGATGATCGTTTTATAAAACAAAGGCTGGAAACCTGGTGCTATGGACTTCTTGTTTGCATCACCCCAAACTTCATACACTGACGCCCAGGAGGTAAGATCTTTGCAGATAATCAAGTTTAAATGAGGTCATGAGGGTGGAGCCGCCACGATGGCACTAGGGTCCTTGTAAGAAGAGAAAGAGAAGGACTTTCCTGGTGGTCCAGTAGTTAAGAACCCACCGGCAAGGGATGTGGGTTCAATCCCGGTAGGGGAGCTAAGATTCCACATGCCATGCAGCAACTCAGCCTGTGTGCACAACTGGAGAGCCTGTGTGCTGCAGCGAAGACTGACATGGCCCAACGAGTCCTCCCCCTGCCATGTGAGGACACAGAGAAGGTAAGCCAGGAAGAGAGGCACTAAATCAGCAGGCACCTTTATCTTGGCCTGCCCAGCTTCTAGGACTTTGAGAAACAAATTTCTGGTATTTAGGCCACCCAGTTTGGGGTACTTTGTTATGGCAGCTTAAGCTAATAGACCTGGGGTCCCATGAAGTTCAGTAAAGTCTTCCATTGGCTATCAATGCCTTCACTGGAAAGCCTGGTCACTTCCAACTGTCTCTAGAACAGTGAAGGTAAGCTTGACCTCTACCCTAGTGCTTCTCAATAAGAATGGCATGACCTCCAGAGGGTATCTTAAAATTAGAAGGGCACATTTTGGTTGTCACAATGACTGAAGTTATGTTACCAGCTTTTAGTGGGCAGGGCCAGGGCTTCTAGACATCCTGCAAAGCAGGTAATACCTCTTACTCATCAAGAACTATGACCTACATGACGCAAACACCCCAAAATACTCCACCAACCATAAAAGTTTTCTCCCTTGTTTATAATTATCGGAGCTTAGATTCTGTTTTATGTATAAGCACACAAGGTCTTGGCAAGGTTTTAACTTATACTGAAATCTCCAGGAATGCAGCTATCATGTCCAGTAAACAGAAAATTATTGGGTGTGTTTGGAACATCACCAGTTGTGCATCACTATTTCAGAAAATCATATCACTGAGAGCAAAGCCACTTGTAATATGGCAGTCTTTAACCCACTGTACCTGTACCAGTTGGTGTATATGGCCACTTTGCTCACAAAGATTCCACACATATAATATCTGACTTTGTATTGCATCTTCTGGTATAGTTTGGCCATACTGCTTTATTACAAATTGGTGTCCATTTTTTCTTTATATTATACTTAGGATATTATGATGATTATTTTTTGCAGATTATAAGTGTGTATATGCTGACTAAGGTCTGTCTAGTCAAGGCTATGGTATTTCCTGTGGTCATGTATGGATGTGAGAGTTGGACTGGGAAGAAAGCTGAGCACCAAAGAATTGATGCTTTTGAACTGTGGTGTTGGAGAAGACCTTCAGAGTCCCTTGGACTGCAAGGAGATCCAACCAGTCCATGCTGAAGGAGATCAGCCCTGGGATTTCTTTGGAAGGAATGATGCTAAAGCTGAAACTCCAGTACTTTGGCCACCTCATGCAAAGACATGACTCATTGGAAAGGACTCTGATGCTGGGAGGGATTAGGGGCAGGAGGAGAAGGGGATGACAGAGGATGAGAGGGCTGGATGGCATCATGGACTCGATGAACATGAGTCTGAGTGAACTCTGGGAGTTGGTGATGGACAGGGAGGCCTGGCGCGCTGCGATTCATGGGGTCTCAAAGAGTCGGACACGACTGAGTGACTGAACTGAACTGAACTGATGCTATCATCTATGACTTTCATTTCAAGATAGAGAAGGAATGTTTTAAGATATTTCTTATTAGAGAGGAAAACTGATAGCACTCAGTTTTAACGAACACTCCTCTTCCACCAAGCAGAGCAATGTGGACCTTCAGATAAAAAGGAGGGTTCCCTACTCAGAGTTATCTTGGCTAAGGGCTCCACATGCCAAATGTGACTTGGGCTCGCAACGGCCATCTTTCTAGATTCACCCAGCTGGGCCATTTGCTCCAGGCCAAACCCTTTGCTTTTGGAACAAGGCAACATCCAGCACCTTGGCTCACATCCAACACCTCTTTCTACCCTGAGTGCTTTTACAGAGGGCTTTTCATACTCCTATAGATTACTTAGCCCACCCTAAAGGTTTCCATAGCCTGAAATGACTAAGAAAGGGTTGAGATTTTGGTTCTTTCCTTCCCAGGAAAATCCCAAAAGTCCTTAGGCAAATTTATTAGTACTTCTCCCTTCCCCTCCTTCATAAGCACTTTGTGTTTTGAAGCCAGATGAAATGCTCTAAGAAATAGGGAGGGCAGGAACTGTCTCCTTCCCCCAGCTGAATAAGTTAGGCCCAGAAGGAGTTCAGGAGTTTATTCAAGGACACAGAGCTCCTGAGCAGCAGAGCCTAGAATCCAACTCCAGGTTTTGAATCCAAATGCCAGCACAGGTCGGATCACATCAAAGCGATGAAAATGGAAACAGTTACAAAGCTTCCCTGAATCAAACAAGCCCCAAGCCAAACAAAACATATTTTACAACAGGCTGTAAAATATATTCATTCTTTCTTAAACAAAGTAACCAGAGTCACTCCCTGCTCCCCATAAGCAAAGAGGTTCAGTTCAGTTCAGTCGCTCAATCGTGTCCGACTCTTTGCGACCCCATGAATCGCAGCACGCCAGGCCTCCCTGTCCATCATCAACTCCCGCAGTTCACTCAAACTCATGTCCATTGAGTCCGTGATGCCATCCAGCCATCTCATCCTCTGTCGTCCCCTTCTCCTCCTGCCCCTAATCCCTCCCAGCACCAGAGTTCTTTCCAATGAGTCAAGTCTTCGCATGAGGTGGCCAAAGTACTGGAGTTTCAGCTTCAGCATCATTCCTTCCAAAGAAATCCCAGGGCTGATCTCCTTCAGCATGGACTGGTTGGATCTCCTTGCAGTCCAAGGGACTCTCAAGAGTCTTCTCCAACACCACAGTTCAAAAGCATTAATTCTTTGGTGCTCAGCTTTCTTCCCAGTCCAACTCTCACATCCATACATGACCACTGGAAAAACTATAGCCTTGACTAGATGGACCTTTGCTGGCAAAGTAATGTCTCTGCTTTTCAACATGCTATCTAGGTTGGTCAGAACTTTTCTTCCAAGGAGTAAGTGTCTTTTAATTTCATGGCTGCAGTCACCATCTGCAGTGATTTTGGAGCCCAAAAAAATTAAGTCTGACACTGTTTCCATTCTTTCCCCATCTATTTCCCATGAAGTGATGGGACCGGATGCCATGATCTTCATTTTCTAAATTTTGAGCTTTGAGCCAACATTTTCCTCTCCACTTTCACTTTCATCAAGAGGCTTTTTAGTTCCTCTTCACTTTCTGCCATAGGGTGCTGTCATCTGCATATCTGAGGTTATTGATATTTCTCCCGGCAATCTTGACTCCAGCTTGTGCTTCTTCCAGAAACTCCCAGCGTTTCTCATGATGTACTCCACAAGGAAGTTAAATAAGCAGGGTGACAATATACAGCCTTGACGTACTCTTTTCCCTATTTGGAACCAGTCTGTTGTTCCATGTCCAGTTCTAACTGTTGCTTCCTAAACTTGCATATAGGTTTCCCAAGAGGCAGGTCAGGTGGTCTGGTATTCCCATCTCTCTCAGAATTTTCCACAGTTTATTGTGATCCACACAGTCAAAGGCTTTGACATAGTCAATAAAGCAGAAATAGATGTTTTTCTGGAACTCTCTTGCTTTTTCCATGATCCAGCAGATGTTGACAATTTGATCTCTGGTTTGTCTGCCTTTCCTTAAACCAGCTTGAACATCAGGAAGTTCACGGTTCACGTATTGCTGAAGCCTGGCTTGGAGAATTTTGAGCATTGCTTTACTAGCGTGTGAGATGAGTGCAATTGTGTGGTAGTTTGAGTATTCTTTGGCATTGCCTTTCTTTGGGATTGGAATGAAAATGGACCTTTTCCAGTCCTGTGGCCACTGCTGAGTTTTCCAAATTTGTTGGCATATTGAGTGCAGCACTTTCACAGCATCATCTTTCAGGATTTGAAATAGCTTAACTGGAATTCCATCACTTCCACTAGCTTTGTTCATAGTGATGCTTTCTAAGGCCCACTTGACTTCACATTCCAGGATGTCTGGCTCTAGGTGAGTGATCACACCATCGTGATTATCTGGGTTGTGAAGACCTTTTTTGTACAGTTCTGTGTATTCTTGCCACCTCTTCTTAATATCGTCTGCTTTTGTTAGGTCCATACCATTTCTGTCCTTTATCGAGCCCATCTTTGCATGAAATGTTCCCTTGGTATCTCTAATTTCCTCGAAGAGATCTCTAGTCTTTCCCATTCTGTTGTTTTCCTCTATTTCTTTGCATTGATCACTGAAGAAGGCTTTCTTATCTCTTCTTGCTATTCTTTGTAACTCTGCATTCAGATGCTTATATCTTTCCTTTTCTCCTTTACTTTTTACTTCTCTTCTTTTCACAGCTATTTATAAGGCCTCCTCAGACAGCCATTTTGCTTTAGTACTTTCAGTTTGGACAGTATCACCAATAGTGGCCAGAAATCCTTCTAACACATACACATACACACACACGCGAACGTACAGACTCCCACTTGTTACTGACTCAGCTACTTATTAATGGAACATACCCAAGCAATTTAGAATTTTATGGAGGGGCTGCAGGGTCCATATTGGAATTATCGAACATCCAGCATTCCTGAACTCAAAGGTCCTGCAGAGCCTGGGAAAGAGCAAGAATTTTTGAGAATGCCACTTTTGTGTGTGTGTTCCTCATTACAGCAGGACAGGAAGGTCTCTTCCTGCTCTGAAATTCCACGTCACTTTGACACAGGCTATTCTTCGTTCCCTTCCTGAACATGGGCACCTCAGTATCTCTCTTTGCTGGGCACCCCTGAACTCCATGAGAACATGCAAGATGCTGGTGGAACAGCCCCCTCAACTCACTTCTTGGAACTAATGGAGACCTGTGAGCAGCAAGCAGTTCTGTGAGTGAGGAGGGCTATGGGCTCCTGGGACCCAGAAACCAGTGTTTGCTACCCACAACAGGAGCACCTCCAGGCTGCATGCATGGGAGGGCTGTGGACCCCTAGAACCCACCCATCAGGGTTCATCCCTTAAGAATGGCAATTGTTCTGCATAATTTCTATCAATGAACAAGTACCACAGATCACTTTCAGTGGTTAAATTACACACAGTGGAACCCCACTGTTAACTTCTTTCCACGAAGCAACTTTAGCACAAGATAAGTGTTTGTGTCCAGTCCCAGACTTTACATTGCCAAGTTATACAAGGATTCTGGTACAAAGCTTCACATCTATGAGAGGTCCATGCTTCACAGGACAGAACTTATTGAAGGCTTCAAGCTTTTGGCATCTCAGTTCTAATTCCAGTAGGAATTTCAGTAGGTTACAGAGGGTATAGTCAGTACAGGCTGGGGACAGATCATTCTCATGTGTGTATGCATAGAAGCCTGCCAGTGTGGGCTCCATGGCTAGGATCCCAAACATTACAGGAATGTCAACACGGTTGAACAGACTAGACAGAACCTTAGAAGGTTAAAATCACTGCAGAAGGGAAAAATTATACAGCAAATAAAGAGTAATGTTTTGTGATCCTCAACCTTATTGAATATGACAACATGCATATAAAGGCTAATATTTCATAGACTCTGTCTCCCATGACACTAGCAACCAAAGACAAAAATAAGCCCTGAGAAAATGCGTGACCATAGCAGGGGCTTCCGGGGAAGAGGGGGTGATGATCTCACAGGGACAGGTAGGGGAAGAAGCCCAAGTGTGCCTTCTAAGGAGGTTAGCCTTTGCAAGGAAAGATACCAGAAGTTTCTCAACAAGAGTAATGTGTACAACAGAGAAAGCTGAGAAGGTGGAATTTGGCAGTCCACCTACGTGTGATCCTTGAACATACTGGTAGGAAATGCACAAATCTACTTACATAGAGGTTTTTTCAATAAATACATTGGAAAAAATTTTGGACACTTGTGACAACTTGAAAAACATGCAGGCAAACTGCAAAGCCTAGATATACAAAAAATTAAGAAAAATGTAGGTCGTGAACGCATGACACATATGTAGATACTGGTCTATAGTATAAACATATGTAGATACTAGTCTATAGTATACTAGCATAAAAGTGGGTGATAGTTAATAGAAAATCAATCATGTGTTAGTTTCCTTACTGTTATAACTTTGCTTTCAAAGAATTTCATTACCATACGCTATGCCCCTCTCTCTAGTAACTGGAGAAACTGCATATCAGCCTATCATCACAGGTAAGTGTTGTTTTTAAATGTAACAATGTTTCTAATACAATACAATATCCAGTATGAATATGGCTAATACTGTATGCCATAAAGGTTTTATAACGATTCATTCACTAGTGTATACACTGGGCTACTGTGAAGCAATTGTATTGATTATACTAGGCTACCACAGAGCAATCATACTGCCGTATCTTCATTATCAATGCATGAATTATTACACTTATAAATACATATATATTTCTTTGTATATTATCTTCTTACTTTTGATGCTAGTGTTAGTAATACATATAACATCTACAACGTTTCCGATCATATGAAAGGTGTTTCCCTGATAGCTCAGTTGGTAAAGAATCCGCCTGCAATGTAGGAGACCCCGGTTCGATTCCTGGGTCAGGAAGATCCATTGAAGAAGGGACAGGCTACCCACTTCAGTATTCTTGGGCTTCCCTTGTGGCTCAACTGGTAAAGAATTTGCCTGTGATGCAGGAGACCTGGGTTCAATCCCTGGGTTGGGAAGATCCTGTGAAGAAGGGAAAGGTTACCTTTCAGTATTCTGGCCTGGAGAATTCCATGGACTCTACAGTCCATGGGGTCATGATAGTGTTAATAATATGTATAACATCTACAGTGTTTCCTATCATATAAGACAGTATTGACATAGGTTATTAACAGACCATTCATCTTATAAATAGACAATGTAAATATACAGTATGGATAAAAACACTATAGTACTGTAAATGTATTTTCTCTTCCTTATAGTTTTCTTAATAACATTTTCTTTTTCCTGATTTACTTTATTTTGTGAATAAGTATATAATACATTTAACATGCAAAGTATGTGTTACTTGACTATTTAAGTTATCGGTAAGTCTTCTGGTCAACAGCAGGCTATTAGTAGCCAAGTGTTCATGGAATCAAAAGTTATATGCAGATTTTTGACTGCACAGGGTTGGAGCATTGCCACCCTGAACCCCTGAGTTGTTCAAGGGTCAACTGTATAAATAAATGCCACAAACCTTCACAGTCTCTTATTCAGTCCAATTCAATCAATCAGACACTTCCACTATACCTCCAGGAAGTTGTTTTCTTTTTGTTTTTTTTTTTTTTAATTAACAAGGAGGTATTTGGAAAGAAAAACACAGCCCACCAAAAATCTTGGTAACCACACAAAAAGGCACAGAGTTTGCTGCTGTGATTGTAAACCTAAGTACACTGCCATGTCTGGATATAGGACAGGTATTTATAGAATGATTTAAATGGCCAGCACCTTTTCCTTCCAGAGATATTTCAGTGATTAAGAAAATAAAGATTCTAATGTAATAGCTACTTTATCTTACAAGGTATCACAACTGTCACTGGAAAAAGACAAACTGAAGCCAATTCATATCAGAGTCAAAGGAAATGGGAAGAGAATTTGACCTACTGATAAACAGTTCCTGTTTTCACCTTCAGTTTCTAAATAAACCTTGCTGCAACATTTCTAGTAATTCTTCCACTGAATCTTCCCCTGAAGTGGACCTTGATTTAAGGAAATATTAGATCTACAAGGCACCTTTCCATTCCTCTTTCTATCCTGTGAATTTTCTGCCGTAGGCAGGACCTCCCAAGTTTCTTAAGAGAGCCAGGCAGAAGGCAGGGCAGGGATTGAGAAGTGGAATGAAGAAAACAAAAATAAGTAAATTTATTGGATGTGATTAAATTTCCCTCGTAAAGACAAAAAGAAAAATAGTAACAACTGTGTTTGTTTTTTTCCTTCAAGTTAATGGAATTTCTAATGACCACCTTTTGCTATAGATCCTAATCAGAACAACAGAGGGAGGTATGTTTCCATTTCTCTCTTCAAGGAATCTCTAAGACTCCAGGTTTTGCTGAGGTGAGACAATTTGGTGTTGCCATGATAACACAAATTCTTCTTGGTGTCTCTTGCTTTGTTCTATCATTTTACTTTTGCCTTGCTCCCCCAAAATGGATGGAAGCCAGATTTAAGCACGGCCACTTGGGAAAAGCCCCAGCAAGATGGTAGGTGCTGGAGCAGCAGCTGCACAGTGCTGGAGCGACTGGGAGGAGATACCCCACATCCAAGGGCAAAGGAGAAGCCACAGCTTCTCCTGGGGTAGGATAGTAGGAGGGGTGAAATTGCGATTAGAATCAAACCCCGTACGTGCCAAAGATGCTCAGAGGGCTGAGACAAACTTTCTGTGCACCAGGACCCAGGGACCCCACAAAGACTGAGATAGAACTGTGTTTGAGTGTCTCCTGGGGAGGTACAGGTCAGCAGTGGACTGCCCTGGGGGCAGGGGCTCGGGGTGCAGCAGACCTGGTGTGGCATAAGCCCTCTTGGAGGAGGTCGCCATTGACCCCACCACAGAGCCCCCAGAACTTACACAGGACTGGGGAAACAGACTTTGGAGGGCACAAACAGAACCTTGTGTGCACCAGGACCCAGGAGAAAGGAGCAGTGACCCCACAAGAGACTGACCCAGACTTGCCCATGAGTGTCCAGGAGTCTCTGACAAAGGCGTGGGTCAGTGGTGGCCTGCTGTAGGGTTAGGGGCACGGAGTGAGGCAGTCCCTGCATGGGACATTTTGAAGGAGGTCGCCATTATTTTCATCACCTCCACCATAGTTTCAGTTCAGTCAGTCACTTCAGTTGCTCAGTCATGTCCGATTCTTTGTGACCCCATGAATTGCAGCACGCCAGGCCTCCCTGTCCATCACCAACTCCCAGAGTTCACTCAGACTCACGTCCATCGAGTCACTGATGCGATCCAGCCATCTCATCCTCTGTCGTTCCCTTCTCCTCCTGCCCCCAATCCCTCCCAGCATCAGGGTCTTTTCCAATGAGTCAACTCTTCACATGAGGTGGCCAAAGTACTGGAGTTTCAGCTTTAGCATCACTCCTTCCAAAGGACACCCAGGACTGATCTCCTTTAGAATGGACTGGTTGGATCTCCTTGCAATCCAAGGGACTCTCAAGAGTCTTCTCCAAAACCACAGTTCAAAAGCATCAATTCTTCAGTACTCAGCTTTCTTCCCAGTCCAACTCTCACATCCATACATGACTACTGGAAAACCACCATAGTTTGGCCCCAGGTAAATAACAGGGAGGGAGCACAGCCCACCCTTCGACAGAAAATTGGACTAAAGATTTATTGAGTATGGCTCTGCCCATCAGACCAAGACCCAGTTTCCCCCAAGTCACTCTCTCCCATCAGGAAGCTTCCATAAGCCTCTTATCCTTCTCCAACAGAGGGCAGACAGACTGAAAACCACAATCACAGAAAACTAACCTATTTGATCACATGGACCACAGCCTTATCTAACTCAGTGACACTAAGAGCCATGCCATGTAGGGCCACCCAAGACAGACGGATCGTGGTGGAGAGTTCTGACAAAACGTGGTCCACTGGAGACGGGAATGGCAAATCCACTTCAGCATTCTTGCCTAGAGAACCCCATAAACAGCATAAAAAGGCAAAAAGATAGGACACTGAAAGGTGAACTCCCCAGGTCTGTGAAGTGAAGTCGCTCAGTCATGTCCAACTCTTTGCAACCCCATAGACTGTAGCCTGTCAGGCTCCTCCATCCATGGGATTTTCCAGGCAAGAGTGCTGGAGTGGAATGCCATTTCCTTCTCCAGGGGATCTTCCCGACCTAGGAATTAAACCCGGGTCTCCCACATTGCAGGCAGACGCTTTACCATCTGAGCCACCAGGGAAGCCCAGGTCTGTAGGTGCCCAGTATGCTTCTGGAAATCAGTGAAGAAATAACTCCAGAAAGAATGAAGAGAAAGAGCCAAGGCAAAAACAACACCCAATTGTGGATGTGACTAGTAATGGAAGTAAAGTCCAATGCTGTAAAGAGCAATATTGCATAGGAACCTAGAATGTTAGGTCCACAAATCAAGGAAAATTTAAGGTAGTCAAACAGGAGATGGCAAGAGTAAACATTGACATTTTATGAATCAGCGAACTAAGATGGACTGGAATGGGTGAATTTAACTCAGATGACCATTATATCTATCACTGTGGGCAAGAATCCTTTAGAAGAAACGGAGTAGCCATCATAGTCAACAAAACAGTCCAAAATGCAGTACTTGGATGCAATTTTAAAAACGACAGAATGATCTCTGTTCATTTCCAAGGCAAACCATTCAATATTACAGGAATACAAGTCTATGCCCTGACCAGTAATGCTGAAGAAGCTGAAGTTGAATGATTCTATGAAGACCTACAAGATCTTCTAGAAGTAACACCCAAAAAAGATGTACTTTTCATTATAGGGGACTGGAATGTAAAAATACCTGGAGTAACAGCCAAATTTGGCCTTGGAGTACAGAATGAAGCAGGGCAAAGACTAATAGAGTTTTGCCAAGAGAACACACTGGTCATAGCAAACACCCTCTTCCAACAACACAAGAGAACACTCTACACTTGGACATCACCAGATGGTGATGTCCGAAATCAGATTGATTATATTCTTTGCAGCCAAAGATGGAGAAGCTCTATAGAATCAGCAAAAACAAGATTGGGAGCTGACTGTGGCTCAGATCATGAATTCCTTATTGCCAAATTCAGACTTAAATTGAAGAAAGGAGGGAAAACCATTAGATCATTCAAGTATGACCTAAATCAAATCCCTTAAAATTATACAGTGGAATTGACAAATAGATTCAAGGGATTAGATCTCACAGAGTGCCTGAAGAACTATGGATGGAGGTTCATGACATTGTACAGGGGAGCAGAGATCAAGACCATCCCCAAGAAAAAGAAATGCAGAAAGGCAAAATGGTTGTCTGAGGAAGACTTACAATAGCTGTGAAAAGAAGAGAAGCTAAAGGCAAAGGAGGAAAGAAAAGATATACCCTTTTGAATGCAGAGTTCCAAAGACTAGCAAGGAGAAATAAGAAAGCCTTCCTCAGTGATCAGTGCAAAGAAATAGAGGAAAACAACAGAATGGGAAAGACTAGAGATCTCTTCAAGAAAATTAGAGATACCAAGGGAACAGTTCATGCAAAGATGGGCTCAATAAAGGACAGAAATGGTGTGGACCTAACAGAAGCAGAAGATGTTAAGAAGAGGTGGCAAGAATACACAGAAGAACGGTACAAAAAAGATCTTTATGACCCAGATAATCACGATGGTGTAATCACTCACCTAGAGCCAAACATCCGGGAATGTGAAGTCAAGTGGGCCTTAGGAAGCATCACTATGAACAGAGCTAGTGGAGGTGATAGAATTCCAGTTGAGCTATTTCAAATCCTGAAAGATGATGCTGTGAAAGTGCTGCACTCAACATGCCAGCAAATTTGGAATACTCAGCAGTGGCCGCAGGACTGGAAAAGGTCCATTTTCATTCCAATCTCAAAGAAAGGCAATGCCAAAGAATGCTCAAACTACCGCACAATTGCACTCACCTCACAAGCTAGTAAAGTAATGCTCAAAATTCTTCAAGTCAGGCTTCAGCAATACGTGAATCGTGAACCTCCAGATGTTCAAGCTGGATTTAGAAAAGGCAAAGGAACCAGAGATCAAATTGCCAACATCCACTGGATCATGGAAAAAGCAAGAGAGTTCCAGAAAAACATCTACTTCTTGTCTATTGACTATGCCAAAGCCTTTACGTGGATCACATCAAACTGTGGAAAATTCTTCAAGAGATGAGAATACCAGACCACTTGACCTGCCTCTTAAGAAATCTGTATGTATTTCAGGGAGCAACAGTTGGAACTGGACATGGAACAACAGATTGGTTCCAAATAGGAAAAGGAGTATGTCAAGGCTGTATATTGTCACCCTGCTTATTTAATTTATATGCAGAGTACATCATGAGAAATGCTGGGCTGGAGGAAGCACAAGCTGGAATCAAGATTGCTGGGAAAAATATCAATAACCTCAGATATGCAGATGACACCACCTTTATGGCAGAAAGCAAAGAAAAAGTAAAGGGCCTCTTGATGTGAAAGAGGAGAGTGAAAAAGTTGGCTTAAAATTCAGCATTTAGAAAACTAAGATCATGGCATCTGGTCCCAACACTTCATGGCAAATAGATGGGGAAACAATGGAAACAGTGGCAGACTTTATTTTTTGGGGCTCCAAAATCATTGCAGATGGTGACTGCAGCCATGAAATTAAAAGACGCTTGCTCCTTGGAAGAAAAGTTATGACCAACCTAGACAGCATATTGGAGAAAGCAATGGTACCTTGCCTGGAAAATCCCATGGACAGAAGAGTCTGGTAGGCTGCAGTCCATGGGGTCGCTAAGAGCTGGACATGACTGAGTGACTTCACTTTCACTTTTCACTTTCATGCATTGGAGAAGGAAATGGCAACCCACTCCAGTATTCTTGCCTGGAGAATCCCAGGGATGGGGGAGCCTGGTGTGCTGCCATCTATGGGGTCACATAGAGCCAGACACGACTGAAGCGAAGCAGAAACATTACTTTGCCAAAAAAGGTTCATCTAGTCAAGGCTATGGTTTTTCCAGTGGTCATGTATGGATGTGAGAGTTGGACTATAAAGAAAGCTGAGCACCAAAGAATTGATGCTTTTGAACTGTGGTGTTGGGAAAGACTCTTGATAGTCCCTTGGACTGTGAGGAAATCCAACCAGTCCATCCCAAAGGAGATCAGTCCTGAATATTCATTGGAAGGACTGACGCTGAAGGTGAAACTCCAATACTTTGGTCACCTGATGCGAAGAGCTGACTCATTGGAAAAGACCCTGATGCTGGGAAAGATTGAAGGTGGGAGGAGAAGGGGACAACAGAGGATGAGATGGTTGGATGGCATCACTGACTCAATAGACATGAGTTTGAGTAAACTCCGGGGGTTGGTGATGGACAGGGAGGCCTGGCGTGCTCCAGTCCATGGGGTTGCAAAGAGTCAGACACAACTGAGCAACTGTACTGACTGACTTGCAGAAAAAGAATAAGAAACAGGAAAAGCTTACAGTGTGCCTTCTTAAAGCATGAGACACAGAGCTCACCAAGGGACCACAAGGTAGACTTCAACTGGCCATGTTTCGTATTAATACCAATATTTCTGTGTGAGATTTAGAACTCAACCAGGCTGGGACACTTGCTTAGGCTGAGTCAGGATGCTGAGCTCTGCTTGAGCTCCTTCCAAACTGATGAAGAGAGATTATTCTCCTGCAAGTCTTCCAGTCTCCTCCCAGGGAGAAAGGATGTTGTATTTGTCGAGCACTTTGAACCTTCTCAGGAGAAAGACAGTGCACAATTTCAAGACACTCTTCTCACGCTGTGTAAGACAAGACCATCATTATTTGTTATTGTCTCATGTTCAGAAAACTGTTCCACTAGCCAGGCAAGTCCTATGGAATCACTATAAAAAGAAGAGATCTTCCGGGAGTTCGCGATTTTCTATGGAGTGTTTTGCATAGTCCTTATGCTCAGTCAGCCTGCCCTTTCTCCCCTCATCTCTTTGTTCTTTGTGGGAGTCTCTGACTAACAAAATAGGGGAGTGAAGGAAACTCAAGACAGAAACCTCAACAATGACTCATCGACCTTTCCATCACTTATTCGCAGAAGAGATACCTTTCTGGACTTCACTGAAAGAACCTGATTAAAACACCTGTTCCCACATTTCAATTTCATTTCACAAACATGGCAACTGTTTACACTGTAATTTTTGTTTAGTATTTACATCAGGAAAGGAATAAGTTTCGATTGCAAAGAAGGATATGGGTGACATCGGGATGTTATGGTTAAGAAGGTGAAAGGCAAGGACTTCCCTGGAGGTCCAGCAGTTGACCCAGTGCTTCTCCTGCAGGGCGCATGGGTTTGACCCCTGGTCAGGGAGCCAAGATCCCACATGCTACCTGGGTAGCCAAAAAGCAGAAGGAAAAAAATGAGGAAAGGGAAGTATGAGAGTCACAGAGTTCTTAGCCAGGTCTCATTTCCCAAGCTCCCTCATCCAGTGCTGGTATCCTCCCCAACTTCATCTCCAGCAGACCGCTGATGTGTGCTTCCAAGCGGCCTTCCGTTTTCTTCTTCCCAAAACAAATCCCAGGAACAAGGTCTGATTTGGGTCATTAACCAACACTCGTCCTTCAGTTTGGATCAGGAACCATGAACCTTTCTTCAACTCTAGAAGGAAACCTCTCCCAAAGGGTAAAGATTTTCTGTTTCCCTCACAAGTAAGAACTGTCCATCCAGTAAAACAATCAGCCCCCAGAAAATGATTATGGTAAACATACTCCCTGAGAGAATTCCATTTCTCTTGGGGTGGGGGAAATAGTGCTTAAGTTCTCAAAACGGAATTCCAGTTTCTACCAAAGCTTGTGTGTGTTCCCACCATGGTTTAGCAAAACAACCACAACCCTCACATTTCATCCTATGAGATGGTCAGTTGAAATCACTGTAGCTTAATGTTCAAAAAGATATCTCCTCTGCCACATAACTTATTCAAAGGCTCCTTTAAGATTTCAGTGGAAGACCCAGCTCTTGCTTAAAGTGCCTGCCCAATTACAATGGATTCCCCTTAACTCTTTGATCTGTCTATTCATTTATTCCAGACTTCTGACTCTAGGAATCATTAAGTGGTCTTTCCTCTCTTAGATGGCAAACTCTGCCGTGCCTCATAATTGAGTGGGCACTCGATAAATGAATGCTATAGTGCTCAGAGGAATAATACACTTCCTATTGGCAGCAAACCCAAGAGAAACTTCCTTAGAAGAAAGGACTGTCAATTACCACTTAACAAGCCTGAATTTTGGCTCCTGTAGAAAAGGCAAACAACACAATAGCAACTCACTCCCCAGCGGCAGCCACATCACTACCTGGTTGCTGCCCTCCAGTCACCTGGCATGCAAACTGGGCTCCAGAAGGTGCTCGGCAAGTCCTTGTTGGGAGGCTGATGCGTAAAGGCACGAGGCTGGAGATAATCCATAATCCGTCACTGACAGGGAGAGGCCAGCTGGGGTCCTAGCAGTCTGGCTGCACAGTGCTTCTGACCTCCCATGGTCCTTGGCTGTCTTACAGCGGACAAATCTGGCTGAACGTGGGAGGCCAGGCCAGGGGCAGCACACACAGCATGAGGACAGGGAGGCTGTTCTGGAACGCTGGCAGGGGATTTGCTTGTGTTTCCTCTGCAGCAGCCACCAGGACATCCCTGTCTCCCTCGCGGTGCATTCCACTCAAATTTCCCCACCCAGCTTTCCCTCTGTCTCCCATGGGCAGGACACCAAGTGAGTTATAATTAGAATGCAAATCACTTGGGAAGCTTTAAAAATGCTCATGCCTAGGTCCTGTTTCCAGACACTGTTGTTGAACTGATCTCAAGTAGGACTCCAGGGTTGATATTCTTGAAAGTTCTTCAGGGGATTTTTAGTGTGCAGACAGGGTCCAGAACCACTGCTGTCCAATGTCCCAGTCCTGGGCCTCCACCCTTAATCCCTTTGCCTCTCTTTCACACAGGAGCTACTGATAACAACAGCAATAAATGTTATTACTATTAACAATGGTGGCTAATAATTCCTGAGCATTTATTATATGCCAGGCACATTTCTGTTTTACTTGTATGAGTGCACTGAATTGTTATGAGTGTACTTGTTATCCCCATTTTTCAGGTGAAGAAAACTGGGGCACAGAGAAAGGTTAAATGACTTACCCAAAATTTCACAGCTAATAAGTGCCTGAGCCAGGATTTGAACCCAGGAAGACTGGCTCCAGCATCTTCTCTCATGACTGTTAACCTACACTGGCTCCCTGCACACATTCAATGCACAAAGGCTTACAGGGACCACATAGGGTGATCTCTAGATACTATACAGACATGGTCACCTTCTCAAATAATCATATTTCTGAAGACAAATATCTGATCCAATCATTTCTTAATCCAAAGCCCTGAATGGTTTGGGTTAGTATCCCTAACTGCTTATGGGATACAAATTCAAATGATACACAAATACCTTCCTCAACTGTACCTGGCTACCCCTCTGGTATCTACTCCCACCTTAAGCCACCTCATCCTTCAAGAATCCAGAATTACTTGTACCTCCTCCAAACCACCACAGAACCCTAAAAGTGGGCTTGAAAACCAAGGATTCCCTCCATACTCCAGATGCAGCTGTCAGCATTCAAACTACTCACAAACATCTTTCTAAAACGATTTAGAGACACTGGGACTAAACCTTCTCAAAGAGCCAGGTTGCATACCCATTTAGAAACTCAGTCCTTCAAGAAATGCAAGCAGCAATATAATACAAATTTAAACTATGCACATAGCCAAGTAAAAAACATTAGATATATCAACTATCCACTTGCACAAAACCCCTAAAAGTTTGAAAATGGAATTAATCATGGTGAAACGGTACATACTTTACAACTCACTGACTGATTAGTTGTAACTTGCAGGTTAAAATTCTTATGTTCTAATAAGCATCTCTACTTAACTAGCACAGTAGGGACCACATAGCCCCTGTTTTCCAAAACACTCCAACTGTAAGAGTGTTAAACTACAACCATACATTCTAAAACCTCTTATAAATCACACTGATGACAAATGAAAACAATCAAATCTGGGACAAAGATCACAGGAATTAATTATCACCGAAGAAATGGTCAAGTATATCATTCCTGAAATGAAAACACAAGCAAAATAAAAACTTTTCAAAGTGCACCTCAATTCAGTTCAGTTCAGTTGCTCAGTCATGTCCAACTCTTTGCGACCCCATGAATCGCAGCATGCCAGGCCTCCCTGTCCATCACCAACTCCCAGAGTCCACCCAAACCCATGTCCATTGAGTCGGTGATGCCATCCAACCATCTTACCCTCTCTCATCCCCTTCTCCTCCTGCCCTCAATCTTTCCCAGCATCAGAGTCTTTTCAAATGAGTCAGCTCTTCACATCAGGTGGCCAAAATATTGGAGCTTCAGCTTCAACATCAGTCCTTCCAATGAATACCCAGGACCAGTCTCCTTTAGGATGGACTAACTGGATCTCCTTGCAGTCCAAGGGACTCTCAAGAGTCTTCTCCAACACCACAGTTCAAAAGCATCGATTCTTTGATGCTCAGCTTTCTTTATAGTCCAACTCTCACATCCATACATGACCACTGGAAAAACCATAGCCTTGACTAGATGGACCTTTGTTGACAAAGTAATATCTCTGCTTCTTAATATGCTGTCTAGGTTGGTCATAACTTTCCTATAAGGAGTAAGCTATGAGTTCACAATGCTGCCAGAATATGGATGGCCTGAACTGATCTATCTCAATTTGAATGCACTCTACTGTTGTTTTTTTCCTAGGTCTGTAAATCTACACAGTGCCCTCTGATACTGCATTCACTGTTGTTATCAACTGGACAAAACCCAGTTTTGTTTTTGTTGTTCAAAGAGAGAACATCTTTTTTGTGAGTCATCCGAGTTCCAAATAATGTTCCCCAGCCCTGTTTGAGGCAAAAAATAATCTCATACATTTCAGAATCACCAGACTGTACCTAAGTCTAGCCCAGGATGTCTCAACTGTGGCACCATTGACATTTTGGACCAGATAATTCTTTGTTGTGAGGGCTGTGCTGTGCACTGTAGGGTGAGCAGCAGCAGCCCTGGGTTCAGCCCCATAAACCACTACAGCAGTACCTCTCCTTGAGGCAGAACAACTTAAAAATGTTCACTGGGGGCAAAACTGTTCTCAAGTGAGAACCACTGGCCCATGATCATACCCAACCCATTTTGGAGTTTCTCTCAAACCATAACTGTTTTTACCACATTTGGCCACATTTTTACTTTCTAAAATTCTTCAAAAACTATCCGCAAAAGTCTTTGACTTTGGAATGTTAAGAAAAAAATTGTTCTTATGAGATTGTAACCCTCAATAAAGATTCATTTGTAATTAACTGACATCGAGTGCTTTATTTCAGGCTGAGGTGGGGTGGGAGGTGACTGGGTCAGGATGTCCAAGAGAGCAGTTGTTTAAGATTAGTCCTTAATGACACCTGCATTCCTCTCCCAAAACCCATCAAGAGAGGTGAACATGTTATTTCCACTGGAAATATGTCTGCAGGCATAGTTTTGCCCAGTATGTACATCATATGCACGCTACTTCCTTCAAGAGGGCACCTCTATCAACTAGTTACTTGTTAACAACACAAAACTCAATCCAAACTGGCTTAGGCAACAAAGGGAATTTATAGGCTAAGGTAAGTGAAAGCCCTACAGAATGAAAGCTTTCAAGAGAATCACACCTGGGCTCCAGCTCCAGCTTGGGTGCTGTTCCCCTGATGCTCTCAGCTTCCTCTTCTCCATGAGTCAGTTGTTCTTCAAACTGGCTTCTTCACAGTGGCACAATGGCTACAGAAGTTCTGGTTTAATGTCCATTGCTTATAAGAGAGTGCCTTTCGATAGAGGAAACATGCCTTAACATACACCTCACCGTACCTGAACAAAGACAATACATAACAAACCTACAGCTAACATCATAGTCAATGGTGTTGAAAGCATTTCCTCTAAGATCAGGAACAAGACAAGGATGCCCACTCTTGCCACTTTTATTCAACATAGTTTTGGAAGCCCTAGCCTCAGCAATCAGAGAAGAAAAAAATATAAAAGTTATCCAAATTGGAAAAGAAGTGAAACTGTCACTGTGTGCAGATGACATGATACTATATATTGCTGCTGCTGTTGTTGTTTAGTTGCCAAATCATGACCAACTTTTGGCAATGTCATGGACTGAGCATGCCAGGCCTCCCTGGCCTTCGCTGTCTCCCAGAGTAGCTCAAATTCATGTCCACTGAGTCAGTGACGCCATCTAACTATCTCATCATCTACTGCCCTCTTCTCCTTTTGCCTTCAGTCTTTCACAGCCTCAAGGTCTTTTCCAATGAGTCAGCTGTTTGCATCATATGGCCAAAGTATTGGAGCTTCAGCTTTAGCATCAATCCTTCCAAAGAGTACTCAGGGTTAATTTCCTTTAGGATTGACTGGTTTGATCTCCTTGCAGTCCAAGGGACTCTCAAACATCTTCTTCAGCACCACAAGTTTAAAGCATCAATTCTTTGGCACTCAGCCTTCTTTATGGTCCAACTCTCACATCAAAATCTTAAAGATGCTTCTAGAAACCTACTGAAGCTCATCAATGAATTTGGTAAAGCTGCAGAATACAAAATTAATACACAGAACTCTGTCGCATTTCTATACACTAAAAATTAGGTATCAGAAAGAAAAATTAAGGAAAAACCCCATTTACTGTTGCATCAAAAAGAGTAAAATGTCTAGGAATAAACCTACCTAAGGAAGCAAAAGATCAGTACTCTGAAAACAAAAAGATAGTTATGAAAGAAATCGAAGATGACACAAACAAATGGAAAGATATACCGTGTTCTTAACTGAAAGAGTCAATACTGTCAAAATGACTGTACTACCCAAGGCAATCTACAGATTAAATGCAACCCCTATCAAGTTACCAATGGCATTTTTGCAGATCTAGAACAACAACAACAACAAAATCTTAAAATTTGTATGAAAAACACAAAAGAGCCCAAATATCCAAAGCCGTCTTAAGAAAGAAAAATGGAGGTGGAAGAATCAGGTTCACTGACTTCAGACTATGCTACAAAGTTACAGTTATCAAAACAGTAATGTACTGATACAAAAACAGAAATATAGATCAATGGAATAGGATAGAAAGCCCAGAAATAAACCCACACACCTATGGTCAATTTATCTACAACAATGAGGCAAAACTATACAACAATGGAGAAAAGACAGTCTCTTCAATAAATGGTGCTGGAAAAACTAGAGAGCTACATGTAAAAAAATGAGATTAAAAATTCTTTAACACCATACACAATAATAAACTCAAAATGGGTTAAAGACATTAATGTTAGATCGAATACTATAAAACTCTTAGAGAAAACATAGGCAGGACACTCTGACATAAATCATAGCAATATTTTTTGAGCCATTTCTAGAGTAATGGAAATAGAAACAAAAATAAACCAGTGGGACTTAATTACACACAAAAGCTTTGGTACAGCAAAGGAAACCATAAAAAAAAAAAAATGAAAAGACAACCTACAGAATGGGAGAAAATATTTGCAAAGATGCAATCAACAAGGGATTAGTACCCTAAATTTATGAACAGTTCATGTGGCTGTGTCAAAAAAAAAAATACCCCAATCAAAAAATGGGCACAAGGCCTACAAACACATTTCTCCAAAGAAGACATATAGGTGGCCAAGAGGCACATGAAAAGACTCCCAATATCACTAATTATCAGACAAGTGCAAATCAAAACTACAATGAGATATCTCTGCACACCAGTCAGAATGACCATCATCAAAAACTCTACATACAGTAAGTGCTGGAGAGTGTGTGGAGAAAAGGGAACCATCCTATACTGTTGGTGGGAATGTAAATTGGTACACCCAATATGGAACAGTATAGAGGATCCTTAAAACACTAAAAATAGAGCTACCATGAGAAGGAAATGGTAACCCACTCATTTATCCTTGCCTGGAGAATCCCAGGGACAGAGGAGCCTGGTGGGCTGCCGTCTATGAGGTCGCACAGAGTTGGACACGACTGAAGCGACTTAGCAGCAGGAGAGCTACTGTATGACCCAGCAATCCTACTTCCTGGGCATATATCTGAGAAAGATTACATGCACCCTAGTGTTCATTACAGCAGTATTTACAATAGCTGAGACATGGAAGCAACTTAAATGTGCATCAACAAATAAATGGATGAAGAAAACATGGAACATGTATAACCAATGGAATATTACCCAGCCATTAAAAATGAAATACTTCCATTTGCAGCAACAGGGACAGACCTAGAGATTATCGTACTAAGTGAAGTAAGTAGACAGAAAAAGATAAATATCGCATGATATCCCTTACACAAAGAATCTTTAAAAAATGATACAAATGAACTTATTTATAAGACAGAAACAGACTCACAGACTTAGAGAATGAACTTGTGGTTACTAGAGGGAAGGGTGAGGGGGATGGATAGATTGGGAGTTTAGGATTGACATGTACACATTGCTATATTTAGAATAGATAACCAACAAGAACCTACTGCACAGCACAAGGAACTCTGCTTAATATTCTGTAATAACCTAAATGGGAAAAGAATTTGAAAGAGAATAGATACATGTACATGAATAACTGAATCACTTTGCTATATACCTGAAACTAACACAACATTGTTAATAAACTATGTTGTAATAAAGATAAAAGTTAAAAATAACAGAAATAACAATATTGGGGAAAGGTTGAAGAAAATAAGTTGGTAAAAAGGAAAAAAAAAAAAAAAGAGTGCCTCTCTAATTAAGCAAAAATCCTGAGCTTCATTATAACTGGATTGCCTGGAGTAATGTACTTAGGGCTGAAGCATCCAATCAGAGTGGCCAGAAGGCTAGAGGATGACTCCCTGAGGCCCTTGAATGGATAACAGTAGCTGAAGAGGGCTGAGAAGGCAATGGCAACCCACTCCAGTACTCCTGCCTGGAAAATCCCATGGACGGAGGAGCCTGGAAGGCTGCAGTCCATGGGGTCACTGAGGGTCGGACCCAGCTGAGCGACTTCACTTTCACTTTTCACTTTCATGCATTAGAGAAGGAAATGGCAACTCTGGTGTCCTGGCCTGGAGAATCCCAGGGACGGGGGAGCCTGGTGGGCTGCCATCTATGGGGTTGCACAGAGTTGGACACAACTGAAGTGACTTAGCAGCAGCTGAAGAGGGCAGTTATGCTGATGGACTTAGAGTGAGATGGTTCTGACCAGTGACATAGTACTAGGGGACTTGTTAGAAAGGCTAATGCTCTGGCTCTACCCTAGACAGGCTGAATCACAAATTCTGGGATGGAGCCTAGCAATTCATGTGTTAACCAGTCCTCCGGGTGACTCTCATGAAAGCTAAAATTTATAAGCCACGGGTTTAAAACCAGCAGATCCTACCTGGAAGCCTAAAGAGGGATGAGCCTCATTTAATTCACTGGCCTCCACACAATTAGAAAATGGTGAGGAGGAGGTCTGCAAAGTTACCATCAGAATACTTTAGAAGGAGAATGCTCCACAAGGGACAGTTCATTTCACTTCTTACTTCCTACGGTGAGGCTATGAAGTAGAAAACACAGTAATCAGGGCTTCAGTCTAGCAAGAGGGCTTGAAGATGACTCCTGTATTTATTAGTTTCCAGCGTTTGAAGTAAAAGAAAAACCCAACACTAACCTTCCCCTTGCCTGTGGGCCCTAACTCACCCTCCATGGGAAGATTGGTCAAATCTATACATACAGGTGTGAGAGGTAAAACTGCTTGGCAGTTAAGACTTGCATTGAAGAAGACACTCTCTAGGAAGGTTTCTTAATCATTGCGGATCCTGAGTTGCCTGGAGCAAGGTTACACATACAGCTTCTTGGGCTCCACACTGGATCTATGGAGTCAGGGTCTCTGAGAGAGGGGCCTAAGAATCTACACATTTAACACACATTGCCAGGGATTCTTATGGATTGATCACGGCTGGAAAATACTGTTCTAAAAGCTACATTCAGAGAACTGGGGGCGGGGGGGGGTGGGAATCGCATGAAAGAATTATGCAAGTATTTCTGACTGCAAGTAATAGCTTCTTCTTTCTCAGTGTCTTCCCTTACTACCAGGGCCTCTAACTGTTCTTCCTCTAGCCTTATTCTACACTGTTTCCCAAAGGAGTCACTCAACAGACCACTTCACACCAGAGTGAACTTTCTAAAGCACAATGAATGCCCAAAATCTCATCACAGTCTATCACGGTAGTGGTTTCCCTCCAGGGAGAAGGCTTATGAGATGGGGACATGCCTGGATAGAGGTCTGTTACTGTCAATATTCTATTTCTTGGAGGCAGTACTGGGCTCATGAATACTGGTCCTTGGTTTTGCAAAAGTAAAATCAACAAGTAAAAAGAGGCATAACTGAACCAATTATAATAATGTCAATATAATCCTGTGACCTGAGGATATAACTAAAAATGTTCTTAAAAGAAAAGAAATAGACATGTTAACAGTATCTCTGGATACTGAAAGTATATTTTAAAAGCAGTTTTTCTCTGCATTTTATAATTGCTCCACAGTAAATTGTATAACTTAAAGAATTTTTTTTTTTAATGGGGAAAAAAAAAATCCATCGCAAGTCTTCACCATGGCCTACAGGGTCAAGTCAAAAATATTGGCATAAAAGGGGTTGGGCAGGGCATAAATAAATCAGGAGTGTGGAATGAATAGCTATGCACTGCTATATAAAAAAAACAGATGTGCAAGGACCTACAATACAGCACAGAGAACTATATTTAATTAATCTTATAACAACTTATAATGGCAAAGAACCTGAAGAAGAATATCCATGTATTCTCATGTATAACTGAATCACTTTGCTGTACACCTAAAACTAAAGCAGCGTTATAAATCATCTATGTGTGTATGCTCAGTCACTCAGTTACGTCCAACTCTTTGTGACCCCATGGACTGTAGCCTACCACACTCCTCTGTCCATAGGATTTACTAGGCAAGAATACTGGATTCGGCTGCCATTTCCTTCTCCAAAATCAACTACACTTTAACTGAAAGAAAAAAAAAAGATTGTGGGGGAACTACCCTCGTGGTCCAGTGGTTAAGACTCTGTGCTCCCAATGTAGGGATCAGGGTTCAATCCCTGGTCAGGGAACTAGATCCTACATGCCACATACTAAAGATTCCACACACCACAACTAAGACCCAGTACAGCCCAAATACATTTTTAATAATAAAAAGATACTTTTAATGAAAAAAAAAAAGTGTTGGCATTACATACACATTTTCATAATCCGGTCCCTGCCTTTCTTCCTTAGCCTTACTTGCCTCTGTTAGCCGACTGGAACCCCAGCATGGAACTATTCAGAAGCCCCTGAATTTCCTTCAGCACTCATGTTCTTTGCCTTTGTTCCCTCCATGCACCAGGGTCTTCCTTTACCCAGAGTATCACTCAAGCTAACAAGAGGTCATGCTGAGGTAAGAAAAGCTCACTAAATAAAGACAACAAAGGTTTACTTCTCACTCAGTGTCAGGAGGTAGCCAGTTTTTTCTCAAAAGACTCAGATGGTAAATATTTTAACACTTTGTGAGCAACATGCAATCTCTGTTGCACTTTCTTCTACATTTTTTATAACTTTTTTAAAATATAAAAACCATTCTTATTCAAAGGTCATCCAAAAACAGGTCCCTGGCCATTTACTGACCTCTACTCTATATGACCATGGCAGAGACAAGCAGACAGCAGAGAACTCGTCATTCTAGTCATTCAGAGACCAGGCTCACGGGGCAGCCACTTCTTGAGCACTTCTGGTCTCATGCAAGTCCCATCAAATGCTCCAGGCCAGAAGTGGCGCCTTAAAACTTCTGCTCACAAATAACTGGCCAAAATTGGTCTTTCAGCCCCACCTAACTCTATGGGAGCCAGAAAGTGCAATCCTATCATGTGACCAGCAGTAAAGAGAACTGGAATTGTTTGGTAAAAATATGATTTCAGCTCAGAGACAAGTGTTCTGGAAAGCCTTTTCTGATTCCCTTCTATGCCAGTCATATTAGCTACTCTTTCCTTTTAACCTTACAACACCTTGAAGCCTAAGCATGTGCTATGCATAGGGTATTACAATCATGGCAGTTTGCCTCCCCACCATATCCTGAGCTTTACCCAAGAAGCATCTCTGCATACCCACTGCCTAGCATAGTACCTGCTACCCAGGGATGCTCAGTGTGTGTTGCTTCAACATTTGTTGCTTCAACAAATGAATGAAGGTGGTGGATTGCGGGAATGGGGTTGCCTGAGCATTTGCCTCTAGGCTCTGAATCCAGCAGCATCCACCTCCCTGAGCCTATCTAGCTCAACTCTACCTGTCTCCACTCATGATAAATTCATCGGTTACTTTCTATGTTCATCAAATTCACTCTTCCTTACCACCTATCCTTCCAGTAATCAGCACTTTGCAGAGAGCTGGCCCTTGAGGCCACAGAGCACTCTGACTTTATGTGAGCTGGTTTTGTGTTCTGTTTGTAGGTCAGAAGGCAGGCACAGAGAGGTACTGAGATTTGCTCAAGTGACACAGCCAGTGAAAGTTATGCTTCCTTTGGATTCAACAAGAGAGCTGCAGGATTGCACATAGAGCTGCAGCTAAGTTCACCAACAGTTTGTTTATATCCTTTGGAGATATAGAAAGTATAATGTGTTTGTCAAAGGTAAATCTTATTATACCATAAAAGTGTTCATCTTATAGTATATATATTTAGCTCTGAGTATTAATAAAATATTAAGAGCTGCATAACAATGTTAACGTTGTACCTTTTCTTATTTCTTCCATGCATCCCCTCTCCCACCTTTTCTCTCCTGTCAGTGACATAGCTCACTATCACATGTTCTTTCAGAACCCTGAGATCATTGAAATTGCCACACGCCTCTTTTTCCATCATCCCTTAATGCCTTGCATGCATCTTTACTACTAATGGCATAAAGCAGAGTTCAGCTCAATTTCACAGGCGACACAAGTGTGGCTGCTGCAGTTTGTATCAAATGTATAACCAAGGGTGAGCAAAGTAGAGTTCAAAATGAACTGTGTAAGTCTCTTCCAATACATAGAGTTAAACCCCTTCATGTTGACCAGTCACAATCTGGGTATCCTCTAGTCCCAGCAAAGTGTACTCTGACCTGGAATTTTCCTCTGCATCTCCAGGATGCAGTATGTTTCTAATAAACATCCCATCTAATGTTAACCTTGATAAATGCCCTGGAGCACCAAGACAAGAGGATTGCAGCTAGGCAGGACCCCTCTACTTCTCATATCATCAATAGAATAGTCAGAGCTGGTCCTATTGAAATGGGCAGAGTTTGAGTCACTGGAGATCAAAACTTTTAATAACATATATAAACTCAAGGCTTTCCTGGTGGTCCAGAGGTAAAGAATCCACCTGCCAATGCAGAAGACACCAGTTGAATCCCTGGTCTGGGAAGATTCCACATGGTCGGGGCAGGGCGGGGTGGGGGACAACTAAACTGGTGTGCCCACAACTACTGACGCCTGTGTGCCCCAGAGTCCGTGCTCCACAACAGAAGGCAGCGCAATGAGAAGCATATGACCACAACTAGAGAAAAAACCACTGTGCAGCAAAGAAGACCCAGCACAGCCCAAAATAAATTTGAATATATATATATGTATGTATACATGTACACACATACACACACATATATATATATGTATACATACCCTTTATTTAAGAAGGTGAAATAGCTCCGTGTGTCCTCCCGGTCTGGTTAGATAGGGACAAGCAGGGGAAATTGAGTAAGAAAACCAAAGTACACAAAAAAAACCCAGTACTGCCAGACACAAAACAGGATTCAATCCTTTACAGAAGTCTTGCCTTTGCTTCCTTTTCTCTTTCCGTAAGCCTTGTAATTGAATGTTGCAAACTATATCAAGAAGAATAAACCTACGGGTTTCCCCTCCCCCAAACAAGAAAAGGTTAAGCGTTTAATTACAGGCCCTCCAACTATCATTTGTGCAATTAGCAATTAACTAGAATCGCTGATGGGAGAATGGAGAGCTGTACTAGCGTGCAGCTCTCCTCCTCATCCCAGGCTGGGTTATTTTAGTCCCACTCTATTACAGAGGACAAACCACAACCACAAGCACTCTCCTTACACACACGCTCCCACTTAAAGACACATTGAATTTTTTTTCCAAGCAAAAATGGCATCTCAGCGTTCAACTGAGACAAGCAGCCCCAACCCCACATCAGAGTACCCCAAACGTTTAGATCCACTCCTCTTCATCACTCTGAAATGGAGAGGAGACCCAAGGAAGAAGCTACCTACCAGCCTCCTAGTACCAGCCTCTCTTTGGGGAACAGGAGAGGGTGGTATAGAGAGATGCGTGTTGCCCCTGGAAGCTGCAAGTCCCCCTCCCCGGGCTGTAAGCCCCGTTAGTGAGAAGGCGGTGGCAACAGCCTCAGTAGTTGCATCAGTGCTAACTGCTGCTGCTGCATTTACTGTTGGCGGCTGCCGGGAAGGTACAGTAACGACTGTAGGGAGCGCACAGCTGCGGCGGCAGGTTCCCTGGATCAGGAAATTAGGGCAGGCACCGGGGATTGGAGGCGAGGGCGGTGCGCGAGCCAACCAGCGGCCGCCCCGGGCCCCCGTGAGCTCCCGGCGGACGCGCGGAGCAGCCAGGCCCCGGGAGCAGTCCGGGTGGCAGCGGCGGCCACGGCCACGGCCGCTTACGCTCACACCCGCACGCAAACTCACACACACCCCCGGCGCAGGCACCTGCCGGCCGGGAGCTTATGAGAGAAGCGCGTCGAGGGGGAGGAGGGCTGAAGCCGCCGCGCCCGCCACCGCCCCCCCACCGCCCCGCTGACCACTCCCCCTCCTGCCCCCTCCTCGCTCCTCACCCCGCGCTCCAGCCGCCGCCAGTGTGGGTTCTCCGCGACCCGCTCCGTTCTCTTCTGTCTTCTCGGCTCTCGGCTCCCCACCCCCTCTCCCTTTCTCCCCTCCTCTTCCCTCGGCTCTTCTGCAGCGCCTGCATTATTTTCTGCCCGCGGGCTCGGCTCGCACTGCCGCTGCAGCCCGGGGAGGTGGGTAGGCGAGTGGGTTAGCTGGTGAGGGGGGGCGGAGATCGTGCAAGTTGTAGAGGAGGGGGTGCCTTCTTCTTCCCTGCTCCCTTTCCCCCCCTTTCGAACTCCTTCCCCTCCTCCCCCTTCCCCTCCTCCCTCCCCGCCCCCACCTCCTTCCTCCTTTCCGAAGGGCTGGTAACTTGTTGTGCGGAGCGAGCGGCGGCGGCGGCACCATCCAGGCGGGCACCATGGGCACGTCCGCGCGCTGGGCGCTCTGGCTGCTGCTCGCGCTGTGCTGGGCGCCCCGAGAGAGCGGCGCCACCGGAGCCGGTGAGTGAGGACGCGCCCCTCAGCGGGCTGCCGGGACCCAGCCGGGGCGCCAGGGGGCCCCAAGGCGCGGGTCTCCTTTTGCCCACCTCCCCCCACCCCCTCCTAGGAGGCGCCTCTCCGCTCTTGTCGCCTCTCTCTCTCTCCCTCCCCACCCTGGTGGCGCCTCTGAGCTGTCAGCACCGCGGTTCTTTGGTGCCGGGCTGGTCGGGGTTGGGGGTGGACAGTGGGGTTTGGGGTGTCCTAACGCCTTTCCCAAACTAGTCTTCATTCCCTTCTGCTCCTTCTGCTCAAGCCTCTGCTCTGTCTCGTTTTTCACTCTGCTGGGCCGGGGATGGGTGATGTGGGCTTCTAAGCCATTGAACAATGGTTGTATCTCCTCTGCCAGGCGGAGTGTTAGGAAGGAGGCAGAGGGCCGGGTGGGCCGAGACGTGCGCTGCAGCCCGGGGCACGCTCCTCAGACTTCCAGGGAGGTTGGGAGTGGGCGGCGGATGAGGGAGGGCGCCTCTGGGGATGCCGGGCGCCGGGTGCCGACCCGCGCTGGAGTCCCCAGAGGCGGTGAGGGGGCGTACGTTCGGTGGGCTGCGGCCGAGAGTCTCCGGCGAGCGGCGAGAAGTGCACAGCTTGCGCACCCGGACTGCGACTCCCCGGGCACCGGGCCGCCGCTGGAGTGAGGGTTAGAGGACGAGTGAGGTTTGAAATAGGACTCCCCTCTAGATGTTTCTCCCCTCTTCCCCTTTCCACTCTTTGGGCGATCGTAAACCTCTCGGTCTCCAGGAGAGCTGAACGGGGGAGGGGAGGGGAGTGGAACGGAGACTTAATCAGGTTAGTTTGCTGAGCCTCGTTCCCGGTGAGATTTCCTCGAGAGGAATCCAGTCCTAATCTGGCGACTGTAATTAGTCCTCATTCTAAACAATAGATCAGAGGGAGTAGCGCGGGAGCTGGGAGAGCTGGTGTACTACTGTGGTTTGCAGGGGGTGGGGGTACTGCTGTCGGGTCCCCAGGGTCTACCTCACTGGGCCTGGAGCCCTGTCTTCAACCATGATCCCACTTGGGGCCGCGCAACTTTCCCAGGCAGGCGTCAGCAAGCCCTTCTGAGAGGATTCGGTGAAAATCCTCGCGGGTCCCTGAAGCTATCTCGACCTGACACCAAGGGTCTGGCTCGCCAGCTCTGGGGAGTTGGGATGGAAAACGGCCCGCGCCTTAAGTACCCACTCCAGAGTCCCTAGCTCCTGTCGCCCGGTGGCTTGGGAGGCCTGCCAGCCTGCAGTCACGAGTCTCCTAAAGTGAGAGAGAACTTTAAAGTGTGTGGTCAAGCAGCCCCTCAAGCAGTGCTTGGAGCGGGGGTTGGAGGAGGCGGGGAGGCTGAGTCTCCAAATGCCCCCCTGCCCTTAGGTTCTGACTGTCCCGAGCGTGAGAAGCTGGGACGGGCTTTTCTGCACTCTGCGATTGGCTGGCAGCCCGATCACGTTTAGATTGGTCACGTGACTCCACGAACTGGTGATTTAGCAGCTTGAGAAATGTTATCTTTAAGGGAACGTGAAAAATGGACAGGCTTCAATGGACTGCCCTCTCAAACTCTTTCCCTTGCCTGGACTCCTTGAAAAAGGCGTGTGTGTAGTGAAGATGGCCTCTGATGTGTAACCAGACGGAGCTTGGAAAAGCCCTGCTTATGAAAGTTTTCAGACTCTAACATTAATCATTAATGGATGAGCAATACTAACTTAAACGATTTCTCAGAGTAGTGCCGTGACTTGCATTACACCTTTCATATCGTTTCAAAAGATTAAGATACACCAGAATCTACTGATGGTGCTCCGGGAAGGTGGGAGAGATGATTCATTTTTGCTGTATGTTCTGTTCATATTCTTTTAAGATATAATAACTTTTCATTGGAGTTTAACTTTATCTTAAAGAATGCTAGGAATTCACCTAAATTGTCAAAGTAAGTTAGTTGAAGCCATATGTTCACCTTGTATCAGGTAGGTGAGTGTCCCTTTTGCTCCCCTAGGTCACATGTGAAATACGCGACAAGCCATGAACAGTGGAGAATAGAAGCCCATGCAAAACTTAAATTCTTCAAAGGAAAGGAGACACATCTTTTGTGAACTGGAGGAAATTTAGGGTTGACTGAGGTAGATATTGACCTGAACTAACCCAGATTGGCTCCTGTCTGAAGTTCAAAGCCCCAAGGCGTGTGGGCTGACTTTTTGACCCTGGTCTTATACAGTCTGCCCCAAACATACTCATGATGCTGGTTTAAAATACTCTAGGACAGAGGAGGTGTGCTCAAAGACTTTGGCAAAAAAACTTAAGTTAGGCTAAACCACCAACCAACCTTGGGAGCTGTAGGACATTTTTCTCCAGCTTAGATAATCAAGATTAGGGTCTAGAGTACCATATATTCATTAAGGCCAGAGCCTAGGAGAACCAAGGTTTTGTGAGAGCTATTCAGATATGGCTAGCTACCAACAAAAGAGTAGACAGAACTTCTGTTGTGGGGAGTGGGTTGGTGAAATTGGTAGTGCCTGAAGGGATAGAACAGAGGGCTGGGGAAAAATAAAGCTGACTTACCCAGATAGCACCAAGAGAAGATGTGACAATGATGACCACAGTCCCCAGCTAGATTAGGGTAAGCATGTGAGCAGGGACTCTGGAGGAGTGTCACCAGTCAAGCTTTCCTTGGCAGTGACAGCCACCAGCGGTCTGGAGCAGCACTGTCCCCCAGATCGTCCCACTGCCCACTTCACGTGACATCTAGCTATGTACCTGCCTACCTGCCCTGAGTCATTCTGATTCTTTGCTCAAACTGTTTGAGTCGCTAGGTTCCTAAAGCGTGTATATAAAAGGCCAAGTTCAGAACAGCTGCCAAATATCAGGACATCAGTATAACCATACTGCATATTTTAATTATAGCCACCTACATGCTCAAAAGAAGTGCTTCTGCCTTTTGAAAAATCAGATAACCATAAACTCCATTTCACTTGAGTAATTTTGTTACAACTCTACAAGAGGTGAAAAATAGTCACAATCCCCTTCTGTTCCAGGAGGAGTGTCAAACTGATCAAGAGCAAGAACTCTTAGAGCAGAACACAGCCATAAGATTAAGGGAACACATAGCCCTCCAGCTGTATAGCTTCAGGTTTTGATCTTGACACCAGAAGACGTGGAGCACAGCCTAGAAATAATGGAGATCATTTTCTAGTGTTTACAGAATGTGAATAAAGTCGTCCCTCTCAGTAGAGGGAATAATGATCAAATTTAGGCAGTCACCTGTACAATTTCAAGTCATAATTAAATTTACTTTGGATACTGACCTTTCTTTGGAAAACCACCTTCACATACTAGTCTGTGCAAATTAAATCCCTTAAAGGACTATGAGAAGGACCATAAGCTTATGATCAAACTTCCTGCCTTAGAAACATTTCTCAGCACAGGCTAATACAGCTGCTGTCCAGGTGGTTAGACTCTGTATTGCTTAGTTTGTTCCTGTCTGTGCTTAGGTCACAGCACAGAGACTGCTTTCATGACAAAGAGTCCAAGAATATGTTGGGCAGAGGTGATGGATGAGATGTACCTGATGAGCAGAAGTAAGTGGTCCAGGGTAGTTGTGTGGCCCATCTAAAGAGTTGTCTGGCTAGGAAATCTGGAAATTGATAGCTCTTCATAAGACTTAAAGGCAGAGAACCCCTGGAGAAGGAAACTGCAACCCACTCCCGTATTCTTATCTGGGAAATCCCATGGACAGAAGAGCCTGGCAGGCTACAGTCCATGGGGTTGCAAAGAGTCAGACATAACTTAGTCACTAAACAAACAACAAAAGGCAGAGAATGACTTAGTTCTGGGAAAATCTGGCTTTATAACTGAAAATTATCTCAGTTTCACTCTGTGCATTATTTCAGTCTAAACTGGTGTCTCTTTGCTAAGTTCTTCTGTTGGTTTGCAAAAGAAATTCTAAACATCATTAATACCACTTAATGATGGTATTGAGCCCCTGGTGGTTCAGACAGTAAAGAGTCTGCCTATAGTGCAGGAGACCTGGGTTCGATCCCTGTGTCGGGAAGATCCTCTGGAGAAGGAAATGGCAACCCACTTCAGTATTCTTGCCAAGAGAATCCCATTGACATGGGGTTGTAAAGAGTTGGACACGACCAGTGACTTCACTTTCACTGATGGTATTAGATGCCATTAGACACATTATGATGCTTAGATAGACTAGATGCACTGCAGGGACTAAATGAAATGGCAGGTGATACCATAAAGTTAGCACACTTTCCTCTTCATGTGAAGTTTCCTGAAAACGTTTGGGCCTGTTGGCTATTTGTGGACGCTAAATTAATAAGAGAATGCCTGCTGGATGCTGTGAGAGTAAATACAGAGATGTGGCTAGACATGGCTTACTCTTTGCTTAGAGCCTTTGCCCACTTTGTACTTTAAAAATGCTACATGGGTAGGTAAAGCAGGGAAAGGGTATTCATGGCCCTGTATTTAAAGAGATAACTTTGGGGACAGAACTGTAAGACAGGACCACTGGCTAGAGTTGTTGACCTTGCCACCCTACCCTGGGTCATCTGAGTTGGCGTTACTACCTGGTTGCCTTTATATATTTTGATGTGGTGACTGTGGTAGGGAGTGGGGTGGGGTATCTGGTGGGGCCTGCAATTTGCCAAGCAAGGGAGATGATAAAAACCTTGGTGATAGACATTTGGAAATTAAATACTTCATGTTATAATTCTTCCCCCAAATACCATGAGTAAATAAGATTTGTTTTATAGACCACCTCTCATCTTTAGTTTTCTTAAGACACCTTCCCTAAGTCTGAGTTATTAACTGATCTGTAGATTCACTAAGTAGGGGGTAGATTGATGCCAGCCTTCTTTGTCCAGTTGCTCAAAACCATATGCCCTCCATTTACTGAGTGCCCACCATATGCCATATAGCCCCAGACATAGGGGACACAATGACCAGGGAGCTGGGCTCCTCTTTCATTAGTCTAGCGGGGAAGTCAAACCAGGAAATCCGTGATCCAAAGACAGCCTGGATAGAAGCTCTGGATGGGAGCAAGCAGACCCAGTGGTTAAGACTTAATCATAAAAGAGGCAGGTAACAGCTGAGAATTGCTGGAGGTCCCACACGGCACGTGGGCCACAGCTTATGAAGTTTCTCAGAAACTACCAAAAACTTAGACTCTCATTCCATCCCTGCCGATGATTCTACAAAGGTGATAGGGCTCCAATGACAATGTATGCCTGCCAGCATTACCAAAGAATGCTAAAATCTGTCAGAGATAAAAGTCCCTGAAACTTCTAACAGGGTGCCGCTGCTAACTTTCCCTGCACGCTGTGTTGGAACCTCTCTGCTCACGTGGAAATGAGGCTGGTGTACCTACCCTGACACATTCATTCTGCTGACGTTGCATGATAAAGGATCATGAAGATGAGGTGAAAGTATTCTTGTAGGCATAGGGAACTGTGGCCTTTGAAACCTAAGAGTCTTTCAGAGTATTCTAGCTAGTAAAACAACTGCTCACACTTGGTTTCAAGCTCAGAAAACCTGGAAAGAATGATGTGGGGGTGGGGGGAGAAGTCTGTAGACCAGTTTCATTAGCGAACTAATAAATCAGCAGATGTGTCAGAGAATACCCACTAGTGCCTAAAGAATCTTTCGATGTCAGGCACCAGGTCCCAAGAGAGAAAGACACCTTGCAGGCCCTGCCTTGAGGGATCTCCATCCATAGAGATGGAAACAGGTAGGTGAGTACATCCCAGTATGTGAGAGCTATGTGACAGGCACAGGAGATGATGAGAAAGCCTCCAAACCACCCCCAAGTTGGTCAAGAAAGGACTTGAAGATATCGTTCAAGGATGACATTTGGGCGGGGTGGTAAGCAAGACGGAAAAGCTGGGGGATATGGATAGGGAACCAGACTCAATCGTAGAGCTGTGGAGAAGCCTACCAGTGATCCCATCCCTGGCATTCCAGGCCTTCCTCAGCTGCCTGATTCACCATTTTGATGTGAAGAAAGAGCGTGGCAGCCTGGAGGTAGAGGAACAGGAGATCAATTTAGATTAGGTGAGAGCTTGGACACACCCAGGGCTTGATGGCAAAATACCAGGGGAGAAGGATCTAGGCTCGTTATTGAACTACTGATTTAGAGTAAGCAGTGGGTCAATCAAAGGTGAGGCACAGGAGGAGGGGAAGACTGATTTTTAGAAGAACCTCTTCACTGCACATGCCTTCATGGTATCGAGGTAGATTTTATCTAATAGCATAAAGGCTTTACGCCAGGGATGTCATCATAATATCTGCTGTTAGACTGACTGCTGTCACCTATGTCCACCGAGTGATGTGCGTAAGGGCTTATGGGGCAGGTACTGTAGAGAGCAACACTGAGAATGAAGTGGTCAAAGTAGTCACTGGTTTGTCGGCAGTATCTTAGCCTCCTGACCTTCCCACGGTGGTTTCAAAGTGTGGTCAGGAATCAGCAGCGTCGACATCCTCTGGGAACTCAACAGAAATGCAAACTCAGGCCCCACACTAGACCTCCTAAACCAGAATCTCTGGTGTGGGGGCACATGGTGTTTTAACAAGTATTTTGCAGTCTAGTCAAGGTTATGGTTTTTCCTGTGGTCATGTATGGATGTGAGAGTTGGACTGTGAAGGCTGAGCACCGAAGAATTGATGCTTTTGAACTGTGGTGTTGGAGAAGACTCTTGAGAGTCCCTTGGACTGCAAGGAGATCCAACCAGTCCATTCGGAAGGAGATCAACCCTGGGATTTCTTTGGAGGGAATAATGCTGAAGCTGAAACTCCAGTACTTTGGCCACCTCATGCAAAGAGTTGACTCATTGGAAAAGACTCTGATGCTGGGAGGGATTATGGGCAGGAGGAGAAGGGGACAACAGAAGATGAGATGGCTGGATGGCATCACCGACTCAATGGACATGAGTTTGGGTGAACTCCAGGAGCTGGTAATGGACAGGGAGGCCTGGCGTGCTGCGATTCATGGGGTCGCAAAGAGTCGGACACGACTGAGCGACTGAACTGAACTTGCGGGCTTCTGATACCAACCTGACCTTGAGAAACACTGACTTTTCCCACCCACAAAATGAATAACTTCCCAAATGTATCAGGAGGGCCTTTGCTCACTCTAGACCAGAAATCCAAGCACTGTGGTTCTCTAGGAAAAGACCTGCAGGAGATACTGAGGCACCTTTTTTTAAAAAATCAAAATAGGGATAGGGAAGGAAGTGAGGGCTCTGTCTCAACTATAAGGCTGTGTTAGGATAGGGTCAGCCTGACAAGTGATACTACCTCATTCTGGATTAATTTAAACTGACACTACTACCCAGATCACAAGTCAGCAGAATATTCTGGAAGGAAGTGGTCCCGGTCAGGTGCGCTCTTTGGTATGCATGCTCAGTCACATGGTGTCTGGAGCCAGACTACCCAGGTTCAAATTCTAGTTCTGCCCAAGGTGATCTTGGCAAGTGCTGTCCTTCCCTTTTCCAAACAGCTTCCCTGATGTGTAAAAGGGGAATGGTAGTTTTGACAGTGTAGTATTGGAGAGCTAAATCAACTGAAAGAGTGAGGTCTTAGAGTAGTGTTTGGCTAACAGTAAAAAAAAAGAAAAAAGAAAAATTAAGTTTTTTATCCATGATTCTCAAGATCATCTCAGTCCACTGTAAATAGGGAAACTGACAATTGAACTGTAGGACTGAGTGAATCAGAAGGATTAACCTAATTATTTCACAGTGTTTAGTTGACCCCTCCTGATTCTCAGAGACTGACTTAAAGGCCAGAACACAGCTCAGACCCTCTTTCCCATTTCCTCTTACTAACCCTCTTCCCTTGGAGGAAAACTTCTGTGCTGACTTGGAAAGCAGCTTGTCCTAAAATGAGTTTTAGCCTAAGAATAGAAAGATTGGCGTTCAAGTGGCAAGCAGTAGAAGTGAGCTCAACTAAAAATAAATGCCCTTGGCGGCCCCAGAAGTGCCAAAACAAATGGACTGAAGAAATCCCAGGAGATGATAATACCCGTGTGCTCAGCAACAGGAGGCCTGTGAGAGATGGGAACATGTGGCCTTGCTAGTTCTAGCAGTGCGGCAGCCATAGCCCCTCTGTACAGAGTGAAGTTCATGTCTGAGCTTGACACAGGAACATCTCTCTGTTGTGGGCGTTTCTTTTGGACCGCTCCTGCAAAGGTGCCACTCGGAGCCCTACAGAAAACTCTGGCCCATTTGGAAGGCTTGGCATTTACTGTAAGATCTATACAGTTTTTTTTCCCCAAAGCTTACGTACTGTTCTTCCATATTAACCCTTACAGGGACAATTAGACAACAACAGCAGGCTGCCTGTTAAATACATGAAAACCCCTGAGTTTCTTGGAGCCAGTGAAATGCCAGCATATCTGGGTAACAACATTACCTATTTAGGTAATAAGCAAGGCTTCCATTTGTCGAGTCTGGTATCAATTGTGTGACAATAAGCAAGGAATCTTCAGTGTTTCTGGGCATTCAGTCATTACAAATGTAAACAGCCATGTGGAGGACTAGGTCCAAGTGACTTCCAACCCCCTGGCCCAGAGGCAGGGGTATTCATCCGAAGTATTAGAGCTGAAAGGAGACCCAGATCTAGTCCGACTGTTTGATCTCTTAAAGCTGTAGGACCCTTTCCAAATTCTTACACAAAATTTCAATGTTGAAAAGAAATACTGGTTGAAACAGAGACAGAACACCCAGGTTCCCTGCTGTCGTAGCCTTTCCCCTCACTTCAACCACCTCAGTGCTGCAGAAGCATTCCTGTGAACCCCATGACTTTGAGGAACCCACTAAAAATCCCATTTACTCTGACTTTTCACCTTTCTGAGCCAATAGACCCTGAAATAGAGAATGCCTAGCGCTTGTACTTATAACTTATTTTTTTGAGGCATCATTGGAGGACCTTGGGTGTCAACGATTTCGAGCTCACCCTGTTCCCTTTATGAAAGTATAATACTGAACTGGAGACTTAACTGTCATGGCTGGAAATAGACTACAAGGCCACAATCCTGTAATCCCCCAAAGCTTTGCAAACCAAAAGCTTCTTAACTCATTTGGTGCTTCCTGGAGCTCTGCACGGCAGCATTCCTAGGTGGGCACCACAGGTGTAAAGGGAGGATCTTCTTGAAACTTGGACAGAAAACTCACTGCGCTGCAACCAGGTGGCTGAGCTGTCCCCCAACACTGCCCCATCCCTGCACAACACAGGGAATTAAACAGAACTAGGAAGCCCTGGTGGAGAAAGCAATGACACCCCACTCCAGTACTCGTGCCTGGAAAATCCCATGGACGGAGGAGCCTGGTGGGCTGCAGTCCATGGGGTCACTAAAGTGTCAGACAGGACTGAGAGACTTCACTTTCACTTTTCACTTTCATGCATTGGAGAAGGAAACGGCAACCCATTCCAGTATTCTTGCCCGGAGAATCCCAGGGACAGGTGAGCCTGGCAGGAGGCTGTCTATGGGGTTGCACAGAGTTGGACACGGCTGAAGCGACTTAGCAGCAGCAGCAGCCAACGGGGAGCCCTGTGGCTCAAACAGTAAAGAATCTGCCTACAATGCAGGATACCTGGGTTCGATCTCTGGATTGGGAAGATCTCCTGGGGAAGGAAATGGCAACCCACTCCAGGATTCTCGCCTGGAAAATCCCATGGACAGAGGAGCCTGGCAGGCCACAGTCCATGGGGTCACGAAGCGTTGGACACTGAGCAACTAACACACACACCGGGAACCCTGTCTGCCCAGGAGCAATCTCCCAAAACAAAGTGCTTAGGAAATAAGAAACTGAGGCATGGCCATGGAGCTTAGCATCTTTCTTCTCCTCTCTTTAAAGAAAGGACCCTTTATAAAGTCAGCTAGCTTTACCCAGCCCCACCTCAACCCTGCTCCTCTTTTAAACAAGCAGGCATGGCTGATTAGTAGCATACTCCACTCCAACCCATTATTTACCATTCTTGATGGAGAGCCGTGTGTGCTATGGTAAAACATAGCTTTATGACTGACCTTTGGGCAGAAGCTTGGGTGAAGGGGAAACATCTGAGATTTGAAAAAAAGGTAGAAATTAAACTTCTGTTTTGTCTAAAGATATTGGAATAAACACTAAGAAAATGCCTGCGTCTGTCCTAAGTCCACTCAGCAGCCACTCTTGAGGCAGCATTGCTGGGGTTCTAGCCCCGTATTTGTTACTGTTGATGACTTGTATGTAACAGTTACATTCAGAGAGCCTCCTTAAGGTGAGAGTGGACTAAACAGCAGCCTTAGACTATTGTGTGCCCGTCTTTAATCTCAGAGCAGCTTGAGTGTCTATAAAATCTGTAGCTTCAAGACTCATTTTTAAAGAGATCTGCCAGGTACCTAACCCCGAAGTGGGAAACTATTATCTGTTGTCTACTTTAAAGCCCTGTCCAAGTCAGATTATATACTTATCTTTTCCATGTTTTTTGCATCTCATTTTGACCAAACAGCTTTTGGTAACGAAAACCTTTTGAAAAGGTATTCTAAGTGCAACCTGACTTTTCTGTCATATATGTATATTTCTGTTCTCTGACTATAAATTGTTCTTTTTTTTTTTTTAACTTTTCAAATAAAGTACTCAAAGTAGATTCTCACCACTCCCACAGCCTTCAGAGGTAGTACGGATAAAGTACTATAGCCAGTGGGCCCTGGTTCAGATACCCCCCAGCATTTGGCTTCAGTCCCTGGTCGGGGAACATCCAAATGAATAAATAATAAAAAATGGTTAAGATTGTAAATTTTAAAAAACCCAAAAAACTGGGGCTGGGCAGAATTCCCTGGTGGTGCAATGGTTAGGACTTAGTGCTTTTACTGTTAGGGTCTGGATTCAGTCCTTGGTCAGGAAATTAAGATCTTGCAAGCCATGTGGTGGGGCCAAAAAATTAAAATGTTTTAAAAAGTGAAAAATGAAATATAGGTAGGAAGTGCTATTGAGTCACACCCCTTTGAATCTGGGTCCTAGCTTAACTAGACTCATGAGGGCAGAATGATACATATAATATAGTTTTGAAACGAGCACATTCAGTACCTAAGTAATCACACACCCATATAGTAAACTAGGACCAACTTTTAATCTTCCTGGGAACTAGCCACAAAGCCTAGAATGCTCCCAGACAGTAGGGAGTAGCTGATAGTAGGGAGGCCAACTAGAGCATTGTGTACATAACACAAGAGTCCCAGTCTGTGCTTGTCACTATAGCATCTGTTCTCATTCCTGCATGCCACAGCTGCAGATGCTGGAAGGTGCAGGAAGGCTCAAGGCTTTCTGCTTGGAAGGCCTCCCTAAGGATTCTACATGAACTGTATGCCTCCATTGGCTGGTTTTCTCGAATAGTTGCAGTATATCAGCATTTAGCACCTAGATCTTTGCCTTTTGTCTCAAGGAAATTACATCCTCCAGGAGGACAAACCTGCTAATGATAGGAAACACCTGAATGTTAGCTGCCCCACGCCTGGCAAAAAACTAAGTGCCCTACTTCCAAGTGTTCATTCTTGCCATTATACGAATTATATTCGTCCACTGAGCACAGGAAAACAGGCTAAGAGAAACAATACAGGTGTGTGGCTTCACCCTGTTTTGCTGTTCTCGCATCACTAAGTTAAAAATGATTTCCCTTTATTTAGGTGTGCAGAAAAGGGAACCCTCCTACACTGTTGGTGGGAATGTAAGTTGGTACAGCCACTATGGAAAACAGTATGGAGGTGCCTTAAAAAACGAAAAATAGAACTACCATATGATCCTGCAATCCCACTCCTGGGCATATATATGGAAAAAGTCATAATTCAAAAAACTACAGGCATCCCTGTGTTCATTGCAGTGCTGTTTACAATAGCCAAGACATGGAAGCAATCTAAATGTCCATGGACAGAGGAATGGATAAAGACGATGTGATATGTGTATATTTGATTAGCCAAAAAGTTCATTTTAAAAACCCAAATGAACTTTTTGGCCAACCCAATACAGTAAAATATTACTCAGCTATTAAAAAGAAATAATGCCATTTGCAGCAACACAGATAGAACTTAAGATTATCATACTAAGTGAAGTCAGTCAGACAAAACACATATCATATGATATCACTTATATGTGGAATCTAAAAAGCGGATACAAATGAACTTGTCTACAGAATTGACTCACAGACTTTAAAAACAAACTTATGGTTACCACAGGGGAAATGGGGGAGGGGTAAATTAGGAATATGGGATTAATATGTATACACTGCTATATATAAAGGAGATAATCAACATGGACCTAATGTATAGCCTAGGGAACTCTACTCAATATTCTGTAATAACCTATGTGGGAAAAGAATCTGAAGAAGAATGGATATATGTATAACTGAATCACTTTGCTGTATACCTGAAACTAACACATTTAAATCAACTCTCATATAAAAATTAGATTTAAAAAAATTATCTCCCTTCACCTCTTAACTATATCTTCTTCATGCTTTTTATCTTGGAGTCATTTTGTAAACATATCTTTTTCCAATTAGACTCAAATTCTAAGACAAGGAGCCATGTATTAACCTCACCTCTATCCTTGCCACCTCTTCTAAATCTCCTTTACTTTGCTCATAATAGAAACATCATTGATGAGTAACAATATAGAATGTGGGCAAGAAATGCCATTAAAGGATTAGGATTTGGCTGCATGATTATAGTGACACAAAATGACTTAAACAATTGAGAGAAATGAGTCCACAGGTGAACCCCTGCCCCACCACCCGCAGTTTGTAGGCAATCTATGTTCCTTATGTCACTATTCCAGCCTCCGTGCCTAGTTTTCAGGAACCAGAAAGGAACACAATTGAGGAAACTGGATCCCCTGTCCCTTTGAGGATATTTCCCAGAAATTGTATATACCATTTCTGCTTACATCCATCAGCCAGAACATCCGATGGCTATGCCTCCTGCAAGAGAGACTGGGAGATCTAGTTTCATGTAGATAGTGTGTGCTCAGCTAAGAACTCATTACTGTCAGCCACTGCCCCAAGGCCCATGCAGCTCCAGCCCTACAGTGTTACAGCCTGAGGCTGCACCTGTCACTCTGAGAGGACACCTATCCGTGAGTTTCAGGTAACTAGCATCTCTAACTTACCATCCAGGTGTCCCAGCTTAGCTAAGTGTTCCCTCCTGCTTTTAGGAAGAAAAGCCAAATGTGAAGCCTCCCAGTTCCAGTGCACAAATGGCCGATGTATCACCCTGCTGTGGAAATGCGATGGGGATGAAGACTGCACGGATGGCAGTGACGAGAAGAACTGTGGTAAGTAAAGAGTTGCACAGTCTCACCTGTCTCCTCACTAGGACTTGGGCATTTTACTGAAAAAGGACGACATTATCTTCGCTTCTACAGATGTGTTAAGATTCTGAATCCACTCCTGAGAACTGCTTTGAACCAGAGTCCAAAGATTCTATACTTTCTGGTCTAGGAGGAATACAACCGAGTGTGTGAGGTTATTGACCTGAGTATGGAATCGTGAAGATAAAGTGGAGTTCCTATCAAATGAAAGGACCTGGTTGATCTTAGATCAGGCAAACTTTTGCTGTAGGAAGTTAGGGAAAGGGAGGGGAGGACCAGGAATAGAGACAGAAGACTGCTTAGAAAAGACTTTTTTAAAATTCTCAAATGGTTTTGACCCCCAAAAAGCAAGCCATGGACAGTAAGAAATCCCTTGCAGCTTCAGAGATTAATTAATTCCTGTCATATTTAGTCAACTTCATCTAGCATATTTAGTTGCTAAGTGTAGTCAACTAGCCTATTTAGTCAACTTCAATTTGGATGCTACAAGCCATGTTCTATGAGTCCCAGTAACTCATAAGTCAGCCCAGATCAAAGATCAAATAAGGATTCTTTTACAATTCCTTTTCTCCAGAGATGCTAATTTTAAAGCACTAGACAGGATGGGAGACATTCTCTTCCCCCAAGAAAACAGGGATATACCATTATACTGATCGATCAGCATTTATTAAAAGATTATTGTGAGAAATGACTGCTTTTGCAATTGGTGTGACCTCTCATTAAGCCAGGACAGCTGTGAACTACATGCCATGATGGCATTTAGGGACCTTGGATACAAGGTGAAGTTTGCTTTATGATCCCTTTGTTCCATGTCATTACATTCCTGAAGCAAGGTTGTTCATGAATGTCGGTGATAACGTTGTCTTTTACCTTTTAAAAGGTGTTACATAAAGATATCTGCTATACAAATGAAAAATATGGAAGAAAAATAGAAGCTAAGTGTAGTTCTCATCAACTGCTATCTTGTTAGGCCCTTGCCTACTTCTTCATGCATCATTACTAAAATTCTGTAGTATAAACATCCTGGCAGGCTGTCCTGTGCTTGAGCTCTCAGAGCAGTATCTTGGATGCCTGCATGCCAATATGTAAATTAGTAGCTCATTTGGAAGCAGAGTAAGTCCATTCTGCAATCTCAGGCAAGAAGCTTATCTCCAGTCTCAGGACCAAGAATAGTTCTATGTGACATGTTTACATCTTTGCATTCCAACGCTAAGATCTTAATCTACTCTACAAGATATTCAGCTCCATGCTCTTTCTGTGTTACCTGGATAATACAACTCTTTCACTAGTTTTCTCACTAAAGGACCTCACTCTTGTCAACCGTGCTCTTGCTGTAAGTAGTAATTCTTCTTCTATGCTAAACTATGTATTTGGCAAAACCCTTTTGTGTTCTTAGAGAGTAATTATTATCTCCATGTTTGGAAGTTCTGAAGTCTTACTTTACCATCTGACTACCTCAGTAGAAACTAACCTGAGTCATTGTAGGGGTCATCACTGGCTTTTCCTAAAATAGTCTCCACATCAATCAGTTCTAGCTACATCACAGAAGACTTGGAAGAGATAAGGAGGTAGGTGTACATACAATCTAGATCACACAAAATGGGAGAAAGGAAATATATACTTGGCCATAATTTGTCTCTGCCTTCCAGGTATGAGAGTAGAGAAGGAAAGTGGGAGCTTTGCTCAGGAAGCTGTGAGTGCTTATTTGGAGATGTTCTGCCATGAAAGGCTACACAATTACTTAACACTTCTAAAGCTGCTTCCTATTTTTCCTGTCCAACCTCTTGATGTTGGACTTGGTTACAACTTCAGCAGGGCTTTTTCTTTCAAGCATGTCAACTAGCATATTTAGTCAACTCAACTTGGATTCTACAAGCCTTGTTCTATGAGTCCCAGTAACTCATTCTTCTACAGGTGTTAGGCTGAACTGATAGATCAGTAACTCAGATACCCTCAGTATGGAACTAGTAGTTCTGTCCCCCCATGACACATCTAAATTTCTATCCATCTCTCAAGGCCCAGTTCAAATAGCCCATCTTTACCCTCCCAGTCTGTGTTCAGAATGGAGAGAGAGAAACCCTAGCAACCTACTGACCCTATTTGTCTTTTGTTCATTTTGTAATACAACCAATCTTTTCTATCCCTGTAACATCTTATACTTTGTAAATTCATGAAGTCTCTTTATAACCATTCCCTACTCTCTCTTTCACAACTTCTGAAGAGTATCACAGGGTGAATTACAATAACCGAGACCCTCTGGCATCTTTCTACGGGCTCAGGAGAAGATGTGCCTTGGATATCACTTAAACCATAAACACTGGGGTTTGAGCATTTCAGTGATTTTAGAAGCAGGTGTAAATCTGAAAAGTAATATGGCCTCTCTTGTTCCCTTGGCTACACAATTTTAGGATATAAATAATCCTTTTCAGATCATCATAATTGATCATCCCATCTTGAGTTCTAGAAGTTGACTATAATCCTGTCTCTCCACTAACAATGCTCATTGCTCAGTTGTGTCCAACTTTGCCACCCTGTGGACTGTAGCCTGCCAAGCTCCTCTGTGTGTGGAATTTTCCAGGCAAGAATACTGAAGTGAGTTGCCATTGGCTTCTCCAGGGGATCTTCCTGACCCAGGGATTAAACCTGCATTTCCTCTGTCTCCTGAATTGGCAGGCGGATTCTTTACCACTGCACCACCTAGGAAGTCACCCCATTAACAATATCTGAGGCCAACCCAGAGCAGCCCTCTGGTTTCATGCACTCTGAATTGAGAGTTGTACCTGGCTTAAACCCCTGACTTGAAGTGGCCTCTTTCATATTTTCAATAAATTGTTGACTTTTAGCTGATTTTCCATTCAGAATATTTGTTAAAGAATGACTTAAACTGGAAATTCAAGTAGAAAGTATAGGCACAGGGGCAAAGAAGAATATAACCCAAGAAGGATGCCCTTGGAATGCCCTATGTGGTTCCTTGTCAAGACTCATCTTACTCCCTGGGTAGGGAGTTCCTCATGGGTAGGATGACCAAGCTGCCTACACAGCTTTGCTTAGCACAGTCTTGGAATGACGTTTATCTTCCTGGTAAAAATAAGAGTACCCTCTTTCTACTGAGACTGTGTCAATTTGGACAAATTACATAGGCACCCTAATTAAGGAGAAAAGTCTGCCATAGTAAGAATTAGTAGCAGAACTGATACCTTGTCTCAGGCTGTTTAACTCTAGTCGTCAGTTATGAGGACTGGCAGCTTCCATAGTAAGTTCAGTGACTTTTAGCTGGTTGATGTGAGCCCACCCTTCGGTTGCTAAATACAACTTCTCTTACACTCAGATTTGAGCTTCCAATATTTCTTATCTTATCCAATAAGAAATATTGGTTCCTCTGCCCCAATACATCTGTAGGGGTGATGGTATTCGGTACTGGAGCTTGGCCTTCTGTCTCTATGCTAAACCCATGTGTTGTTACAAGGTGCCCCTAAAACATTTAAACTGTGAGCCAGTCGTAAGATGAAATGTTTGACTGTTAAACCTATGAAGCACTTAAATGACTTGGAAGAAATGCCTGAAAAGAATGAACTTATTACTCAATCTCAACGTTATAAAATGGGAAAGAAGTTCATTGGAAGGGATCCCTTAACTTCAGTGTCCTCCAAGGCTCTCAAATGATCACCTTCCTCCTCTAGGGGAAAGGGAGGGAAAAAAAGATTTTTCTAAGGTCCTGCTGGATATTGGCAGTTGACTGCTAATTGACTTAGCTTTATTTTTAGAATAAAGCATCTCAAATGCAGTTGTACCCCTAATGGGAATGTAGGGTTCTTGGGTGAGTGACTTCAACTTTAACTCTGCAAATCCACTTCTGTAGTGAAGAAGACATGCGCTGAGTCTGACTTTGTATGCAACAATGGCCAGTGTGTTCCTAATCGATGGCAGTGTGACGGGGATCCTGACTGTGAAGATGGTTCTGATGAAAGCCCAGAACAGTGCCGTGAGTGTGACTCGCTTTGGACTTGAACTTTCCCAAGCTGTTCCATGTCTCATAGCTCTAAGTATTGTATACTCTAAAACTTGCTTAGTTTTCATTGCCCTTCTTTAAAGTTAGGCCAGTTGACTCCAAGGTCAGTCAGATCATTATCAGTCAATCTTGAATAATATTAAAGAATGTTCTCCCTAATCTTAACAAGACTGACATTCTCTTGGGTAGCTTCACTATTGAACATTTAAGACTGAAGCCAGAAGATTTAAGAACTCCTTGACTAGGTGCATAGATTTCAAATATTCAATGATAATGACACTGAGCAGATGGTACTCTGGTCCTGGAAGCTAAGTCAAGATGTGAGGGTCCCCTGTGCACCAGGTATAAGCTTTTATATACAGAGTTTCTCATATTATGAGAAAAAAATCTACTGCTAAAGGGGTAAGGTGACTACAAACAGGGTGATAAGAGTGATTTTAAGAAACATGTAACCTAAAGTTATTTAAGTAGGGAGCTTACAGCTTGTTCTTATATAAGAGAAACTTCATAGGTATGCAAATACACATGTGTCCTTAGGCTTGACATTCAGGAGAAAGTCTATGACATCACAGAGGAAGATGATGGGGGATAGATAAATTAGAATCATTTGCATATCCTGGTGAAGAAAGTTCTCATGTTCCTTCTAAGGCAGTAGAGGCCTGCTAAAGCACTGAAAGTGGAAGTCTAATATGAACAAAGTTTAGTTCTGGAATATAAGATTACAAAGGAAAATTAAGCAAAAAGGAAGAGACATGTGTTAATTGCAGTTCTCCAGGCAAGAAGTAAGGTGAATAATAAGAGCACTGGCCAAAGGAGGTCAGTTAGCATAGGTGAAGAGGGGTTCCACAAAGATCCAGCTCCAAGTTCTAGTGGGGGACAACCCTGTAAAGTCAACAATTAGAGGGTGCCCCTACTTCACAAGATGATAATCTGAAGGAGGCCTGTGAACAAGACTTCATAGGTATTAGACCATCTGGCTTTTAATGAAGTTGGCATTCGTTGCCAATATCTGGGTGTGTCACTTGATACCCAGCAAATACATAATAGTCACAGAGCAGGCCAGCCAAGGAACCCAACCATGTCAAACAAAACAAACGCCAGGAGTGCACACGCCACAGAACCTTGACAGTGTAACACACTCAAGGCTCTCGGGTGGACTGCCAGGTAGTCTAGGCTGGCCTGGCTCCCCAGCCATGGAGGCCAAGGAAGATCTGCCCACGCTCCAGCTAGTCAGTCGAATTTCAGCTGTGTGCCTGGCCACTGAGTCACAGATGTCACCACTTCCAGGCAGCACAGGAGCAGCAGCTTTGTGCTGATGAGTTTGGAGGCTCTTTTGAGACTGTATGTCATCAACAGATATGAGAACATGCCGCATAAATGAAATCAGCTGTGGCGCCCGCTCCACTCAGTGTATCCCAGTGTCCTGGCGGTGTGATGGTGAAAATGATTGTGACAGTGGAGAAGATGAAGAAAACTGTGGTAAGAAGATCAGTGTTGAGTGGCTTAACCCAAAGACCCTCTTGCTCCAAGAAGGGTGGGCGTGAAGGTGCAGTTGACTTGACTTGCTTTCTAGTGACTTCACTACCTGCTCAACTCTTTGTCTTTCCTAACTGCCCTCAAACTCAGAGAAGTGTGCATGGTAATTGACCATTGCTTGCTTGGCTGGTTCTTCTAGGCAAATAGAAATAAGAAGGTAAGTCCTCCAAGGCACTTCCATGTTGAGATGGCTCAGTGAAGCAGCAGTTGTGTGAACTCTTGTCTCGGTTAGGACAGCAGCTCATGGGCCTTCCTCACTTCGGCTCCATCAAACGAGGAGACTAAAGCCAGCAAACACATCCCCAGGTCCAAACTGGATCTGCCTAGTGGCATAAATTACTTGAGTCTCACACAAGCATTCCTCAGCCCCCAAACTAGATTCTCTTTTAACCTTTCCAAAAGCTAAACTAAAACAGAAGGACAAATTAATGTCTTGCTGGTGATACCCAGAGAAATTTCTAACCAACCAGCGGTACCTTTGTCTCCTATCACAGTTCCTACCTGTAAAGACTAACTCTGTTTCCTAGCCTTTCATGTTTCTGCTCTTGGAAAACATGTAATAAAATTCTCCATGCTAAAGGCTAGGCCCTGGAAAAGTCTTTAGGCTGAACAGACATTGTGTTGAATGTTCTTTCAAGCGTCTACCTTTTTATAGGGCCTTTAAAACCACAGCTGTTGAGCCTGACATGCATAGGCCTCCTGATGCAGTAAGTGTACAATGAGTTGAGGGCACTTGTGGTTGAAACACCGGTCTTGTGTGTAGAAGTCACATCCCAAGGTCATTACCATTGCACCTAGTCCAATGAGTTTTGGCACTGAATCCTAGAACTGAGCTTTATGTACTGGTGAGCCATGGAGCTGCCAAGTGTTTCCCTCTTCAATCTAGACTTTGCTTCCCAAGAGAGTCGTGGTCTCCACCCCAATTACCACCAAATTTTGACCTTTATTAATTTGGCAGGAATCTGAATCAAAGTACGAACTGACTGGCTTATCATTATCTAGCACACTTGGCTGCTAGATTTCAGTTCTAGCCCCAAAAGTGACTTTCTAAAACTTTTCAAGACCTGTTACTCCTGATCCTGATTGGAAGGACCAAAAGAGAAGGAACCGTGTATGGTGGCATAATACACGGAGGCTTCTTTTTGGTGATGGTGTCACGATGCTTATTAGGAGTGAATGTTTGCTCATGTACCTGATGCCTGATCATCTCAGCTCAGGATGTAGCCTGGCCTGATGAGCAGTGTAACCATTTAAAGAGAACTCATATCCACCTTTCCCAATGAGGTATCTTGTAACAGTTTAAGTTATTAATTGCTGTCACTTTAAGATGCTTCTCATCCCAAATGAATTTCTAGTCTTCGTCTATTTTCTCATTCCTTCCATTTCTGTTCCTCTTCAAATGTCCTTGCCTGTTTTACATGTTAAGGCTGTTTCCCAGTGTTCTGGGAAATATTGATATAATCCAACTTTCACTGTTAAATTAGGTGAAAAAGCTGGGGTTCATGATCCATGACCTGCATGTTAGATTTGGGGATGAGAGGCTTGAAAGGACAAGTCCTGATGAGTCTTCAGTGGGACATCTTCTCTCTCAATAGGCAACATAACGTGTAGCTCTGATGAGTTCACCTGCTCCAGTGGCCGCTGCATCTCCAGGAATTTCATGTGCAATGGCCAGGATGACTGCAGTGATGGCAGCGACGAGCTGGACTGCGCCCCACCAACCTGCGGGCCCCACGAGTTCCAGTGCAGCACCTCCTCCTGCATCCCCATCAGCTGGGTGTGCGACGACGACGCAGACTGCTCGGACCAGTCGGATGAGTCCCTGGAGCAGTGCGGCCGCCAGCCAGTGATCCACACCAGGTGCCCGGCCAGCGAGATCCAGTGTGGCTCTGGCGAGTGCATCCACAAGAAGTGGCGATGCGACGGGGATCCCGACTGCAAGGACGGCAGCGATGAGGTCAACTGTCGTAAGTCACTTTCCTGTCCGTGAGGCATGCTCAGCTCTCACCCGGGTATCCACCAGGGACACTTCGGCTGACTTCACCCCATCCCATTCTCTCCCCCTGTAGCTTCCCGAACCTGCCGACCTGACCAGTTTGAGTGTGAAGATGGCAGCTGCATCCACGGCAGCAGGCAGTGTAACGGCATCCGAGACTGCGTGGACGGTTCTGATGAAGTCAACTGCAAGAACGGTAGGTGTCCCCTGGTTGTGGGTTGTTAGTGCAATGATTGCTCTGATCAGACCCACTGATGGAATCTCTCTTCCGTGTCTCGGTTTGTAGTTAATCAGTGCTTGGGTCCCGGGAAATTCAAGTGCAGAAGTGGGGAATGCATTGATATCAGTAAAGTGTGCAACCAGAAGCAGGACTGCAGGGACTGGAGTGACGAGCCCCTGAAGGAATGCCGTAAGTGAAGGGGTTGCGTGAGGACAGAGTTGGACAGGTTAAGTAGACCCAGCAGAGCTAATGCGGTTTGGAGCCTGCCTAATGCCTGGGTAGACTACTTTAATGAATTAGGTTCAGTGGCTGGGCTTAAAAGTGAAATGTTATGACTTAAAAGTACTGACAAAGTAGTTCATAGTTTCACCCCCTTAATGATAACCAATCAGCCATAGAGAACCTTGACTAAATACTGCTTAACCAACTGTTAACTTGCCAAGAGATTGGGTTTACTATTCCCCCAGTACAGGCTGAGATGTATATCTGCAAGACACAATATTAGATCTTGAAAAATCATGGGTTTGACTAGACTATCTAGACCAGTTATCAGGAATAGCCTGGATTTTAAATGTTAATAGATCAAATATCAATTTGAGTATTGAGTAACTCTACTACCTTTTTCTTTCAGATGTAAATGAGTGCTTGGTTAATAATGGCGGATGCTCCCATATCTGCAAAGACCTAGTTATAGGCTATGAATGTGACTGTGCAGCTGGGTTTGAACTCATAGATAGGAAAACCTGTGGAGGTGAGTTGAAAAACAGAGCCTGAGAACAGGGGGTGATGGGAAAGGTCAGAAGATCTCTGTAGGTCATCTAGGAATAGCAAGACTAATTCTAATTTCCCTCCTAGATATTGATGAATGCCAAAATCCGGGAATCTGCAGTCAAATTTGTATCAACTTAAAAGGCGGTTACAAGTGTGAATGTAGTCGTGGCTATCAAATGGATCTTGCCACGGGCGTGTGCAAGGCAGTAGGTAAATGGACTTAGACTGGTGTTGCTCTGGTACCTTTATGAGCAAGTGCTCAGCCAGTGACTACAACAGCCAAATGAAATATGAAAATAAAATAGTACTTGAGAGCAATGCTAGTAAATTCACAGTGCAATTGCATATGTTAGATAGCAAACCATTGGCCCAGATGCCTGCCTTGGTCAATTCCTTTCGCATATGTATCATGAATACCTGCTTATTCTCTGCTTCCAAAACTTGAGTGCAATTCAAATAAGTAACTTATTCATCAGCTGCCCTGTTTTGTTGAATGCTGTGACCCAAGGACGGTCTTCTTAAACAGTAGGAAGTGCTCGCAGGCCCAGGGGCATGGACTTTGGCAAGAGTACTCCTGAAGTGTTCAACAGTGCCCTCACTTTTTAAGTGCTCCTCTATTGGGAGGAAGTAACTTGGAAGGACTTTGTCTTCTTTCAGCAAAACTAAATTAACCTGACTCCTGTCTTGCAGGCAAAGAGCCGAGTCTGATCTTCACCAATAGACGAGACATCAGGAAGATTGGCTTGGAGAGGAAAGAATATATCCAACTAGTTGAACAGCTGCGAAACACTGTGGCTCTCGATGCTGACATCGCTGCTCAGAAACTATTCTGGGCTGATCTAAGCCAAAAGGCCATCTTCAGGTAACTTACAGTTCCATTCTTGGTGTCTTGGTCTAAGTCATTGTCACTGGCCTTTTGAAGGTTTGGAGGAATTTCCCTCATCTCTAGTTCCAGTCTAACATTGAATGTCAGGAATGTTAGATCTAAGGGGCTTCCCAGGTGGCGCTAGTGGTAAAGAACCCACCTGCCAATGCAGGAGACTTGAGATGCGAGTTCAGTTCCTAAGTTGGGAAGATCCCCTGGAGAAGGGCATGGCACCCACTCCAGTATTCTTGCCTGGAGAATCCCATGGACAGAGGGACCTGGCAGGCTACAGTCCATAGTATCACAAAGAGTCAGATACGACTGGAGCAGCTTAGCACACATACACATTAAATCTAAACACTGATTCTTTAATTATTAAATTACTATCAGTTCCTCATTTGAAACTAACAATCACCTGCAAAATAAAAGATGGCTACAATTATAAGATTATAACAAGTAACATCTTAATTTCTCTGATGTTCTCCCTTTTTTTTTTTCCAGTTGAGTTAGTTCATAGTTGCTACAACTAGAATGGCAGTGGTAGCTTTTTCTTATTAGGAACTGTAGAAACTCAGATGATAGTTACTGAAGCAGATAGCTTCACTTAAGAGTATGGTGTTCTTGCAAGTAGAATGCAGACCAACAACAAGATCACCTACAGTGTTAGTAATTTGGAATCGGTAAGCAGCATGGTTACATAATTTGAGTGTTGAACTATGGGGTTACTAGAGATCATTCTGAACAAAGTAGTTGACCATTTTGTGAGCAGAAAGTCCATTCTCCAGGCTCCGATGGTGTCAAACTCTTAAATTTCTTGTGACCTATTCTGTTTCAGTGCCTCAATTGATGACAAAGTTGGTAGACATGTTAAAATGATCGACAATGTCTATAATCCTGCAGCCATTGCTGTTGATTGGGTGTACAAGACCATCTACTGGACTGACGCGGCTTCTAAGACTATTTCAGTAGCTACCCTAGACGGAACCAAGAGGAAGTTCCTGTTTAACTCTGACTTGCGAGAGCCTGCCTCCATAGCTGTGGACCCGTTGTCTGGGTTTGTATTCTGTGTTTTTCATCACATAGACTTTCAGATGCTATCTGTGTAGGTCAGGAGCTTTCCTTGTGCCTAAAATAGTACTGAAATCCCAGGATTTAACAGCTCCCTACAACAAAGAATTATCTAGTACAAGATGTCAGTGGTGCCATAGTTGAGCAAGCTGGGAGTGAACTCATCTATATGACAGGTCCTCCCTGAGCAGATGACTGCTAGTTCACATGAATGAAACAACAATTCTGATTTGAGATACATCAAAAGCTGTATTTAACCCTTATGCCCACCCAGCTTCTGTGCATGTTTTACACTGAAGTATAAAGAAAGTAATGGCAACCCACTCCAGTATTCTTGCCTGGAAATATGGATATATATATATATATATATATATATATATATGGAGATATATATATACACACACACACATATATACACACATTCTTTTTCATATTCTTTTCCCTTATGGTTTATCACAAGATATTAAATATAGTTCCCTGTGCTATACAGTGGGACCTTGTTGTTTATCCATTCTATATGTAATAGTTTGTATCTGCTAATCCCAAACTCCCAGTCCACCCCTCCCCTCTCCCCCACATCCCTCTTGGCAGCCATAGTCAGTCTGTGAGTCTGTTTCTGCTTCACAGATAGGCTCATTTCTAAATGCAAGTGATTTAATTTTTGTCTGAACACTTTTATCAGGTTAGCTCTGAATGATCCAACCTAAGTAGTCACATGAGTTGTGAGGATTTTGGTAACCACGTTATCTCTAGGCTTTCATCTAAGTGTGCAAGTTGTCTGAAAGCCCAATGAAAATAAACCTCTCTAGAAACATTTCACTGAGGACTTCCTCCAAATTGCCCCTAAATAATATAGGAAAGCAGCTATTAGCAATTTGACTAAGGCTGTAGTAATCACAGTTGACTCCCATGAAGCCTCCCGAGAACACAGCCCAGCCCTGAGTGTCTGTAAAACTTGCCAGATACTCCTCTTTTACTCTCTTGAAAGCATTGGCCTTTCATAAAGGAAATATATAACCTGTGACTTTGGGCTGAAGTTTAATGTCAGAGTTACATAGTTTAATGTCAGAGTTACATAGTTTAACATAGTTAATAATGAGCTTGTTGATCCAGAGTGTTAACTTTTGTTTACCCAGAACATAACGTTGACCCTTAAGTGGTACAATTTATACTCTAGAGTTTCCCGTTTACTCTTTGAACATGTATATCTCAAGCTGCAACTTTATTCCTTCCAAACCACTGAAGCTGATTTCTAATTTAATTCTTCCCAGTTTTGTTTACTGGTCAGACTGGGGTGAACCAGCTAAAATTGAAAAAGCAGGAATGAATGGGTTTGACAGACGGGCTCTGGTGACAGCGGACATCCAGTGGCCTAACGGAATTACACTTGGTATGTGCTTTCTTCCTTCCTCAACCACGGTTCAACTGTCTGCAGAGTGTTACTAATCTCTATAGCAAACGCTGGACTATAGCAGACAACTCTAAGGTTCCTTCTTAAGCAGGGATTTGTGATGAGAAGAACCAAACAGTGCAAGTGGAATGGTGGACTTAGCAAATCACTTGCTCCATAATTACTAGCTTTTCTACCCATCTGGGGCTAATCTGTGACATGAATTAGGTGAACTCTCATCATAAACACTCCTGACCTAGGTGCCTTGCATTTCCTGAATTTCAGGGTACTTCTGACTCCTTAAGGGGAGAACAACAAAATGCTGGCCTCTTTTAATTCTTCTATGATGTCACTAATACTTGAGTCAGTTACTTTGACAATCTCAGGTACCCCTTGAGTCCCCCCAGCTGTATGTGGGTGCAGATTCTGCATGCTGCTTCATAAGATTTGGGGAACCCTGTTAAGAACCCCAGCTAGGGGAGGAACAGTGAAAGCAGAGTGCTGGATTCCTTCGATATTTTAAATGGAAGCAGACCAGTTCTGACTTCTGACCATTCTTTTCCTACCAGACCTTATAAAGGGCCGCCTCTATTGGCTGGATTCCAAATTGCACATGTTATCCAGTGTGGACTTGAACGGCCAAGATCGCAGGATAGTCCTAAAGTCTCTGGAATTCCTAGCTCATCCCCTGGCACTCACAATATTTGAGGTAAGATGTGTGTCTCACATTTAAGCATATACCTCTGAGTTACTGTAGCAGCTTGGAGAGAAAGAATAGGGGAAGGAGGGAAGGATGGAGGGGCATGACTTGAGAAACCTAAACCTAAACCTGGGCCATCACCCAAAACCTGGGCCAGTGGACATACTGATCCCTCATAGCATTTTAAGAACCTGAACTTGCTTCTCTTAGAGTTTTACATCTGACGTCCCAACCCAGCCTTAAATAAATTTGATCCATTAAATTGGCAGTAAATAATAATGACCTTAGAGACTGACTCATGTTGATCCTACATGTACATACTAATTTGGGGGTTCTGTTTTAGGATCGTGTCTACTGGATAGATGGGGAAAATGAAGCAGTCTATGGTGCCAATAAATTCACTGGCTTGGAGCTGGCCACTCTAGTTAACAACCTTAATGATGCCCAGGACATCATTGTCTATCACGAACTTGTACAACCATCAGGTATCGTGGGGAAGCAGAGCCCCTCTGGCTACTTTCAGGGCAGCAGCCTGACACAGAGCCCTCTGGGTATCAGCAGCTCCCTAGTAACTCAACTTGCTCCGCCATGGAAATTTCCCCCCACTGCACCCTCCCTCCAACCCTTCAGACCTGGTGCTCAGTATAGTCTAACTTACAGGTCAAAGAGCTTCAGAACTTCAGCTTTTAGCTTCCCTCCCAACTGTCAGCCTCCTGACTTTTATATCAATCCCTTCCATCCCCCCTTGGCATTCATTCCTTCTTGCTACAACTATTGCACTAAGTAGCTTTTATGTCATCACCTTTCCCTCTCTCTCCACCATGACACCTCTTGTATGGAACTGTATAGATGCTCAAACACATCTGGGCATGTGGTCTCCTGCTCAGAATACATGACTGGTTCTAGCTAAATGAAACCTCTAGGCCTCCCCGTAGCTGGGTTCCTCCCATTCTGTGGGAGTGAGACAAAGCCAGAAGAGCATGCTTCTCTCCTTCCTCTGAGCCTTGGCTGCAAGCTTTGGACCGATAGTGAAGCTAGGTCTGCTCACTCACCTCTTTTGCCACCTCCTCCCTCCATGCATCTATGTACAGCATAACTCTTTTCCTACTTCCAAGAAGTTTTCTGGCTCTGTGTGTCCTTAGAGCATGCTGCCTGTACTCCTACTATTTATCCTTCATGAGTATTGGCTTAACTTTAGGGGTTGACAGAGCAATCCTTAAAGACAAGGGCTCATGTCTTCAGCATCTAGAACCAAGCTTTATGTGTAGCAGGCACTGGAAGACCCATTTTGAAAAGACTTTTCTTTCTGAATAGGTAAAAACTGGTGTGAAGAAGATGTGGAGAATGGAGGATGTGAATACCTCTGCCTGCCAGCCCCACAGATTAATGACCACTCTCCAAAATACACCTGTTCCTGTCCCAATGGATACAATCTAGAGGAGAATGGCCAAGAGTGCCAAAGTAAGGCTTTCTTCCTTTTCAACCATAAGCAGGACCTACAACAGGCAATAGGATAAAACACTAGCTATGAAAACTAGCCTGGATTTTAAGAATTCTGTTTTAACTCACTCTTGGAATAAATTAGAGAACGTATCTGCTACCAACTCTACCAAGAGTTTGCATCATTCCTTGAGGACTGACTTCTAACTCACATAAGAAGAGTTTATAGGTGACTGTTCACTCCAGCACTCTTGCCTGGAAAGTCCCATGGACAGAGGAGCCTGATAGGCTACAGTCCATGGGGCTACAAAGAGTCGGACATGACTGAGCGACGTGACTTCACATACCCATTTGTACCAATTAGTCCCATAACAGCACTGACCCAGCCAACTTGCAGATTCTTAAAGTCTTAACATTGTCCTCCAGAGAAAGGGTCTGAAATGAGGCTTAAAGAATGCCAGGGTTCCAAGAAAACTTCTGGCCCCAGTGGGTGACATTATCTTAAACGCATACTTAAATGAAGCTTGCATCTTGGTCTCCTGTCCTTAGCTTTTGACTAACTGGCAAATTAAAACTTACATGTTGTGAATTAGGATCTCGTAATGTGAGGTTTTCATTAGCATGATACTGAGTCCCTGCAGGGACAAGCTCAGTTTACTGAGAAAGCAATTACAAAACAATTTGATAGTGAAACTAGTATGCCTGGTAATATGGTTTTGAGAGCATTTCTTGCAACTTCCAGGAACCTGGGACTTTGCCTAGAGAGGTCATTAAGTGTGGCTGTATATCTTTTCAAATTGTCAAATTCCCAGTGCTTACAGTTCTGCCCAAAGACATGTGTATCTGTGGTTTTGCTGAGGTTTCCCTTAGTTTTGACACATCCACCATGCAACTCGGTTCAGCAGTGGTTTGTCAGTTTCCCAATGTTAAAATAACCTACCACATGGCTTGTCTGGACTAAAGAGCTAGCCACTCTGGAACCTTGGCATTAACCAGGTTCTTGGTTTTATAATTCAGGTGCTGCAACTACTGTGAATTACAATGAGACAAAAGATACCAACACAGCAGAAATTTCTCCAACTAGTGGACTAATTCCTGGAGGTATTGGGTTCAGTACTGCAAACGGTTAATCTCAACTAACAGCCACACTCATTGTACCTGTCCCTTATATCATTAATGCAGCCTTTAACTCCTTGTTCTGCCCCTAATTGGTAACCTGTATTTAAACTCCAAAGGCTTAGAACCTGCAGCTCTTAGCCTGACCTGACTTAGTAAGACATCTGTGAGGGAGCTGTTCATGAAATGGCTATCATAACATGAGACTCTCAAATACTTCTAGACCAGTTGTTCTTGGTATACAATTGGAGTAGATACTGAGCAGCAGTGGTGGATGCAAGAGGGCATGAGGCTCTCTACCAGGTGGGTGAATTTCTAAGTCTGAATTCAGATCCTCCTAAACGGATTCCCTTTATTCCCCTGTAGGGATCAATTTGACCACAGCAGTATCGGAGGTCAATGTTCCCCCTAAAGGGACTTCTGCTGCCTGGGCCATCCTTCCCCTCTGTAAGTACATTCCCCACACATCTGGATCCAAGGAACTTCATAGATACTGGATGGCTGTTTCTAGTCCATCTAGAGAGGCCCTTCCTGTAGCTCCTTGTACTGTCACAGCACTCCGGACACTGAATCACCCTTGCCCCCTCCCCAAGCTGGCATGCTCATTTAAGAGTCCATAACCTTCTGTACAGTGGTGTCCTTAGCACGGCAACTGGCAGGCATGAATGTTCAGTTGTTATGTACAAGGTGCTCACTGCTTTCTACTTCAGAGTTGTTTGTCTGGCTTTATCCCCTTTCATAATAAGTCCCTTCTAGTGAAGAGCACTTTTCTCTTCCCCTTCGAAATATGTATAATGCTTCATGCAGAGGAGATACATGAGTTCTTAAATGATTTGTTGAGGAGTTATAGAAGCTACATTAAAAATAGTTAAGCCTTTCCAAGCCCAGTGAGAAGAACCTCTAACACTATTCTAGGGCATGTGAAGTGTGAGGCACTATGCTACAGTGGTCTCTTTATCCTAAATTATGGGATTCCAAGCTTAGCTAACTCATCAGGAGGACCATCTGAAGAACTCTCCAGAAGCTTCTGAAATTTGAACTCGATCAGCCTGGGGAGGAGCCAAGGACTCCACAACTGCCCAGACAGAGGTGTCTAGCTATGCATCAGAGGCTATAGAACAATACAGCCTCTGGTCTGATCTTGTTTTAAGCTCCTACCCCATTTATATTCTAATTTCTAGTCATCCCAGCTTCCTAAAACATGAAGAGTTTATTAGTTAACACTCATGGATTCTTTAGCATCCTCCTTTTCTGTATGTTCTGAGACGAGACCTTGGTTAGTCACCTTCTAACTTTTTTTCAGTGCTCTTAGCAATGGCAGCAGTAGGTGGCTACTTGATGTGGCGGAATTGGCAACATAAGAACATGAAAAGCATGAACTTTGACAATCCTGTGTACTTGAAGACCACTGAAGAGGACCTATCAATAGACATTGGTAGACACAGTGCTTCTGTTGGACACACGTACCCAGCAGTAAGTCAGCTCTGTGTCTTTATGTACATGACTTGCAGTCAGACGTTTTAGAAAGGAGGCCACAACACAAGCTGTGGTTGCCTGGGCTGGAAAGAGCCATTAGAACCATGGAGTCACCAAATACTGGGTTGGTCAAAAAGTTTGTTTGGGTTTTTCATAAGCTAATTATCAAAAAGCCCAAACAAACCTTTTGGTCAAGCTGGTACTTCATCTACTCCCTGAAGATTAGACAGTCTAGCCTGTTAGAATTTAAGTCAGTTGACAACTGTCTACCCTGAATAGAATGACAAGTCAACTTAAGGACATCATTGTACAATATAAGATATTTTGGGTTACGGAAGCTACATGTAAATATTAGCATGAACCAAAGATCTCCTTTTTGAACTTAAAGCAGGTGCCTATAGGGTGGATGACTTAAAGTCAGTGTATTGAGCAAGGTTCATGTAGCCAAGATGGCCAAATGCTTGAAAATCACCTATCCCACTTCATAGAGCTATCCTTCCTTTCAACACTGGAGTCAGTCACTTGATCTTCAATTGAAACCAACATGGATTGTTTAGCCTTCACTTTTGGAACAGTCTGAACAAAACAAGTGCAGAGCTGTGGTGAAGCAAGAGTGGTGGTCAGTTCATGCCACATGTGTGTCTTTTCACATTTTTATCCATAATCTAAGCTCATTCAGGAGAATAGGCAGAATCAGTCACACTATTTTCTCTCTCTACCCAGAAAATATAGTTGAATTCAAGTTAAAATGCATTAGTGATGTAACTCAGTACAGTTTGGGGTCTGGCTTCCCTTCTGGGCACCTTTGGTCTCTGAATGAACAACTCAAAAACAAGGTTTGCTTTAGAAAATGAAGTTGCTACCAACAAAGGAATCACCAAACTCACGCCATGCTTTTTCTGTTCCACAGATATCAGTTGTAAGCACAGACGATGATCTAGCCTGACTTCTGAGACAAGTCACGACCTTTGAGGTCTGAACCAGTGAAGCCCCCCACTTTGGAATGGTAACCAAGCCAGCAGCTGAAGCCTCTTTCTTCCTCCCATCTGGAAGAACATCAAGATATCTTTGCGTGGATCAAGCTTGTATACTTAATCATTTTTATATTACTTTTGTAAATATTCCCATCCACATTCTCCTTCAGTTTTGGATGTGGTTACCAAAAGTATCTGTAACCCTTGAATCTCTAGACAGTATTGCCACCTCTGGCCAAATATGCACTTTCCCTCGAAAGCCATATTCCAGCAACGAAACTTGTGCTATAGTGTATACCACCTGTACATACATTGTATAGGCCATCTGTAAATATCCCAGAGAACAATCACTATTCTTAAGCACTTTGAAAATATTTCTATGTAAATTATTGTAAACTTTTTCAATGGTTGGGACAATGGCAATAGGATAAAACGGGTTACTAAGGTGAAATTGCCAAAAAAAAAAAATTTGTAAACTAATTTTGTACGTATGAATGAAATCTTTGACCTCAATGGAGGTTTGCAAAGACTAAGTGTTCAAACTACTGTACATTTTTTTTCCAAGTGCTAAAAAAAATTAAACCAAGCAGCTTAACCATGGTTTGTGCCTATTCATCTAGGATGAACTTCTGTAAACAGCCTGAGTAGTATCAGGTGTTCTAACTAAATATATGAGCTCTAGATCTTGATGTTGTATAATGAAGCCTATAATATGGCTTGTTTCCCTTACAATTAAGTACTAAAAGAATGAGGTACCACTTAATACTTGCCTCCCCAAATATTTCTTGTTTGGTAAAAGAAGCTAGTTTAGCCGGTTCCCAGAACCCTTTGAGGAAATTTCCTACTCCAATTAGTTTCCTGATTCAGTAACATATGCTAAAGATTTCTGTCAATCCTTTCTGTACTTGTCTCAGATTTCTGTGTCCTAAAATTGTGTATCATTCAAGGAAAAGTGCCTTCCACTGCATGGGTAAGAACTTTCTTCTTTTACACATCTACACCATCGACCCTGAAGACAGCTAGGGAGGTAACAGTCAGTGCTATTCTTGAACAGTCTAAAGCAGTGGTTCTCAGTGGGGTTAAGGTCGGCATCTACATCATCTGGGAACTTGTTAAGCACGCACATTCTTAGGCCCTACTCTGGACCTGCTCAATCAAAAGCTCTGAGAGCAAGGTCCAGGAATGTGTGTTTTCAGAAGCCCTTCAGGTGATTCTGATGTAAACTAATATTTGAAAACCACTATTTTAAAGTGACTTCATGGAGAATCTATAAGGTGATCTAATCTGTCAGGCTTGCTGGCATAGAATGAATTCCTTCTATGGACAATTTTCAAAACATTTAATATGAAGAGTAGAAAAGGACACTGGTAGAAGAAAAAGTAGCTGACAACTTGTGTAAGATTTCCATCAGATGGGCCATTTCTTTCTCTTAAACCTCAGGAAGCCAGCAAGCAAGGGAAGAAACAAAGCTTTAACCCTGGGAAGATACTCCAAGCCCAAAGCAAGGTGACGGTCCACTGCAGAAGGAGCTGCAATCTTTGCAGATTGATCAGTGCAGTAGCCAAAGGAGAAGAGAAGATATTTTTGAAGAGCTAAATGGATCAGTGGATGAGTCAGAGTCCACTTGCATATGGAATGTAAATAAGACAGTTGTGCTTTGGCTTGTGGCTTAGGTGAAGAGATCAATAATCCTAGATGAGAAGGTGCTTCTGTCATCTTGTTTAATAGATACCCTCTTGTGATTCCAGTCAAATGGATGAGAGTGAATTCTGGTGTGGACCTTTTTTGTGGGGGTGTGGAGGTCAAGCACACAGGAAAAGGATGAAGTTGTGAAGGTAGGCATCTCTGCCTGCCACCTGTTGCTTCATCTGCAAATAGTCATTACACTAAACAGGATGTGGCCTGCTCCTGTGAGGTGTCTGGAGGGTCTGTTCTATGAGTAGGTGAGCATTCATCCTATATAAACTCTAAAGGCCATTTGGTTGACTGGGACTTTGACCTTCTTCTTGTATAAAACCCACTGATAGGTTTATTCATTTAGAGCAAAACAGAATTCTTTCCTTGGAAGCTTAAAGACACCAGTGTTTCCCATTATAAGGTTTTTACAATATTAGTCCACTATAAAGCCCAAAGCCATAGATTTTAAGAATAAACCCAAGCAGATCCTCCATCATCTCCTGGATTCCAGTCCCTGGTAGGACTTCCAGGTTTTAGGTCCCAATTTCCAACCTTCAAAGAGTCTATAGCATCTCATTCTTTCACCTTGCTCTCTACAGAAGTAACCAAGGACAGAAACTCTACCTTAAGAGGTGCATACTCACTTGAAGAAATGTGGTAACTAGATATTTATATGGAAATTAGAACAGTTACATGGCTAATCAATTCAGCATGAAGTAATAGTTCATGGGAGACTAGAGCCTTGTGCATCGGGAGCCACACAAGAACTTTAAGACTCCAGTGTAAAACCTATTGGCATAAGTTTGCTATGTCTCTAGAGTTTAATATGGGAAATGAGAATTAATTAAGAGGTAAAGTATGAAGCTTAGCAGACACTAAAGAAGGATGTTTGAAGTTAAATGAGCCTGTCATGCAAGTCACAGAAAGGAAGCCCTCTAGAGACTTTACCAGCTGCTACAAAGACTGATGATAAACAGATCTGTGGCCTCTGGTAAAGAAATTCAGTCAAAGTTTTGAGTCCAAATTTTTAAATGGCCTTTGCAAGCTATCTGTTTGGTAAGAAATATTCCTAGTTGTTCAGTCAGCTCTTAAAACATTCTTACAGCTATTTTAAAGCCTCGGTATCATTACCAAGCCTCTGGTGTTCTATTCTTGATGAACACAAGGCAAAAAACTGGAGACTTCAACTCTGACACTTGCTTCTGTTCCTTATATCTTTGGAAATCCGATAACCCTTCTCAAAAAATGAGAAGACAGGCTTTAAATAGCAAAAATATAGGGCACTGGAAGAACTGCCTCTTCAGTTAACACTTAGAAACAGAAGACCTAAATTGAAGACTACCTTTTAACTATCCTCACGCCCAAGCAGAAGATCTTGATGGGGGTATGCGCCTGTGTCATGCAGTCTAACTGGAGTAATTTCCTAGAATTCTCACCTTGGGAAGCAGTTTATTATTGTGAATCCAATAGAAGTTGGAATTCTTGCTTTTAATGGTGGGGAAGCTCTTAAAACACATCTACACTTTGGCAGTAACAACTTACATCCAAGAATGAGGACTACAACCTGTTGGTCTTTATCACTCATTTGGGTTCCTCAGCTTAAATGGACCTAAATTGTGGAAGTTCTGGAAAACATAAAAGATGATCTTCACAACAACCTGAATAGGTAAGTATTATCTCCAATTTGTAGATATGAAAACTGAGGTGGCAAATAATGGGTGATTCCAAACCTTGTGTGCTTACTGGCACTCCTCTCAGACAAAGGCAGTGCTGTGTAAAGGTTAAGTTGAACGTCACATTGTGTGTTTGCTGAGTTTCCTTTACTAATGACCTTGGATGCTTCTGCATTTTCTCAGACACCCATAGTAACTGGCTTCCAATATGGCACCATGAGGAGGGTATAACACTAGCAACTCCATGTCAGGTTGGCACAGAATAAATGTTTGTTCAGTGCCAGGCCTACAAGATGCTAAAAGTTCCAGAATTATTTTCCTTGGCAATGGGAAGTAGAGTAGATCACTGGATTACAAGGTGAAAGATAAAGAGTCCCCAAAGGAATTTATAAACATGCAACATCATTCCTGTGTATGAAGACATTGGGGAAAACAAACTATTACACAACATATCTTAAATATTAAGGTTCTCATAAGGACATACCCGCCCAAGAAGACAGAAAGAACTGTGACTTGAGTCCATGGGTTGATGATGCAATACCTAACCCTGGGTCTTAGGTATTCTGGAATCTACCCATGAGACCTGGGCATTGCTCACATTTCACACATGCACAGAGGGGAAAGAACTCTTGGAATGAAATGACTGGCTTTGACAAAACTCTTGTTTTTTAAAATGTCACTTGATACCAAAATATGACTTAAGAGTATGTAAGGCCTCAGAAGTCCAGAGCGTACAACCAGTTATCATGCTCAGGATCTAGAGGCACATGTTGGAACACATCCCATCCTGCTGACCTGTAGATAAATATTTCTTTTATTAATAAACTGTACATGTAACTTAAATAAAGTTTATTTTTGAGAGAATTGTTGTGTCATTGTTTTTTAGTCACTAAGTCATATCCAACTCTTTGGGAAACTCTGGAGTATAGCCCACCAGGCTCCTCTGTCCATGAGATTTCTCAGGCTGAAATACTGGGTTGGGTTGTTATTTCCTTCTCCAAGGGATCATCCTGGATCAGGGATGGAGCCCACATCTCCTGCATTGGCAGGTGGATTCTTTCCCACTGAGCCTCAAGGGAAGCCCAAATTGTTAATAGCCTTTCCTTTTTCTAAAGAACTTTTCCAAAAGTTTTTACCCAAATCTTTCTCCTTTCCTCAACTGAAGATGGCTCAGTTACTGCTTTCTGGGAAACAGATCTGGATACATCAAGTTGAAAGAATAAGAGACGCCCCATTTCTGCCATTTTTAGAGGTCAATTTAGTGTCTCACCACAGGCAGCCAATATTTCACCCTCTCAAACCTTGCCTCTCCACCTCTCATGAGAGAAATGAAAATCAAAGCCACTATTACCAAGGAATGTTGGGCCAGAGCTTCATCCCTGAGGATGACAGAGAACAGGCCCTGAAGGGAGGAAGCCCCAGGGTGACAGGACAAGGCAGGCCTTGACAAGCAAGAAAAATCATTTTGATACTTTCTGCTCATCAGCTCTTAAGAAGTCTGTATTGAAACTCATTTATGATAAGGCTAAATTTTTGTGAGCCTTAGAGATAAATAATCCATCTGAAACTTTCCAAGCAATGGCTCCTAAATGTTTGGGTGCTAAACCTTGAATCTGGGATGGGGAATAGTGAGAAGAAAATAAGGAAACTGAGGGGAAGAGAAACTGTTTAAAAAAAAAAAAAAGTCTCTAAAGGACTTCCCTGGTGCAGGCAATGCAATGCGGGGGGGGGGGGGGGGGGGTGATCTCTGGTTAGGGAACTAAGATCCCACATGCTGTAAGTGCAGTGAAGTTGTGCAGTCATGTCAAACTCTTTGTGATCCCATGGACTGTAGACTACCAGGCTTCTCCGTCCATGGAATTTTCCAGGCAAGAGTACTGAAGTGGGTTGCCATTTCCTTCTCCAGGGTATTTTCCCGACCCATGGATTGAACTCAGGTCTCCTACATTGCAGGGAGACGCTTTACCCTCTGAGCCACCAGGCAAGCCCCACATGCTGTGCAGCACAGCCAAAAAAAAAAAAAAAATTTTTTTTTAAAGCTCAACAGAGAGTCCTTAATGAACTTAAGATTCACTTAATGAATGAAGTGTTGAGTGAATACCAGCTTTGCAGTGAGAGAAATGTAAATTTGGGTGTTTCCTACTCTACTAGACTAGCTACAGTCATAGGTAAGCTGCTTACCACCCAAACTTTTGTTCTTCTCTTAAAATCCTAACCTCTACTTGCATAGAGTCTTCCTAAGGCAAAAATGCAACATTTATAAAATGCTGTACTCAAATAACAGCTGCTATTTCCTTTCCAGTGCCAAAAAATTGTAATTTATTTCTCCAAAAACTATCATAATTCATTTTTTTAAGTAAAGTTAAAATTCTTCACTTGTGTCTGTTTGGAGATCTGATTTTGGTCTGCGCTCATACTAATCCTATATGCAAGTATTCCCTCTGAGGTCTCCCCTTGAAATTCTAGCCTTTGGAAATCTTTTTCATTCCAGGAAATCAAGATTAATGGTGCTGTACCTATGAGCTCTGCAGAAACCCTCATATGTGTGACCTTCTGCTGATTAAAGAGCCAGAATGACTAATTCAAGTTCACTGGTTATACACAGAAGTCTGTTTAACCAGTGGGGGAAGAAGATATTAAACTTTGCACCTCTCCAGAAGGTGAGATTAGCTTGATCTTTGGATTTATCATGCTAAGCTAATGTGATGGGCCAGTAATCTGAGAAATGTGGAAGAACACTAAATTGCAGGTTTGAATATTTAATTAATGCTCTAGGCTCTTATTTAGAGGAATTTCTTGCCTCCTGGTTGATTGAGGGCAGAGTATGGTTTAAACCCATTGTCATTTATGTTTTCTTAAATTCACCCATTTACAAGTGAAAGTTAGGCTGAGAATAATTCTTTAAAACTAAAAGCAAATTTGCCTTTTTACCTGATCCCAAACAATGAGTACTGTGATTTCCCAAAAAAGGGCTTATAAATGCTGGAGGATGATTTTAGATAATTAGATAAGAACAGACATTCCTTCACTGGCTTCAGGGGACCTAAAGGACAGTTTCAGAAAGGTTCTAGAACTTTATAATTGGCATATCCTAAATTGATCATGAGAGATTGCAGCCACAAAATTGAAAGACACTTGATCCTTGGAAGAAAAGCTATGACATCCAGACGCCTTCACAGCTGAATTCTACCAAAAATTTCGAGAAGAGCTAACATCTATCCTACTCAAACTCTTCCAGAAAATTGCAGAGGAAGGTAAACTTCCAAACTCATTCTATGAGGCCACCATCACCCTAATACCAAAACCTGACAAAGATGCCACAAAAAAAGAAAACTACAGGCCAATATCACTGATGAACATAGATGCAAAAATCCTCAACAAAATTCTAGCAATCAGAATCCAACAACACATTAAAAAGATCATACACCATGACCAAGTGGGCTTTATCCCAGGGATGCAAGGATTCTTCAGTATCCGCAAATCAATGTAATTCACCACATTAACAAATTGAAAAATAAAAACCATATGATTATCTCAATAGATGCAGAGAAGGCCTTTGACAAAATTCAACATCCATTTATGAGAAAAACTCTCCAGAAAGCAGGAATAGAAGGAACATACCTCAACATAATAAAAGCTATATATGACAAACCCACAGCAAACATTATCCTCAATGGTGAAAAATTGAAAGCATTTCCCCTAAAGTCAGGAACAAGACAAGGGTGCCCACTTTCACCGCTACTATTCAACATAGTTCTGGAAATTTTGGCCACAGCAATCAGAGCAGAAAAAGAAATAAAAGGAATCCAAATTGGAAAAGAAGAAGTAAAACTCTCACTGTTTGCAGATGACATGATCCTCTACATGGAAAACCCTAAAGTCTCCACCAGAAAATTACTAGAGCTCATCAATGAATATAGTAAAGTTGCAGGATATAAAATCAACACGCAGAAATCCCTTGTATTCCTATACACTAATAATGAGAAAATAGAAAAAGAAATTAAGGAAACAATTCCATTCACCATTGCAACGAAAAGAATACTTAGGAATGTATCTACCTAAAGAAACTAAAGACCTATATATAGAAAACTATAAAACACTGATGAAAGAAATCAAAGAGGACACTAATAGATGGAGAAATATACCATGTTCATGGATCAGAAGAATCAATATAGTGAAAATAAGTATACTACCCAAAGCAATCTACAGATTCAATGCAATCCCTATCAAGCTACCAGTGGTATTTTTCACAGAACTAGAACAAATAATTTCAAGATTTGTATGGAAATACAAAAAAACTCAAATAGCCAAAGCAATCTTGAGAAAGAAGAATGGAACTGGAGAAATCAACTTGCCTGACTTCAGGCTCTACTACAAAGCCACAGTCATCTAGACAGTATGGTACTGGCACAAAGACAGAAATATAGATCAATGGAACAAAATAGAAAGCCCAGAGATAAATCCACACACCTATGGACACCTTATGTTTGACAAAGGAGGCAAGACTATACAGTGGAGTAAAGACAATCTCTTTAACAAGTGGTGCTGGGAAAACTGGTCAACCACTTGTAAAAGAATGAAACTAGATCACTTTCTAACACCACACACAAAAATAAACTCAAAATGGATTAAAGATCTAAATGTAAGACCAGAAACTATAAAACTCCTAGAGGAGAACATAGGCAAAACCCTCTCTGACATACATCACAGCAGGATCCTCTATGATCCACCTCCCAGAATTCTGGAAATAAAAGCAAAAATAAACAAATGGGACCTAATTAAAATTAAAAGCTTCTGCACAACAAAGGAAACTATAAGCAAGGTGAAAAGACAGCCTTCTGAATGGGAGAAAATAATAGCAAATGAAGCAACTGACAAACAACTAATCTCAAAAATATACAAGCAACTTATGCAGCTCAATTCCAGAAAAATAAATGACCCAATCAAAAAATGGGCCAAAGAACTAAATAGACATTTCTCCAGAGAAGACATATGGATGGCTAACAAACACATGAAAAGATGCTCAACATCACTCATTATCAGAGAAATGCAAATCAAGACCACAATGAGGTACCATCTCACACCAGTCAGAATGGCTGTGATCCAAAAGTCTACAAGCAATAAATGTTGGAGAGGGTGTGGAGAAAAGGGAACCCTCTTACACTGTTGGTGGGAATGCAAACTAGTACAGCCACTATGGAGAATAGTGTGGAGATTCCTCAAAAAATTGCAAATAGAGCTGCCTTATGACCCAGCAATCCCACTGCTGGGCATACACACCAAGGAAACCAGAATTGAAAGAGACACAAGTACCCCAATGTTCATTGCAGCACTGTTTATAATAGCCAGGACATGGAAACAACCTAGATGTCCATCAGCAGATGAATGGATAAGAAAGCTGTGGTACATATACACAATGGAGTATTACTCAGCCATTAAAAAGAATACATTTGAATCAGTTCTAATGAGATGGATGAAACTGGAGCCAATTATACAGAGTGAAGTAAGCCAGAAAGAAAAATACCAATACAGTATACTAACACATATATATGGAATTTAGAAAGATGGTAATGATAACCCTATAGGTGAGACAGCAAAAAAGACACAGATGTATAGAATGGACTTTTGGACTCTAAGAGAGAGGGAGAGGGTGGGATGATTTGGGAGAATGGCACTGAAACATGTATACTATCATGTAAGAAACGAATCACTAGTCTATGTTTGATACAGGATACAGGATGCTTGGGGCTGGTGCACGGGGATGATCTGGAGAGATGATATGAGGTGGGAGGGGGGTTCATGTTTGGGAACGCATGTACACCCGTGGCAGATTCATGTCAATGTATGGCAAAACCAATACAGTATTGTAAGGTAAAATAAAGTAAAAAAAAAAAAAATTAAAAAAAAAGAAAAGCTATGACAAACCTAGACAGCATATAAAAAAGGAGAGCCATCACTTGACCAACAAAGGTCTGTTTAGTCAAAGCTATGGTTTTTCCAGTAGTCATGTACCGATATGAGAGCTAGACCAGAGAGAAGGCTGAAACCAAAGAACCGATACTTTCAAACTGTGGTGCTATAGAAGACTCTTGAGAGTTCCTTGGACACCAAGATCAAACCAGTCACTCTTAAAGAAAATCAACCCTGAATGTTCATTAGAAGGACTGATGCTGAATCTTTCATACTTTGGCATCTAATGTGAACATCCAACTCACTGGAAAAGACCCTAACACTCAGAAAGACTAAAGGCAAAAGGAGAAGGGGGTGTCAGAGGATGAGATGGCTAGATACCATCACCGACTCATTGGACATGAATTTGAGCAAACTCCAGGATATAGTGAAGGACAGGGAAGCCTGGCATGCTGCAGTTCATGGGGTCGCAAAGAGTTGGATGTGACTGAATGACTAAACAAAAACAAATTGATCATCAGTTTGGGGGAAATACAAGTTCTTGAACTTTTAATAAAAATGAGGAAGGATGTATGTGAACCAAATTTTTCAAAAGATACCTCTACACACACATACACACACTTCATTTGGCCTTATTTCACTTATTTGTTCAATGCTGCCTATGTGCCCAGCTTTGTTCTGGATTCTGGGGAACCAGTGGAGAACAAGACAAGCAAAAGCCCCGTTCTTCATGGTGCATTCTAACTGGAAGCCAGGAATTGGACAGACATTAATAAGTCAGGTAGTGATAAGAACTCCAGAGAAAAACAAAACAGAGCAGGGGATTAGAGAATGAAAGAACGAGCTATTTTAGAGACAGCAGTCAAAGAAGCCCTCTAAGAAGGTGACTTGGGGAGAGAACCTGGTGGAAGCAAGGGAGTAGTCCACTGAGGACACTGCAGAAGTCCTGAGGCAGGAGCCTTGTCTCATCTGTGAGCAAGCAAGATGGCCATGGAGGTAGAGGTGACCAAGACAGACAGGGAGGGCAGAAGGGAGCAGCAACAGCCAAGTGATATAGACTTTGCAGGCTGTGGTGGAGATTTGGGATTTCAAGTGATGGGACAACCTGAGAGGGTTTGGGGGTAGTGGAGGTACATCCCATTTTAAAAGGATCATTCTGGCTGCTTTGCTGAGAATAGGCGGCAGGGAGGCAGGGGTGGAAGCAGGGAGATAAGTTAGGAGACTATGGCAGTAGACACGTAGATGGCCATGGCTTGGGCAAGTCTAGTGGGGATGGAAGAAAGCGCTAGTCCACATGCAGCTGGTCAAGGCAGGGTGGGGGTGCAGGGTATGTGCCCAAGCCGCCTCCCTGGAGGGGAGAATGTGTTATAATATCTGGTCCCCACATTCAGGAAAAGCTCACTGGTTGCTATCTCAACCGTACTCTCTTGCCTGCTGGGTATCAGCCTGGCTGCACCCTGACTGGGCAGGGATGACAGGCATGACCACAGCATCAGTGGAAACACTCAACGAGGCTGCATGGAAGCTAAGGGGAATGCCATGCTGCTCCTCCCTGACAAGCGAGAAGAACAGAAGAGCCTGGAGCATAAATTCCAGTCTGCACAAATACACGTGATTCACCCATTCAAAGGGAGTCCTCCTATCTGCTAGGGTCCTTTTCTGTACAGAGTTCTGTGCTGGCTCTTGAGTAACTTCCTGTACAGATATGTGTTCTATAGTCACACAATTTTTCAATGTAATGGGTCTAGATAGGACCCAGCATTTCCCATCTATCCAACCACCATGTATGTTCCCTGTTACCCATCTGGTCTCTAAAGGCATTGGATTATCGAAACTACTTCCCCCAGGAAATTTCAGGATCCAGGTATTTGTCAGTTGAGAGGGATCCCAGTGTCATTGAGTTGGATACTTGCCTGATACAATTGGTAACAAGTCCGCATAGGGGAAAAGCGTGTGTGTGTCTCAGTCACATCGGACTCTTTGCGACCCCGGAGACTGCAGCCCTCCAGGCTCCTTTCTAACTGGGATTCTCCAGGCAAAAATAATGGAGTGGGTAGCTATTTCCTCCTCAAGGGGATCTTCCCCGCCCAGGGACTGAACCCATGTCTCAAATGTCTGCCTATATTTACCCAGCAAGGAGAACCCATTCTTCAGACAGTGTCCTACGTAAGTCACCCACAGAGTCACAGTTACTCACCTAATAAGCCTAGAAATTCAACAAGAGTTTGAGTCTTAATATTTAAAACAAAAAAGAGGAAGGAGGATATTCTGTTTTGGAAGACAAGAGCCCCCTAAGACCCCCAAATCTGAGAAAAAGTATATATATAGATAGATTTTTTTTTTAATAGTGTAAGATCTTTCCTCTTTCAGAGGAAAAGTTTCTTTTTTTTTAAGTAAGGTGAGTCTCTGAAGAGCACCCATGCATGTCACAGAATAGAAGCCAAATATTAACAAACAGCTTAGAAACAGAAAACAAGCTCTTGGCAGACGTCAGCACCAGCACTTGTTTTCATTCAGAAAAGAGAACCAACCTTTCCCATCTGAGGACCCAGTCACCTCAGCACAGGACGAGACTGGGCTAGAGGCTACGTGCCGTTCTCCCTGGCTTCTCCCTCCTCTGCAGCGGGCACTGCGTTCCCAGCTCTCTGCGCACTGTCTCCATTAGGAGGCAGATAAGATTTCCACAGGCCTAATGAATCATGCCAACTCGCCAAACTCGCATGCCGATTGGCATGAACTCTCTAGTGCTCTCAGAAATCAGTGACATGAAGGTGCAAAAAAAAAGACAAAACCCAAAGTAACTGTTGTCTCCTTTGCCTTGGCAGGAGGGCTGGAAATGTCTTGGGAAATGAAAATTTTATACTGCTGCGAGAGAAGGGAAATCTTTGGAGAGGCCGAAGGAGGTCCTGGGCTGGGTTTGGGGAGTGAGGGATAGATCGATGAATTGCTCTGAAATAGAGGCCTCAGGAGGGGGGTGGGGAAGTGCTGGGAATCAGGGAGGCGGAAAAGAAGGCGGGGCTACCGGGTGCGTGCACGGACCTATGGGGCTCCATTGCCGGACACCAGGAACACCTAACTGGCAATTGGAGACAGCTGACAGTTTCTGTCCTGTGAACCCTTCAGTCTCTCCAGCCCTTCAGGAAAGTGTGTGGCACATGCTTCACACCTCGTGTGAGTGGCTTTTGATGAAAGTCTTGGAAAGTCAGTCTCAGATGCAGATTGACTTGACAGTGGGACAGGGACCTACAGAACAATCCAGTAACTGAACTGAACTCAGCAGCTGCCAGAATTTAGAAAGGAGAAGCCCCCTGGGACCCTTAGAACTCTTTAGTGGGAACCATGGGCTTTATACACAATGTGGGGTGGAAGTTGAAGCCCATCGCATCTGGAGCTTAAGGGGCAGTCATTCCAAGTGATGCTACAAATGATACCATGTAATAGGTGGGGTCTGGCGGCTTTTAGATGATGTGAGCTCAGTATTTGCTAGTCAGTGTACAGAACTTATCATAGCAACAACCCGTAAGGGGCTTGGAGTATTTTAAATCATGGAGTCACTTTTTCAAACTGCCAATGTGACTGTGACACTCCCTATCTCAGATGACCACTTGCTGTCGACAGAATGAAAACTGGAGTCCTCCGGCTCAGGCTGGAGACCACCATGACCTGACCTCTGCTACTCAGCTCTCCTCTATCCTGTGATCCCCCAGGCTAAGCTTCATGCTCCAGCAGCACTGAACTGTTTGCGACCCCTGCCCTGCTCCACAAATGGCTGCTTCCCATGCAAAGCTGAGTCTCGCTCAAGCTCTTCCCTCTGCTTTGTGTGCTCTTCTCTCTCCTCGCTTGGCTCTTCTTCTTCTTCTAAGACTTAGTTCACACATCACCTTCTCCAGGAAACCTTTCCTGCTGCCTCAATTTGGCTCATGTGTCTCTTATCAACCCACATGTAATTCCACAGGAGCATGTACAATTCTTATGTAGAGATTATCTACTTTTATGTGTATAACTTCCTGACTGAATGAAATAAAAGCTTCTCTAATGTAAGAATTTAGTCTTGGTAATCTTTGTCCCCTACCCTCATCCCCACCAGGGTGTATAGCATGGAGTGGGGCACCTTTTAACACAAATACCATTCATTAAACTTAATCCCACAAATGCAGGCAAGATTTTGTAAAATAGCATACCAGCCTTCAGGTGAGCATAATCTCAAAGAAATACCCTTTAGAGGTCATTGACCTTTGCCAACATATACACTGCACACAAATTGGAGGTCCTTTTATGAACTTAAGTTCAGGGAGCACAAGGCTGTTTTTTAGTCATGTATTTCACTCACATAATAAATCTTACATCTTTGAGTGTAGACTGAATATTTTGAAACAGAAAAAATCATTGAGTAGGGACTTTGCTGCAGGTCCAGTGGCTAGGACTCCTCACTCTCAATGCAGGAGGCCTGGAACTGATCCCTGGGCAGGGAATCAGATCCCATATGCTACGACTAAGAGTTCACATGCTGCAGCTTTAGATTCTGCATGCCAGACAAAGACTGAAGGTCCCATGTGCCACAACTAAGACCCGGAGCAGCCAAGTAAATAAACAAAATCATTGAGTGTTCTGCTAGGGACCACAGCAATTTGTCATGTTGGTTAAAAACATTTTGAGACCCACCCTCCCAGCCATCCTAGCAAGGAACTCATACAGAGCATACTTCAAGCCAACAGCACCATCTTTGAAATAAATACATAACCAGCCCAGGGAATTACATCTAGGTTACTATATACTGCTGAAACTATTTAAAAAGTTATTCTGTAACTTGACAATCACAACTGTTACTTCATTTTAGCATTTAGAATTAATTTGCCAACACACAACTTAAATAGCATGTCTACAAAAAAGCTCAGTCCCACAAGCCTGCCTGTATTCTTGGGAAAGTGTTATGAAATTGGAGTTCCAATCTTAGTGTTGCCACTTACTTGCTTTACAATCCTGGTAACTTCTCTTCTAGCTCCAAGACTCCATTTCTTCATCTGTAAAATGAGTCAATGATAAAATCTGACTTAATTATCAGAGTTCAAAGTCAGCACTCACAAAGCCTGTGACTTACTAAGCACTACTACACACACAGAGGATTCTGGGTACTCTGAAACACAGATGATTGGAATGAAGCCTTTCTTATTTATAGTTAAGTAACAAGGCAAAACTGTGCTCAGATGTTGCAAACAGACAGTAAGCTCTCTGATTGCTAGGAGATGGAGAAATTTGGGGGGCTGCCTTGGTGTGAAAAAGGAGGGATTGTTTTTGTGTCCATTAGAGCAGGCCAACCTCTCCAATCTCTGGAACACAGACCAGTACCTCCTGTCAGATCAGTGGCGGCATTAGTTTAGAATAAAGTGCACAATAAATGTAATATGCTTGAATCATCCTGAACCACCCCACCCATCCCCAGTCCTTGAAAACATTGTCTTCCACAAAACTGGTCCCTGGTGCCAAAATGATAGGGGACCGCTGCATTAGGGTACAATTTTTTTAAGAATCACACCCCTTGTTAAGTCTGATAAAAAACCAAAGGATCTGCCCAGAAAAAAAAAGAAAGAAAACCTACATTTCATTTCAGGGATCCTTGTATCTCCTTGTGCCTATCTATGGATTCTAAAAATGTCCATACCCCAGGGCACGAGGCTCTGGTTTATACATTTAAATAAATGCATATTTTCCATGACTATCTCCTTTTCCCTAAGATTCTACACATATGTACTCTGAGATATCATCAATTATGACTTTCTCAGGGTATATGCCCAGTAGTGTGAGGTGATACCTCATTGTAGTTTTGGCTTTGCATTTATCTAATAATGAGCGGTGTTGAGCATCTTTTCATGTGTTTATGAACCATCTACATGTTTTCTTTGGTGAAATGTCTATTAGGTCTTCTGGGGTGGGATGGGATGGGATGGGATGGGATGGGGTGGGGTGGGGTGGGAGGTGGGAGGGAAGTTCAAGAGAGGGGACATATGCATACCTATGGCTGATTCATGTGGATGTATGGCAGAAACCAACACAATTTTGTAAAGCAATTATCCTTCAATTAAAAATAGATATTTGAAAAATAGTGTGTTAATGGATAGAAGTAATTAATACCTTATTTAATAACAAAACCTAACAGATTTTTTCTATCTGTGGAGCTATAATATTAGGGAGTTGATTTACAAAATACTCATCACCAGGAATATAATGTTAGTTTGCCCTGTGTTACATATCAGGTGTGTGTATTTTGAGTTCTGCAAATGAGGAATTGCTTTGTCACCATATCTGTGTTTCACTCAAGAGAGGAAGTATGCCATTAACAGTAAAAGTGGGGAGCCAGAGTTAAGAGATTTCAGTTCTGATTTTAGTTTTGCCACTCCCTTGCTTTGTAATCCTGGTAAATTCCCTTTCATCTCCAAGCCTCCATTTTTTATTTTTACCTGTAAAATGAATCAATGATAAAATTTGACCAAGTCACTTCACATAATTGTCTTAAGGATCAGAAGAGGTAACAAATGGGTACTATCTCAATGTGAGTTGTTTTGTTTTTTTTTTCCCAGGGCTGTTTGGAAAAAAAAAATTGCCTTACGTACATTTCGTAGGTTCACTTGCCAGAAGGAAATTTTATTGAAGCTTGACATCACAGACTTTTAATTTACAATGAAAATCACTATACACGACGTTTGGTGTTTAAAATAACACCACCCATATTGACAATGCCAAGTCATTCACACTGATGACAAATGAAAGTCATTCCCTAATTCATTGAATCTTCCATTGATGTCAGTTGTGTCTCCCTCCCAAAAGCACTGTATTATATTAGAAAGGTGTACCTGCTTTACTAATACATAGGCATTGTTTGAGTTGCAATGTAGAAGAAAATCCTGAATGATTTTCTCATAAACTTATATTTGAGGAAGTATTTTTCACTCATGAATTGAAAATAGCTTATAAAATATGATGGCTTCAATCTTAAAACAAATTCCTCTTGTTATTTTTGCAGTTTGTGTTACTAAGCTCCTTGGTTGGCACCGGCCTGTCCTATTCCAAGAGCTGATGCAATAAAGTGAAATTCATTGAGAGTGGCTGCTGCAATCAGATGATCAAGTTGCAATACTGTTCTTAAAAAAAAAAAATTAGTCAACAGTGTAGAAGGAAATAAGTAGAATATCATGCCCAGAAGATGGTGCTTGTTCAAAATGACAACAAATTTACAGCAAATTTATAGAGCTGTGTTATGAAGAAGTCCTTAAGATGTGTATTTCTTTTATGAGTCCTTAAACCATAAATAAAATCTGAAATAATCACTTTCCTTTAAAAAACAAAAAAAAACTCCAGTAATTTTTAAACTGTTGCACTGTAACTCTGGTTTGGGCATTTTTTAAAGCCAGACTGGACTTATTTAGTTGATTGAGAAACCTTGGACACCAAGAGTAATTTTTCAGTGATAGTATTTGTACCACCCCAGTCCACCGGGTTGCAAAGAGTCGGACACAACTGAGTGACTTCACTTCACTTCAGACCATCTCCAGGCTTTCCAAGTGGCTCCGTGGTAAAGAATCTACCTGCAATGCAGGAGATGTGGGTTCGATCCCTGGGTCGAGAAGATCCCCTGCAGAAGGAAATGGCAACCCATTCCAGTATTCTTGCCTGGGAAATCCCATAGACAGAGGAGCTTGACGGGCTATAGTCCATGGATTCCAGCTGAGCACCCATGCACAGAGCCTCTCTGTAAGGAAAGGCACCTGCTAGTCTATGCAAAGTTTCCATCAAATGGAGTCACTTCCATTTTTATGTGAGGAATTCCCTCAAGCCTGTGAAAAATCGAGCAAAGCTTTATCTGCAGGAATTTTGGAAATTAAAATGTTTTTCCTGCTGCTTTTCTCTAGGCTTTCACTGCCAACGTATCTCCTGCCCACAGCTGCCAGATTCATCTTCCCAAAACACACTTTTCAGACATCATCCTTTTTACCATGGGAACTACTGAAGGTTTCAGAGTGAAGGCCAAGCCCTTGAGCCTAGTATTTAAGGTTCTCTAAATGGCTTTTCTACTAAATTCAACCAAATGTTCAAGAAGGAAATAGTACTATTTTTGCCCAATCTCTTCCAGAAAATTAAAGAGGAAGATGTATTTCCCAAGCCATTTCAAAAGATTCCAATACCAAAACCAGGCAAATATTACGAGAAAACATCAATAACCCTTATGAACATTCTAAACAGAAGGGAAGGGGGCAGGGCACAATCTTTAAAAGAATGACATAGTCATAGGACATGACAAAAACTGGTTAGAACCAACTAGGTCCTGATGGGGGAAGATTCAACTTCCAGTAGACCTGGAGCCTCATTATATGCTCATTGTAATGCTTTCGTATTCTAAATGACACACCTACCAGTGCGGTGATGGCCCAATTCCTGGAAATCCATCTGGGTGATGGCCCAATTTGAGTGATGGCCCAATTCCTAGAAATCCCCACTCCTTCCCCAAAATAGCTAGAATAATCCTACCACTTATTAGCCTATGAAATTGCCTAGCCCATAAAATCTAACCACATCATGTTTCAAGGCCTCTTGCCTTCTGAGATGGCTCTCACACTGTCTATGGAATATGGTTCTCCCAAGGCCATTCTTGTCTTTTGAGACCAGCTGCATTCTGTCTATGGAATGTGTATCTCTAAATAAATCCACTTCTCACATATCACTTAGTCTCTCGCTAAATTCTTTTTGCCACAAGATATCATGAACCTGAGCTTCATTAAGTCCTGAGACCAGGTGTGTGAGCTCAGATAAAAGACATTCAAAGATGTGGGTTCAAGTCCCAGTCTGGGTTTAGGTTGGGTTCGAGTCCAGCTCGTAGGTTTGAGTCCTGGGTTTGAGTCCCATCTGAGTTGCATGATTTCACACTGATGTAAAAATTCTTGGCAAAATATTAGCAAATCACACCAACAATAAAATGAAAAGGTTAATATAGCATAACCAAATGGGATTTTTTCATATTCAAGGATGCAGAGCTGCTTTATAATTTGAAAATAAATCAATTTACTTTATAATATTCACAGATTTTTTTCTAAAATATAGTTGTCTCAACAGATGCAGAAATATGATCTGACAAAATATAACATCAACTTCTAATTTAAAAAGACTCTAAGCAAACTAGGAGTAAAACCTCCTCAACCTTACAAACAGCATTGCCAAAATGCTTACAGTAGCTAACATTTTAATAATAAAAAACAATGTTTTTCCCCTAAATGCTGCTCCCAAAGATGTTTGCAACTTACTCACTTTCTTCATTTTATATGTCTCCTGACCTCAGGGTGTTTTTTTGTTTTTTTAGTTTCCTAAGTTCATGCCAGAGATGAGTGCTTCAGTAACTTATGTCAGAGAGTTTGCAGCCCTCTTCCTAGTTTGGCCATATAGTCATGCAGAAGCACCTGGGAGCCACAGAGATGAAAAGATTAGAAGTAGAAAACAAATAGCCAGAATAATATAAAAACTATTTCCTGACAGTATTTATCAGATGGGACAAATTGTTTTTTGGAAAAGCAGCTTTCTGGTCTTATTTTGAAAGGGCTCTATCCTCTGGATTATTTTATGAACACGTCCCTTGTCTTACTACTGAAATATTTAGAGAGAGAGAAAGCATACAGTAAGAAAGTTTTTAGTTTTGTTTTAATAAAAACATAATCACATTACACATCTCTTACAACCTGCATTTTTTTCATTTAGCTATAAATAATGACAACTTTCCTGTGTCATCTGTTTTGTCTAAAACTTGCTTTTATATGTTATACAACTGTGCTACAATTTACTTAACTTTTTCCCTCTTGATTGGCATTTTGCATCAAATTTTTTCTAAATTTGGCATTTTAAAGAGTACTTCCATTTCTTCCCACCCATATAGTAAACAAGAAACCCCTTTGATTTTTCTCATAGCCCAGATGACTAATCCTGATAGAAATCTACAAGTTTACACTCTGGAATGAATAAACCAGAAAGACTTTGGATGAAAACAGGGTAATCAAGTTGAGAGTCAACACTGTCCTTTTTAAGAATCCCAATTGTGTTTGTTCCCAAAATGACTCAGCCATATTTATACATCTGTATCCATGCACACACGTGGGCACGCACACACACAGGCATCACAGAAATGTGGTGGTTTTAATTTGACCAAGAAAAGGATCTTTAGTTGCTAATGGTTACAATTACCTCTAAAAATGGCCAGGTCCTGGACTGAGTCATGGATGATGGATGGGGAAAGCCACCAGCCAGCCAGCTCACCTAGTGCTTTAATCAGCATTTTTCAGCATTTTATCCCCATACTCTTACATTTAAATAAACAGCCAAGGGTCACAAAAATTTTAGAAAAATCTCCCACAATAAAAAACTTATTAAATTAAATAAAGAGGGGGAAAAAAGGGACTTCAGGAGAAAGAGTTTCAATGGAGAAAACAGATGAAACTGTCCAAAAGTATTTCTATAATTAATAGCTTTAAGACAAAAGATATTGCAGGCATAAACCAAAGGCAGGATGCTATATAAAAAAAAAAGAATTTTGAGAGAATATGAAAAAGCTCTTGGAAGTTAAACACTGTAACCAAAATTAAACGGCTCAAAGAGGACTCAAAGTTGAAGAAAAAATTCCAAAAAGTAGAACAAAAGACAAAGGAGAAAATAGGAGACAAAATATATGAGAACTAGAGGATGAGTTTAGGAGATCCAACACTCAGAGAGAGAGTTTCAGATAGATTTGGAAAAATGAACTAAAGAATATCATCAAAGAAATAATATATAAGTACTAAGAAAAAGACATGAGTTACCAGGTTGAAAGGGCTCACTTAAAGGTCCAGCCAGTGCACACACACACACACACACACACCCCATGACATAGCACCACAACACTTCAGAAAACCAAGGATGAAGTGAAGTTTATAAATATTTCCAGAAAAATAAAATAGGTCACATATAAAAGATCAGACATCACAGTATCATTGAACCTCTCAACAACAATGCTAACACTAAAAGAAAATGTAGTAAAGTCTTTAATATGCTGAAGAAACGTTAATCTAGAATTCTATACGCAAGCTACTAGTCAAATGTGGGTGTGAAGTTAACACATTTTCAGACATGCAGGGTCTTAAAAAGATCTATCAAATAAATAAAAAGTTAAGTGATTATTATTTCCAAGGAAATAAAAAGCAGTTTTACAAGAATAATAAAAATACTGTAAGTTGTACAAGAAAAATAATAAAAATACTACTGCTGGGAATAAGATCTACATTCTAAAAATCTAAACTTTAATTGTTGATACAAGGCAAAGTTGTATAATGAAAAGATGTAAGGAGAGAGAATGTGGAGGTAGAAAACTGGGAAAGTGAGTAAAATCTTCATGGTTTATTCTAAGTCAATTGATAATATATAACTCAAGGGGGGAGAAACAGGGTATAGCAATAAAGTCTTATCATTTAGAAAGCAGAGTGAAAGATTAACAATAACAGCAGTAACACCACCACCTGCTTCTGAGTGGCTGGGCTCAGGGGTGAGGGAGATGACTATTTTTCATCATAATCATTATAGAACTTTTTGACTTTTAAAACTATACCTACAGAAGTTATAAATAAAAATCACTATAAAAGAGAGAATCAAGCAAGAGCTCCAATGGCATCAACCCACAGGATTGAGGAAGTTCCTTTATGCTTTGGTATAAGGAAGATAAGATGATGTTCCAAGAAACAGGTTGGACTCTGAATTCCCTGATGCAATGAGGAATGATGTACAGGTTGAGTCAGCAATGCCAGAGGCACAACAAAAGGAACAGGAGCTCAAGTTGAAACAGCTAGTTTTCAAAACACACACCAGGATCAGGAACTGCTTTCTCTATGGGAACTCTTCCCTGAACCCAGCCAGGGTTAGAGATCTAGGCCCTGGATCAGAGAACTGCATTTTGCACAATGGAAGCCATAAGAGAGGATGCTGGGAAGGTTAGTGAGCATACAAAGGTGGAGAGAAAGTGAGAGATATGAACTGCCCATTTATTGCCTGTGCTATAGCTTTCCTGGTTGTCGCTGTTCAGTCGCTCAGTCATGTCTGACTCTGCCACTGCAGCATGCCAGGCTTCCCTGTCCTTCACCGTTCCAAGAGCTTGCTCAAACTCATGTCCCTTGAGTCAGTGATGCCATCCAAACATCTCGTCCTCTGTCATCCCCTTCTCCTCCTGCCTTCTATCTTGCCCAGGATCAGAGTCTTTTCCAATGAGTCAGCTCTTTGCATCAGGTGGCCAAAGTACTAGAGCTTGAGCTTGAGCTTCAGCGTCAGTTCTCCCAATGAATATTCAGGACTGATTTCCTTTAGGATTGACTGGTTTGAGCTCCTTGCAGTCTAAGGGACTCTCACGAGTCTTCTTCAACACCACAGTTCAAAAGCATCAATTCTTCAGCACTCAGCCTTCTTTGTGGTCCAATTCTCACATCTATACTTAACTACTGGAAAAATCCTAGCTTCGACGGATCTTTGTCGGCAAAGCAGTATCTCTGCTTTTTAATAAGCTGTCTAGGTTTGTCATAGCTTTTCTTCCAAGCAGCAAGAGTCTTTTAATTTCATGGCTGCAGTCACCAACTGCAGTGATTTTGGAGCCCAAGAAAACTGTCTGTCACTGTTTCCCCTTCTATATGCCATGAAGTGACAGGACTGGATGCCGAAATCTTAAGCGGAAAAGAATCTGCCTGCAATGCAGGAGACATGGGTTTGACCCCTGGGTCAAGAAGATCCCCTGGAGAAGGAAATGACAACCCACTCCAGTATCCTTGCCTGGGAAAAGCCCCCACAGAACCCTGGCAGGCTACAGTCCACAAGGTCGCAAAAGAGTCAGCTATGACTGAGTGACTGACATTCACAAAACATTTTACATACATGATAACACTTATTCTCCCATCATCATAGCGCAGTATTTCTGTTTTCTCCACTTTACCAGTAAGAAAGCTGGAAATCTGAGAGGTTATCTAATTTGACCAAAGTCACACCATTAGTGAGTGGTGGGGCCTGAATTGAGCTAATTCTGTCTGATGCTAAAGTCCTCTGTACCACATCAGAGGAAGAGTCAGAGAAAAAAGGATGGAGTTTCCTTTGCTTCCTGTGTATATCAGACTGTCAGATTTTTCAGATTCACATACTTACAGAGCGAGCTTACGGCTACCAGGAGGGGAGGGGTAGATTAGGAGTTTGGAACTGACATACACATACTCCTACATTTAAAATAGATAATGAACAAGGACTTACTGTATAACAATTTGGCTCAATACTACTAAATACTACTAACTGGGAGAAGAATTTGAAATTGATACATATATATGTATAACGGAATCACTTTGCTGTACACCTGGAACTAATACAACATTGCTCATCAACTATACTTCAATATAAAATAAAAATTAAAACAAAAAAGTAGTATAATACTAAAAATCAAGTATACTTCAATAAGTAAATAATTTTTTAAAACTGTCAGTTTATTTTTTAATTGTGAAAACATACTAATATAAAATCTGCCATTTCCACCATTATATGTATACAATTAAGTGGCAATAAGTACATTCACAATGTTGTACAACCATTATCACTATTTCTGGAAACTTTTATCATCCTGAATAGAAATTTTGCACTCATTAAATGATGACTCCCCATTTCCCCTTCCCCAGCCTCTGGTAGCCTCTAATTTTGTTTTATTTCTCTATGAATTTGTTGACTCTATCGTAAATAAATGGAATCATACAATATGTTCTTTTGTTTATAGTTTATTTCACTTAGCATAATGTTTTTAAGTTTCATCTATGTTATGGCATGTATCAGAATTTCATTTTTAAAGGTTGAATAATTTTCCATTTCCACTCTATGTACATACCACATTTTGTTTATCCACTCATCTATTGATGGGCATTTGAGTTGCTTCTATCTTTTGGCTATTGTAAAAATGCTACTATGTACATTGGTGATCAAATATCTGTTTAAGTCCCTGCTTTCAATTCCTTAGGGTATTTACTGTTTGTTCATTTTTAAGCCTTTTCTTCTCCTTTCACCTTGTTCTCTGAAAGCTCCAAGTTTTCTCAAACTTCTCCTGATCCATTCTTCCACTCCCATTTCATGCTTCAAACTTCTAAGCCCAAGGGGGAAGAACAGAGGAAATTACATATTTCCAATAGCACCTCGTACTCTCTGGACTCGCTTAATGATCAATGCACTTGCATCTTTATTCATTCATTTTGATATTATTCAACAAATATTTTGCACACTCATCCTGTGCCTGACACTTTTCTAAGTACTTGTTGTTGTTGTTTATTCACTAAGTCATGTCCAACTCTTGCGACCCCATCAACTGTAGCCCGCCAGACTCTCTGTCCGTGGGATTTCCCAGGCGAGAATACTGGAGAGGGCTGCCATTTCCTTCTCCAGAGAATCTTCCCAACCCAGGGACTGAACCCATGACTCCTGCATTGGCAGGCGGATTCTTTACCACTGAGCCACCAGGAAAGCCCTCTAAGTGCTTGGGATACTTCAATTCATGATCTCTGCCAATATTGAGCTTCCATCCCACCTACGGTTTTTGGTAACCCAAGTTTTTTATTTATTTTTAACTGAAGGGTAATTCTACACTATTTTGTTGGTTTCGCCAAACATCTCCATGAATCAGCTATAGGTCTACTTCTGTCCCCTCTCTCTTAAACCTCCCTCCCACTTCCCTCTCCATCCTGCCCCTCTAGGTTGTTACAGAGCCCCGGCACAAGTTCCCTGAGTCAAAGAGCAAATTCTCATCGACTATCTATTTTACATATGGCAGTGTGTATGTTTCCATGTGTAACCCAAGTTTATTAGAACATTTTCAAATCATAAGAATGGTTTTTATGGGAGAGGAGAAGATAAAAGAATGTTAGTTATTCAAGGATGCATTTCTTAAATATGAACAAACTGGTGGAAGACAGGGCCCTTCTGAAAAGATTTGGACCCTTCAGAAGGAATAGAGTGATTACTTGACACTCTCCCAGCCATTGGCTCCTGCCATCCTAGGAAATAATGAAAGCAGCAAGTCAGGAAGAGAAAGAAGGAAGAGAATGAGGCAAGAGTCTGTTCCAGCATTGGCACATTTGCTTTGCTAAGTCCTATTTCCAGGAGCAAGCTACCAGGGTGTTTGCATCTTTTCATTATGATGTTTGAAAGTTAGATCGCCCGGTGATTTTACCAAATCACTTAGGAGATGACAGTCAGGTATTTTCTGCTGGACTCAAGTGTCCACTGAGGATTCTAAAGGAAGTTTTCAGACTCTAACAAATCAAGAAAGATGACTTTTGCAACTGGGCTTCCTAGAAAAAAAACACAGCCTCGTTCATTTCTTGTTACAATTCTAAAAAATTTTTGGTGTCACTATATATAGTACACTGCTGAATGCGCAAGCTATTTTAGAAAGAGCCGTGTATCTCTTGGCTCTGAAGTAACTTGAAAAGCATTGGTGCCGTTGCAAACTGGAGCATTATGTGTTCCCCAAAAGGCATGAACTTAGGGTTCAGCAACTGGCATCCACCCAGATGCAAGTTGTGGATGTATGCAGCCCCAGCTGGTCTTTGGGCAACGCAGCACAGGGGGTCCTCAGTCATCATCCCCTATTCCTAGTTCTTCCTCACATTTGGATGGGCTTCCCACTTGCTGTTGGTCCTTCATGCACCTAATCTCAGATTCCTTTGGCTTTAGAAGCCACAGGCTAACTGCTTTGCCCACTCTTGCCACTGACTGTTCAGCTAACATCTCGGTCACCTACTCATACCTCCTCTTCCTGAGGAGAGACTTAGACTATACTCTCCCCATTCTCTAATCCAGACAATACCTTGACAGGTGACCCCTGCAGGCATTGAGGTTAAGCTCACAATGGTAAGGTCTCATATCGAAGGAGACAGTGAGCTGTAATGAAGAATTCCTGGTCTTGGATTTAGAAAACTTGAGTTACCCCTCAAGATCTACATACCCCTTATAGGCTACATGACCAAGGGACTTGGGTAAGTCCAAACTTTCTATGTCAGGCACACAAGACCCTTTATTGTGGGATTCCTGATAAATTTCCTGGTGTCATCTCTTACCACTACTTCCATCAATCCGTGTGATCCAGCCATTCAGTTCCAGTGGTAAATCTTCATGCTCTGCAAACCTTATCGTCTTTACTACATTTCACTTCAACTTTCCCTACACTTCATGTCACTTCTCCTTTTACCTAACTCCTGCTCATCCTTTGGAACACATCTCAGGGGGTTTCATTGTTACAAAGTCTTCACTGTCATTATACAGCCATCCTCATCCTCTTCTGGCCTTCTTCTCTGGAATTCTTGGGTTTAGACACTGTGCCATATTTGATTGTGATATTACACTTACCTGGCACAGAGAAGTACTTAAGAAATGTTTGTAGAATGGTGAGAGTTAAGATGCTTCCCATGCCTCCTCCGATATAAAACCTACAAGATCTGTATTAATATTCCGTTTGGCAGGTGCCAACCGAGGCTTCTCATCTATTGGCTAATTATCTGGTTGAAGTCATACAATTACTGGGTGACGCAGATGCTTTGTGAACTCAGGCCTGCTTCATTCCAAATCCCAATCTCCTATGACATCACGCTTCTATTGCATAGAACTAACCTCAGTGATGGACTTGAGGTATTCAAGAAACCCTAATATGGACTTAGCCCCCTTTGAAACCTTCTAGATCTTAACAGAATGAAATATGCCATTTATCACACCTCCAAGTAATGGCTTTACACTTAACAGTGGATCTATGTCTGTGAAAAACTGCAGAACCACTTCTGCACTATTGTAAGATGAAATTTTCACCTCCTCAAAACTTCAATAAAGAGAGAAGGAGGGGAAGTGGGTGGGAGGAGAAAAAAACATGCAGGGGAAGAAGAGAAAGCAAAACAAAGAAGAGTGGTTATAAGGTGAAGAAAGTTATGACAGCTCATAACTCAGAATGTTATGATCACATAACCGAATGGACAGGCTTCTTTCCTGCAACTGGTAGGACCTGTCAATCAAGGTTTCAAAGACCTTTTCTTCTGGCACAGTCATCTAGCCGCTGTTTTTTTCTGTAATAACCTCATTCATGTGGTTGACCTCTCCTGTGCTTTCTGTAAGCAAAGAGATCTCTGGAATAAGAGAGGGTTATGGATACCTGTCACTAGATTCCTAGAAAAATACAGTGTAACCAAAAATTAAGTTTTCAGGGTCTTTGAGCCCAGTCCTACCACAAGCAACTGCCATTACTATAACCCATGGTGGGTGTGTGTGTGGGTGTGGGTGTGTGTGTGTGGGTGTGGGTGGGTGGGTGTGTGTGGGTGTGGGTGTGGGTGTGGGTGTGGGTGTGGGGGTGTGTGTGTGTGTGTGTGTGTGTGTGTGTGTGTGTCTGTCTGTCTGTCTGTCTGGGCTCAAAAGAGAGAGAGATTCTGTGCTGAGGCAGAGATGAGATGCATCCAGCAATTAACCAATATTGACAGGTCTAATAATAGTTTATCCTCAGCTAATCCTATAATGTACTCCCATAATATGACAGCTAATCAGGCAGAGGTCTGAAACTCTAGCAAGCTTGCCTCAGCACCTAACTTCCTGTTATGGGTGGGGCACCAGGTATGTAATTGACTGTTCTCTATTTTAAAGATACTGACACAGCTGCGGCTGCTTTGCCTGTATTTTATTAATTCAGTTATTAATGCTAGAACCTGGTTCTTGCCATGAATTTTAGATAAAATATGGAGCAGAGAGCTTTTGCCTACAACATTAAAGGAAAATTAAAGTTAAAAAAAAAAAAACACGTAACCAATTACAAATGTTAACCCATCTGAAAGTGGAAATATTCTATTATATCTAGCCCAAAAAATCATTTTTAAAGCCGCCCAGTTCTGTAATATTGCTACCTGGTTTATAAAATTTGCAATAGGTATGCTTTTTCTTTTGTTATTAATATTAGACTCTTTCCTATCTAAGGAATAGGGAAGTTTTTGCTTTTTACAATTTTCCATAGCATGAGAAAGGATAATAAAAATGCATCTTTATTTTCTACCCATTAAGCTCTAACTTATAAGCAATAAAGGACTCTTCATTCTCACCAAAGTTATCTGTATAATAACTATATAAGTGACATATTATTAGGATGATTTTGACTGCATGTAACAAAAAAACATGACTGTTCAAATCATAAAGAGTTTCTTGTTTCACTTTTTACAAAATCCAGAAGCTAGTTTCCTCAGGGCTTGAAAACTGTCATCATGGACTCAAATTCTTTCCATATTTCTGCTCTATCATTCTAGGCTTCTCAGCTTGTCCTCAACAGGCTCCCTCATGATTGTATTAATAAGTTGGTTGCAGTTGTCTCAGGAGGTCAAGTCGGCATGACAACAATGGGGATTTTGCTTTATTCAAGGAGTCCCTTCTTATAATGGGGAAACTTTCCTAGAGTCCTGAAGTAATTTTCCCCTAATTTATTATTACAGCCAAAATTAAATCTCACAACCATGCTTAATCCAATCCAATCACAGGCAAAAAATGTGGAATCACTAGGACTGGCCAGTGCCACTTTTCAGCACTGGGTCTTGAGAGCATATCCCCTGAAACTTAGGGAGGTGGAGGAGGGTAGCAGAGTTCTATTCCAAAGAAGGATGGAGGAATGACCTTTGGGTTGACAACAAGAATCTCCAACAAACACAAAAGCTATCTGATATGTTCATCTTTCATTCATTTAACAAATATTGCCTGGCAATAGCAGCAGCCCACTAAATATCACACATTGTTTTAAGTATCAGGAGAACATCACAGCAAAAAAAAAAAAAAATAGACACAGTTCTGACTTCCTGGACCTACTGATCTACTGGGCATTTCTTGCTTATTCATAGTTTGTATGGTTCTAAAGCTGGAAGTGACTATGGGGAGCCAGTATTTCAACCCTCAGTTTTAGAGGTCAAGAAACAGAAGCTATGCCGTAAGTCATTTGCTGGACCAAGTGTGTTAGTCACTCCATTCTTTCTGACTATTCACAACCCTATGGTCTGTAGCCTGCTATGCTTCTTTGTCCATGCAACTTTCCAGGCAAGAATACTGGAGTGGGTTTCCATTCCCTTTTACAGGGGACCTTCCCAAACCAGGATCGGACCTGGGTCTCCTGCATTGCAGGCAGATTCTTTACCATCTGAGCCATCAGGAAACCCGAGAATACACCTAATTTTGGATTATCTGCTGTTTGCGCTTTTTGAGGCAGTGATTATCCTGGCTACAGAGGCTATATGTATATTATAAGTTTTCAGAAATTGGTCCAAACTTTGATTTATTATACAACAAATCACTTTAGGGAGAACCACTTAGGCTATAAATGATTCTCCAAAAGATTCATGTGGATAACATCCATCTGCTAATAAAATAAAATTTAATAAAATTAGTTCATAACCTTCTGGAGGGGTAATCTCTTTTTAAATCATGAAGTTCAAAGGTCTTCCATAATATCTTATTGTAAATCCAGTCCCTCTCTCCTTTCCAACTCTGGGCAGTGCCAGTCAGCCCCTGAGAGTGGTCAAGGAGTCTCTAGTCTGCACTTCTAAGGGTCCGTTTACAGCAGCAGTCCCCAGCCTCCAGGACCTAGTGCCTAATGATCTCAAGAGGAGTTGATGTAATTGTAAGAGAAATAAGGTACACAATAAATGTAATGCACTTGAATCATCCTGAAACCATCCCCTCCACCCACTGAGTCCACGGAAAATTTTTCTTCCATGAAACTGGCCCCTGGGGCCAAAAAGGTTGGCACCTAGACAGCTGCTCTAGGATCCCTGTTAACAGGTATCTGCTGAGCCACCCAGGGCTTTGGTGTGGTCTGGACATGCCCTGTAATGAACTGCAATGAAAGTGATCAAATCTCTGCTCAGAAATGTTAAATTTATGCTGAATCGTTAGCACTGATTACTCCTTTGTGAATTTATCCTACAAACAGAATCACAGAGGTACACCAGTGTACAAGAATATCCACTTTAGCATTACTGTGGAAGGCAACGATCAGAAATAACCTAATGCTCCTCATTACATCACAGCACAGGCCTGAGTATCAGGTGGCCAATAAAATGGAAGGAACTCTATGAACTGACATGGGTTGACCACCAGGAGACTGGAACAGAAAAATCTCAGTGCAGAACATCATACATAACTTGAAGGCTGTTCCCGGCATAAATAAATATACCAGAAAACAGAAGGAATGTATTGAGTATGTATAGAATGCCTCTAGAACATGGGTCACCAAACTATAGTGTGCTTAGTCACTCAGTTGTGTCCGACTCTTTGCGACCCCATGGACAGTAGCCTGCCAGGCTCCTCTGCCCACGGGGATTCTCCAGACAAGCATACTGAAGTGGGTTGTCATGCCCTTCTCCAGGGAATCTTCCCAATCCAGGAATTGAACCCAGTTCTTCCACATTGCAGTAAGATTCTTTACTGTCTGAGCCCCCAGGGAAGCCCAAGAATACTAGAGTAGGTAGCCTAATCCCTTCTCTGGGGGATCTTCCTGACCCAGGAATCAAACCAGTGTCTCCTGCATTGCAGGTGGGTTCTTTAACAGCTGAGTTATGGCTAAATCCAGCCCACCATCTGTTTCTGTATGCTATGAATGGTTTTCACATTTTTCAATTGTTGGAAAAAATCAGTAGAAAACTAATACAATTTCATGAAAATGACATGAAATTCAAATTTCAACGTCCATGAATAAAGCTTTATTGGAACACAGACAGATCCTCTGTATTCAACAGTAGAGTTGAATAGTTGTGACAAAAACTGAGTCTTCAAAGAGCGAAACACAGTTGACCCTTGAACAGTTCGGGGTGGGGGATGTTAACCCACATATAGCTTCTGGCTGGCCCTCCATATCCTGGGTTCCTCTGCATTCAAAGATTCAACTGACTGTGTATTTACTACTGCAGTATTTACTACTAAAAATTTTCTCTCATTGAAAAATAAGTGGACCCACAGTTTAAACCTACATCATTCAAGGATCAGTTGTACTTATTATTTTACTTTTTACAACCCCTGTTCTAGAAGAATAACTAGTTTCCTCTTGGGAAAGATATAGGATTACAAAGACAAGGAAGGAGAAACCGATTTTACTTACTTTTTATAGTTTTATCCATTTTTGAAGTTTTATATAATGGGCAAGTATTACCTAATTTTAAAAAACTCATAGAATTTTTAAAAACCTGACTGATTTTAAAATTGTAGAAAAGAATAATTGAGCTAAAATATCAAAAATAGTTGTGGAAGACACAGAGGCAGAGAATTCTGGAAAGACAGTGCATTGATGTATCCTGTCTTTCTTACACATACAACTTCATAGCAGCTTCATCTCATTTCCTGTGAGGCTTGAATCATTTCATGCAGTGGATAAGGGAACTGACAGGAGGGAGCTGCTTTAACCCTCTGTGCCAGATGAGAGGCAGGGAAGGAGTGGGGTGCACAGCCCAAGACTGTCTCAGAGCAAGGCTCGGAAGCAGTCAGCTTTAGGGGAGAGCTTGATCCCCAGGGATTCCTGGACCCCTGCAGGAAAAGCTGACATCAGGCAACCTGAGCACCCCCAGATGTGGGCCATTTTCCAAAGACTGAAGGGGCTGAGGAGAAGGGGAATGGGCAGGCTAAGTGTTCCCACCCCTGGGGCTGAGGCCGGCTGTGGAAAGCCTCCCTCCACTACCCAGTGCCTTGACAGGGAACTGATGGTTTCCCGCTGCAGCTTTGCCAGCCTTCAGGGTCAGAGCACCACACCTTCCAGGGCCCTCAGGCTCCCACCCCACCCTCCAAGCAGGCAAAGGCATCCCAGCAGCTGAACCCCAGCAAGCAGCAAAGAGAAAGAACCAACAGTAAGAGAACTGGGTGGTCAGAGAGAGGCAGGGCCAACAAGGATTAGGGCAGGGCTCTGATGAAATAAAGCTTACTGGAGCAGATGGAGGGCAACCTTAAAAGAACTGTAGGCAGGTGGATGGACCTAGAGTCTGTTATACAGAGTGAAGTCAGAAAGAGAGAATCAAATATCATATAGTGATGCATATATGTAGAATCTAGAAAAATGGTTTGGATGAACCTATTTGCAGGGCAAGAATAGAGATGCAAATGTAGAGAACAAACTTGTGGACACATAGGGGAAGGAGAGGGTGGGGTGAACTGGGAGTACAGCAGAGACCAACACAACATTGTAAAGCAACTGCTGCTGCCAAGTCCCGTCAGTCGTGTCCGACTGTGTGCGACCCCAGATACGGCAGACCACCAGGCTCCCCCGTCCCTGGGATTCTCCAGGCAAGAATCCTGGAGTGGGTTGCCATTTCCTTCTCCAGTGCATGAAAGTGAAAAGTGAAAGGGAAGTTGCTCAGTCGTGTCCGACTGTTCGCGACCCCATGGACTGCAGCCTACCAGGCTCCTCCGTCCATGGGATTTTCCAGGCAAGAGTACTGGAGTGGGGTGCCATCACCTTCTCCATGTAAAGCAACTAAACCCCAATAAAAATTTCAACAGTAATAACAATATGAGCACTAAAGATTCAAGGTCAGCACACAAAAAAAGACTTAATTAAAAAAAAAGAATCTGTACATCATCATAAGATGATCCCTCTTGATACTCAAATTCAGTGGCCTGGACAGTCAACAGGGTGAAGTAAATAAAACCACAATGCAAAACACAAAGATCTCGTAATCACGAGGGGTAAAAGGAGAAGCTTGGACAACAGACCTAGGAAACCAACCAATCTTCATGGCAGGCATCCCAGAAGGAGAAAAAGAGAAGAAAAATAAAATATCTTCTCTGAAAAAAAAAATTGAGTTCCAGAAATAGAGAGCTTAATGAATTTGAGGCAAAATTACTGAAAGAAGAGAGCCGTTTATCCATGTTCTGGCAAAATTCCCAAACTTCAAGGGTAAAGAGAAAATCTTGAAAGCTTCCAGGTAGACAGAACAGTTCTCCTAAAAGTAAAAGAAAATCTACACGCTTAAAAATTTTTTATCTTAGTACTATTTAAAAGTGAAGAAAAGTTACAGATTTCTATCAGTAGATGTATAACTAGGAAGATGATAATCTATGTGAAATTTTATACAGCCACTTAAAACAATCATTAACGTGGGTGAAGGGGGTCAAAAAAGGTACAAACTACCAGTTATAGAATAAGTCTTGAGATGTAACATACAGCATGATGTCTACATAGTTGACAATACTAGATTATATATTTGAAAGTTGCTAAGAGAGTAGATCTTAAAATTCTTATCACAAGAAAACAAATATGTAACTATGTGGTGATGGTTGTTAACTAGACTTATCACAGTGATCATTTTACGGTGTTTACATTTTTGAATTATGTTGTACACCTGAAACTAATATACGTCAATTATAACTCACTTTTTTTTAAAAAAAGAAAAACTTTAAAAATCTATAGTTACATAGAGAAGTATAGATGTAAGGTAAAACTGTACATTATAAAGTGTGTGAGTGCTCAGCCTTGGCTGACTCTTTGCGACACCATGGACTGTAGCCTGCCAGACTCCTCTGTCTATAGAATTTTCCAGGCAAGAATCCAGGAGTGGATTGCCATTTTCTACTCCAGGGGATCTTCCCAACCCAGGGGTGGAGATTAGAAAATTATGAAATTCTGTGTGCAGTGTGATTAAAACTTTTAAAATCTGCATGGAAAGGATAGTAGGAATAAAAGGGATAACAGTAGAGTAATTAATAGGATTGGGTATTTTTCTCTCTTTGTTTTATAAACTTTCTATAATGTAATATCAATAATTTTTTGAGTTAAGTAACAGTTAATGTAAAGTTCATTTTTTTTAAAGAAGAAAGTTTTTTTTTTAATTAATTTATTTTAATTGGAGGCTAATTACTTTACAATACTGTAGTGGTTTTTGCCATATATCGACATGAATCAGCCATGGGTGCATATGTGTTCCCCATCCTGAACCTCCCTCCCACCTCCCTCCCCATCCTATCCTCTGGGTCATCCCAGTGCACCAGCCCTGAGCACCCTGCCTCATGCATCGAACCTAGACCGGCGATCTGCTTCACATATGATCATATACAAGTTTCGACGCTACCCTCTCAAATTATCCCACCCTCGCCCTCTCCCACAGAGTCCAAAAGACTGTTCTTTACATCTGTGTCTCTTTTGTTATCTCGCATACAGGGTTATCGTTACCTTCTTTCTAAATTCCATATATATGCATTAGTATACTGTGTTGGTGTTTTTCTTTCTGGCTTACCTCACTCTGTATAATAGGCTCCAGCTTCATCCACCTCATTAGAACTGATTCAAATGCATTTAAAGAAGAAAGTTATATTTTTAACAAGTAACATGAAAAATCATAATTTTAACCTGTAGATGCTCAAGTTCACCTACAGCACAGGCCTAGCAGCTAGACCTGATGACGTGGGCAGGGCTCCAGGATCAATATGCTAACATTAATCTTTCAAACTGACACTGCCTGGGATAGGGGTTTGCCCTAAAAGTTTTGAGGGATTAAAATTCTTTTCTTGCTATATGGAATAAAAGAGGCCTCATTTTCCTTAATAGCCTGTGAGTCTGAGCAGGTTCAAGCCAAAGTCTGAAAAGAACATCCTGTCCCTCTTTGAAGCTCCATTCCCCATCTAGTGGGGTGCCCTCCTGATGAGCCTCCTCTATCCCTGCAATGTGAGAAAGACAAAATCAGGCCCTGATGGCAGACGGCAGGCCTGGCAGAAGCAAACAGAACTGAGTGTGGCTAGAAGACAAGGTCAGACAAAGTCATTCTATCACTGTGATAAAGTGAGACAAAAATAAATCCACTCAATAATCACTTCTGAGTGTAGACAGAAATGAGGTGCAGACGCCACCAAAATAATCAACTACCCTCACCTCAGCTTGTCAGAGAGCCTTCCGTCCAATCACAGCTACCCCTGCTTCAGGCCTCCTCGTGTTCCAGAGAAAAACTAAGATACTCAGTCAAACAAATGCCCCAAGTTCCTGATAACACTCAGTCCCTTCTTCCTTGAATTCCCCCCGCCCCCCACCCAAATCACCTAACACTAGCTCCAATCCTATAATACAAACCTTCTGGAATCTTCTTCCCAAGACTGCCACAGTTCCTGCAGGTGTGCCGTCTCCCTCAATGCAATGAGCCAAAAAGCCCTACCCAGTTCAGCTGCAGGTGCGTTCCCAGGCGTCTCTGGCTTTGGGACACTGGCAAATGTAATTGCACCTTTACTCCCTGGTTGGGGGCACCTTTAGGACAAGCAATCAAAATTTGGTTGGCAACCTAGCGTAAGTTCTTGCCATTGTATAAAAACTGAATTCCTGGAAAGGATGTGGAAAAAAGAGAACCCTCTTGTATTGTTGGTGGGAAAGTAAACTGATACAGCCATTCTGAAGAGTAGTATGGACATTCCTTAAAAAATGGGAATAAAACTACCGCATCACCTGGCAATCCCACTGCTGGGCATAGACTCTGAGAAAACTGTAATCGAAAAAGACACATGCACGTCAATGTTTACTGCAGCACTATTTAGGATAGCCAGGACATGGAAGCAACCTAGATGTCAATTGACAGACAAATGGATGAAGAATTGGTACATATATACAATGGAATATTACTCAGTCATAAAAAGGGATGAATATGAGTCAGTTGAACTGGCGTATATGAACGTAGACCCTGTTATACAGAGTGAAGTATATCAGAAACAGAAAAACAAATATTGCATATTAACACATATTGATGGAATCTAGAAAGATGGTACGGATGAACCTATTAGAGACGCAGATGCACGAATAGAGACACAGATGTAGAGAACAGACTTGCGGACCCAGTGGGGGAAGAAGAGGGTGGGACGAATTGGGAAAGCAGCCCTGAAACATACACTCCGTATGTAAAACAGGTAGCTAGTGAGCCGCTGTATAGTACAGGCAGCTCAACTCAGTGCTCTGGAACAACCTAGAGGGCTGAGATGTGGGGAGGGGAGGGAGGTTCAAGAGGAAGGGAACGTATGTACACTCAAGGCTGACTCACATTGTTGTACGGCAGAAACCAACACAACATTGTAAAGCAATTATCCCCCAATTAAAAATAAATTTTAAAAAATAAAAGCAACCCCCTGCCCTGAATTCATTGCTCCTTGCTACCTAGTATTTATTCAAAGCTCACTTGAGAAAAATAGTAGGATGGAAGCATGTTATCCCCTTCCTTCTCTAAGACCTCTGAAACCTACACCTAAGTTCAAGGAGCTCAGCAAAGAACTCTGCCCCCAAACCCCACTGTTTGGCATCCATAGACCTGCCTTCTCTGAGTTCAGCTTTGCTGTAACCCTAGGAGAGCTTTCACAAAACCTCATCTATTGGCCACTGTCAAGGGGTCGAGATGTCAGATTGCTTCCATACCATATGGACAGGATAGCTGTGAAGTTTCCATCTTTTTCAAGTGGGTTTCTTGAAAAGGGAGCCAAATCTGTAGCCAGACTAGCCTGCTTTCTGCCACTGGTATCATTCCTGGCATTTAAGTGTGAGGTGGGGTGAAGAATAAGGAGACTCGTCCAACTATATGGGAAGTTCATGCTGAGGAGATAATCACAGGAGGAGAAGGTGGAAGGGGACTTGGAAACAGAAGCAGATGCTCAGGCTCCACAGAGCTCTCATCTGTCCCCCCCCTTTTAGTGTGTCTAACAAACACAGCTGTCCTGGCCCCCACGCTCGGGATCATAGACAGAGGTGGCAGAAGGGGGGTATATTCATTTCCTAAGGCTGCCACAGCAAAGGACCACAGACCAGTGTCTTCAATAACAGAAGTTATTTTATCACACTTCTGGAGGTTAGCAGTCTGAGTGCAGATTGTGGACAGGGTTGGTCGTTCAGAATTCTCTCACCTTGGCTCGTCCGCGGCGTTTTCCTCCCTATAGCTTTACATGCTCTTTCCACATGCACGCCTGTGTCCTAATCTCCTCTTCTTCTAACCACACCAGCCATATTGGATTAGGATCCACTCTGATAACCTCATTTTACCTTAATTATCTTAAAAAAAAAACCCTATCTCCAAATACAGCCACATTCTGAGCGACTGGCAGGGCTAAACACAATTCAGCCCTTAACAGTACAAACCTACAGTAGCTTCTGGAGAAGACACAAAGCACATGGCAGCTAAAACATTTACAACGAGGGTCACCATGAAAATGAAAGTTGTCTCTAGGAGATATGGCACCCTGAAGGAAAGAAGCTGGAAAGAGTGATCTTTTGATCACCTTCCTTGATCCCCTGAAAATTTTCTCTGTTCTAATTGCTTATCGGAAGAGTTCATAGATGCTGCTAACATATCATCTCAAAGTCTTTCACTGAGAAAGCATCAACTGAGTTCTGTAAAAGTCAGGTTTTTCTTAATTCTCAGTATCATCTGCAGAAAAAAAAAAATGCTGGCTGCTTTTCTCTTGATCTCCATTAACCCTAGGCTGGCTGTGTGATGCAGGGCCTCTCTGCTTCTCTAATCTGAGCTTTCCGTTGGTTTTAGCAGCTGGGCATGTACTGTAGAAAGAGCATCTTCTTTGTGGACATATCACTCCTGGAAATATCACCAAACTCTGGGCTGATATGGGAAGAAAATGTCACACCCTTTGTAAGAGAATGAATTACTTTTGGTTGTGGGTCCCTCTGAAAAATGAATCCTTCTTTAGGTAAACAGCATAGAGCCTGTGACACTTTCCGTGCGATCAACTAAAGACTCCCTTCCCAAGAATAACTCCTGACATTATAATTTAATCACTTCAATATTGGGTTTCTTAGATCAACAAGTAAATTCTCTCCCTGCCTTTACTGAAATCCCTTCAGGTTGACTTTTGCCTTCCTGTGGACCCCATCCATGCAGTATTTCATCCCATTCCTGAAAGTTATACCCATTATAAATTCAGTTGATTGAAACAGCCCTCAGTTTTCATTCTAAGTAGATATTCTTTCTAATATAAAGACATTAGACGAATAAAAGCAGGTCTCCACTTCAACTCGAGAAGGCTTGAGCTTGAGCTATAGAGAATAACTGGGTGTTACTAAGAAAAGGATTGAATGAGAAAAGTCCAGGTATCACATTCAAGGCAGGCAAGCCCAGGAAAGGACTGGAAATTCAGGGGACAGCTTGTGAGGCATTTCAACACCCCAGCATGAAGTGATAGTTCAAGTTCTCAAGCTCCCCAAAGCTGTGAGAAAATACACGATCCTGGGAACAAAGGCAGAATCTTCAGAAATGACCACGGTTAAAGCAGAATTTTTTAAAAGTAGACCAACCAAAAGGGTAGTACAAGGGCTATTGGGAACAGATGACATAATCAAAGTTTTGAGCCAGAAAACAGTAAAACCTTATAGCCCAAACTGCTTGCACTCAAGATGAGGCCCCAGACTTTGAAGGTGAACTCAGTGTCCCCAAATCTTCAGTCCCAGACTCTTTCCACAACCCCTGCTGGAAGAAACAGCAGGATAAGCAACATAGAAATAAGCCAGCAAGTTCCTGGCGGATAAAATGGTCCTAACAGAAGCTCTGTGCCTCCAACGCCTCCCCACAATCAACTCCCTGCCCCATTAGCTTTCCGGCCTGTCCCTGTTTCGACACTGATGGGGTGCAAAGCCATGATATATGTCATCACTGGAAGCTGCTCAGCATCACCGCCTGGCTCCCTCCACTGACAGAGAGGCACTGATTTAGTGATACTGCCCTTCTTGGTGGCAGCAAACAACTGCCAAGAGTCTGAAATGAGAACTAAAAGTCAATAACCTTGCCTATCCCGAGAAGATGAGTGAAGTCAGGACATTAAATAATTCTTTTTCCTGTATTCTTTCCTGATCCCTTACTAGGAAAGAAATAGCTTGCTTTCAGGAAGACCTCATGGATTAGTGCCTACAGTGCAAGGCCAGATTTGGCTTTGGGAGGGAAGAAAGGTGAAGGCGGGCTGGTGGGGGCAGGGTGGAGGGGGGCACACGCCCTGCATTTAATGGTAGTCCCGTCATTTACCAGCTCTGGCTGTCATTGAGGGTTTCTGAGATTATTTCCTCACCAGCAAAAAGTCAGTATAATAATGCATTCTCTGGAGGTTGTAAAAAAGAAAATGTATGATAATTCTGACATGGAATGCATTAAAAAAAAAAAAACTGTAACTATTACTGTCATTAAGAGAAGGAAAGAAAAATTCTTGACCACATTCTGTGTGCCAGGCAGTGGCCAAGTACTGTTGACATAAATTTTCTCATGTAATCCCCATTTCTGCCTTATGCGAGGCATTTTATTTTACTGGTTCAGAAAGGTACAATTATTAGCCCAAGGTCATTTGGCTGGTAAGCAGTGGCTCTAGCTGTCACCCCCAGATCAGTTTCTTTCCAAGGCTTCTTCTAGCAGATGACAGGTTTAGTGAGGTTTTAGTGGCCCAGGTCAAGGCATTTGGCAAAGGATGCTGCTATTTGCCTGGCCCCGCACCACTTCTCCATTACTCAGCTGGTCTGAAAGTCAGCAGAGCTATGACTTTGAAGATAGGCTGGTCACAGCAGTTCTTAGGGCAACTCAAAGGGGCTTGGGGGCATGCTGGCACTAAGTTCTGTTCTTACATTGAGTCAAGCAAAATCCTATTTTTAAGTTGTTTCACCCAATTCTGAACATTCCTTCTCTTTGAATAAATGAAGAGTGAGTACTTAAGTTTTAAGCTATGAATTTGTCCTCCTACACATACACACATATAGATCATGTGTGTGCATGTGTGTGTGTGTTTATACACACATAATACTGGAATTCTGTGTTTCTTTGCATGTATGTGTGAAAGTTTGCAGCTTCAGTTTTTTTCCTTTTTAGCACCAGACTCATGACCTACACTTCGGGATCCTTTCCCAAGGTGAAGAGGCCTCCTGCCCCATCATTATTTCTTTGTAAACATAACTCATGAATGTCCTTCTAACTTCCATCAGGAAGGTCCTCCGGTATTCACACAGCTCCTCATGGCCTACATATGAAGTCACCCTTTCTTCCTAACCTTCAAAATACCGCTGAAACCTTGCTTCCTTTGCTTGAAACAGAAAAATAAAAATCTGCAAATAAGGTGCTAAATTTGCATAAGTAAATTATAACCTCAAAGAAGGCAAGTTTTGAACCCAGGCCTCTGGTGTTAGCGCCCGACACCCGTAAGCACTGCATTCTACAGCCTGCTACCAATGCCAGCCAAGCAGCATTTGAAACAAGAGTGATTAGAAAGTGAACTAGATATTACAAGGGCTGGTGGGGGGTGGGATGGGGAGCTACTGTTTAATGGGCACAGAGTTTCAGCTTGGAATGATAAAAAACGTTCTGGAGATGGATAATGGGGATGGTTGCACAACATTGTGAATGAGCTAAATACCACCAATTACACACTTAAAAATGGTGAAGATGGTCAATTGTATGTATGCATATTTTTCCGTAATTAAAAAAGAAAGACAAAAGAAGAAGCAGTGATCACCACTCTGTGGCAATTCATTTAACTTTTCTAAGCCTTAGTTTTCCCATGAGTAAAATAGGGATATCAACACCTACCTTAGAATATTGCTGCGATGACTAAACTCTAACATACACAGTGCACCTAGCCCCCACGTAGCACACTGTGTGATGCTCACCCTATAGCCACTCTCTTTGCTTTGTCCAATGCTAATATCCCCATGCATTTCAACTCCTTGAGCTCAGCTAGAGGAGGTGGGGAAGGTGTGGGCTAAATGGGAAGCCTATTTGCTATTTAGAGCTGGTTGACCATCTGCAAATTCCCAGCACTTATTAATAACTGTTTGTCCAGGGAATTCTCTGATGGTCCAGTGGTTAAGACTCTGCACTTTCACTGCTGAGGGCCTGGGTTTGATGCCTGGTTGCAGAACTAAGATCCCACAAGATTGTGTGGCATGGCCAAAAAAAAATGTTTATCCAGCTTAATTGGACTGAATAGATAAACCACAAAGGGAAAATAGAAGGATGTGATGTCCTGTTTTAAGACAGTTCTTGGGCCATGTACTGGGGACTCTTAATCCACAGGGGATATAAAGAATATTTGTTGTTCATGAGGCAATTCTGTGGTTCACTTGATTTCATTCCAGATTTAGGCTATTTTTTTTAAGGCTGTTATTTTATGTGCAGTTTTACTATCTTGAACAACTGGAGCCAATGGGAAATTGGTGTTTGGGGGGCTATCTGTAATGTCAGTAAGAGGCACAATAAGCAGATTCGCAGGGTATAAATTACTTAAGGCCCAGTGGGGGATTACACCTAAGTCTGAAAAAGAAAATAGACATTAACTGGATCCACCTTTTACTTTTAAGGTGGCAAAGAGTCTATATAGGAATGATCATTATAATTATGTAATTCGCTACACTGCTTTTAAAACAAAAGCAAGGCGCATAAGATGTGCCCCAAAGCTACAAATTCTAGATGTACATAGTACTTTCATTTTCTGCTCTGGTTGGTTAAGTGAAGATGAGGAGGCTGAGTGGAAACAGAAAGGGAAATAATAGAGAGAGAGAGAGAAAAGAAAGAATTAGAGTGGATCAGACAGAGAAGCAAGAAAAAGGAGAAACCATAGAGGAAGGAGGCATGAGTACAGAGAGAGAGAGAAAAACAGAGAAGAAACACAGGGTGATAAAAAGTTCTCAGTTGGTTCTGAGGCAAGTGGAAGTGTCACCGACTTTCACATCCTGAGGTCACCATCGACCTTGATCATTACCATTTGATGGCCACAATGTTCATGGTCCTCCAAGTCCTCCCCTTGTGTTGCCTGTCTCTGAAAAAGGCTCATCATTCACTCAGATACTCACAGGAACCCTGAGCATCCTTAAGCCCTCTCTCTCATCCTCATCATGGTTGCCATGTTCTGCTAATGTTAACATCTATGTGTATTACAGATCTATTCACCTACCTCCATCTCTACTGCAGGCCGCTCTCCTTTCTCACCTGGAAAGGAAAAGTGTTGCCCATCAGATCTCTGCCCTCTACTCCAGCATCTATGCTACTGGCAGTGATTTCTCAATGGCAAAGCTAGTCTTCCTGGCTAAGATTCTTTTTTCTCTAGTAACAGAAACTCACTCAAACAGGCTCACATGCTAAGTATGGAAATCTATAGTGCATGCACTATGGTAGAGGTTTTTTTTTTTTTTTTCTCCTGCAAGAAATGTCTCCTCTTCTACGAGTTTCGATGGGCATCACTTGGGGAGAAAGGAGAGAAGCAGCTTCTAGAATTAAAGGAAAGCAGAGATTGGAAGGGAAATGTGACTCTAAGCAGTGAACTCCTAATTCTGAGCCATGCCCGCTGAAGCAACCGGGCCTCCCGGGAACCTACAGGGCTGAAATAGTGACAGCCCAGGTCAGCCCAGGTGCAGCCCCTAGGCTGAATGTGGTACAAATCACAGTCCCTCAAACTCGGAAAACCACTATGCCAGGGGTCAGGGGACTCACCAGCCATATCACTGAGGCCAAGACTGGCCATAATGAGGGGAGGTCACCAGACACAGGGAGGACAACTAGCTTCAGAGCTACAAGACAATGCAGGCAAGCTGGGCTTCTAGTCACCGGTAAACATGTGGATATGTCTGGGGCTTCCCTGGTGGCTCAGATGGAAAAGAATCCACCTACAGTTCAGGAAACCCAGGTTCGATCCCTGGGTTAGAAAGATCCCCTGGAGGAAGGCATGGCTACCCACTCCAGTATTCTTGCCTGGAGAATCCCATGGACAGAGGAGCCTGGAGGTCTACATCTAGGGGTCTCAAGAGTCAGACATGACTGAGCAAATAGCACATACACAAAAGAGAGACGGACTGAACTTTCTGCAAATCGGGGAATGTGGGCGAGATCATTTGATTGCTTGAGTAAGATTATTTTCACAGCCCACCAGCTATAGTCAGGCAGGCCTATCAGAAAAAGAAAACACCCCTGCTGAGGAGCTAAAGGGATGAAATTCATCCTATGAAGGAGATGCAGGGCCTGTCACCACCCCCAGACTACCAGCTGTGCCATCCAATCCAGAAACTCTTCAATTCCCTTCTCAGGAACCACACTGACAGTTCTCATACTTCAGCCAACATAAAAGTCACCTGCTGCTGCCAAGTAGCCTCAGTTATGTCTGACTCTGTGCGAGTATTAAAACACAGACTCCTGGGCCCCACCCTGGGATTCTGATTTAGTGGTCTGGGATAGGGCCAGAGAATTTGCATCTCCACGGGCTACAACCCCAAGTAGCATTATCCTACAGGATAGAGTCCAGACTTTTCTAACATGATCCAGCCTGCACTCCCGCTTCTCTCTCCTCTGTAGCATCCTTACCTGCCACTCCGCTGCACTGCACATCATACACCAGCACTGTGCTGTACAGCATGGCATTTGGAAGAGCTCTACAAGACTTTGCTTCCAGGGTTCTACTTGCTCTTCTCCCACAATCCCTCAATTTCTCCCAAAGGAAGAAAACTTACTGTGAGTTAGACTGACTCCAGAATACTAACTGGGCCATGTTTGCTAGTGAGTGGGTGCAAAGGTCAAGCTCTCAATGTGCATCTCTCTCTTCGGTCTACTCCATGTGGAAGGGCCAAGACTCCCGCACACCCCCACCCCCACTGCCATCCCACCCCCTAGCCAGGTCCCTGTGAGGGCGCTCTGGTCGATCGCTCTGGCCATCCTCCTTCCCTCCCACCCAAGGAAAGTGGCGGGCTGACCTCTAGGCAGAGCGGGCTGAGCCCTGGGTATCAGTGTCTCCCGGTCTCACTCTCTCTCCTGTTTTCCCATACTACATAATAAAAGCCAGTTTCCATCCAATCTGGACCTACTTCTGCCTTCTCAGTTTATACTGAAGTGTGAAGGGGAGGCTGCTGCAAGGTGAGTCAGTCCTGAGAGGGAAGTCCCTTAAGCTGAACCGATGTGTGTCAGTGTCCTTTTGTACAGTCAGTGGTCTGGCATGATCCACAACATTCAGATGTGGGAGGAAAGAGGGTCCTCAAATTTTGAGCTCAGGACCCATGTTCCAATCAGTATTGGGATTTGGAGGGAAAATCCAAGCAATAATAAATAAGTAAAATGATATTCGTCTTTTCTTTGTCACTATTCTTTGTTGCAAGGTCTCTGCATCTATGTCACTGGGAGGGTAGCAGTATACCTGGATCCACTGGCCTTTGTGTCATCATAATGCTATTCAAATCCCACTCTTATTCCTTACAGGACCTGTTTCATGATGGAAAAGACAGCCCAGGGTCCAATGCCTGGCCCTTTCACAGCCAAAAGGAGATTTCAAAAACTGACCTCACAGCACTGTTGGGAGGTGTAGCTGAGAAAAAGAACTTTGAAAAGTGTTTAAAGAGTATGAAACCTCAGTCATTTTGCTGAAGTTTTATTCTTTTCAAGGAGCACCAAGCCTGTGTCCAAGTGCTCAGTGCCAAACTCCTGGTGCCCCTTCTGGGTCAATCAGTTATTCTTGTCTGGATGACCCTCTCCCAAGGCAAGAAAGTCAAATCTGGAGCCCAGGCATTGTCAACCCCTGTCCAGATGGTTTTCCTCCATACGACAGGATGTTAGCCACTGGTTGCATCTTCAGCCACAAACGTAAAATAGGACTGCTCTGTGTCTGATTAGCTCCAAATATATTAACCAGGGATCTTTGCCTTTTGGACTCTCACATTGCATGTGGGAATTCACCCATGACGATATCACATCATTTTAATAAGAACTTCTTACAGCTGACTGGTCAGTATGAAATACATCCTGGGGTAGACCGGTGGGGGATACCACCAAGACCTCCTCCTGGACTCATGGCCACTTCAACAGGCACATTTGGACACCCTCCTTTGCTGCTTTCTGCAGATCACCAAGTTCTCCTCTGTGTTGTCGCATTATACTTTATGCGGTTGTATGCACTGACCTGTACCCTAACTTCTTCTGTACAAAAGGACATTGACACACATCAGTTCAGCTTAACGGACTTCCCTATCAGGACTGACTCACCTTGCAGCAGCCTCCCCTTCACACTTCAGTATAAACTGAGAAGGCGGAAGTAGGTCCAGATTGGATGGAAACTGGCTTTTATTATGTAGTGCACACTCACAGGCCTTGTCTTATCTTAACTTCAAAACAACCATGCAATTAGGGCATCATTAAATCGTTTTTATCAGTTGAGGAAACAAAAGACGGAGAGGTTAAGCAACCTATTCCAACTTGGTCACACAGTTTGTGTTGGAAACCAGAATTCAAATGGACAGGTCTGATTGATCAAGAAGTTATTTGTCAAGATAGGAGCACAGAGACATCCTTTGTTTTCTGTTTAACTGCCACAGCCAAATCACCAGCAAACCTACTTTCATCCCCAAGCCCCAGGTGTGCCTATGGTCTGGTCTCTCGGCAGCTTCTTAGAAAATACAGTGATTTCTAAACCAATGGCTTTACTTGCACCTCACCACGTCCGAAGTTCTTGAGAACAGGACCCTTCAATTGTTCTGGCATCTACTGTCTTTCTCTATCTGAACTGGGCGGGAGCACTCACCCTGCACTTGGGCCCACCCTGACGCAGCAGTACATCCCATTCACAGCCTAAAGAAAGTGGAGGAGCAGAGCATGCAGATTTTATTACAGAAACAGTGACCCTGAGTATTAGTCACACAACTGTGGCTGAGGGGTATGAGTTGAAAGGATAATGCAAATAACCTCCCCAAACTATTCACCTATATTCTCATAAAACGGCTGACAAAGAAGGCAATGACTAACGTGATTTAAACTTGCATGTCGCAGTTGTCCAGAAAACTATTCCAAAAACAGGTTTTAGGTGGGGGAGGAGAAAACAGATTACAGAGGTGAACAGGACCTGAGACAGACGAATTTCAACATTCAGCTTGATCCCCAACACTCATCTCCATTTGCCATATTCTTCCTCATCTTCAGGCCCTGGTTCTCACATTCAACTGGGAATTAGCATCTTCCTGGGAGTTTTTGAACATGCAGATTCTCAAGTCTGCTGTCAGATCTAAAGAATAAGCATCCTTGCAGAGTGGAACTAGGAATTTGTATTTACTAGGCTTTCACTTCTGTATCATCAGTTGACTCTAATGCAACCAATCACTCCAGGAACTGGCTGTTTTAACAGACACTGACACATGAAACAGCTTTCTGGAAGAAAAGTGTCCTTTGCAATAACTCGGAGCTCTTCACCGTTTGAAATGTCTCTGAGAAGTCCGAAGACGTCTTCTGCAGAGGGACAGCATCCGCCCCTTAGTACAATTCACCTCTTCTCTCTCAACTCCCATGAGCCACCTGTCTACTTTTAACATCTCTTCTGTGTAAGAAAATGCTAATAACTTTGTAGCATGATGTTTCCATTTGTATTCTGGACCAAAAAGGAGGAAACACTCTGCTGACAGGCAAACCGCTCACTTTCCCTTGGTGATACTAATGCTTATTATACACAGAGAAAGTGGGAGCCTGGCACCAGCTTCTCTCTTTATGCTCTGCTGCAGCTAAGCTCAGACCCTGACTAAGATTAACAACAGAAAAAGGACAGCAAGCAACTCACTTCCTATTCCCAAAGCAACGTTAAGTAAGCAAAGGTTTGTGGCCAGCTCCTCTTTGCGGAATAGTTGTATCAAATAACATTTGTACAGCACTTTACAGTTTCCAAATCACCTTCCCTTTCAATACAATCTCATCTCATCATCAGAATAACCGAGAGCAGTAGGTAGTATTTCCTTTGTTAACCTGTAGCGGCTGAAGCTCAAGTGGTTAAATGACCTATACAAGTTTACACAGCTGGGAAATGGAAAACCCACTTTGGAACCAGGTCTTTTGATTTCACCTCTGTCCTGCCTTGATAAATGCCTAACAAATATTGCTGAATGAATAAATGAAAGGATAAACGGATAGATGGGTGGATGATCTTTTATGAAACACACACAATGGTAAAGATTCCAATTAACTTTAATACACACTATTGGCTGTAACAAAGGATGATGTCAAAACCTAAATCAGGTACTTCCCTGGTGATCCAGTGGCTAAGATTCTGTGCTCACAATGCAGGGGGCCCATTTTGATCACTGGTCAGGGAACTAGATCCTGCATGCTGCTACTAAAAGATCTCACAGGCTGCAATGAAGATCAAAGATCCCACACACTGCAGCTAAGACCAAATGCAGCCAAACAAATATTTTTTTAAAAAACCCTGAAGAAAAACTCAGCATTGGAAATGGACTTTCAAACATAAACTGAGTGTGTGAATTTGCTAGTTCGACTTTTCTCAGTAAGACATTTGTCTTCTAGCTATTCCATAGGAAGAAAAGCATGGTGAGGAAGACTGCGGCAGCAGAAAGCTTGAGTTCAAACCCCAGCTCTGCTGTTTATGAGCTTTGTGACCTAGGGCAGGTTACTTCTTTGCACCTCAGTTCTCTGCCCATAAAATTGGAATAATAACAGTCAAGTACCACTTACAGAGCTGGTTGAAGATTTTAAAAATTAGATCTACGCAATGTATTTTGAATTATATCTGGCACACAGCAAGTTATCAGACATTTCCTTGATACATTAGTAAAAAATATCTGCTCATACACAATCAATTCTCATCTGTTTATATGTGGATTATTCATTGGGTTTTAGGTTTTAGCTTGGTTTACACCCATAGTGATCTGTGGCCTTGATACTCTGCTGCCCTTGAGGAAGAAGAAAGGAATTCACTCTTGCAGAGCAAGTATCACATACCAGGCACTAGGTCAGACCCTTCACACGTGCTACCTTACGTAATTCTCACCGCTCCACCATGAAGTTGCTGTCATTGTCCCCATTCCACAGATGGGGAAAATCTAAGGCTTGGAGAGCTTAATAAACCCTAGCTGGTAAGTAGAATGGAAGGTTAAATCCAGGTCTTTCTCTTTCCCAAGCCCTTGCTCTTTCAGACTGTCTCATACTGAACACAGATATGAATGCTATCCTGACTAAATTCAAACCGTAACCACATGCCTTCCCCCAAATCATGCCATATTGTTGAAGGAATAAATGAAGAGACATGCCATATGTCTCCGTCTAGCTCCAATCTTGGGGCAAATCCCGATGTCCTAGAGCAGTGATCCCCAACCTTTATGGCTCCAGGGACTGCTTTCATAGAAGACAATTTTTCCACACAACAGAGGGGTGGGACGGGGGGTGGGGGGGTGGGGGGTGGGGGGGTGGTGAGTGAAGAGGAGTGGCTGTAAATGCAGATGAAGCTTTGCTTGCTCCTCTGCAAGCACTCAAGCACTCACCTCCTGCTGTGCAGCCCGGCTCCAGCAGGCCACACACAGACTAGAACCAGCCAGTGGCCTGGGAGTTAGGGACCCCTGGCCTAGAGGAACAACTTCCTGGGAAGTCATAGGGCATAGCAAGATGAACCACTCAGCCAAGCCACTATCAATCCAATGCTTTTACTCAGGAACAAAAGTGTGTCCTGTGATTCAATATGCCAAGTACTATGATAACAGTACTTACCTGAGACAGTGGCTGTGATGATTGAGTTGTAAAAGCTCTTACCGCCCATCAAGGTTTCAATAGCTGTCAGCTGTAACAGATAGGAAAGCATAATGCTTTAGTGCATGAACTTGGGAGCCAGACCGCCTGTGCTCGAATCCCGACACTGAATCACTCACTGGTGTGAACTTGGGCAAGTTGCTGAATCTGTGCCACAGCTGCTCACCCGGAGATAACAGTAACACCTACCTCAAAGGGCTATTGCGAGGATTGCATGAGCACTATAAATGAGGCCTTACAACAGTGCCTGGAACATAGTAACTACTATGTAACTGGGTGGTTTTATTATTAAGAAAATGGGAGGCTTCACTGGGGAGAAAAGAGGTTGGGGAAACATGGAAACAGACATGTATACTGTGGGTGGGGTTTTATATTAATGCAATTGATTTGGCAATATACAACAGCATTTCGAACATTTTTGATTTGTGGTTCATCAGTTCCATCCAAGGAATGTAAACTCCAGATATACCAGCATGTGTGTGTGTGTGTGCACGCTTGCACGCATTTGTGTGTTAGTGTGTGTGTGTGAGTGCGTGCGCTTTTGTGTGTTAAGGGAAATACCTAGGGATAAATGAAAACTCCTTTAACCCAATAAGGCTATATCTATCAGAAGCCTAGGAAGCAACATTCACAAGCAGTATAGAATCACAAAATCCCCTTAAAATCAGGATCAGGAAAGATATACCCCCATCATCATTTCTAGTCAACATCATACTAAAGACTACGCCAAATGCATTAAGAGAAGAAAAATGAATAAGGATTGGAAGGAAAGAAATAAAGCTGCCATTAAGTGAATATAAGATGACTGTCTACACGAAGTTCAATAGAGTTTATAGAGAATTTACTATTATTAACAGCAATAAGAGAGCTTAGCAAGGTAGCTAGTTATAAGAATAATGTAAAAAAATGAATTCCATTTCTGTCTCTCCAGCAGCAACAAAAATAAAAGTTTTCAAAACCTCTATTAGTTTTGAAATATATTATTCTGAAACAAACTATCCCAAATTTTAGTGGCTTAAAACAGCTAACATTTATTATCTCTCATTATATCTGATGCTTTGCTGACTACACTAAAGCCTCTGACAGTATGGATCACAGCAATGTATGGAAAGTTCTTAAAGGGATGGGAATACCAGACCACCTCACGTGTCTCCTGAGAAACATGTATGCAGTTCAAGATGCAACATTTAGAACCTTACATGGAATAACAGACGGTTCAAAAGTGGGAAAGGGTTCAAAACTGGGAAAGGAGTACATCAAGGCTGTATATTGTCACCCTGCTTATTTAACTTCTATGCAAAGTACATCACCCACTCCAGTGTTCTTGCCTGGAGAATCCCAGGGACAGGAGAGTCTGGTGGGCTGCCATCTATGGGGTCACATGGAGTCGGACACAACTGAAGAGACTTAGCAGCAGAGTACATCATGCAAAATCCCGAGCTGGATGAATCACAAGCTGCAATCAAGAATGCTGGACGAAATATCCACAACCTCAGATACCCAGATGATACCACTAATGGCAGAAAGTTAAGCGGAGCTAAAGAGCCTCTTGATGAGGGCGAAAGAGGAGAGTGAAAAAGCTGGCTTAAAATTCAACATTCAAAAAACTAAAATCATGGCATTCAGCCACATTGCTGCTAAGTCACTTCAGTCGTGTCCGACTCTGTGTGACCCCATAGACGGCAGCCCACCAGGCTCCCCCGTCCCTGGGATTCTCCAGGCAAGAACACTGGAGTGGGTTGCCATTTCCTTCTCCAATGCACGAAAGTGAAAAGTGAAAGTGAAGTCACTCTGTCGTGTCCGACCCTCAGCGACCCCATGGACTGCAGCCTTCCAGGCTCCTCCGTCCATGAGATTTTTCAGGCAAGAGTACTGGAGTGGGCTGCCATTGTCTTCTCTGTTAGCTGCATTACTTCACGGCAAATACATGGGGGGAAAGTGGAAACAGAGACAGATTTTCTTTTCTTGGGCTCCAAAATCACTGTGGACAATGACTGCAGCCGTGAAATTAAAAGACACTTGCTCCTTGGAAGAAAAGCTATGACAGCATATTAAAAAGCAGAGACACCACTTTATTAGAGGCCCATACAGTCAAAGCTATGGTTTTTCCAGTAGTCAAGTGCAAATGTGAGAGTTGAACCATAAAGAAGGCTGAGTGCTGAAGAATTTGTGCTTTCGAGTTGTGGTGCTGGAGAAGACTCTTGATAGTCTCTTGGATTGCAAGGAGATCAAACCAGTCAACCCTAAAGGAAATGAACCCTGAATATTTATTGAAAAGACTGATGCTGAAACTGAAGCTCCAATATTTTAGCCACCTGATGTGAAGAGTCAACTCATTGAA